>NC_140109.1:4591491-5191491 GCF_964237585.1 Gallinula chloropus | reverse complement strand
GAGGGAAGGGAGGAGGGACATGTCAGGCACAGGAACAAATAGATGAGAGAAGTTTTCCAGCACTTTATGATTCAAATCTCCTTCCCCTTCCATTTACGAAGGGTTTGGGGTTGGGTTTGGTTTTGTTTTGTGTTGGGTTTTATTTTAAATTCAGATGCCTTTCCTGATTTCAGTGCAGCTTTGCATCAGAGGAGCTGTAAATGGACATTTAAAAACATCTCCAGTAAACAATGCTGCTCCATTCACGTTGGGAGCAGAGTCCCAGGTGATATAACTCCACCAACGTCAGTGGGAATGGACATGAGGGTTGGAAAATCATCGTCAACAGAATTGCAAAACGACCAGCTGACGGCTTAAAGCTGCTCTCTTCAAGCAAGATGATGAAGCAATGGCTTTTTAACTAATTACTCTGGTTTTAAATATGTCTTTTTAAACATTGTTTTGCCTGAGGGCTCAAGTCGTGCGTCTGACCCATCTTGGCAGCCCTCCCTCCCCTGCCCCATGCTCTTGGCCGAGGTGTTGATTTTCGTGGGCATCTTTTGGACTCACAAATGAAGGAATCACCGACTCTGTACCCCTGTACTCTGTTTCTCAACTGAGGAGTGGGACTTCCAGGCTCCTCTCTGAGAGGTGACCTTCTGGCCAGCTGGATTTAAGGGATTTGAGCCCACTTGCATGACTCTCCCCAACTCCCGTGGCTTTTGCATCTGCTGTTTTGCACAGTGTCTTCTGTATTTAGTTTAGACGTTTTCCAGACTGACATTATCTCCCAGGGCTGGTCATTCCCACCATTATGGGTGCCCTCCCTGTCCAGCCAGGGCAGCTCTGTGTTCCTGCAGTGACAGCAGTAGCTGAACCCTGCTACCAAACCCATCCATCCAAAGCACCGGCGAAGAGCTCAGCCATGTGTTTGACATCACCTCAGTGGCCGACACGAACCAGCAGATGCCACATAAAACAACTCCAGTAAGCAGTTTTAGGCCTGTCCATCCATCCAAGAGGTCCAAGGCATCCTCAACAACAGCTTTGGGCTGTGCAATCTCAGGCCATCGCCCCCAACAAGCTCCTTTGAACTCCAACCCGCTGGGCCACGGCGGCCACGAGCGAGTGTTGTTTGAACATGGTTTTAATCTGGTTGGATATATTTAATGCACTGACATGTCTTTAACTGGGGGAGATCTAAGCCCTGCCTGGCAGGTGTGATGGAAAGCAGACGCTGTCTTCGTTGGCTCTCTGGCTTTGGAGGTCCTGGTGGGAAAAGCATGATCAGAAGCACTTTGCTCTGAGGTTTTGTGGTGTGCAGGCATCCACCAATGCTGGGCAAGGTGAGGGGGTGTGTGTGTTGGGGGAGGTAAAAAAAGCACAGAAAGCAGAAAGAAAGCAAATGGGTAAAGGAAGGTAAAGAGAAAAGGGCACAGAAAGCTGAGGTGATGAGGACAAGGCAGGGAAGGCACCAGTTTCTCAACAAAAGAGTAGTGGAGCCAGTGGTGGCTTGTTTCCAGCAAAATCCAAAGCCAAACCCCTTTCCTGTATAGTGTGTGTTGCAAACAGTGCAATTTTAAGAATAATTCTTATTTAACCTGAGAATTTTTTTTTTTAAATAAAAAAGGAATCTTCCTTAAAACATGGTTCATATAAATGGCAAACAGCATGGAAGGAGCTGTATATTCTGTATATTGCACTGTTTTGGCAGTTTTTGTTGCCTTCCAGAATAAACTGCAGAGCCAGGGATCTACTGCCCATTTCTACCCCCTGGCTCTCTCCAGCCCCAGTGAATTAGCACTGATTTATCCCAGTGGGAGACTCGGATCATGGCCTGGAAATGGGGGAAGGAGCAGGTTTGGCCCCTGCGAATGTTAGCAAGGAAAATCTCAGCTCCTTTTTCTGGCACTCCCACAGCTGCAGTTGTCTCTGCACAAAGTCTGTGTGATCTATTAAACATCTCAAATAAGGATTTAATTTAGTTTTAATAAGACAGTTTGGGAGATGTTAATTAAATTGAGTTATTAAAAACACATGGGCTGGACTTGGCTAATACATTTCCTTTTTTTATTAAGTGCATTAAAAAAAATAAGAGAAGATAGAGGGGAAAATAAAATTTTAAAAAAGCTGATTTAGATGCAGAAACTCATTCAAAAGGCTTCTTTTTCCTTTGTTGAATTAAACATGTCTCAGGCGTATCGGGAGATGAACAAATACTAAAACCAACTGGCCAGGTGAGCTTGAATCCTCACAGGCTCAGCAAGACCTGGCTTAAGGATGAAGCCAAAATGATGAATCTCATCAAACCCAAGTGTCCAGTGAGCCTCTGTACCCTCAAATCCAAAATATCCTTACATCTCCATCCCTGCTGGCTGGGATGGGAGCGATGCCAGAGCGATGCAACCGCGCATCCCTTCCATCACCCACGTTATTCTTCAGCCAGGAAAACTGCAGGAATGTGCCTTTTTATCATCTCACGTAATCAGATTTTTCCTACCTCTGGCAAAACCGCTGCTGGGAATCTCTTTAGTTGAAGGAAGTGTCAGGGTGATTTGGTTAAGCTGAAGAAAAACTCCCACGTGCTTTAAAAATGACAAATATTTTATTAGCTGGAAGTGTAACCAGCTGTAATTAGCTTAGCAGTCCTGAGTTAATAGATTTATAAGCTTTAGAGGATACAATGCACTGGTGAGACCATCTGAACTGACCTGTGTAGGAAATTCATCCTGTAGTTTCCCAGATTAACCTGTTACATCTGGGCTACGTGTACAGAACCACCGGAGAGACATGAGAACCCACCCAGGCTTTATCCCAGCTCCTTCCAACCCATGGGGCAATTAAGGGCATCACATTATCCTGCTTCATTCCTTATTTTCTCTGGATTTTCTTTTTTTCCAAAGGAACTTTGGCTGTTCTTGATGATGCATTGATGTTGGCAGGTCATGTCTGCCAGCTGCAGATCAGGCTTGGCAGATACACGGTCCTTCTACAACCTTTTCTGCTCAGCAAGCGGATGGAAAGGGAATAAAACAAGCTGGGGGAGAGGGAAATCATCTTAGGGATCTGTTTATGTTCACCAAAGTTTTCAAGTGCACTGGAAAACAAAAGAAAACCCCAGAAACCAAACCAAACCAATCTCTTCTCCCTGCCCATCCCCTCCAAAGAGCTTTGCAATGGATCTCTAATGGCTCGTGGTGCAGAGGCGCCTGTCTGCTGGCTCAGTGGTAATGAAGATTAGGTTGTTAGATGCCAGAATGGCATTAAAAAGGCATATTTGTTATATGCATCCCTCAGGTGACAACAGGCATTCACTGAGCCAGAAGAGAAAAGAGCATTAATCCCAACTGAAGCGCTGGGGAAACTGAGGCAGGAGTGGGGCAAACTCTCTGTGGGGTGTTTCTCCATGGCTGGTGGCATTTAAAATAAAGTGGGGAGATGTCACCGTGCCACACGTCTCCTGTTGTCTGAATCCTTTGCTTATCCCAATTCCTGAACGATTTTGGAGGAAATAAAGGGGGAAAGGGATCAGAGCTCGGGAAGGTTTCTAGAAGGGCTGGCAGGGAAGTGACTTTTATTTCCCTGGTGTGGGCTGAGGGACATTGTGACACAAATAGATGCAGGAGGCTTCGGTGAATCCAAAGGGCTCTGCTTTCCATTGAAATCTCATAAATTTCCAGAGGACTAGTTTCCTTCCCCACCAGAAGTAATGGCTAATTAAGAAGGAAATAAAAGAGAAAGACATTTTTGGCCAAAAAAAACCCG
Source organism: Gallinula chloropus (assembly GCF_964237585.1). Lineage (NCBI taxonomy): Eukaryota > Metazoa > Chordata > Aves > Gruiformes > Rallidae > Gallinula > Gallinula chloropus. Next base: position 5,187,747 of record NC_140109.1, on the reverse strand, counting down.
AATTTCTTCCCAAAATTCTCCCATTGCAGGGGTGAGCGACTCTGCAAAGCCTCCCCATGCCATGCCAGCCAGCCAGCATCATGGACCATTTCCCCAGCTCCAACCTTCCTTTCTCTTCCTTTCCTCTATCCTCAGCACAGGGGCATACAGCCACCTCCGCTTCAGAGTAGGGGTGGCAGGGGGAGAAGAAGGATGGGTGTTGGTGGGATTCTGCATATCCACACATTTCCCAGCATCTAAATATCCACAAATATTCCTGCAAATTCTTGCTGTTGGCTTTGTCCCATCCCTGCAGCTAGCATCTCCTGTTTGTCCTCACCCCAGAGCTCTCCTGCTTTTCTAAATCCCTTTTCCCATCAAAGCCCTGGTTCTTCATCCTGGGTTTGAAGGGCAGCAGAGCTGCACTCTGGCTCTGTTTATAGGAAGGAAGCCCCATCCTATAAATGACACCTTTTCCCCTACTGTGGGTAAAATAAATCACACACACCCCCCCAGACAACTTGGGTTCACCCTGAGGAAGCCAACCCATGCAGCATCTGCTATGGGTTCTCCAGACCTGGGATTTTCTCCAACACTTCTTGCCATACCCATGCTGAAACCATTTCTTCCTCAGAGAAGAAAAAGCCACCTACACAAGCAATCCTAAGCATCTATAATGTTATCTTAGAAATAAATACAAGATCTTACACAGCAGAAATTTCAGGGCCAAGCCCAGGGGAGGATGAGGACGGGTAGAAGGGCCTCACAAAGCCTTTGCTCTCAGCTACGCAGTGGCAAAGACCACAGAGCCAACAGCATCTGAGCAGCGTGAATGAGAACACAGTGTGGTTAGGCATGAGGCAAATTGTTCTGAAAGCATACCTATATTTGGAACAACCCCACCACCCTGGCCCCAACCACCCTGTCTCTGGTGAGGACCATCAGTCTGGACCAGATAGAATTAAGGTGGCTTTCTATACTCAATTTGGAAGATTAGGCACATTTTTTTTTTTTAGGCTGTGGAGCCTCATTATTTCCTTTGTAACATCTTGCCTCAGTTTCCCCACCTGTAAAATGGGTCGGTTTACAAGGGTGGTGTCACATCGTGCAGACCCCATGAACCCAGCTGTGGCTTTGGGGACATTTTTTAGGTCTCATGCCATCTCCTTCCTTCCAGCCTGCCTGCTCAACAAAGCAGCCTGTGTCCTCTCCCTGCTACCCCACGCTGGGGCCCTCGCTCTGATAAAAGCTGCTGAGTTTACAAACAAGGAGGCTCTGGTTTCCTGAGTCACAGCAGCGAGGCGAGGGGAGCGCGTGGGAGGCTGCGACGTGGCTCTGTGCAGATCCCAGCCTGGGATATTCAGCAAGATGGATCTGGGAGACACGGCGGCTCCACGGACTTTGGATGAACTAAGAGGAATCCAACCCTGTGGGCATTCTGGGGGTAGAATTGAGATTTATTTCTTCTTCATCTCAGGAAAGGTTGGGGGGAAATTACACCCCAGTTTGGGGGGTTGGACCTGATGATCTCTTGAGGTCCCTTCCAACTCCTTCCATTCTGTGCTTCACCGGATTTGTCCCCAGGTAGCCCAAACCCTTCTTGCTCTGTGTGGTGACAACGTGGCATGTGGGGCCACCTCCAAGCTGACCATCACCCAACAGCCACTCAGGCAATTACAGAGCACTTTGAAACTACTAAGGGATTGATTTTGGAGCTGTGCATCCCTGATCCCTACGAGATCCAGGGCATTAGCCCCACAGAGATGTCTCAACCCAAAGTAACCTGTACCAAGCATGGCAGATCCCACCCTCAGCAAGCGAACGCGACTGAGCGCTTGTCCGCCCTTTCATCTAGATGACCAGCAGATAAAGAAACCCACACCTCACCGTGTTTCTGTCTAATGACCTGAATATAAATGGAAATTCCACTTCCCGTGGCTACAGCCTTGATGCCTCCCCTAAGCAGACAGCAAAAGAAAGCTTTTCCTTTCCAATCACTCTGTTTCAGGGCTTTTTAGATGTTCCAGATGAATCCAGCTGGGCTTGATGGCCTGTGGTGCATGAAGGCTTCGGGAAGTCCTCTATGGACGTGGAATGTCTGTGGGTTTTTTAATTACACCATCAGTCTATGACCCTGTTCTGTCTCCCTTATTAATTAGAGATGGATTTTACCTCCTCTGACTGTAAACTTCAGAACAAGGTAGGAACTATATGGTTCCTCCAAATGAGGGAAAGGGCAGAAAGCGATGGGGTCATCACCAGGGACCTCATCAATGTCACCGAGAGTATCAATACAGCTGGGGACCCGTGTAAGGACTCAACCTGGAAAGTCCAAAGGGAGAATTAATGCAGAGAGAAAATATTGGGCGTAAACCCATGGCAGGATCTCACAGCTTTTACAGAAGCATCCTGGAAGGATGGTGAATGTCCAACCTCAGCTCCATCAGCTGTAATTTCCTTGTTCCTTTGAGGTTGGTCACCCACACACCACATTCAAAAATCCTACTGGGAGTTGCTTTGGTCCCTTCCCTGCCAGAGGTCAGTGAATCCTATGGAGTGTGTGTGAAAGCCTCCAGTTAGGTTTCCATCATACTACCATCCTCAGCAAAGGAAATTCAGCCTCCTTGCAAGGGCCAGCTCTGATGAACGCTGTCATGATGCGGTGACATTTCGAGAGAGACTCCCTGAGGGGGGGGGGTTATTCCTGTTATCCATCCTTCTTCCCCACCCCAAACCCCACAAATAGTGATATCATTCATAATAAATAAGAAAGCACACCAGATTTTGTTTTTACATTAAGTATAGATTAACTGCATGCATATTAAGGAGCTGCAGGGATTTTTTTTTCTTTGGCCTTTTTTTCCCCCCCTGTGATTTTGTGGAAAAAACCCACCCAAAACAATGTCTGATGAACCCACCTTCAGCCTGGCCCAAAGTGGGCAGCCCAGCACTAAAAAAACCCCAAAACCCTTGGGCTGAGCTCCAGACTAGGAAACATCTGGAACTATATTTGCTTTGCCTGTCATAGCCAGATAAAGAATAAGTGTTAAGTGACAGCCATGGGCTCTGCACATCTAACAGCGCAGACGGGGCTCCAGGTGGGATTTCAGGGTGTAATTGTCCATTGGCAGGAAAAAGAAAACCCCACAAATATTGAAGTTTCATCAGCCTCAGTGGTGGGACCGGGGGCTGATGCAAGGCTATTGTTTGCTTGCCACTGTTTGCATGTAGGAAGGGGGAAAAAAAACCCCTGGCTCATGTTCCTCCAGTGATGAGTAGTCATCAGGATTGACGTCCCCACCTGGACCCAGAGGTTGGGGACTGGGGAACTGGCAGTGATGATAATTATTTATACAGTGTTTTGACTAATGAATGGCTTTGAATGGGAGCTTCCTGGAGCGCTTGCTCCACCCAGCTTTTGCAATGGTTAGATTAATGCTGGGAGGGTTCTTGTTTGGCTTTGTTTAATTCCCCCCGCTGCTGGGACTGCACCCGGAGGGGGGTTAGGGTGGTGGGAGGTGGTTGTGCTAGTGAGGATGTTGGATGGGGGATGGTGTTTGTCCCTCTGGGGTAACCTTTGCACACTATGGGGTTAGCAGCAGTACCGTTTAGGTACAAAAAATAGTAGAAAAAATGGAGATAAATCAATGCCCTGTGCAGCACGGAGAGGAGGATGGTGGGACCAGGAACCCCTTGTGCCCAACCTCCTGATCACAACATATTCAGAGCAAACCCACGGGTTGGTTTTCCTCCTTTCATGACTTTACCTTCTGTCTGGCATGAGTGAAATGCCTTTTCCCTACACATCAGCTCTCCCTCTGCCAGGAGATGGTGGTGATGGTCAGGGAACCCTGGTGCTCATCCACCCACTCAAGGAAAAGCAACCGAAATTGGGGCTGGGCGCTCACATTTTCTTGACACACCTTTTCTCATTCAACATCAACTTTGGGGTTTGCTCTGGGTTTGTTTTGTTTTTTTTTTTTTTTTTTCAGCCTGAAACATATCCCTTCAGCACAGAGAAGCCCAAACCCCATCCTGTTTTGGCCCAGAGTTCACTGGCAGGGAGGGGAGGGTGGAAATGCCTGCGAGCTCTCGGCAACCACCGCACCCCAGCAAAGGTCTTTTGCCAACGTTGTTAATTTACCTCCTCAAACAATAAAAGGTATTCAGGCAAAAGGTCTTTTTTCTTTATAAACTGTTATACCAGGGCAGAGTGTAGGGTTTTTTTTTCCCCTCTTTGCTAATACAATACAGACATAAGACTTGGCTGCACCAAGGCATGGCCATGGCCAACTGAGCTACAACCTGCTCTAGGAGAGCAGGATAAAACCTCATTTGGGGCACAAATCTGAGCCTGGATATTGTTTTGGGGTTGTACAGCATTTCAGGGAGGTAAAGGGACTTGAGATGGCCCAGATCTTATTGCTTGGCACAAAACAACCCTGTCCTGGAGGGAGCAATGGATGCAGAGAGGGATTCATCCAAGAGATGGACAAAAAATGAGGGAGCTGCTCTCCCACCCACAGCACCCATTTTTCCTCTGTAATGGGTGAAGAGCCTGAGGACAAAGCCATCATGTTTTGCAAGGTGGTGGTGTGCCAACAGTGATGGGATTTCTTACAGCTCACCCCAGGTTTGACCCATCTTTGCCCAAATTTCAGAGGCCTGATGGGTTGGATGGATCCATCTCAAGCTGCTGTAAGGATAAATAGGATTTTATGGAGGTCTCTGAGGAGTGGCTGGGACCAGCTCCTCCCGAGCCCCGTAAACAGGAAAGTGAGGAAGCGAGGAGTCGAGCCCTGGCTCATCCAGGACGCGGGGTGTGCGCTGGGGCTGTCGGCACACAATGCCGTTCCGGAAAGGGGGGGTTATAAATATCCAGGGTCAGGGCCGGGCTCTGGCAAACAATAGGGAGCTGGAGGATGGAAAAGCCCGGCAAGAATGAGCTGCTCGTGCCGTGGGGCCAAGGCTGCTGTGCCTTGTGGTAATGCAGCGATGCAGTTCAGCTCCTGAGGGTTTGGGGAGTGTAATTGGTCTCTGAAGGGTGGTAGGTGTTGTGAGGCATTGAATCTTTGTCGTGGTGGGGTGGCAAAGGGACACAACAGCCTGTTGACATCAGACAAGGTGATTTAAGATACCACCGTGGTTTCTCGCTGAGCATCCCTACAGCCTTGCTGCACGCAACAGCCAAGGCTTGCAGGACTTTGCTAAAGACATCCTAAACCTAGACTTTTAGACCAAGAGAAGTTTAAATAGAGGTGTTAGGTAGTGAGGGACCTGCCCATGAATGATGTGAGCATCTTAGGTTGCTTTTCCAGAGCTGGCTGGAGGCAGGCAAGCTTTCCCACCCTGCTCCAGCATCTCGTGGGGTTATCCATGCACGTGGCTCCAATTCCCGAGGACATGGAGCCACCTCTGCTCCACGCTAATCTACAGACGTCAAAGGAAGCGAGAGCTGCGGACAGATAAACTGGGCTAAAGGGGGATGCTGCAGCCCATCTCAGCTTCAGCAAGGAAGGGCAGCGATAGCTGGCTGCAGAGGGTGCTGAGCATCAGGACCTTGCTCGATAATGAAAGACAGGTCAGGGCCGGCAAGAATTGCAGGAAACATCTTGGCTGCTCGTGACTGCTGGCGGGAGCATCGTGATGGAGCTGGAGGGGAGCCCAGCCCCTTCCTGAGCCCCAGACGTGGCGTGGTCCCTCGGCGCTGGGATGCTCAGGAAGCTGTTCTGCTGGGAGATGCCTTTGGGACAGCAGCCCGTGGTTCAAATACCTTCATATACATTGATTTTCCATTCTGGTCTTTAGGAGATGGATTCCAGGCATCAAAAATCCCCCTTGGGATTTGTACTCCTGCCTGAAAGGGCTTTTTAACTGCTGGGTGTGAAAGTGCCTGAGCGTCACAGAGAGCTCGGTGTGTTTGGTCCTGGAAATCCCCATGTTTTGACCAGAAGCTGGGCTGGGGTGATTGCTCTGGTCTCTGGACTTTGCCCCTTGAGCTCACTCACAAAGGCATCATGGTGAGATCGTCTTCCCCAAGCCAGAAAAATGCCTCTCTGCTTCTCCCCTCCTCCAGCTCTCCCCTCATCACTGCCCCTATTAAAGATTCCATTTCCCATCTCTCCTCCTTAATGGTGTCCCCAAGGAGATGCCGCTTGCTCTCAATGCCTCTACTCCCCTCCCCCCCTGCCCCTGCCCCCTGGGAATTAGCTAAATGACGGGGTTAATTCAGGAGGGGGCAGAGGATGCCAGAGGTGAAGATATCAATTAGCTATGACAGTTTGGAAATGGCTGGGGATAACATCTCCCAACATCCCTGCCTCAGGGCCATCCCTTCAGGACCCCATCGCAGGAGCCAGAACACTCTTGCTGGGTCTTTATCTCTGTATTTTAGAAGTTGTAAACTGAATATCACAACAGAAGAATATCAGGGAAAAGCTTTTCCCTTTTTTTCACTTCATTCAGGAATGTGGAAAAGCAGTTTAACCCTCCCCCCCAGGAGAAATAATTATTGATTTTCAGCTGCAGCTGCCTGGAGCTGATGGGGACCCGCAGCCCACCGGCATTTACCCACTGCAAGGAGGGTCAGCGTGGGGCTGGTCCAGCCCAGGAGCTGAATTCCACCCCTGAGAAAGGGAAATGCATCCATCCAAGTTGTATTGATGCAAAACCACTTTCTACAGGTACACGCACACCCTGAATATAGATCATAAGGAGATAGAAATGTACTGGCAAAAAGGGTCTAAAATACTGGAGACGTGGAAGAGTCTCCAAAGTAAAAAACTTTCCCAATAACCACTGGTACCTATTTAATTTCAGGTTGTTTTGGGTGTTCTGTAACTGTAATTTGTTATTTAGTTTTTGATGGGGATGGAGGATGCAATTGCAGCCCTGTCGTTTTTAAGGCAGGGGTTACGGGAAGCACATACAGAGAGGCAGCAGCATCACTAGAAACACTTTTTGGGCCCTCTGCTGGTGTTGGGTGCTGAGGAGCAGCTCTGCTCCCACCCAAAACACACAAAAAAGAGAGAAATTTCAATATTTTGCCTGTAATTTTTCCTTAAATGAGGAGAAAACCCCCAATCCTTGGGTTTTTGGGGTTGGGTTTTGGTTTTCATCTTTTCTTAAAGCACACCTACAGAAAGAGCTGTGCCTCTGACCGCTTGACATCTTTCCCTCTGCACCTTTTAGTGACGAAACAACCCGTGGCCACTCATCTCCAAACCAAAAAAAAACCCAAACCAACCAATCCAACCCACCCAACACCCTTTCAAAAAGCTAAAGGAGGAGTGATACAGCAGGAGAACCAGGGCTGGGGGGCAGGGTTTATTTTATTATCCTTTACTTCCCCCCCTCTTTCCATTTCAAAAGCAAATGATGTTTGGGAGCTTACAGGGATGGAGTATTTATAAGGAGTTTAGACTGAAGTAAATAGATATTTAATTTTATGGGGGGGAAAGGGGAGGAAAAATTTTGAATTTTATATCCCAGCTGGAAGTTGCAAATAAACAAAGGGAAGAATGGGAAAAGGTGATTTGAAAAGCATCCTCTCTGTATATCTGGGGTTTATTTATTAAATAACACACAGATAATAAAATAATCCTCAAATCCACCCTGTCTATCCTATCCTATTCCTGGTTTTTCATGCAGCTTTATGTTCTGCCTGCACATTAGGGAAGGTTTAGATGAGATATTAGGGGGAAGCTCTTTACAGAGAGAATGGTGAGGGGCTGGAACGTGCTGCCCCATGGTGGGGGTGTGTTCATCCCTGGGGGTGTTCAAGGCCCAGTTGGATGCGGCTCTGGGCAACCTTGTGTAGCTCCAGGCCTGGAGGTTGGTGTCCCTGCCTGTGGCAGGGGGGTTGGAGCTCTGTGATCCTTGGGGTCCCTTCCAACCCAGACCATTCCATGATTCTACGATTAAGTACCACCACAGATATTTATGCTGCTGTAGCTGTGTCAGTTAGGGGTGTGGCAGGGGTTTTTGGGGGCCAGAAATAGGTGTTTCTAAGGGTTGCAGCCTGCGTGGGCAGAGGTAACGTTTTTAGTGTGGGCTGCAAAAGGTTTTGAGGTGGATTTCTGCCAGCTGTTCTACCCAACGTTCACCCCTTCTGGTATCTCCACGGGCGGATGGGCTTGGCTGGGAGGGGAATAACAAAAAAAGGATGCAGGGGGTTATTTTAATGAATATTCAGATGGAATAACTCTCATGGAGACCCAGAGGCTCTGCTCAGGGTGGCTTTTCAAAAAAATCTCCCATGTCATAGTGAATTATGAGCTCAATAAAGACTCTCTTGTCCCTCTCCCACCCTCTGAGACGTGAAGGAGCTGGGGCTGAGGGGTGCGTGTTGTGAGCTGGGTGAGTCCCCAGCAGCCTGACTGCTTCTGTGAGTGATTTTTGATGCCAACTCCCCACCCTGAGTCCTAATGCACCCTTTGTATTGGCTTGTGAATGGACACCAGTCTGAAAGCACCAGTCTGATAGTTTTCATACCTGGGTCCTGATGGCAAGACCTGAACATGTGAGGGGAGAGAGGTGCCCTCCTCTCCTTGATTACATTAGGACTGATAACAACACTGATACTAATAATTACTGTGAGGATCTCAGAGGTGGTGGGGCTGTAGGAAGCAAACATGATCGTGCTCCTTTGCCAGCGTAAGGGAGAGATGGCACAAGGTGAAGGATACTGGGGTGCCAAAGGGAACTCTGATTTTTGGTAGTTTTTTTTCTCTTTTCCAGTGGTCTCATCACCACAGATGAGCAAAATGGAAGGAGAAGGCAAGGGAAACAAGATGCTGAGAAGGATTAGGGAGGTGGTGGGTGCCCCATCCCCAGGGGTGTTCAAGGCCAGTTTGGATGGGCCTCTGGGCAACCTTGTGTAGCTCCAGGCCTGGAGGTTGGTGGCCCTGCCTGTGGCAGGGGGGTTGGAGCTCTGTGACCCTTGGGGTCCTTTCCAACCCAGACCAGTGTGTGATTCTCTGATGAGCTGGAGGAGGAGGGTGGATTTGCCAAGGTACCCACTTTCTTTTGGAGGAAAACCGTTTCTGCTTCGCTACCGGCTGACATTACAGACTGAGTCAGTGCTCCAGAGATGAGTGTGCAGGTGGACCTGCTAACCTGCAGCTCCTCTATGGCAGGGCTTGGGGTGAGCCCCTGGCAAGACATCACGCCTGCTTGGAGCCTGGGGTACCTGCTGGGCCCTGAGATAATCCACTTCATGCAGGGGTGGTGTGTCACAGCATTGTGCTGGGCTCAGCTCTGTCAGGTGAAATCTCAGCATCTGCCTGCACATCTGGACACGGCTCAAGCTCTGGTGCCTTTGGCATGGGGGGGAATAAAAAGCAAACCAGAACTTTTGCACACACACTCCCCTCCTTTTTTTTACAAGGAAAATTCTGCCCAGCTCTGGTTCTCTTTCACTGGGATGAATTCACAGGGGGGTGTATCTAGCCCAGCATCTCCCTTGGGGTCTTTTTTGGGGGGGGAGAAATAACCCAGACCCAGCTGTTGTCAAGATCTGTATGGATGCAAAGTTGGTTTAAGATGCTCCCGCCCTCACCCACTTCACTTTTTAGTTACTGAGGGAGTTTTTAAGTATGTAACCCTCAGGAACAGTGCCCCTGGGATAAATATATATATATTATATATATAAAAATAAATAAATATACAATTTATTTATTTATAAATAAATGAATAAATATTTATTTATATACATATAAACCTTGCTCTCAAATGTGTGCAACACTGGTCCTGCATCATGGGATGGGTGGTTTGGTGCAGGCTTTCACCATGGTTCTCCATCTCTCCATCTCTCTGGCTGCGCTGTTATTTTTGGATTGCATTACACATCTCCCCAGATGGAAATCCTCACTCCCCAGGGGGCAATAAAGTGGATTAAAAAGAAAAAGAAGAAGAAGAAAAAAGAAAAAGAAGAAAAAGAAAGGTCCTGACCCCATCAGTAAAATAGTAACTGCATTTCTCGGGGAGAAAATCCTTTTATGAGGTGGGGAAGAGGAAGTTTGGGGCTTGGGGGGGATTGAGCTGGAGGGAAAATGGGGAATCAAATGCACTAACCCCATTTATTTAGAGACTGTTGGAAGGTTACAGTAACACAAAGAGGGGGTATAATTACACCAGGCTTCATTAATGAACTGCTTTTCAATGTGAAGAAGGGTAAAGAGGGGATGGAGGCAAAGTCCTCAGTCCCCAGGATGCTCCAGCCCTTCACTGCTTGGTAAAAGAGGCTGAGAAAGGTGGAGGATCTTTGCATTTTTATTGGTATTTGGGTTGAATGGAGCCCAAGTGAGTCCTTCCTTCTGAGGCCTTGAAAATATTTTCTCATGGAGGGGAAGGTCTTGTGGCTGATCAAAAAAAAAAAAAATCAATTAATTAATGTATCCATGGAAAATCAGGATTTCACTAACTACAAATTGTCAACGGGGCTGAGTGCTTTGCCTTCCAATTTTCCCACTGAAAGAACGCTGGAAAGTTTGAATATTTCTGATCCTGGAGGTTTCTGGTTTCTAAAGAAAAGCCTGTTTTGGGAGGAAAAGTGAATGGAGAGGAAAGGGAGAGTTTACTTTCATCTGATGTTGCTGCTGCTCCTCAGCAGGCCTCTCTCCATTTCACCAAGGGAAGGGCCAAAGACGTCGATACCCGTTCTTTACTGTATATATTCTTTATTGTTTATATATCTGACATTTATTGGGATACTTGGAACGGGCACAGGGACTTCTCTTGTTAGTGGGCAACCTACAGCTTTGCATGGGAAAATATCAGCTGCCTTCAGAAAAGGGGGACTTGGTCAAAACAGACAATGGGTTGCGTTTTTGGAGGTGAACTTGACCTTTATAACATCATTTCCTCCCCTGACTCATCCTAAGTCAAAGTTTCCCTGGACATGAGGCTGTTTTATTACTTGTTTATTACCAGCCCTCAGTTTACTCCATCAAAAGTGTAACAACGAGCTCCAAAATCCTCCAATAATCATGAAGTATTGGAGCTGGCCATGATTTATCCCATCCATACAAGGAAGTTCCATGGGAACATAAGGAGAAACCTTTTCCCTGTGAGGGTGATGGAGCCCAGGGACAGACTGCCAAGATTGGTTGGGGAGTCTCCTTCTCTATAGACATTCAAACCTGTCTGGACACGTTGCTTTGTTGATTTAGTCTGGGTGATCCTGCTCTGGCAGGGGGGTTGGACTAGATGATCTTTCAAGGTCCCTTCCAACTCCTAGTGCTCTGTGATTCTGTGATCCCCACACCGTGCCTCAGTTTCCCTATTTCTACAAACAAGGGTTTGGGGTTTTTTTCACTCTTGCAAAGCACATGGTGACTTTTTCACCCTCTTGTAAAACAAAAAAACAAACCAACCCTGATGCAGTTAAAGGCTTTGATCTGTGAATTGATTAAAATCCCCTGAAATAAAGCCTGTTGCGGCATCTGGTCCAGGAGCTCTTGTGTTTTCACCTCCGACCTCACCTCCTTTCAATAGATTTGCATCGATTGGCAAGTTTTTACAGGGAAGGTGCCCCAACTCTGTTCTCAAATGCAATCTGGAGGAAGGCCTTGAAGAGCATAAGGCCATTTTCTCCTTCAGCTGAATTGTCTTCCAGGTTTCTTCACCATATAGCTGGAGCAGAACCAAACCACCACCCCAGTGCTCTCTCTAGCAGTTCCTATCTCTCTGTACCTCTTTATTTTGTTTCACTTATCGCAGAGTCCTCCTGTTCAGCCCTTTATCTTGATCACCAGCGCTGCTGGGTAGAGAGCATCTGCAAAACAAAACAAAACACACACAGAGAAACACACAAAAATTTAAAAAAAAAAAACAACCCCAAAAAAAAAACAACAACCAAAAAACCAAAAAAACCCAAAAAAACAAAAAACCCCCAAACCCTCCTGCCTTTAAAAAAAGGAGCTGCTACCTGACCCACAAGCAGAAATGAGACGAAGAGTTCTTTTCACATCTACCCGAAACCGATATCACACATAGCTCTGAGTCACCTCGCTGTTTGCCTCGAGTTTTTTCTTGGGGTTTTTGTTATTTTTTTTTTTTTGGGGTGTACATGGTAACACTCAGGATCTCAGCACGAAGAGGACTCGTAGAAACCTCTCTGCTGCACCTACGGTATTTGCTTTTGCAGAGAGACCCGACCCAACTCGTTGCATGGAGAGCATCCTACCCAGAAGCCTCCTGTACTGCTGAGCATTGCTGGCAATACAGCCCAATACATTACAAGGGACAGGTGGTTTATTGACCCCTTGAGGTGCAGAGTCAGGAGCTGACTGTGACCTTTGCCTTTCTGATAAGTTTCAGTTTGCAACAGCCAAAACTTTGGGTTTAACCAGATTTTTGACTTTGTTCTCACGCTGGAGCAGCAGCCCTACCTGCTCCATCATCAGCTTGAGCTGAACAGCTTCATCCAGCTGAACCCTTCTTTTCTCTCCCCTTTTCCCCCTCTTTCTTCTCTTTTTCTTGCTCTTTTTTTTTTCACCCTTTACTAGTAGCAAGCTACCTGCAAGGTTGTTTCAGAGCAGCTGAGCCTGGGTGCATGAGTCAGGCATGGGAGGCCCATCTTTCAGTCCGTGGGCAGCAAACTGCTCGTTGGGTGTGGGATTTTCAGAGGCATCACCAAAAGTTGCTTGGACTTGGGCAACGAACTGCTGCTTCCACCCCTGAAACCCTCCCACGGGGGCAACAGGAGGGATTTTTTTTACAGGGACTCCATTGCCTGCGGAGCACAGTTCACTCAACCTCATCTGGGTGAGGTTCAAGCTCCTAAATCACCTGGAAACCTCAACGCTTTGAATTATGACATCTATGATTTCTTGTGGGGGTTTTATTTCTAACCCCATGGTGGATAAATCTCCCTTTCTTAAAATTTGTGTCCCCCTCCTCTCTGTTCTGCAAATATCTACCCAGGACTGTCATCCCAAACCATGGGAGGGCAGAAGGTGCTGGAGAAGACTTTGAGAACAGGGGATGCAAGTAGTTTGAGTTTTGGCCCTCTCTTGGGTGATTTTTGCTCCTCTAGACTTTTCCCACCCTTTGCAGCAAAGGAAATCCACATATTAATCAGAAACATCCTTCAATCAATAAGGAATCCCCTCAGTGATGTGTTCAGCACAGGGGAAGATGGTGAGGAGAGGCCTTTGCGGGCTATGCTGCTCCTGATACCATCTTGGTGGGCTATATCTGCTTGGTGGGCTACTCTGCACCTTCCTACTGGGATCCAATGGGATCTTCTCCTATAGGAAATCTCTACATTAACCCTCTTCCTGCCTGGCTCCAAGCTCCAGAGCTTGAGCTGTGAGTGGTTGTAAGCAACACCAGCCATGTCACACCGCCCCTGTGCTGTATTTCCAAGGGGATTTCTGCATCCTGGATGGATGGGAACAGATTCTGATCATCTCAGAGCCAGGACGTGGAGGACCAAACCTGCAAACAAGCGGGTAAAACCCGTCTGCATCCCTCTAGCCGCGGCGGGGAGGCCACGGTGGGGCTGGGGGTCCTGTTTATTGGCAGGGTCCTGACCTCCCCCCCTCCGTTTATGACCCCTCTGGGACCTCTGCATGGAAAGGGGATTTGTAACGTAACACTAACAATAACACAGCACAGACAGCCGTGACAGGGTCGTTTTCTCCTACACGCTGCAGCTGGCTCTCTGGGATGGAGACGTGCGGGCGAAGGGGCGAGGAGGGAGATGCTCAGCATGCTGCTTCTTAGCAGAGGGGCTTTTTTCTCTCTGAGTTTTGGCTCTGAGTTTCATCTGCTCCTTTTTCATTTCCTTTTAGAAGATTTTAAAAAAAAAACCCACCTCCAGGATGCTGGGAGTGGGAATGTAGAGGTATGGCAAGGCTGGGATATGGTGGAAGGATGCTCAGTGCTGAGCTGGATCCAAACACGAGGTTCCTCAGAAGGTTTTGTCTTGGTTTGGCAAGCAAGTTCAAGTGGTTTCTTCTCTGGAAACATGTTGCTTTTCCCCACTGCTGGTTACAGGATAAAGGAGGGGGGAAATGAGAAGAAACTACCAATTTCTGGGAATGCTGTGGATGGAGAACCTGGCCCATCTCTGCTTTAACTTCCATTTTCCAGCCTGGATGGTACAGAATGGAGAAAGCAAACCCCAGCATGTTGAGAAGAGAAAGAGAAGGGTGAAAGGAACCTTGGAGATATGTCCCTGCACCATGTTTTCAGCTATATTGGCTGAAATACAGACAGGTCCTGAGACATGTCCAGGCTGCAGGGAATTTTTTCTCACCTATTAGAAGGAGAGAACATGGTTAAAGAGTGCTCAGCATATTTACATCCAGCTACCAGCTGTGCTGCAGATTTCCAGTACAGCCAAACCCTTCCGTGCCTCAGTTTCCCCATGAAAGCACCATGTGTGGTGATGTGAAGCCCAGCTCTTTATCTCCATGGGTGCCACAGCTTTATTTCCTTGATCTTCATGATCAGACATGATGTCCAACCCTGGGAAACCCATGGGAAGCTCAACACTTTGGCCTTTTTCTGCACTTTTTGCCTTTTTTTCCTGTTCCCAATTAAAACTGAAACCTTTGCATATGCAATGAATTCAGCCCACCCAACCTGGCTGGCTGCAAATCCATACTGAAAGGTGGATGCAAAAGGCATCATGAGATCTCCCTCCCTTCTCCTTGTCGGTGTGAAGAGCACCTCAAAGTTCATGAGCTGTTTTAATACATCCTCTGATAAGGATTTTTCTGAACCTCTGGGGTGCCCCAGGGGACACATCTTTGAGGTGGAGTCAGGCCTAGAAAGCTCCTCAATTAAAAAGGAAAGGAAATTGAGTTTCATCTGCAATGATGGGATTCTGGGAACTGGGGCTTTTAGGAGAAACACAAAGAATGTGAGAGACAAAACCAACTCAGGTGACCTGACGTGGACAGGGAAATTCAGCAGGCTGACAGATACAGAGAAACTCTGTTTGGCTTTTATAGGTTGGGTTGGTTTTTTTTTGTTGTTTTAAAGCTTCCAACTTTTGTCAAAACAAAGCCAAACAAGGCTTGCTTTGCACCTAAATCCTTCCAGGGCTTTCACATCCCATATTTGCAATGAGACCATGATACCTGCAGGTCCACACGGTGCACCTGCAGCTCCCCCACCCCAGCAGTAAGCCCATCCATGCTTTCTCCTGCAGCAGGAGCCTACAAGAGTACTGTTATGAGCAACCTCAGCGTAGCAAACCCGCAGCCATGCCTCTGGCTCTTAGTTCAGCTGAGTTTAGGTAACGTGTAGCTCGAGTGATGTGGTTGTACTTTGTCAGGCTTCTCTGAAAAGTCCCCCCTGGAGCTGCAGTTGTGTCAGGTTTCTGCAGAAGCTGGGCTTCAATTATGAGTGTGGACATGGAGGACCTCAAGAAATGACACTTAGTGATGGAGCAACAACCTGAGGAAAGCCAGGAGCTGATTTCAAAGTAGCTGTGGGTTTTTCTATTTTACCAGCAGGTCATTGGTAAGATAGAACTGAGAAAGCAGCAAGAGCTGCAAGGAGAAGGGCAGGCTGTGGAAGAGGACTGCTGGCTGCAAGGGAGGGATGAAGGAATTGATGCAACATTTCATCTTTGAAAGCAAAGGGATCTGTAAGCAGAAGAACACCTGATGACACTGTATGATCCACCTGAGTCTTTTGGGTTTCCAAATTATGTGTCAGTGGAAAAGGCAAGTTTATAGCCTGGATATGGTTGTGGGGAAGGTAACTACTGCCTTGGGTGCCCAGCTGGACCCACCTCACTGTAGTCAACAGTTTCTGTCATGGCAGTAGAGAAATCTCCATCTGTCCATGCAGCACATCTTCCCAGGGTGAGAAAACCAGGGACATCTGATGGGAACAGAGACAGAGGGAGTGCAGAAAGCGAAACATCCCACCTCCCTATGGACACACACAGACCTCCTCTGGGAGCTCTTCAGCTGCAAATTGTCCAAATTATCTTTTTTGGTGTGAGGCTTGGCTCAACAGTCTGTCTGGGCTCCGATTTGGCAGTGATGCGCAAAATCCCCCATCCCCAGGGGGTTTTGGGTGGTGTGGGTACCCTTCCCCTACTCCTCCCCCCACCCAGTCCCTCCCACTCCCTCCCACGCTCTTTCTCTTAGCACCATCTAGTGGTTATAGGCACTGAGATGCCTCCTCTGCAGTTGGGTTGGGGTCAGAAGGCCACCTCCTCCTCTTCCTCCTGCCTCCAGCTCGGCTTCATGCCTTTCTAGATGCTTTAGGATGCTGGAAGTGTGAAACCCAAATCTTAAAAGATGAAAGGAAGAAGAAGAACCCAAGATGCTTGGCTGGGGTTTTATGGCCAGATCAGTGAATGTTCTCTTCAACGCCCACACAGTCCATGCAAACCCTCACAGAAGGGTTTTAGGGCATCAGAAGCAGTAAAAAGAAACAAAACAAAACATAAAAAAGCAGTTTCTTCTCTCCAACACTGAATTCTGTCCTTCTAGGGTGTTTTTTTATTAATTTAAAGAAAAAAAAACCCACCCATTTTCTTATGATGTTTTCCTTAGATTCAGTATTTCCAAATGATGCTGATTTAGGAGCCTTAAGAATAAGATTGCAGCTCTTAAAAGAGTTTTCATGGAAAGATGCTGGTTGCTGTCCATGTAGGATTTTATTTAATTTTAATTTTATTTTAATAAAAAGCTTTAAAATCTTCCAGCAACAAAGTTCTCTTACAAAATACAGGACTGAAGAGATGAATTATAATTTTTCAAATCATGACTCTGGGTTTCTGCACTCCTCTCAGGAAATTCCAGATGAAGGAACATATTTCATTCGGGGAAGAAAAGCCAAATGTGAAAGGAGAAAGCTGCTAGAACATTTTCACTTAACTCAAGGGCTTTGAAACCCCCCTGTTTCTCTATTTCTTATAATCCTAGCAAAGGACTTCCACTTATCCCCCCCAAAAAAAGAAGCACTGTGTCTAGGGATGTGTTTCTGACATCCTCCAGACACAGAGCATCTTTGCTTCGCTGCTTATGTTCAGAGTAAGCAGTAGCTCTGTAGGACCCAAAATCCTCTGATGAGCATGAAATAGCACTGGGTGGTGGGAATGTTTGCAAGGAAAAGATGGGGGTTTTTAAACTGTAAATGAGATTTCTGCTGACTCTGAGGGAGAGCAACGCTGGACGGGAGGCTTAGGGGAGAGGAAGGGGGATTTAGCTGTGTGTCTGCAAGGCATCAGGAGGATGCAGGCAGAGAGGGCTCCTACACGTGATGGATTGCCTCCAGGGGCTGGATCCAGGGTGATGGATGGATGTGGCCAAGGGTGTCTGCAGGCAGGCTGCGGAAGCTTCAGGAGTGTTTTCATCCCAAACCTTGCACTCTGCATAACCCAAAAATGAGCTCCCGTTCCCCCCTCCAGACAGGGAGATCCAGGCAGGGGAGCATCTGGGTGAAGAGAGGTGGGGGCTGCAACCCCTCTGCACTACCAGAGTGGAGAAGATCCATCTTTTAGCTCCCAGAACAAGGTAGAGCAGTAGATTCCACTGACCATCACCTTACCGGACCTTCATCCCACCCACTTCAGGCTATTTAAATCGGTCACTAAAGTGTGACAGAAAACCCAATTCCATCATTTCCTATTATTCAAAAATAAAAAACAAATGTTGGGCTGGACAGCCCAGAGTTCAGATCAGGGGAAAATCCACAAATCTCTTGGCCGTCTGGGATCTTTTGTTTATCGCTGCACTTAATCCCATTTTTTGAGTCTCCTGGGCTCAAGACTCGAAAGAAAGATAAATGAGGTGTGTCAGAAACTCACCTGATTAACTTGGCTAATTCAACCATTTTATTCCTTTTCCAAGGGTAGTTTTGGGAAGGGAGCGGGAAGAATTTGTACATTCAGAGTCCCAGCCTTGGGAATGCAGAAGGAAAAGGGCTTTTTTGGGTTTGGAGTTTTGTATTTTATCGTATTTATTTGCAAATGACAGTAAGAAAAACCCAAAGTTGGGTAAAGATTGGATTGTCATTGCGTTTCAGCTGGAATTGGTGCATTGTGCTGCCATCCCCTTGGAAAAATAGCAACTTTTTCCCACAGATGCCCGTGAAATCCCTGGTGTAGGTGGAGATCAGCCATTGTGATGATGTGCTCACCCTGTTTCCTCTGCTTTTTCTGAACTGAAAGGTAAAAAGGAGAAATTTTGCCACGGTCTTTGAAGGGTCTTTTCTGTAAGGCACAGCCAGCATCCTGCATGGAGATAGGGAACTCTTAGCAACCCCAAAATCCTCCCAGGTGTGTCCAAACAGAGTCATAAAGTTCACATGGGCACTATCTCCCATCCCAGATGGAAAAAAAAACCCCAAATTTTCCCCAAAACTGAGGGAACCAGGAGTATTCCTTGTATTATTTCCTGTGTGAAATCCATCCCTGCAGAGGGGCAAGGAGGAGGATGTTGCATTCACACCTCGTTTCCCGCTGCAGGATCCAGGTGAGGGATGAAGAGAAAACGTGAAGGCAGACCTGGGGACTGTCAAACCTGCCATAAGTTGGGTCTTGGAAAAGAGGATGGATGAACTCTGTTTCCCAGGATGGAAAAAACCCCTGTCGTCTAGACGCTTGACATACACAGATGATTTTAGGCATCCCTTCAAGAGCATCCCTGCAAGGGAGATGCAGCAAAACCCCCATGGCCAGAGGCTTTATCCCAGATTTTATCCCCCCATCCCCGGGGCACCTCAGCTCTCTTTCTGCAGATGATTTATTTTAATCGCTGTAGCTCCCTGGGTCCGGATTCCCTCCTCAGTCCCCTCTCATCTGGTTTGGGTTAGGAGTCCGTCTGCTGAGTGCATCGCTGGGGGGGGGGTGTGAGTTCACCCCTCCCTCTCCCCCCCCAGCATCAACTTTGAGCGACAGGAGCCTGGGGTTGTCGGCGGGGTCTCAGCCCCAGCCTCCTGCACCCCTCACCGTGCCCCCTTCGCCCCCATGCAACAAGCTGCTGCCTCCAACATCTGCTTCCAATTGCTTCTTCATCTGACCAGCGCTGGGAACAGCCAGGCTTTCGCTGTGGTTCAGGGTCTTAAAGGCACCATGTGAGGACAAAACCCACCCCCCCTTGCCTGCTCTGGAGCTATCTGAGTTTAAAACCTCCCACTCCAGCAGGTTTCCCCCTTTATTTAATACCAAAACAGGGTTTTTTTATTCCAGGTAAGCAAGACAGAGTTGAGATTTTTCTACAAAGAGAGGACACCATGGGCACTGGTCCTCAGGCTTCGTGGCAGACAAGTGAGGCATGTGTCTGTGCAGGATGTGTGGCTTTGCAGTTCCTTAGGGACAGTCCTTCTGAGAAGGCCGGTCTGTGAGCTGCCTTTAATTCTTGCCCAGTATCATGACATCCGTGTCATGCTCAGCCCATCCTTGGCACGGAGCTGAGACCGGATGCACTGAAAGCAGCATCCCACCTCCTTGCAGTGAGCTGGTTGGATACCCTTTCCAGTCAGTCAGAAGAGGGAGACAAAAAGCCAACAACAGCCATGGATTTGTGAAGACGACTTTGTTTTGGGGGGAAAAAGGGGAAAACGATGTGTTTTGGGAATGAGAAGCACAACACTTTAGCTTTTCTTGCATTGGAGATTGAGTAGAGAAGTGGTATGGAACCAAATAGCTCCTGGAATTCAATATGAATTATCCACTGATGGATTGAACTGGAGTTTTTCCTCTGGGTGACTAAAATTCCTTAGGAGAGCAACCCACAAGCTTGACCCAACTGTTGGAACTGCAAGGGTAGAGACAGAAGCTGTTTTCTCCATGTGCAAAACCTGCTTAGCTTCTGCTAAAGTGAATCCATGCAGCTCTGTAAGAATCAGGTGGCTGTGTCAGGGTTGCACTCCCACCAGCTTCATCCTGTCCTGCACCCGGTGATGCTCAGCAGCACCCATCACTCTCCTCTTTCAGCCAGGAAAGCAGGTCGTGGCACAGATCCTGTTTCACAGAGCAGCATTGGTGCATCCAAACCCACTGTAGCCCTGTCTCCTTCGAGCATTAAAAGCTGGAGAGAGCATGAAAGAACTGTCTTTAAAACACTCAAGATGTACTCAAAGCGTGGCTGCAACGAGCTGTGAAATCTCAGGGCAGCGCCAGGGCTGGGAAAGAGAAGGGGAAAATCTCTTCCAGAGGTTCAGAGGGCCCAAAACTCGTATATTCGTAGCAAAAAAAAATACCCCAAACAACCCAGCAAAGAGTGACTCAACAGCAAGAAAACTCTTCCTTCCCCCCACTGTGAGCAGGATTAAGCCCTGGAGAAACCTTCTGGTGGGACTGGTTGCTAAAATTAGCCTGGAGAAAGCTTGAGCGATGGGAGAGTGAGAAAGCATCTGTGCTGCTGGAAGAGGCTGAGCCGACTGGGAGCTTTGCATGCAGGGTCTGAGAGGGGCTCAAGTCACTTGGGCTGGCAGATTTTGCTTTATTTGCCCCCAAAAATTGAAATGCTGGCAGACAGCCGGTCCTACCCGCCGCCTGCCTGCCGATCTGGCGGGAGAATTACTGCCAATATTAATAGCTGCCCTTGATTTCAACTTGCTGACACTGTGAAGATGGTTTTAATTAAAACTCGTTAGCAGCAACCTGTTCCTGAAAATGAGCGTAGCTAACCCAATTATGGAGCCGGTTCCTTGACAATGCTGCTCTTCCCAGAAACCCATCCTGGGCACACGTGTAAATCCTCACCCTGCTCCTATCCCCAGCACTAAGGAAGGTGGAAATCCCAGAAGGAAAGCTGAAATTTTGGGGTGCTGCAGTATTTGGAGTGCTGGAGAGCAAGGAGGCATGATGCTGTCGCATCTGGAGGATGACCCTCTCCATGGGACCAGTCCTCCTTGGAGATCTGTGGTCTGTGAAGAGCAGTGATTTGAGCTCTGAAGGCATTTCAGGGCATGGAAGGACTATTTTGGGTAAAAAACCTGAGCTTATTTCCTAGGCATGACCACAAACCTGGGCCGTGATGCTCAGCTCTGGTGCTAGATGGGACTCCTCCATGCAAAGCTCTTCTCTGAGCTGGGGCAGGGAGATGCAGTCAGAGCATCAGAGCTGAGACCTTCTCAGGGGAACAAGAAACCCAACTGAACTAGAAAACCTGACCCCAGCACATGTGTCAGCTGCATCTGCAAGCGAGTAGGTCTTAAGATCAGGCTTGGAGGGGTCTGAGCATCCTCAGCATCCCCACCACTGGGCTTTTTGGGTGCCTCCTCCTCATCCCTGCCTCGTGCCGGAGTCTTGGGTAAGGAGCAAAAATTATGAATGGTTCCTCCCCCACCCCACCAGCCCCTTTCACTTCTGCTTCGCCATCCCCCACAAGCAGCTGTTTCCTATTACCATAAAAGCTGACAAGGTGCAGGGCTGGAGCGGAGCCTCCTTTGGCAGGTAATTTTGACAAGAGGCAGAGGGCCCTGGCTGGGTGTCTCTGATGGGTTTCCGGGGCTGTTATCAGCCCTGCGTGATCCCCTCCCTGTCTGTGTGCTGGACCCAGTCGTGGTGCTGGGATAGGATGTGGGGGGTGGGGGGAAAACTGCAGAGGATGTTTCCTTGCTTGGGAAAGGGGATGGGACATCCCCACCAAGCAGCTCAAGCCCATGGGATGTCTCCAAGCACCGCTGCTTTTCAGTTCAATCCCTGCTGGTGACTATTTCACCTGTTTTCTGGAAATACACCTTTAGCACACCCATTCTCAGACACATTTCCAGCCTTTAATCTCCCAGAGGGAGAAATAACACATCTGTGTGCTGAAGATGGACAACATGCTCAGTCCTACACCATGCTAAGGACAAGGTACCCTGCCCTGTCCCCTTGGCCATGCGCAGCATCCTCACCCACACTGAGGGATGCAGGATGCTCAGCCTAGCCCTCTCTCTGGCTTTTCCCCGACAGAGCATCTATTCATGCAGAAGGTCAGTTCAGGCTGTGAAGCCAGCCAAGGTTTAAGGACTAAATTTATTTATTTAATAAAGCAAATAAATAGATGCCACATCTTTTGGGTGCCTGTTGGTTTGCTTCCACGGTACTGGATGAAAGCAGCGGCATCGCTTGAAACACAACCAGTACCCCTGTGCCCCCCAGACGAATTAATAACCTCCTTCCCAGTCAGACACATTAAACATCATTTTGTGGTTCTGCCCAGGGACTAGGAGACATGATTGAAATCTCAGCAGCTGGGAAATACATCGTGCTGCAGGGGAGAAGGACTCACTGGTGGGGTACCGGGGCGGCAAATGCAATTTGCCTTCATCCTTTTTTAAGCAGGGTGTAAGAAGTTGTTGCCTTGAATTTGGGGTACGTGAACATGTGTGTGATGGCTTCAAGATGGTTCAAAGTTGGGGATCCTGAGTGAGAAATGACATCGTCCTCCCCGGTTTGGCTTGGCAGGGGTCCGCACCCTCCCTTTCTCCTCCTCCTCAGCCATTGCTTCAGCTGAGATCATAACAATTTGGTCTCCCTAGAAACTCCGTGGTCGGCCTCATTTGGTTTTTCCAAGCATGGCTTATCCATTTCAATTGTCCTTCATTAGCTGGTAATCATATAATTGCCTTCCCTTTAACTTCAGCCCAGGCTGTGCAGGCACATTCCCCATTGCCAGTCTCATTAGCAGCGAGATGCCATCTTTCTCTAACAAACTTCCCAGCTCCAGCCACTCTGCCTGGACCCTGCTCCCCTCTTCCAACACCCAGCCAGCAAAGCCCACATGAGGCATGGACAGATTTGGGGTTACAGCGGGCTCAGTGGTCTCCTGAGTCTGCATGTCCTACTCCCCCAGCTACATATGCTCAAGGCTCATTGCAATCCAGTTTGCATTTTGCTAATAAAACCCACTGGTCCCCATTCTGCTTAACATCAGCCAGACCCCATTTCCATGTGCCTGACAGCTTCCAGGGCCGGGCAATGCCTTAGTGTCCGGAGAAGGGAGGAGAGCTCCCACAGCGAGCTCCAGACTCCTTTTTTTTGCTAATTTTTCCTGGCAATCCTGCTTTAAATTTCAAGGATACTTCTCCAAAAGCTGCCTGGAAACATGATGCTCCAAAGCATCTCCATCACCAGCACAAACTGGCCCTTGATGGATCCAAAACCCTCTTTTCCCACCTCTCCCCCCGCCCTCCACTCGCTGACAAATACCTCCCTGCAGCCTGGCACCAAGAAAAATGAAGATTTTGAGGCCAATCGCCTCTTTGTGGTGACTTGAAGGAAAACAGCAGATTAAAATCTCACCGAGCTGGAAGGATCAAGTCCAAGTGCAACATGTGAACGGGGCCTTTCGCACTGAACACTCTTTGTGTGGCTGCTCTGACCCGACGCCGCGCTGGAGGTTTTTCATACTGGTGTTTGTTGAGTGTCAGGTTTAATTATGGGGACAAGGGGTGGGTTTTTTTTATCTGCTTTTTAATAGACAGCATCACAGGGAGACCTAAACTCTGCAAAAAATAGGGTGAGCATCTCTCTCTCATCTGCACTCAGGTAGAAAGAGGAGTTTAAATATTTGGGGTACAGTTGAGGGCAGAGAGATGGGAAAAAATCAAGCAAGCCCAAGGCTACGCTGTCTCTAGGAGGTGCCAAGTGGGATATCATGCTGCCCTCACCCTGTCCCTGCATCCCTATCCTGGGGCAGACTGATGGCTTGGGAGTCCTTTCACCACTAAAACTGCTCCCAAAGACCAGAAACTATTGCTCTGTCTGGACCCAAAGTTGCTCTGAAGGTAAAAGCATGTAGGAACCAGCCCTGGGAAGGTGGTTATCCTGTTCTGCATATTATTAACAGCAATACCCTACCAGCTGATGCTCCAACAGAGTATTAAAGAGCCAAATTCAATGTCCTGTATATTTTGTGCCTGCATTTTTTTAACCTCTTTTTTTTTTTTCCCCCAAAGGCACCACTTTTTCCAAAAGCAGGACAGCTTTCATGTGCTCCCCAACCTCTTTGCAGTAGCATCACCCTAGCTACATCCTCATGTGACCTCTCACTGATTTTAGGGAGACGTTGGATGCATGAGGGCCCCAGGATGATGTGGGACTTCATCCTTAGAGAAAAACCTTGCTATCCCACAACAAGTTTGACTACAGTGGTGGTCTTGAGTTTGAGAAGCACTTCAGGATGAAAGGAGTGATAGAAGTGTCAAATATTATGCTAAATAGCTCTGCAAGAACTCCTGGATATTTTAGGAGCGCTGCCAGGTGGTGAGCTGAATAAAGCCAAACTCTTCCAGCATATTTATTTTTTGAAGGCTTAAAGTTGTTTAAACAGCAAGGTCAGAGCAGATAACAAGGCTGGGAGCACAAGTGCCCCATTCTCATCCTCCACACGTCAGGAAATACCCCACACGGAGCAATGCAAAGCTGATGCTCCCCAAAAAAGCAAGGCAAGGGTGGAAAACCTGGGGTCCATCCAGCATGTTGCTGTGTTATCCAGGATGCATAAACACAGCAGGTCTTGGGCTGCACATAACCTGTGAGCTGCAGCCCCGTGGTCCTGAGATGACGCTGTGCTCCTTGGGTGGCCCAGGAGTCCCCAGCCTGCTTCTGCCACCTTCAGCCACCTCGTCTCCCAACAGTGGGGTACAGAGAGGTAGCTCAGAGGACCCAGAGGACATGGAAGCAGCCGTCTCAGGCTGAGGTCGTGCTTGCAAAGCTCCCTCCTGTCATTTACTGATCCTAATCAGGCTGCAATAAAACCTGTGATTGCACATCTCATAAGCGAGATCACAGGGAGAACAGGAAATGAGCTAAGTTAATCAAATTAGATGAAAGACAAGGAAAAAGGAGTCTGAAAATCCCATCTGGGGAACAATTTTATTAGTGCTTTGCACTCCTGTAGAACATTTTTGATGGGGAGTGCTGGAGCATTAATTTATCCAGGCAGTGTCACTCAGCAAACGCACCGTCTGAGGCAAGCAGATGAAGGTGAATAGCGTTTCCACCACCACCAAAGTCCTGCTGCTTTGGGCTGTATGAGAGTAAATCAAGATATATTTCTCATTGTGATGTTCTCCCTTTGCTGAAGTTCAAATAAACCTGCAAGATCAAGGAGGAGTTTCTTGTGTCTCCCATCAGAGCCCTGGTCCTGCTTTTGCTCTTTGCTTGTCCTGCTATATTCAGCGTGATGGTGAGGAGTTGGGCTTCTCCTCTCCCTGCTCTGGGTTACAGAAATGCAAATTAAATGAGCAGGGCACATCTTCCTGTCTTGATCTCACATTTGGTTCCTTCTTCCTGCCTTTCTCCGAATTTCCTTCACAGAAGGAATGAATATTTCATTACATTCCTTCTGACATTGACTTCTCTTGCAAGTCACCACAAAAGCCTGGCAAAAATAGAGAAGATGAATGCAAAGTATTGTGTATGCATCATATTAATCCCATAACTTTCAGACCACCCAACAATACAGAAACCATGATGCTTGATGGTGATTTTACCTTTCCCACTCCTGTCTGTTTCAGGGTCCTGCTGCCTCATGCAGGCTCATTTGTGGTCAGTGGGTGACGCTGAGCTTTGACTGAGCTGGGATCTCATGGAAACTTCCCATAGCTTTGCAGATGCAATGCCCAGGGCCTGAAGGAGACATCTCAATGAAGTATCTGCTCTTTTGGCATTTGGCTGCTCATCCTATCGAGTACCAGGTGGGAAACTAACAAGGTGGTGATGGTACATAAAAGACAAATTTCTTGGAACATCTGCACCTGTGTGTGAACTGAGTTATTTTACCTGTCCCTGTGTCATGAGGGAGTCGGAGTCATGCTAAGAAAAGAGGAGAGCTCTTTGGAGGAGAGCTTCCCATCTGCAGCTTCATTAATGCATCTAGGTTAATGTGTCAGGATCCAGGGACGCAGAGCCCTTCTGGCATCATTTTGGGTGGTGATGGGTCCATTGGATTTCATCCTGTTGCAACCCTGTTGCATCCCAAGCTCAGGTTACATACACCGGCAGGGCAGGGGCAGAGGGGCCAGCACTATGCCCAGGCTTACAGTCCAAGGCTGGCTGTGCAGAATCTCACTTGATTGCAAAGCAATCAGGCTTTAACAAAGCCTTGACCACCTTCCAGCCCCACACAAGACCTCCTAGGCTTTAGCCCACCATGAACCCACCCTGACCTGTCTTCTAGCCCCCATGACCTGCCTTAGCCCCATCTCCTCATGCGTGCAAAGTGGGGGAAAGAGTTTGACTTGCAAATACTGTTTCGGTTCCTCATTGAGAATTGAGCAGCGTCGTGTTTCACCAAGGTTTCTCCACCATCCACTGCCACCTCCATTCTCTCCTGCATCATGCCTGTGCCCAAAGACATCCCACCTGATTGGAGGAGGCAACAGAGGTGTTTGGGTTGCAACATATGTCACAGACACATTCACTTCAATTATTTGCCATGACCTTGGTCTCCAGATGTCCATGTCAGACATGCCCATCCCCACTCCCTGGCTGCCATGGTACTTTAATATTGACATCTTACCTATTTATGGGCCTTTTTAGGGTCAGAAATTCACACATACCTCGAGTACAGAGTAACCTGGCAGAAGGGGATTTTTTTTAAGTTATTTTGTGTGCAGCATCCTTTTTGGTTCTTTTTTTAAAAAAAAAACCCAAACAAAACCCCAAAACTTTGTCAGAAAGTGTTAGTTTTGTCACAAGTGAAACCATTTGCAGGAAAGGGCTTTCAAACGAGCTTCCTGTTTCAAAAAGAAAATTAAAATAAGCTTTTAGAATGTCCTGAAATTGTCAAAAACATCCTGTTTTGACATTCAAATAAAATTCGTCTTTTGGCTGGCAGCAAGTTTGCTAAAAGAAAAAAAAAACAACAATGATTTTTCTGAAAGAGTGGGGAGGGGGGAGGGAAAAACCCCACCACCACCCTACCCCAAACCAAAGTATGCTTCAAAGGCCTGGGTGAGCCCAAATCAAAGCTTGGGGGTTTTTGATTTAAGGGTATTGAAGTGGAGCCTGCTCACTTTAGGAAACAACAAGGTGTTTGGTGCCTCAATACACAGAAAAAAAGTCCTGTCACAGTTGGGTCATGTGGATGGTTGTCTCATCCGATGCTGCTGGGATCCAGGTTTGTGGAGGAAAAATCCGGTAACAGCAGCATCTATATTCTGCAGGTCCCAGTTAGTAATGGGATAGTGCTTTACCCTTGGAAATACACACAACTCTGCTTTTTAGGAAATAGAAGAGAGTTGGGAAGAGCAGGTTTTAGGAGCTGGGATATGGGTTTGCTGTACCAAGCGCTGACAGCGCTTCTTCTCCTGGTAGCTGCTTGTCACCCTGGAAGTGTTTCTGGGCTCCTCAAGACTGAGCATGCCTTTGGATCGGTGTGAATCCACCATGTTTTTACACCCACCTTAAATCTGGGTGCTCAAGACACCTATTTCAGAGCCTAGATGTCAGAGATGTGGTCCCAAGGCTGCTGAGTTCAAGGTGTTTGCAGCCATCCATGAGATATGGAGCAGACCAGAGGAGTGAAAGGAGCAGCCAAGCAAAGTTCAGGTCAGGTCAAAGTGACCAGAATTGGTGTTATATACCAAATTAATTTATTTTCTGAAGTTAGCAAGTGGTTCTTTTGACTTTCAAGAGGATTTTTTTGGTAGAGGACCAAGCTCTGCTGTGCTGGCTCCATTTCTAAGACCAAAATATCCCTGAAAAGTAAGAAAAAAAAACCCAAACCCAACACCAGACTGTCCTTTTTGGAAAACAGCAAGAAGGAGAATGGCTTGTCTGGACTATTTTTTTTTTTTTTTTGCCAAATTTGCTCCAAATTGTAAGTTCAGTTTGAGCTGAGGAGCAGTTTTGTTCCTGCACCTCACCAGCCTCCTCAAAATCTGCCATATTTTAGCAAATCTGAACATGCTATGAACACAGCAAACCTGAAGAATGAGAGATTGTTCCCTACAGCACCCTCTCTGCCAGCTTTTAAATGCCATTGTGGCACTTTGAGGTTATTTTGGTGGCAAAATGGGATGCTAAGAGTTAATGAGTGTAATGATTTATAAGCCCTGACATATTAAATTCATTAAGAAACAGTGGACAAAATGCAAATCTAGGAGTAGGGAAGGAGTACACATTGCTAACCGGATTTCAGATGATGAATATCTAAGGTCACACGTGATGAAAAAGAAAAGCTATGAAAGGTGTCTGCAGTCACAAAGCAAAGTCTATTAAGCCTACTTGTTCTGGATAGTATTGAACAAAGCTCGGGAGAAAAATTGGATAAAATAAATGCTTTTGATTTTTCTAATGTGTTTTGAGCTAAGGCCAAGGGCTCAGATGGTTTTCCTAAGAATTACACTTGGTTGTTTGCAGGGAAATGGCTCTTTACACTAGAACAATCTCTGGAGCTGGTGAAATGCATCCCAGCTGTGGGCTGTTGAATTCAGATGTCACTTTGGTCTTAGCAAAGCCTTCCTCCTCCACAGATGCAAATGGATTTAGTCTTCAGAGTGCTTAATATTAAGCAACAGCCCGAAAAAGCGTGGGTGAGAGGCTGTGTAAAGCCCTAAGCCCTCTCTGTCTTAGACACACTGCTCTAAGTCGCAACCTGTGAGCATCTACCTGTGGTGTAGCAGCAACAGGAGGGGACTGGGAGGATGCTGCAAAGCAACCCTGTGTAGAAATACAAAGCCACTGTCAGAAAATGGGGCAAAACCAGCTGGTTTTGGCTGCCCTGGGGACAGGAGCACAAGTATCTGTGCCCTTTAGGGGTGCCAGCTTTGATGCAGTGGGCTCAGCAATATCTCCCCCCGCCCCAGGCAACCACAAGTCTCATGTCTTCCACGTTCTCCCTTTGAAGCTTTGTTCTTCCCTCTCATTCCTTCTATGTTTTATTTCCCCCCTCCCTTCTCCTGGGCCAAACCCTTTTGCCAACATGTTTCCTGCTTGCAAATGAGAGCGAAAAGGAGGTTTGGGGGAGAGGAGAGATCATATGGACATTTCTGGGCCTCTGATAAAGGGATGGGGGGGGGTGCTGGCAGCTCTGTCAAACGGCGGCTGATGGGTTTGTGATGTGGGCTGTGTAATGTCCCATCTGGGAGAGAGCCGAGTCCAAACTCACCCACTCACATATTTTTCAGAGATGTGTTACTGCACATATGTTCAGAGGACAGGAGAAACCTGTTAAAGAGATAACCTCGCCGCATCCCAACACCATCCTTCTCCAAGGTCTGCTCCACTCGCAGGATCCTTATGCTGCTCTCAGCCCCACGGCCAAGGAGATGGACGAGTCTTGCCAGGAAAAGAGAAGGGAAGGTGCTCACCAGCGTCTGGCCCACATCAACACTGTGTCAAAGCCCTGAAGCTGCTCAAAATCCACCCTGCAGGGAGAAGGATGGGGTGAGATGACGGCTCGACGCTGGGTGTGGCAAGTGTTAAGGTGGTGGCAGTGCCATCCAGCAGATGTTTGCATGCAAGTTCTTGGCACTGAGGGATGGATCCTGTCCTCTCATGTGGCATTTGCAGGTTTTATACACATAGCCTTGAGAAAATGACATATGGGAAAGAAGGTAAGGTAGTGAAGGGCTCACAGCAATGCACCACCTCCCCTTTGCATAGGGGAAATGGTTTGTCAGTGGGCTCAGCCCAATGCAGTGAGGCTGAATAGCAAATGGATTAGTGATTATCTCTCAGAACACCACCCTTCAGTCAGGACTAAAACCTCCTTGCCATAAATGCTGTCCAAGCAGAGCAAGAAGCAAGATGTATTCCCTCAGAGCCTCAGAAAACCCTTCTGTTTTCTTGAGATCCTCAGTTTAAATTGATGAACCTCAATTTCAGGCAGCTTCTTTACCCCTATGTCCCTCTGATTTGGTGAAATATCAACCAGAACATGATAACTGCCTAAAAATACTTAAGGGATGTAAACAAGAGGAGGGAAAGCATCGGGGCATTGCTGGGAGCAAGTTCAACTGAACATGTAGGGGATACAGCAGGGGATCCTGCCATGGATGTTTTTCCATGGATGTTTTCTTCCTTGCACATGAAGCCCTTAATGTTCAGGGATTTGCATCCTCTTCTGCAAACACTTGATAGCCCTGATGGACTGTCCTGACATTTTATAAACTTTATGAGTTTAGGAGCTTTAGGTTGAGAAGTTTTCAGTAGACCCAATACTTTCTCTTTAGAAGAGCTGAATATCCACCTAGGAAAGATGAAATGGTTCCCACCGGCTCTTTATCCTGGTTCCATCCCAGGATATGGGTGGTTCAGCTGGTGGCACCTGCCTGCGTCCTAAGAAGTGTCACCCAGCGTGTCCTTGGTGCAGTATATGGGAATGGCTTGGAAATGGCCCTTGCATGGCCTGTGCTTGATAGTCCAGATGGAGCTGGGAAACAAGGGCTTGGCAAGCGATTTTATCACCTCCACTCATCTCAGGGGCCAGCTGCCAGACTGCTCAAAGGTTGGGGAATTAGAGATGGATGTTTGAGGAGTATCATTTGCATCTCTCACTCTTTATTATGGAAAAATGTTCTTGTTCATCCATTTCATTTTACACCAGGGTATAGCCTTGCTAGCCTGGAGTTGGCAGTGACCTCTTCTTGAAGCGCCAAGACTATTTTGCACACATGCAATAAAATAAATCACTGGAGCTAGTCACATTGAAACTTATTCCCTCTCCCACCTCGGCACCAGGATGCTGGAGCCAAAAAAGCCATTGCAGTGGGGTGCTAAACCTGTGAGCCATTGGCCATGTGTGGGTTTTGTGCCTCCAAGGCTAGTGGTTTTATAGCCCCTTTGCTACAAACCATTAGAAGCTCCCCACGTCCCCCCCTCCCCATGCTCTTTCCTTGCCCTTAACTGATGCTAAGTCATCCTGAGCTGATCTTTGCAAACAGAGGATCTATGCAAGACCCAGGTAACAAAAAGCAGGAGCTTGTTTAGGCAAGAGGCATGCATAACACGATTAGGACTAAGCTCCAAGAAACCAGCTTTATTTGCACTTCGGGCCAAGCTTAAAGAGGATAATATCAAGCACATACCAAGCCCTGGCTGTTCCCTCCCACAATGAGCATCCATCAGGGATCCATCCCAAAGTACTTGATCAAAAATCACCCATGGGATTCCAAACAGGAGCCTTTGTTGGGTTAAAAAAGCCAGATCCTGTTGATGGGGATGAGTGGAGAGGTTTGCCAAGTGATCCTGGTGCTAGGTGGCATTCTCTGCAGCCTGGGACCTGTAGGCTGGTCAGAGCAGAGGCATCCAGCCAGCACAGCCAGACCCTTTCTAAAGTTAGTTTGGATCCCATAGGTGTATGTACTCACATTTATTATGCACTGGGTCAGAAAGCAGCAGCAGCAGTTTTGCTGTTTGCTTGCTCTGCTTTTGGGCTGAGAGCTCCCACCTTGTCCAGCTATCCTGGCAGTGATGCTTGAGGCTGCTAAGGGAAAGGACTGGGGCTCCACAAACCCCAGTGAGTTAAACTGTGCTGATCACCTGTGTCAGATCATATCTGTCCTCAGGAGATGTTGTTAATGACTTTAATCAATGAGCAGGGAAGCAAATTCCTCCTGAGCACTGGCAATACAGCCAGGACCCGTGAGGGCTCCCAGGCTTGGCATTATGTGGCTGCAATAGAAAACAGCACCTAGTTTTCCCAAAAATGATTCTTTCAGGTCGTGATAGCTTCAAGGATACAGTGACACAGGACAGGAGGCGATGGGCTGGGTTCCTGAGTCCTGTCCTTGCTATTGCAGGCAAACCCAATACTTAATAAATCTGTCCTGCTCCATGCAGCCAGTACTTCAGGCTCCTGATTTCCCCTATCAGGGCCAGATACTTACCCCTTTTTCCACAATAGCTCATCTCAGCTGCTGTGGGAATAACTTTCCCTTCACATACCACTCGCAAGCTCCCTGATGCACCCCTGCATCAACCCAGTTCATCAGGGGCTTAGCACCACCCCATCCACCTTTGTGCTAGCATCCAAAAGGCCTGAGTCTTAAATAACTCCTTGGCTTGCCTTGGAAACCCATCAATCCTTACATTTTGGAGCAGACATCCAGCCCTAGATATTTCTGGCTTGCTGAAAGAGGAGCAATAGGACCCATTAATAAAATGGTTTCAGTGCTTTTTCAACAGCATCAGTACGAGTTAGCAGAACGTTCTCACATCTTGTGCTGCAGAGAGCAGGGACTTTCTGCAGAGGAAGGCAGTGTCCTTGGACTCACAGATGTTCTGGGGCTCTCTGCTATGCTAATAGTGCATGAAAGCAGCTTATTAGCATGCAGTGGGTAACTGCAAATCTGGGATTTGTTCGCTTAGCCGCCTCTTAATACACAGATATCTGGTGTGTGAGTTTGCATTAGGCATTCTTTGCATGCATCTTGAATATGTGCAGAAATGTGCTCGTGCAGGCTTTGATGTCTGCAGTATTTAACATCATCTGTTTTCCGATCAACTTGTCTTCCCAGCTCAGGGTTTCCTTTGGGGATGCTCCTGCCTGATGCCTACATCTCTGCTGACTTTGTGCAACATCTGGGGAGTTCAGCACGTGCTCAGGAGGGCAGCACGCTATTAATTGGACATTAAGTGGTGGGCCATGTCTGAGGCCATTGCACATTGTATTAATTACAGAGTGGCTAATAACAACCTTCTGCCCCTGGTATTTATAGAATAATAAAATCTGTCCATGACACTGCCCTCACATCTGGTGAAACTGGCAAACACATTTTCATTTACCTCCCTTTCTCCAGAGTGCTAATAGCTTTCAGATTTCCAGGGGGACAACTGAAGATATTAGAGTCTTATGGACACATTGCTAATGGCTCCAGAGTGAAGGGTGAGCTGAGATTTACACTTCAAACAGGACCAAACCTCTCTGTTCCTCCCCTTGCCCAATGTGGTAATCGTGGCTCTGGGATAAAAACCTGGGATTTGGGTGCACTTCACTGAATGGTCTGTTTGCAAACAGCACAGCTCTGGTTTCAAAACCTTTCCCTGTGTCGCTCCACAAAACAAAAGCATCCCTGTAAGCATGAGTATTTATAACTCCTACGCCAGGGATGCTGAGTGTCATCTCTGTGGGAGCTGGAAATGGGTGGGTTGGGTCTATATAAGGCCCTGTATCACCTTTTTCATCTGTAAAGAAAGGCTGGGAGGAGAAACAGCCCTTTCAGGAAGGGCTAAGACAGGATGTAACACCATTTAGGAGAGCCTCAGAAAATCACAGAATCACAGGGGTTGGAAGAGACCTCGAGACCTCATTGGGTCCAATCCCCTGCCAAAGCAGTTCCCCAGCTCATATTGCACAGGTCAGTGTCCAGATGGGGCTGGAATATCTCCAGAGATGGAGACTCCACACCCCCCTGGAATATTGCACCAGGGTCTTCTGCTCTAACCTGTAAACACTGAGAAGCAGAATTAGGGGTGGCTGCAGGTGACTGCAAAGCTTGTGTTGCTCTCTGATCTCCAGGGCAAGCTCTCAGGGGAGCAAAGCCAGGGCAGACTGCTGGAGCATCTTTTTGCTCCAAAAGAGATGGACCTGTAGTGGGGAAACTTAATCTACCCCCTCCTGTTCTTGAGATTAGTTATTGCTGATGTGGGTGGTCCCATAGAGTGTATTCCTGCTTTGAACAACTTTGAAACCTCACCTTTAAGCAAGTGCTGAGGCACTTCTCCCACTCCCAGCATGATGCTTTTCTCCTGTTTTTTTAAAAGGGTCTTAGCAAGTCCCAGAGAAGTGGGAATCTCTATGCTAGAGACAGACTGGGGAAAGTTGCTCCAGGGATGCTTAGGTGGTGTGTCCAACCTAAATTGGTACGGACAGCTTATGAGAAGGTGGACACAGGGATTACAGTTTTATCAGGTCAAATATTGCAGACTGTCTTGACCAATCTTGTCTTGAGGTTGATGCTTTCCTGCAGAAACCCCAGGAAAATGAAAGTCCATGAGGCAGTGCAGCA
Organism: Gallinula chloropus; assembly: GCF_964237585.1. Taxonomy (NCBI): domain Eukaryota; kingdom Metazoa; phylum Chordata; class Aves; order Gruiformes; family Rallidae; genus Gallinula; species Gallinula chloropus. The sequence goes on along the minus strand of NC_140109.1, from coordinate 5,153,895 downwards.
GTTTGCTGCAGTTTTCTGTTACAGTTGCTCCTCCAGAGCATAATTACAGGATATTTGCCTATACCCTCTACAAGGACTTGGTCGGCCAAAGGGATGCTCTTCTCTAAAGCTTTTAGGGAAAAATCTACCCTGTGATTTGGTTTTGTACTTGTATGGGTGGCAGGGAATAGGTTAAGGATGAGACATTCATAAAAACACAGCAAAATTCCCAATTTCCCAGGAGATTGCTAATAATGTCTGATCTGTCCAAACCTCTCCATGCACATAGCTGGGAGGATGCATCCTGCCGTCTTTCCCCCTCTCTTCCCTCAAACAACCACTGTTCTCTGAGATAGAGCCCTGGTTTGTCTCCCTTACAGCCCCACACCAGCCTCACTCACCCGGAGGAAGTTATATCACCCTCCAGGAATTGCTCAGCAAATGCGACGAGCTGAAGGTATGTGCCGCTCATAATCGTCTTTGGCAGTGGTCCAGGGTCTGTCCCCCCCCTCCCACCCCTCCATGCTATCAAAGACTCTCTGTCTTATCGTGGGTTGGGAGGGCATGATGTCATTCAGACACCAAAGCAGGAGCCGCAGGAAAGTTGAATGTTTCTATAATCCCCTCATCTCTCAGTCGAAATCTGGTGGTTCCTAGGAAAAGGCTTCCCATGGCCTCCACAGGGTCTTACAGTTAGAAAAGTGGCCAGAAATAGCCTCTCTGTTGCTACTTGTAGGATCATAGAATTGTGTAGATTGGGAAAGACCTCTAAGATCATCAAGTCCAATGTAACGCTGCCAAGTCCACCACTAAATGATGTCCCTAAGTGCCATGTCTAAGCATCTTCTAAATGCCTCCAGGGATGGTGACTCAACCAGTCCCCTGAAAGCCTGTTACAGTGCTGGATAACCCTTCCATGAAGAAATTTTTCCTGTTACTCAATCTAAATGTCTACTGGTGCAACTTGAGGACATTTCCTCTTCTGTTTCTGCTCCTTAACTGTGAGAAGATGCCAACACCCACCTCTGTAGAACCTCCTTTCAGATAGCTGTAGAGATCAATAAGGTCACTAAGACAGGGTAACCTGCACCAAGGCAAGGAAACATCTTCCAAGGAGAGCCTGCAGCCTTAGGTTTCCCTGGGATGGCACATGCTGGTTTTGGACTTGGGTTTTGCTTGAAGCCTTGAATGATCACCTGGAAGAAGTGGTGAAAAGCTTTACCTTGCAAAGGAAAATGTCCAAATTAAGTAAAAAAGCCTTCTGAAAATGTAGCACAGCCTATCCAATGGTGCCAGAAGGCTGCATGATGACTCTCCTTCTTGTGCCTTGGCCTGATGAGAACTTTATTTTGGCTTCCAGGAAGCTCATGAGGTTGAAGCCCAGCAAGGAAGGCCATGGTACACTATAGAAGTTAACCAACTTCTTGACCACTGGAGTGATGGCTTTCTTTGGGGAAAGTGAAACATCTTCTGGCCACCTCCGAGCATCTCCCATCTTCCATACTCTGGTGAGCAGAAGGGTGAGGTTCTCATGGGGCATCGGGGAGCACTTTAGACCAACACTGGTCCTTTGAGGCTTCCTGTCTAAAATCCCCTTTCATCTCATCCCTTCCCTGATGCCTTCCCCCCCACACACACACACACTTGTCACCACTTACTCTCCCAGTTCTGGAGACATCTGCTTTGCCCGTGTCCTCTAGAAATGCTGAGGGGAGGGCAAGCTCGTTGGGAGAAATGTCATAGTTCTCGCTGCCTTTAAACAATAACTTCTGAAAACATCTGAAACAGACATAATTCTCCTTTTCAAGAGCCCTATCTGAGCAGCTCCCCAAATGCTTGGCTCAGGCTTCAAAGTTGGCGTTTAGCTATAAATAAATAGCATTTCATTATAAAGAAAAAAAAAAGAGAGAGAGAGAGAAATTAGCCAAAAAAACTTATACAAGCAGAAGCTTAACCAATGCCAGATAATGGGGCAATATGGATTTTTATTTTTATCCACATGGGTCCATGTGCTCTTTATCTCCCACTGTAATTTATCCTTATAAATTAGGTTCATGATATTAAAATAACATTATAGCCTTTACCTACCACAGCGAAAGGCAACGGAGTTTCATCAAGTGCTTTGAGATCCTTAGATGAAAGGGACAATGACCTTGACCAAGCAGCCTATTGCTAATAGTTAAACACATGCAAGCACAGTGCTGAGTAGGGAAAATGTATTTAAAGATGAACCTTAATCGGTCCTTAATTAGCAGATTTGTACCCATTAGGCTGATGCTGGGTAAAGAGAGTCTATAGTTACTGCTAACATCTGTCCTGAGGCTGAGTGTCAGCATCCCTTCCAGAATAACTCTATGGACCATCACCATCTGATGGCACGGTCACTGTTTCTCCCTGTGCCTTACTAGTGTGGCAGTTTGGCACATCAGTGTGTCTGGAAAGCTTATTCCCACCCCAAGGGCTCACAAAGGTTGTACAAGCTGTGTAAACCTTTTCCCACCTTCTCTCACATCAGGTCTTCTCTTGTATTGTTTAGATAATGTCCATCCAGGAGCTCAAATCACTGCAGTGTGAAGGGAAAAGTTATCTTAGGCTACCCAGCATCCCTAATTGATTGTCTGAGCAGGAAGTTGCCCAAGTTGGTGTGGTCACTCAACAGGACCTTCAGGGCTTTTAAGCAAACATCTCTTCAACTTGGGCCAAGATACACAGAAGCCAATGCTGTTGAGCCAGAAAAAAGCACAGGGGCTGCCAAGCCGATGCCTCAGAGCTACAAATAGCCACCAAGCCTGACCCTGCCTCCCTGTGGCTTTCGTGGGAGTTTGGGGATGTGTTTCTCTCCTGATGAAGGTGGGTTTTGACTCATTATCTGCTTTGGGTTTATCTTCAGCACTTGCTTTTTCTCCTCTGTACACAAGCTGAATTTGCTGCTGCTTTCTTCAAACTTAAACTTCCTCTAGCTTTAACATTCTCCAAGATCTCTCATGCAAAGGAATCCTTATTTCTGACTACTTGAAATACACACACATTTGGGATTTTCCCTTCTCAATCATCGTTCTGGTGTCTTTGTTCGAGAAGCACCTTTGACTCTTCAACTTCTACCCACCAATGGAGAGAATTCAGAATCAAATACAAAATAGATGTTTCACTGAAGGATTTACACCACTGGACCCTATTGATTCCCATGGGGGAGCTGCACACTGTTTGCTAGAAATCCCTAAAACCTCTTGTGGAAGTTGTGCTTTTCCATGACAAGGTACAACCCAAGGAGACAAGGGACCTCACGCTTTGCCCTTTCCAGCTGGAGATATCTGGTGTATTGCTGCAAAATGCCATGTGTTTCCAGCTAAGCCTCTGATCTCTTCCAAACCTGGGGAAGTCCTGGGTGTTTTAAACCCTGTCCAGATGCCCGTGTGGAACACATCCACCACTTTCTCCCATGTTCACTCCCAGGGAAAGATATAAGTAATTCCTAACTTCAAACACAGCTTGAGCTATTAATATCCAAACCACAGAGATGTGACTGATGTTCTCTAGAAGACAGGCCCATCAAATGGGCAATCAGCATCAAATCTGCCCATCAGCAGTACATGTGCTTCCTGCCTAGAAAAGGTGCCCTTCTTTACCTTTATTCCTCTCATTCTCCAAACTTTAGCGCATTGTGGTATCGGAAAGACTAAATATGGGCTCTGTGGTGTAGCACTCAAAGGAGCATCAAATGGGGTTTGAAAGAAGAGCCTCAGAGGAAGAGCATCACTAGACAGTGGGGATTTCCAGTGACTCATATCTAGTACCAGAAATGCTTGAAGATGTTGAGGAAAAGGGAGATGAAGTACACAGGGCTGTTTTTTACCTGCAGCCACCTGCTTGTCCAACATGCCTAGGGCAGATTTTTTTTGGTTTTTCTCTGTAAAAAAGAGCTTTTTCTTCAAGTGCAACCCAGACGTGGCTGTGAAAGCCCCGGGAGTTGTGTAACATGCCCTGCCAAAAGTGACTCCTGATGTCAAAGGGTTGCTCAGAACTTTGCCCCTCTGTAAGTCTTCCAAAGAAGAAGGGGGGTGGGAGGGTGGAAAGGGGGCTGAGATGGGCAAAGAAACAGCCTGCATTCCCTCCTCTGCACAGCAAGCATTTTTCATCCTCGCTTAACAACTCCCTCCCCCACCCCCAGCAGCCCATTCAACAAAATAATGATGTTTTCTTATTAAAAATAAGAAAAATACAGTTCCTTCAATTTAATTTAATTAGAGCTGCCTTTGACCATGGCCTTCAGACCTGGAAGACGAGTGCCACATGCTGCGTGTTGCTCCTAACCCCAGCAGCTCCCCTGCCTCCTTGGGGACTCTTTGTAGGACAGACATGAGATTAGTGCCTGAGAATGCCTCGTCCAGCCCGAGTGCACGGAGATAAGAGATAAAAATACGTCTGCCTTGGGTATGTGCCTGCTATCCTCTGCTGCCAGAGCTAATAATCTGATTTTTGCTGGACAGCAGTCTGCCAGCGCCACCTCTTGGTCCACAGCCCACTAGTTGTGTGCATCCCACTGCCATGGGCGTCTCCATCCCACCACCATGGGCATCCCAAATCTCACCACCGCAGGCATCCCGATGCTGTGGGCATCCCACCGCCACACAGATGCTCCACACCTCCCTCCTCAATGTGGTTTCCCTGGAGGGTTCAGGCTCCGGGTATGATAATATACCTGAGGTCTGCAAAGCATTAAAGTGAGGATATTGTCAGATATATGAGCTCATCAGGGAAGCAGGCCAGACACATTTGTTACCAGGAGAGAAACTACTTCTTGCCCTGACCCACTTCTAACTTGCTTTGTCTTTATTGTTATCTATCAGCACCTTCTTTACTCATTTGGATTAGTTGTTTAATTCCTGTTCTTGACCACCTTCTCCTCTGTATCCTCAGCAGCTGCTGTAGGACCTGGCATGTCAGGGAGAGAGGGGAATTTTTCTCCAAAGAGCCTGTTCGTTCCGTCTTGTTTCCACAACATCAAGAAATCACAGTTATTTCCAGGAAAAATTAGTTCTCCTTGTCATCAATGGAGATTTTGGCCAAAGCTGAAGATCTCTCTGTTTTTTCTTGTTGCTTTGGAGGAAAATCTCCTTTAAAAATTGAGGTCAGGCTGGTGTAGGAGACCAGAAAGGGCTTGATGCAGTGAGGCTCTCTGCTTGGCAGTGCTGGTGCAGAGCTATTTTCCTGGAAGAACTGAGCAAAGACACTTTGGTGCAGAGACCTTAAAAGACACCTGTGTGTGATCTCTTGCTGACATCTAATCTGTGAGCTTGTGAAGCTTCTCCTCCCCATCGGGGTGTTGTTCCAGGGGGATGTTCTGTTGACTCCCCATAGACTTTGAGAGGGGAAGAAAAGTTTGGATCCCCCAAAATGCTTGTAAATTAAAGGAGATGCTTGCAGCTGCCAGCGATGTTCAGAGGTGGGAGAAGGATGTAAACCCCTTCAAATGACAGATTTTCATGCCTTTGCTGCTATGGAGAAAAACAAGAAGAAAGGAAAAGTGTGGAAAAAAACTTGGTGAGATGTCCTCAAATGCAGAAACTTCTCAATTTATCCCCAAATGTATTATCTCCTCAAGTAGAGAAAGAAACCTCCCCAGGTCTGTGGGCAAGAACTGATGGAAGGAAGGAAGGAAGCACCATTTTCAACCATGAAATCAAGAAAATGCAGCCAGACAACAGCAGACATCAGCAAGGGCTCAGGGATATAAAAATATTATGAAGATGCTTAAGGGAATGGATTAATTGCTCAGATTTTAAGCCACCCCTGTCTTTTTTTGGAGATTTCCTTTCATCCTTACCCTTTTTTCCTTCCTTCATTCCTGCCTTCTGAGTTTTTCTTTTCTAATCTTAACAGGGAACGAGCCCAGCAAAGAGGGAGGAAAGGGACAAGGGCGAAAAGCTAGTGGGGGTGCAGAGGTTAATTTTCTAATGAATTTGGCTAATGGGGAAGATGCCTTCAAGAAGAACACTCGATGGCAATTTCAAGGCAATTTCAAAAGCCAATTAAAGCATTTTCTAACTCTCTCACCCGTGACTCCTTTAAATGCTTTTCCGAACTCTGCCTGCTCAAGTTTGGCTTTTGTGGCAGGAAAATAGACTCAAACCAGAGACAGGCCCAGGGAAGTGAGACCGTGCTCACCATGCAACGTGCATGTTGGCATCATTTCTTCCAGCAACTCATCCCCCACTTGAGGCCTTGCCAAAAGAACTGAATAAATGTAATTTGCAGAAAATTAGAACAAGGGGGAAGGCCCCTTGTGCTTCACAACCATCTCCTCCACTTCTTGGTGGGACTCAAAGGATGGGATAATCCCATTTCAGCAGACCTGGAGGTGTCAGAATATCCTGGAGGATGCACAAGGAGAACAAGAAGAAACCAACTGGCTCATGGCTCTTCAACTTCCCTAAGCTGTCACTAAATTTACTTTCAACCAGACCTGGGGAACCTCACAGAGCATGTGGAGACCTGTGGTGAAAAGGTTCTCCCTGCTTATTTGGGATGAGCAGCTGAGCAGTTTCACCTCCATGGGGGAGGTTATGGCTCGACCAGCTGGTGCAGAGCTTCATGTCCTGCTTATAAAACTTGCCACACTCTCAAAAAATGGGACTCTGATGGTTCACATCCCCAAAATACCCACTGAGTTGGGGTTTGGAGGACTTATGCTACAGTTTTCAGGTTAGGAGGGCTGGGAAATGAGCCATAAAACACACCCACGTGTGTGAACACCATGAATTCATTAAGTGATAAATATACATCTCACATCTGTGTGTGCAGCTCCTGTTTCCTGGGGTTATAAGTGCACCTGAAGAAAGATGCTACTTACCACTGCCTCAAAAAATAGACCACCTCTTCACACTCCTGAGAAAAAGAGAAAGGAAAGGGCTTTGAGATGCACAGATGGATGCTGGAGCCATCTACCTGCAGCTGTGATGGTGCAGCAACAAAGCAAGGGTAGATCCTAACAGACTGTCTATCAAAGATGCCTTTTGAGATCCTAAACTGGTCTGCCAGGGCTGAAAATCCCACCTGTCCTGCCTTGCTTCCCTGGGCAACCTTGCACAGCTCCCCAAACATCAGTGTGGGCTGCCCTAATGCCCTGTCTCTGCTCTCCAAGTGACTTCCAGATTTCAAAGGGAGGGTACAGCTGTCCATGACCATCCATGCATTTAGTTTAACATGCATCTGACCTCCAGATAGGCATCAGCATGCTCTGCAATAGAAAAAAGAAAACAAATGGTTTTCCTGGGATTTTAACTATTTAAAGAAAAAAAAATCCCCAAAACCCAACCCAAATCACTTGCCAAAAGGATTCTCTGGCAGACAGTGAGCTCTTGTGTGAAGCACGTGTTTGGTGCTAAAGTATTTTTGGCAAATCAGGGTGGATTTGAAAGCCAGTGCACTGTTTCATTCTCTCCTCTTGGAAAGAGGAACAAGGTCCAAACCCAGCTGCTTTTAGTAGTTATTACAGTTTATGGTTTTGACAGGACAGAGCCATCTGGGTTAAAGAATACAGAGAACCTGCAAGCAGAAATTAAGGAAAAAGGTTTGGAGGAGAGACCTGGGCTTTTTATAAAGCAATACCTGAGGTCAGTGGTGAGATCCTGCAGGGCTGAAATGCTCTGAGCTGGCACCCAGGAGTCATTAAACATTCAAACCATAAAATTATCAGCAAGGTGTAAAAGGTTAGGAAGCAGTGGGAGCATCCCACAGGGAGTAAAGGTTAAAAACCAAAAGAGAGGGATGATTTCACAATGTTCCTAAATCAATGCATTCTATTTTGCATGCCCAAACCTGCAGGATTTTGCAAGATAGGACCTGGGAGCATCATGGTTTCTGATGATGTGGTTTGATTTTGTTCTGGAGGTCTAGGCTTGAGGCAGGAGCTGTAGCTGGATGGCAGCTCATGGTTTGCTGAGCTGAGATACGGAGCTTTCTTGTGATCTCAGCATAGCTCGTAACTGGCCAAGTCCTCTTAAGTATAGACCAGCAAAAATTTAATTAGAAGATAAATGAACAAGTTGTTTTGAAGCAACTGGAGACACAGTCCCTTGTGTTACAAAGTCAGCAGTTTCTCTAAAGCATCTACTTCAGGCTATTTTTAATTTGTGATGGCACGTATCTTTGCTTTTGGTTTTTTTTTCCCAGTCACAAAGACAATGTGTGTGGATGGAGTCGGGTTCAAAAAGTGAGTAAAGAGATTGTGGAAGGGAACAAAGCCCAAGAAAAGAGGAGGACCTCCAGGAACTGAACTCAGCACTGACCTGGAGCACGTAGCTAACCCTTTCTTTGCTTAATTTAGATCAAGCGTAGGTGTATTCAGGGACAATGTTTGGATGCCTAATTACAACTAATGAGGTAATAGGAAGTGCAAGCATAGTGAAAATGGATCAGAAAGAATTAATTGACTGATATGGGTGCTCAGAGCATAGGCTTTAAGCTGTTTCTGTTCTTTCTTGGGCTGGAGTGAAGCTAGGGTAACTCACCAGACTGTGCATGGGCCAAGGAGCAGGCAGCCCCATTGCACTATAAGCACCCCCCAGGGCCAAAGCCACCAGCCTGGTCTCATTCCCAGCTCATTTCTCCATGCAGATCCAGTTCAGCCTCTACTCCTCAGACCCTCCAGTGAGGATGGGTAGGGAAAAAAAAGTGAACTTCCTATTGAAAACCATTACTTTGTCCTCAAAAAGCTTGGGAAGTCCAAGCTTGAGTCAATTCAGCAGTCACAAGTCGAAATACATCAGCAGGGTGTCGGGGGACCCACACAGGAATAAATACTGGAGAATCACTGCTCCTAAAGTGATCTTTTATTTGTTGGCTGCTCGACGCAACCGCTGACCTCAGAGCACTAATAATCCTGAAGAGCTCTGGAGGCTTTTTAGCATGTGTGTTTTAATGCAATAAGCTTTGGCATCTAAAATGTATTTTTTTTCCCCCCCTTTTGGCTTCTCCTTTGGGCTCGAAAACAACAGGGGCAGCTCGGTCTTTGAGCAGAGGGATGAAGACAACCCTCGCTTTAATGCGCAGAATTATACCACCAGAAGCCAGAGGTCACATCCTGCTGTCTTTTTAAAGATAACTCCAGCCCCCCTCTCTATTTCCCTGTTCCCATATAAACCTGGCTCGACCCGTACCCCGTAGCAGCAAGACTACACAGCGCAACATCTTGGATTAGTTACGAGCTTTTCAGATGAGCTCCAACTCATATTTCATATCATCCCCACCCCCCCCCTCACCCCCCCCAGCCATAAGATTTGAGTTCGTCACATTTACTGGAGACTAAAGTACAAACATGTTTTATTCATTATCTGTCCTCTTCTCTGCAACAAGCACCTGCAAAACATTTCGGCTCGAGACCGGATCAACAAGGCTTCATTAGGCATGACACTTTCTCCCTTGCTTGGATGATGAAGCTACATTTTATCCTTGCCCTTCTAGGCTCTGTAAAAATTGCCTGGAGATCATCACCTTGGAAGAAGGCAGATTCCCAAGACCCCGCGACTGAGGTGGGGAAAAAGGGATTTGGGGTAATTACGCAGCCCAAATTGTTGTGAGCTGAGGGATGTGGAGTTATTTTAGCCTTGGAGCATCCAGAGGAAAGCATGGGCCTGCTTTCTTAACTGGGGATATGGAGGAGCACAGCTTACACAGGGAGTTTGCAGGCTATTGGGAGCAGCCAGCCTCTGTTATTGTCTTTATTTTAAGCAGTAGTTGATATTGGAGCCGCAGTTCAAAGCTCCTTGCTCACTGCAGCCAGAGCCTTTCCTTCTTGCCGACTCCTCTCTCTTGGCCGATGAATATTTATTGGATGCAAAACAGAAAAGCTTCACCAGGAGAGGCAGAGAAGCTGCTTTCTCTGCAAAATTCAGCAGCTCGGGGTGAGCCTTGAAAATAAGGGAGAAACAAGTCCCTCCATTGAACCAGGCACACTTGGGGCTTAGGTGTCAAGCTTAAATAATGAAGTATTTGTGAATGACCTGCAGTGCCAGGATCCCTTGGCCAGAGCATGCTTCTCAGGCCAGGACCATCACATTTTGGCCTTTTGGTTATTTCTTAGCCTACCAATTAGCTTGCCTAGAGCCCTCACCCACCCCTGCCAGCCTTTCCTGGGGACTGCATCGCTGCCAGCAAATCAGTTCCCAAATGCTTCCGAGTCATGGAGTTTTATCCCCTTACATGGATCACATTTGATGCTATGTTGGTCTTCACTTGCCACTCTGTGTATCTGCACCCTGGGAGTCTTCGTTACGTTGCTTTGGTTTTAATTATATTCATAAGCCAAGAGTTTTTCTCTCCTCTCTTTCCCTCTTTCATTTCCAAAGCCTTTAATCACTTGTTTCCCTTCCATCTCTTCTTGGGTTTTCTGAGATGTGCAATAGAAAAAGCTAGTAAAGTATTCATGGGGAAACACCGATCGTTGAGATCCCACCGATGTGATGCCTGTTGCTGTGTAATTAAAAGATACCACCAATAAAGCATTACATCAGGACGAGCTTCGAGTAGCTTCAAGATCGCAGGCGCTGGTCATTATGGGGGATTTCAATTACCCAGATATTTGCTGGGCAAGCAATACGGCCAGTCGTATGCAGTCCAGGCAATTTCTGCAGCATATGGAAGACAACTTCCTGATACAGATGGTGCAGGAACCTACGAGGAGAGGGCGGGTGCTGGACCTTGTTTTCACTAACAAGGATGGGCTCGTTAGGGAGGTGAAGGTCGGGGGCAGCTTAGGACAAAGTGACCATGAAATGATCGAGTTCAAGATCCTGAGTGGAAGAGGCAAGCCAAAAAGTAGGACAGCTACCCTGAATTTTGGAAGAGCTAACTTTGATCTCCTCCGAAATCAAATAGGGGCTATCCCTTGGGCTGCTCTGTTTGAAGGAATGGGAGCCTGCGAGAGCTGGCTAACATTCAAACAGCACTTCTTCCATGCACAGTATAGGTGCATCCCTTTGAGTAAGAAATCGGGAAGGAGAGGTAGAAGACCTGCGTGGATAAGCAGGGAGCTTTTAAGTAAACTCAAAGGGAAGCAGAAGACCTATAAACTGTGGAAACAGGGTCTGGGATCATGGGATGAATATAAGGATGTTGCCAGGGCCTGCAGGGATGCAACTAGGAGGGCTAAAGCCTGCTTAGAAATGAAGCTGGCAAGGGACATAAAAGATAATAAAAAGAGTTTTTTCAGGTATGTGAATAGTAAAAGGATAACCAGGGATAATGTAGGTCCCTTGTTAAATGAGGCGGGTATCTTGGTAACGGGAGATGATGAGAAGGTGGAGATACTGAATGCCTTCTTTGCCTCGGTCTTTACTCCGAAGGCTTCTCGGGACCCACAGATACTAGACGAAAGTAGCAGTGGTTGGGGAATGAACGGCTCACCTCTAGTTGAGGTAGGGGTAGTCCAGGAGCGACTCAAAGGATTGGATGCACACAAATCCATGGGTCCAGATGGGATACACCCACGTGTGCTGAGAGAACTGGCGGAGGTGATTGCGGAGCCACTCTCTATCATCTTCAATAGGTCCTGGACTACAGGAGAAGTGCCTGAAGATTGGAGAATAGCCAATGTGACTCCAGTCTTTAAAAAAGGCAAGAAGGAGGATCCCAGTAACTACAGGCCAGTCAGCCTCACTTCTGTCCCTGGAAAGGTGATGGAACAGTTTGTTTTGGATGCCATCTCCAAACAACTGGAAGAGAAGAAGGTTATGAGGAGTAGTCAGCATGGATTCACCAAGGGGAAATCGTGCTCGACCAATCTCATAGCCTTCTATGATGTCATCACCAACTGGGTGGACGGAGGGAGAGCAGTGGATGTCGTCTACCTTGACTTTAGCAAAGCTTTCGACACTGTCTCCCACGACATCCTGATAGAGAAGCTGAGGGAACAAGGGTTAGATGAGTGGACAGTGAGGTGGGTCGAGAACTGGCTGTCGGACCGGGCTCAGAGGGTTGTGATCAGTGGAGTAGAATCTGAATGGAGGCCTGTGACTAGCGGTGTTCCCCAGGGCTCGGTGTTGGGTCCAGTCCTGTTTAATATCTTCATTGACGATCTTGATGAGGGTATAGCATCCACCCTCAGCAAGTACGCCGATGATACAAAGCTGGGAGGATTGGCTGACACGCAGGAACACTGCGCTGCCATCCAGCGAGACCTTGACAGGCTGGAGAGCTGGGCTGGGAGAAACCAGATGAGGTTCAACAAGAGCAAGTGTAAAGTCTTGCACCTGGGGAGGAACAACCGACTGTATCAGTACAGGCTGGGGGATGACCTGCTGGAAAGGAGCTCTGTGGAGAAGGACCTGGGGGTCCTGGTTGATGACAGGTTGGCTATGAGCCAGCAGTGCGCACTGGTGGCGAAGAGAGCCAATGGGGTCCTGGGATGCATCAGGAAGAGTATGTCCAGCAGGTCGAAGGAAGTGATCCTCCCCCTCTACTCTGCGTTGGTCAGGCCCCACCTGGAGTACTGTGTCCAGTTCTGGGCTCCATGGTATAAAAAAGACAGGGATCTCCTGGAGAGAGTCCAGAGAAGGGCCACGAAGATGATTAAGGGCCTGGAACATCTCCCATATGAGGAAAGGCTGAGTAAGCTGGGTCTGTTCAGCCTGGAGAAAAGAAGGCTTAGGGGAGACCTAATTAGTGTTTATAAATATCTTAGACTTGGGACGCAGGGGGATTTGGCCAGCCCCTTTTCAGTGGTCTGTGGGGACAGGACTAGGGGCAATGGCTGTAAGCTGGAGCATAGGAAGTTCCGCACCAACATGCGGAAGAACTTTTTCACAGTGAGGGTGACGGAGCAGTGGAATAGGCTGCCCAGGGAGGTGGTTGAGTCTCCTTCTCTGGAGATATTCAAGTCTCGTCTGGATGCCTATCTGTGTAATATGAGATAGGGAGCCTGCTTTGGCAGGGGGGTTGGACCCGATGATCTCTTGAGGTCCCTTCCAACCCCTAAGATTCTGTGATTCTGTGATCTGAGCTAATGGCCTACCAATGTTTGAGAGGGGCCAGGGAGATGCAAAATCCTGTTTCCAAAGCTCTTCAAATGTAACGTTGCAACAGCTAGAGGTTAAAGCAGTCAAACAAAGCAGCAGGTAAACACATCCTCTTGCCACATTTGTTGGTGGGAGGTATCGATTCAGAAGCAAGGTTTGAAATAGTGACATTAAATATTTTTTGGGAGGTAAAAGCATGAAATAATCCCAAGAACTGCTATACTTCACTGCCAAAAACCTTTAGGTAAGGAATGGAGCATAGTGGGGTTGCAAGGGCTGGGCTGCAGGGAAGTGATAGGATGGGAAGGAATGGCTTAAAATTGCACCAGGGGAAATTTAAGTTGGATATGAGGAAGAATTTCTTTACTGAAAGGGTTGTCAGGCATTGGAACAGGCTGCCCAGGGAGGTGGTGGAGTCATCATCCCTGGAGGGATTTAAAAGGCATGTGGATGAAGTGCTTGAGGACATGGTCTAGAGGTGGACCAGGCAGGGTTAGGCTGTGGTTGGACTCGATGATCTAAAGGGTCTCTTCCAACCCAGGCAATTCTATGATTCTACCCCCATCTCAAGGGCTTCCACTGCTTTTTATATGAAAGACCATTTCTTCCTCCATTTTCAGCCCTCTGCCTGGTGACTTTTTCAAGTGGTTCCTGATGCTTGCAGTGTTGAATGTGTGGATTAAAGGGGAGAAAACTGTTGATAATCTCTTTGAAAAACGCCGCAAGATTTGTCACATCAATTATTCAGCATCCGGGAGCAACCTGCTCTGCATGGAAGATGCTGTCAATGCAAAACACCCTTTTCTGTGCAGCTTCAGAGAAGGAAAGGGTCATTCCAGGGGGAAAAATACCCCAACACTACCGTAGTGTCCAAAAGAGCCTTTATTTTTTTCCCAAGGCTGCCAGGAAAAATCATTGGTCAGATCCTGGCTGAGGAAAGGAGGGCAGAGATTTATCCACGCACTGGCACAGAGATGCACTGGATCAGGTAGCCAAAAGCTACTCCCTTCCACTTTGGGCAAGCATCATGCTAATTTCCAAGTATGATGGGTAGAGAAGGACCATGGGAGGAGCTGGACCCTTCCTTTAAGCTGGTGTAACATAGAGTTTTGCTGGAAATAGGTGAATTATCAAGCCAGCAAGGAGGGGAAACGGCCTTTCATCCTTTCGCCTGCCTTCCTCATTACTAACCTGCCTGCACACAACCGCCTTTTTCATTGTGTGGCTCCAAATGGTGTTTTGCCAGGTTAAATATCAGCCTTGCAGCCAGACCTCTGATTAGATGTGTCCCTGGGGGCATCGCTGAATTTTGCTTTTAACCCCTCTTTACTCCCTGCCCTTCCCTCCGCATCCCCTGGTGAGGCCTCCCTACCCTTTCCTGTTATTGTCCTGCCTGCCTCTGATAAGATTAAATACGTGCCCTTCAACAACAACAAAAAAAAAGCCCTTTCCCCCCCCCTGTACCTTATTGTTCTTCAAAGAGATGGGGAAGACAAGATCCCGCTCCTAACTCCCGCTAAGAAAAGCCCGTGATCTATGAGGCTGAATAAATAACCCCGAGTCCCTGCGGTGCGTGAGAGCAGCGTTCACCTCGGAAATTGAAACGCGTTAACGGAGAGACCTTGGCTTTTTCTTTTTTAATTCAGTGCCAGGGCTGTGAGGGACCTTTTTTACCTTTCTATATTTTATTTCCCTTTTTTCCCCCACGTTTTCTTTTTTTAAAATCTTTTTTTTTTTTATATTTTTCTTTATCTTTTTCTATATTTTCCCATTTTTTCTCACTTATTCTTGCATCGTTCTTTCTATTTTATTTCTATTTCCTTTCTATTTTTCCCCTCCTACATTTTTTCCCTTCTATATTTTTCCCCTTCTATATTTCCCCTTCTATATTTTCCCTTCTATATTTTCCCTTCTATATTTTTCCTCTTCTATATTTCCCCCTCCTTCTATTTTTTTCCCCACTTCTACTTTTTCCCCCACCACTATGAAAACTGAGCCCACACTTGGCAGGCTGGCTGTGAACTATTTGTTCTGCAAAGCCCTTTGATTCTGACGATGCTGAAGGTTTATGATGACTTGGGGTGGGGAGGATGGTTTTACATGCATTATGCTTTTTGCTCCCAGCTGTATCTGGAAAACACATACCTACAACAAATATATGGAGATGCTTTGTGTTTTCACTAAAACATCCCTGACAGGGCTGGCTGGCAAAGGGGTGGGAGAAAAATAAACCTTCAAATGAGCCCCAGGTGACCCAAAAGGATGAGAATTCACTTTGGTTTAATGTAAGGTTGATGGCAAAACATGGTTTTATTTGCCAGGGCTTTGGGATTGCTGTAGGGAAAGGGACCACTTGGGAGGTGGGATGATGTTTTTTTTTATAGGGCTATTTCCTACAGGCTTCGGTTGAGATGATGGCATGGCTGTGACAAATGAAGTAAGTGCACATACATAGATATATATTAAAAAAAAAAAAGGTTTTCACCTTAAAAAGAAGAGACAGGTGCAGGTTGGGGTCTGGCAAATGTTATTTCCCTTTGTCTGTGGTGGGAAAGCCCAGAGTGCAGCGAGCTCCTCACCTTGGGCCATCTCCAGATCTTGTGTGTCCTGCTGAAAGCCAGGGAGCTGGGTCTCTCCCACCACGAGATGATAGAAAGCAACCCCCCAAATTTAATACCTGCACAACAGAGGATCACCTGTGTCTACTTTATGGGTATTCCTTCTCTTTATGATACCCTCTGTGCAGGCAGGGAGTGGTGCTGGAAACTGTGTGCCATTCCTGTTCGCAAAGCTGGGAGTCAGGGCGTGGAGTGGAAAAATATCCTGATGCCAAGGCTTTGGTGTGCCAAGAGCCAGATCAGCCCCCAGTGTCAACTGGCACCCCCATCATCAGAAGGGCCTTGAGGAAAGAGGTCTGTTTGCCATCACCCCCCAGCCATTTTGCTCCCCCAAAATGCCTCATGGATGGTAATGGGAACAGTTTCCTTCTTAGTTTGGATGAGTTCAATTAGGGTGGAAAAATAATCCTCTGTTACATTATCATCGAGCTGATGAGATAAAAAAGCTCTTTTTCTTCCCTATGTTTTGCCTCAGCATTGACTTAAGAGTTTGAGGGACAGCAAAGCTGCTTTGACCTCATCCTTCCTCTCCATTTGGGCAGCATCCAGAATTCCTCAGCAGATGCTTGACCACACCTGCAGCCCTTGGTGGGTCCTGCCAGTTCCCGATGGGAGCTTGGAGCATCCCCACCTCTTTCACCCTCAAATGGCAGGGAATAATTTCTCCTCAAATAATACCTTGCAGAATAGATCTGAACACATCTCTCTCTCTCTCTCTCTCTCTCCGTGCTATAAACCAGATTGGAAATTATAATTACTGCCCCATAGGAAAGCCCAGTGTTTATTGCAGCCCTGCATTAAGGGATCAAAACCAGCACAACTGCATTTTGTGGAGCAAAATGCCATTTTTTTTGCCTTTAAATTCACTGAACTGTTTCATATGACATGAATATTTATGGCTGCTCTTGCTGCGTGTGGCATCCTATAAGCAGAGGTACCGTATGGAAAGCATCTCCCCGGAGGCATCTCATCCATACCCTCCAGAATCTTCCTTTTCCCCTTGAAAATTTTTGCCATGTCCAATACCTGCCCAAATCACTGCAAATTTTACAACACAGGGCATTTCCTTTCTCTTAAGGCAAAGGGTAAAAACCTCCTCCTCTTGCTGCCATGTTAAAATTACCCCCTTCCCCAATAAATACCCCTTTCCTCCAATTAATCCATCTCTCCCCCAGCTCATAGGTAAAAAAACCCAACATCTAATACTCCCCAGAGTGTGTCCACGGCTTGACAGCCTTCAATAGGTTAATTTTTCAAAGAGGTAAGCTGATATTTCTGCATAAAATGTACATCTGCAGGGTAAACGCTATTAAGTGTCAGTG
The DNA here is from genome assembly GCF_964237585.1 of Gallinula chloropus. Lineage (NCBI taxonomy): Eukaryota > Metazoa > Chordata > Aves > Gruiformes > Rallidae > Gallinula > Gallinula chloropus. The sequence continues at coordinate 5,136,963 of NC_140109.1, read as the reverse complement.
AATTATGGTCCCAGCGTACAGATCACTTGAGCCTTAATGCTACAAGCACCTTAATGTTTTTTTGAATGAAGTTGCTGCTAATTGCTTCCATATGAGTCCCCTTTATTTATTTATTTCTGTGTTTAAAAATGTCCCAAAGCTCTTTGTCCTACCATGTTACAAATCACGAGCAGGGGAATTGCACTTTAGCTAAGCTGGGTTTAATGCCCACCTGTGGGTGGGTTTTTTGCATGGAGTTGTCCTCACAAGGTTGCTCTTAACCCGAAGCCAAAGGAGAGTGAAAGATGGAAAATTCAAGAGCTTTTCCCCTCAAATCAAGGGGTTGAACTCCCACCTCGATGCCCTGAGCTGTTCCTTAGGCAGAAGCTTGTCTCCAGCCTCTTTTGGTGCCTTCTAGACCAGTTTTTCTCAATGCACAACTCAAAGGTGGTTTTTTCCTCCCCAAGTTCCTCCATCTGCACCTGTAGCCCCATCTGAGTTCTTTGTTCCTCCAGGTCTCACACGTAGTCCAGGCTACTGGAAGCAGGAGCAAAACCTCCCCTGCAAGAAAATGGGAGTGGAAAAAAAAGGTCTTTTGGGGAGCAAAGTTTGTGGGTCTGATGTAGGAAAGAGGGATACAGACTCCTGGAGGATTTTTGGCAGTTCCTGGTCCATGGAGGTGTCTCCAAATCAGCAATAATGGCCTTACTGGTGCTGGCAGGAGCAAGGTGCTGAGCATTTCTCCTCTCATCACCTGGATCCAACAGCTTGCTGCATCAGATCTGAGGAAAAACCCTGGGAAATCATACTTGGACAGCTCAGCCTGAATGCTAGAGGCCCTTAAAACCATTTCAACATCAACCCAAGTACCACCAAAGAGATATTTTTGAGCCCAGGGTTTCATTCATCCAGCAATGTGCATCTCAGGAGAGCCTTGGTTGTAATGTGGGGATATCACCTTGCAAAAAAAAAAAAAACACACAAAAAAAGGGGGGAAAAAGTACTTTTTAGGAAAATTGTGGCTTGTTAACATTTCTGGAGCTGGAGGAGTCTGAGTTCAAACACCCTGTGCGGCTCCAGTGGGAAGGCAGGAGGGCAACGCGATACAAAGCAGAGCTTTGAAATAAAGCAGAAGGTGCTGGGTGATGGGATCTCTGATTTACAGCCTGTATTTTTTATGGCCAGGGCTTGGGGCTTTACAGTAGAGCCCCAAAGCAGCCAAATTAATTAGTATAACGAAAAGCCCATGGGCTGCTGGAGGCTGTTGCTATGCATCACCCCTTAATTAAATCCTAAATCCCTTATTCTAGTCATGCATAGGTGCACCTCTGCTGTCTGTAATATGATTAACCCCTATACCAGCGTAAGAGAGAACAAAATATGCCCCAAAGGATATGGATAAGGAGATTTTTAGCTCTTGCTGGAGTTCAGTTCAGGTCAGGCTGTCAGTGAGGACTGTCCTGGGTCTAATATTTACTCCCCTCCAAGCAGAACATTTGGCTCCTGGGCACGGAGGAGACACACAGGGATGTTGGGTTCATTGAGCATCTGGGCTGCCGCGGGGACTGGGAAAAAGAAACCCAGGTATAGCTGTAAAAGAGGGAATATTCACGCCAAATTAGGCAAAATCTGGAATAAAACCTTTTCCAGGACTGCAGAAGTGTCAAAGCACCTTACCCTGAGCAGGAAGGTTATCTCACAACCCATAGAAATGCTGAATTTGGGGCTTTTTGGGAGGGTTAGAGAACATCAGAGGAATGGGAACTGCAAAAGGCATTTGCAAAGTGGAGCCAGGGAATTTCTCAGGGCTTAATATAAAACAAACTCTTTCATTCATGAAACGTGTATTTATGCCAGGACTAGTTTTTCCCCCACCTGCTCTTGTGTCACTTCGAATCGCAGCTGCTTCCCAAAGAGTGACTCTGCATATGTGTCTAGACATGTATACGTGCCTGAGAGTATATAAGCATGGGACTGTATGTGCATATATTTGCATCTTAATAGCTACACAAAATGTTCACGTTCACAGGGAGGAAAAACATGCACAAAGTGTGAAGTCTTTTCTATGTAGGGAATTTCATTTCAATTAAAGGAAGGAGTTAATTGAAAGCAGAATCTCAGAATCACAGAATCCCAGAAAGTTAGGATTTGGGAGGGACCTCAAAAGATCACCTAGTCCAACCCCCCTGCCAAAGCAGCATCACCCAGACTAAATGGAGTGCTGGATTCACACTGTGAGCGGATCAAGACCTGCCTTTGGTTTAGATCAGGCTTATTTGCTGGACTAAATACAGCCATGTAGAAGGCTGCATTGCATGAATCAATTTTACTTCAGTAATTAGCCAGAAGGAAGTTTACCCCCAACCAACAAACATCTCTGTTTTGCCAAGAAGAGGACTGATTTTGCAAGTCAAAGATGATGATGATGATTATTAAAAATATTGTATTTTCTTCAGTGGTTTTGCCAGGGAAAAGGAAAACCAGCCTGCATGTCATTTCCAGGCTTGGGCAGCTGCTGGGGTTTTGCAAAGCTGGGCAGTACCTTCTGCTCTCAAAGCAGAGAATAGAAAGTGCCACGAGGGCCTTGTTTTGGGCTTTCTCCTAGGTCTTCTGTGTGTTTTTCAGATCCCCTTTTGAGGAAGACATGGTGCAGGTGAGAGGCTTTCCAGCTGTTCAGGGCCAGCTGGCTGCAAGACCTGAGCTTTCGTTTCCCAGTGGTGTTCTCCTCCTGGTGCTGGTAGCTCGCCTGCTCACCAGCTTCATCCCAAACTGCCTACCAGAAGCTGGAGCTGAGTCTGTGCCCTCTTCTCTTGCTTATGGCTATTCCCATCCTGCTGCGTCAATTCCCATAGCAACCCCCTCCATCATCATCCTTAGGGAGTGAGGATGGGCTGCAGGCACCAGCACTGATGCCCTGGCTTGAAAGATGAGTTGAAGTGCTGCAGGATCAGGGTTAACTCCTTTGCAGTGATTTTTCTTCTTATTTTTTTGGCTAGGAGACCTTGGCACTCCAGCATCTTGGAGAGGCTGATGGCAACCAAAAAGATCTGAAAAGATCACCCCAAAGCAGCAAGGTGTTCTTGACTGATCAGAAGATAAAACGCAGCAGCAAGTGACAGAAGCTGAAACACGTTCCTCCCTGGGAAGCCCTCCCAGCCTGCTCTCAGGGTCTCATGGGCCATGCTGTGGGGAGAGGAGGGAGAAATCGAGGGGGTCTGGAGGTTTAGCATCCGGACTGCTGTTAAATCTTGTCCTTGGTGGGCTGACCTCAGCACAGGGGCTGTTTTCCACGGCTCCTCCATCTCTTTCGGGGGATAAATAACACGTTGCTTGACAGGATTTCGAGGCAGGTCACCCTTTGGGACCTTTAGGGATGTGTTTCCCCAGGCAGCTCCAGCTGGAGCTGAGCCAAAGGCAACAGCAGGACCCTGTCCCATCCACAACGGGCTCTTTCCCTCAGTGCAGGGGATTTTGGAGCACACACTTGGCTCCTATGAGCTCAAGATCACACCACTGGACTTTTATATCTGAAAAAAAAAACCCCAAACCCCATGGTGCTGGTGCTTTGCACTTGGTTACTGATGTGGAAACAACCCCAAATCTTTCCACTGAGGCCAGCAGCAAAGAAGACAACTTCTTCTATTTTCTTAACCCTTTGCTCCTCTGCTTTTTCTCTTGGAAAAGAAATAAAAAATAAAGGAAGATGCATTAGCTCCCCAGGGTAAGCCCAGAGCCCTCTGACCCTGAAGCAGACAGCGCTCAGCCCTCTCCTAAGCAGCCTCAAATGAGATTTATTTGGTTTTATAATGGTTTTATAATGTTAGCTGTTATCCTTGCAGACGATCCATGCTGAGGATTCAGCATGCCTCTGCATGTATTTACCACATTACCCCTAATTACCAAGCCTGCTTTTCCAAGTGGGGAAACTGAGGCACCGAGAGCGAACTGTTTCTAGGTCGATACAGACGTCTGGCTGCCCCACTCTTGTGTTTTACTGATGGGGATGTGCATGAATTAAGGAATTTGGAGTTTAAGCATTTGGATTGCTAGCCTGGATAGCAAACTCTTCTCCACCACCATCCCAGTCGCCCATCATGGGTCTCCATATCAGCATCCCATAGATTAAACTACCCTGTAGCTCTGGAGAGAATTCACACAGACCCATCTTGCTCTGGGACAAAACTATGGTTGTATTTGATGGCTTTGACATGAATCCCTTTGGATGGGGATGCACATCCATAAGGTGTTAGGGAAAGCTTTGGATGGTTTAATTCCTCCTGCCAGCAACGCTCCTGCACTTCTGGGCTTTGCAGAGGGGGATGAGGAGAGGGCTCAGATGTGCCTTTAAAGTCTGGGAACTCAGAAAATTAAGTGAAATTAAAAAAAAAAAATCTTAGAATCTGTGAAAAATAAAAAAAAAAAAACCCAAACAAAAATCCCCCCCCCCCAAACTTGGCCGAATCACTGCCCAGAGTTAAAAAATTATTAGATTAAATCATTTGCTGTGTTGTACCAGATCTGAAAGGTGGGTTTCGGTGTTAATGGCTTTCCCATGGCAATTTGTATGGATATTTTGCAAGGATGCTCATGCTGAACAGCATCATTTGACTTCATCAGGGTCATGACAAGAGCTCTGAAGAGTTTTTTAGCAGCTTGTCCCCACAACCCAGCAAGGTTTTTGTTTCCAGAGCCACAGGGGACGGGGAAAAATAAGATGCTAGGAGGAAAACAAGGTTTTAGCCATCGGGGTTTGCTCCTGGTGGCTCCTAGAGAGGGGTTTGGGATGGAGGTGCATCATCTGAAGGGCTGCACTGCCATCTCCAGGTCTGGCCTGCACAGCCCGAGAGACACACCTCCAAAGTCAGTCACTGGGAAAGAAAAGTGCTAAAATAGCTTTGTTAGATTGGTTCTGAACTAAAAACCTCTCCCTGTCTCCCTCCCTTCCTCCCAGTAAGAATTTTTCACTGGAAAAGATGCTTCAGCATGTGGAACACGTGGATGTTTGCAGGGCTGGTGGGATGCAGAGAGGCACTGGCAGCTTTCTTCCACCCCTTTCTGGGGCCCCCAAATCTTGAGGAAAATCAGCCATTTCCTTGAGAATCCTCCTTTTTTTTTATGGTTTTCCTATTTTTCTGGGTATAGAAAGTCCTGTTGTGACTGTGTGCTCCTTCTCCTCTGGTGTCTCTCCCTCAAATAAAGGTGTCTCCCCCTCCCCAATGTCACACACACCTGCTCTGCTGCAAGGGGGGTCTGGATGCGGTCTGAAAGCATCCGTCCGTCCATCCATCCATCCATCCATCCATCCATCCATCCATCCATCCATCCATCCACGTACAGAGTAGGACTGCAGCATCCCAGTGCATCCATGAGATGGCACTGGAGCTGCAGCATTGTGCTGCCTTGATGCCAATCTTCCAGCTTGGATTTGGTGGATAGAGTTGACTCTTTTGGGGAGGGGGGGGGGCTAAAATCAAAATAAAATCCACTTTAGGAGATAGGTCCCCAAAATTTCTTACTTGTGCATATTGGACACGGGGCCAGGATTTCTTTTCTTCCTAGGGATCCAAGCAAAGTGAGGAGCAATTCATAAAGAGGGAAGATGTTGGAAATCACAACTGAGATACGGGGCGTGCAGCAAATCAAAGCAAGTTGGGGAGCACTCTGCAAACTCCATGCTTGCCTCCATCCCCTTCTTTTATACCCTACCAGTGGCCAAGGAGTTGATGCAGGAGCTGCCAGGCTGAACTCTCCCATGCTCTGCTGAGCTACAAAACATCAAACCTACTAAAAAAGGGGCTGAGTATGCAGGGAAGCTGCTGGTGTGGGGTGTGGGGTGGCTTTGGGATGCACATAAATGCAAGCTAGTAGATATATTAGTGCATAAACATGGAGCTGCACAGCAGCCCACCAGGTCTCTTGCTTTACCATCTCATCCTGCTTCAGTGCCTCTCTTCCTAGCAGGTGTCTAAGCATTTATTTCTGCCCGGTTATGTTCACAAACCTCCTGCAGGGTTCTTCCTGCTGTGAAGGCATGTTGAAATGTGCTCATGGATGTCCCATAATGATGTGCATCCCCACCAGCATCTCTAAAATCTCCTGAGCATTTTAGCTTGGCCAGAGTGATTTCTGCTGCAGGGGCCAGGATCCAAAACAGTGTTGTGACCCTATAACTTTGTGGTATGAACCAACCTGTCCCTCAGGGTGGTTTTGTGTGGGCTTCTTGTATGATTCAGGCCTTGGTCAAAGGCAAATCCTTCAAGAGGAAGCAAATTGACCGTTTCATCTGGTGTTGTGTGGGCAGAGGCGGTGGCGATGCTGCTGCCAGGCCCTGTCTGTGTTTCAGGTGGGTGCTGCAATAGTAGGTCAGGATGGACACCTTGAAGAGTGGCAGTTTGCAGATCTGGGACTTGTGTTTTCTTAAAAAAAACAACATAATCTTCACCAAAGCTGTCTTTTAACCCCCTCGTGCCCTTTCAAACTGCAGGCTAGTGCTGAAGGACATGGTGAAGTGCCATGTGTGCCCAAGCACGATGGCACACTGCCTTTAGATGCACTCCATAAATGCATTTGTGCTTTTAACATCCATGAGGGTATTATTTCCCCCAAAACACAACACAGGGACTTGACTTTCCAGTAGAGATTTGCCATGAAGCAGCAGAAACAAGTTAACAAGGCCTGTGATCCAAGCCAGCACCCGTTTTCATGTTACATCAGCTCCTCATCTCTAAAATGAAGATCATTTCTCATGGGTGATGGCAGACCTTGACTTTTGAGGTCAAGAGCCTTTCATGGGTGTTTAGGAGCAATGTATTTCCATGGAAATCCTCCATCCACTCCATCAGCCCAAGCCTAAGGCATCCTCATGTCCTCACCATTGCCCTGCTCTGCGTTTCTGCTGGTCACTTGGCCAGAAATGGGATTAAAAAGTCATTTTCCCACTGGACCGAAACAAACAAATAAACAAACCCTTAAGACTGGCACATATTAATACCAAAGCCACTGGAAAATATCAGCAGGGAAAACCTGGCAACCAAAAACCTTCATCAGGAAATCACCTCCAGGGACAAAGGATATTAGATGCTGCCTGCACAGAGCTCTGCTTGCCATTCAGTGCTCCCAGGTTTACCACACGCTGCCCTACACTCATGGGGAAAACTAATATAACTCTGCCCAGGCAACTCCTCTGTCCCTGTTCCACATCTCAATGCAAAGCAGGTGAAATAAAAGACATTCAGTGGAAGCAATATGCAGAGGTTTATTCTTTTTTCTTCCCCCAAATGCTCCTTTCATCCCTCTGTTTGACTTCTTGAGTTTTCCTGGGCTGTTGGTTCAGACTGGACAACAAGGGCACATCTGGGGCATAAATACACCACTGTTTTCAGTGCCCAATAGTCTATTTGTGTTTATCTGTAAATACATGTATTTAATAGTATATGTCTGTGTATCTGGGGCATAAATACACCACATTTTTCAGTGCCCAATAGTGTATCTGTATATACATATACACACTTAATAATATATCTCTGTGTGTGTATATATATATACACATGTACATATATATTACAAACACATATATGTGTATATACATGCATATATATACACAGACATGTATATCTTGCATATACATACACATATGTATATATACACATATATACAACTGTGTATATCTGTATGTGTATATCTATGTATATATACATGTATATATATGCAAGTATATAAACATATAGATGTGTGTGTAAATATATATACACATTTATATATACACACATGTGCATTTATATATATATAAATATATATACATATATATGTATTTTTACACACACATCTATGCATCCAGGATGCATATATATAGATGTATGTATATATATATATACAAACATGTGTATATATACATGTATATATACACATAGATGTATGTATATCTGTGTATACATACATGTATGTTTATATATACACATCTATTTATAGATGTAGGCATATATATATATGTATGTGTATATATGCATGTATATATATGTGTATATATGCATGTATATGTATATATATACATGTGTATATCTATGTATACATACATCTATATGTATATACATGTGCATATCTGTATATACATACATCTATGTGTATATGTACACATCTATGTATAGATGTAGGTATGTATATACACACATATAAATATAGATATACATATATATGCATTTTTACACACATATCTATGCACCCAGGATGCTCTGCAAATGGCAAATCAGGTAGGTCTATCTCACAGATAATGGTTTCTATTATTATTATTATTGTTGATCAAGCTCAGGGAAAACAATTAAAACTTCTCCTGAAGTCAAAAAAAGAGGCGGGGGGGGGAGGAATAAAAAAGGAAAGCTGCAAGAAATCAGAGCCCACATTTAATCTGCAGTCTTCAAAAGTTTCTTGGAAAGCTTAATTAAATGGTAATTCATCTGTGCATTGGCTCTGTCTTGTAAAGCCTGATAATGCCGGAGTCTTAATTAAAAAAAAAACTAATGCAGCTTTTAGTTTTTATTCTGCTAGTTCAAGGGGAAAAAAAAATCACCAGGCAGCACTGTCAATAGAGCTGAAAGATGCCTCAGCCTTGCATTGATTTTATTCTGTTGAAATTCCCAGCCTGGGTTCAGGTAATCATATTAAAAGTTATTCCAAATCTATTTATTTATTTGCTCTTATGGGCAAGATGAAAAAAACAGCAGAGGAATTCCTGAGCTGGAAATATTTCACCCCAAAGTGTGACCTCCCCAGGGCTGAGCATCTCCCCCCCCTCACCCCTCAGACCGTGTTTGTGTCTCTGTTTGTTTGGAGTTTGCTGGTGTCTTTCAAAAATCATTGTGGGTTCGGCCTCAGCTACTTTCCCATCAAATAACCTTGATTTTTTGGTGGGAAAATGAAGAGTTAAGTTCATCTGACCCATTTTTAGATGCTTCTGCTGCCTTGAAAGGGGGATTTGTCCCACTGCCCTCCCATCAGCATCATTTATCATCTCTTCTGCCATCCTCCAAATTTTACCAGTGCTGATGAAACCTGGGCAGCTCCCCAGGTCTCCCCTACCTTGTTCCTCTCAAACCCCTCCACCTTAGTCCTTTTTCTAACCCAATTTTGGGGGCATTTTGCTTTTTTTTCCCAGCAGATTCTCAAGCAACCAGGTGTAAAAAACCACCCAAAGTTAAAAAAATCTCCTTTCAGGGCATCTCCTGGGAGTTCACCTGGAGAAAACTGCCCTTGTGGCAATAGTTCTGCTGCCAAAAAATGCTGGAAAAGGCTTGATCTTCCTAAAGATCTTCCTTCTGCTCCAGCCCCCAAGGAAGTTATGGAATCTTAAGTGGATTTACCAGCTTTGGTGGGTTTAGGTAACATCGTGCTAACAACATCAAGGCTTTGGTGTCTTTAATCACTTAAAGGGAAGAAAAATGTTGGTGAGGAGAAAGCAAACTATCTCTCAGAGAGATTTTTCCCATCTGTGAATATCCACGGGGATGGTGCATTGCTGCTGGGAAATGGATTTTGGGGGGAAAAGCCTCATCTGGAGGTTTTTTTCTTCCACCCTCACTCCACAGTCTGATAGGGAATATGGAAAAGTTTCTCTGACTTTGCTGCTGGATTCGGTCTCCTTGCAGCTACAGACAGTGATATAAGGACCTCTTTAATGCTAATTAATGCAATGACACAATGAATTAATACTGTATTAGGCAAAGCTGTTAATTATACCCAAATAAAACAAAAGGAAAAAGGGAATCAAAGCGGGGAGAAGTGACAACCTGTACTTGGCTTCCCTGGCAGCATCCTTCTCAAACACCCTGTCCTGGCTCAGCCAAGGGGAAAACCAACCTCTGGAGCATCTTCTTGACAGCCTCCAAGGATGCAGGGTTATTTTTGGAAGAAGAAAGTGGTGTCCCCTGCACTCCAAAGGAGCTCGAGGAGCTTGGCCAAGAATGAAGGGCTTCATCCTTATTTAATAGGTGGGGAAACATAGAGGAAGTGGGGCTTTCCCAGGGCGATTTGTCTTCTCCCAAGGAGGAGGTGAGGTTCAGGTTCAGATCAGCAAAGCATCATTGAGAAATACACCCATAAAGCCACGATGTATCATTTGAAAGCTTGAAATCCTCATTGCTTTGAAATTCCCATTGGAAAAGGGAGCAGGACAGTGGAGTCTTTACTTCTCCCCACTCATAAATGAAATCCTACCCTGGCAGCTGGTTTACATTCAGGGAGGTAATTTGGGGGTTTGGGGTTATTTCAAGCCAAATCTGGTGGTTGCTGAGGTCAAGAGGATTTGGGTATAGAGCAGAAATGGGATGGGGTCTTTAGGATTGGATAAGCATCTTTTGTGCAAATTAATAGGAAAAAGGAGATGGGTACAAGCTGCTGAACTAGGTATTATACAGGGGGATGAAGGCAGGGAGGGAAATAATATGCCTGATTTTGGTTGGGTGTGGATAAGAGCATAAATAATACCCCTTTTTGGTAAAAACACCCAATGCTGTTATATAGAATACATCAGCATGGAGCTGGACAGGACAACCTGAAGCTCATACCTCCTGCTTGTACCCCTTCTTCTTCCTACACCCCCCCAAAACAAATGATCCAGCTTGAAAGGGTTAAAGACCTCACTTGCCAAATTGGAATTAAACTGTGCTAATATCGGCTAAGTGACTGTTCAGGGTAATAGCAGGCGAGAGAAATTATGTGGCATGTATTTATAAATAATAAAGTATAATTTATTAATAATCTGGAATTGAACAAAGAGTCTGTGGAGCTTAATTAATTATTACTTGTAAAGTGCTTTTGAGATTACTGGATAAAAGCTGCTACGGAAGTGAAAGGTACTGTGTGAGAAACTGATCAGCATCCTCCAGGAGCCATCCCACAGGACCTGGTGGGACAGACCCATGCGATGCTTATAACCCCAGGGACAAAGTGGGGGGAGTTTTTTTTTTGCTGTGGAGCTATAAAAGGGATATATCTCTGCAGCATCAGGAAGTTGTGAGTGGGGACAGCAGGTCGGCACAGAAGCTGCGTCACCCCATCCCTCGGGGAGGGTGGCCAGTGGAGAGGAGGTAGACCCTCTCAGTGGGATGATGTGGAGTCCAGGGCGTGATCCCACAGGCTAAGGGGTGGGTTCTGTGCTCACTCTGCAGCATTACAGCTAAGGCTGAAATTGCAACAGCTCTAAAATTATTGATTTTTATTCTTTTCTTTTTTTTTTCCCAGGGAAATGAGGCAAAATTGGAAAATGAGCAGCTCCCAGCACCCCACCCTCCTGCTCCCCATTTTTAGTGGCTCTTAAAAGGAAAAAGAGGGAGAGAAAACCTATCTGGAGACTTAATACTTGGGAAGGAAATGAATATTTCCTACCCTTTTCCCTGCAAAAGAGCACATCCAGAGCTGCTCTCCCCATCTGGGGCTGAGTCCTTGTGAAAACCATCTCTGACAGCACAAAAATTTTGCCCTGCTCCAATTAGCTCATTCTTATGGTTCCAATTTGCTTTCTCCCTGGAAGAAAACATGACCCTGGACAATTAAAAACGCATCAAATCCAGTTCATCAGGCTTTGAGTGAGTTCATCTCATTAAATACCCCTCCAAAGAAGCTTGTGCATGATACCCAGCCGATTATCCCACACCGAGGATGCTCACAGGATCCTTCATCACCCACTGATGGATTCTGGATGAGCCCCAGTCACCAAGTTATCCCAGGTTGGAGAGGTGATGCCAAAGTGCCCCAGAAACATCTCAGCTCTCTATAGCTCTTGTAACTGCTGCTTACAATCAGGTTGGCCTGCTTTGGAAATGTTTTTTGGGTTTTATTTAAGCCCATGGACTTTGGGCACGTCCAAGTTGCTGGGGGTGCTGCTAGTGATGTCTGGGAGATGGCTCATTAGACCCTGCTTGAAAGAGTTGTGGGGAAACTGAGTCTCAGCTCAAAAGCTTTAAAGCTATCCCAAAGTGGACCTGTGAGTGATCTCGACTAGGTGGGGAGAAACAGAAATCAGGGGACCCACCAGGTTAGGGGCTGCGTGGTTGCTGCTGCAAACAGGGGTCAGACATGAGCCATCTGCTCTTGTCCCCCGCCAAAAATCAGTGCAGTGCACTTCTGCCAGCTTTGTCTCTCTGATATCACTCCCAACATTTTTAAATAGCTTCCAAATCCAGGGGATGGAGCTTGCTGCCTCATCTACCCCACCCTAATCCTCAACTGCATCTTCCAGGAGGTGATTTCTCCCCTCCCAAGCACCATCACCCACCTCCAGAATGACCACCTAATGATTCTGCCCACTCCCTCCTGCTCTAAATGAGCCTCATTGCACATCTTCTGTTTCTATTTTTATTAAAAATTTAATGCATTGCCAATTTGCCCTCTTGCTGGCACCGACTGCAGCAGCAGCCGCTGTAAGTATCCTCCAGAGAAATAAAAGGAGGCATCGTTGAATGATGTACAAGCAACAATTATTATCTGGGTTATGTCTTTTAAAGTATATATAGCTTAAAAGGGAAGGCTTGGTGGAGCTGGGAGGGAGGAGAGTCATCTCTGCTTGCTGGGAGAAGCTTTGATTAATGTCAGGGAAAGTTTCTTTAAGCATCTTGTTGCTCCAAGCAAGGGGGGAAAGAGGGGGTGCTCTGAAACTTCCTGAAACTTAAGATCCTTTGCCTACCTAAACTCCTAGTTCATGGTCATTGACCAAATCATTGTTTTCTTACCCCAGGAAAAAAACCACCCCAAGTTGGAGCTACATGAGCCAAAGAAGGATTGGTTGTCGATCACCATCTCGGATCCACGCTATTTTTGTGCTCTTGCTGTTTCATGGAGAAAGAGCCGTTGATGGGATCTGTCTTCTCCCTAACCTTGATTTCTCAAGGAAAATAAGTATGTGCTTTATAATAATCATAGTTTTAAAAAACAAGCAAATCTGTCTAAGCTAATGAAGGCCTCACAATCAGCCCGCTGGCATAAATCATGTTATTTTGTAGAAGACGTTGACAAATGAGACCCAAAAGTGTCGAAGGGAGGAAAACAAACACCCCCAACCCCCCCCTTCTCCCAACATTTCTGGGAAGAATCTAAAATTTGGCAAGTGCATCAGATTTCCAGCTCGTACCATTATGGTTCCCACAGATAATGGGCCAGATTGGGGCTTTTTTTTAAAGAGTAAGTGACTGTTGGAAAAGAGGTGTTTGCAGCTGAGTTAATGCCAGCATCAAATGGAAACTGTGACAGAGCCAGGTTGGAATTTGTCTGCCTCTTAAGAGAAGAGAAGAAGAAGAGAAGAAGAAGAGAAGAAGAAGAGGAGAGGAGGAAGAGAAGAATAAGATGATGCTTGAACTCTTGGATCCGCCTTGTATTTCCCCCTCTCCCTAATGCACATCAACAGCTCCGTGACTTCTTCAGCTTGACTCATCCTGAAACAAGACCTTTCTGTAGCAATGAGAAACATCATGGTCTTTGGCTCTCTCTCTTTTTTTCCCCCCTCTTTTCCTTTTAAATGCTTTTTAAAGTGCCACTGTGTTCTTTTGGAGTCATATTAACCATGCAATAAATTTGCATAATGTGGATCCATAATGTTTAATCAAAGCCTCTCTGGAAAGCTGTTATTGTCCATGAGCTCTCATAAATTCTCACTATCACCTCCATGTTAAATACTAAAGCTGCCCGGGGTATATTGTGCACTAATCACCTGCAACATTGAGTTTGAAAGAAATTATCCTTTTTCCTTCCCTTCCCTTGCTACATGAGCAACCTAAGCCTCCAAGAGCCCTGAGCAGAGGCATTTTTAGCAACAAAAGCCACTGGAGGGGAGCAGGTCACCCCCAGATTTTAAAGTCTTTTTTGGGTGCATCTGTACTGAGCTTGGGGTTCCCCCCTCCAGCTTTCCTTGCCATTGTGCATAGGCTGGGTATCTGTCCCCAACACAGTGAGCAAGCAGAGGACAAGTGCTCCTGCATCTGCATGCCAGAAAGAGATGGAGAGCTGAGTGTCAAAATCGTTTGCACTTGGAAAATTCTAAGACTCAATTAACTCCTGGGTTTCTTTTCTTTTCTTTTTCTTTTTTTTTTTAGTTTTTAATTCCCTTTAAATGAGTCAGGCAATAAGGCATGACGGGGAGGAGGCTGGAGAGCTGCAATCGTACCTGGGGGCTGAGCCTTGAGAGCCCAACTGAATCCTCCCCAAAGTGACTTGCCCATTAAAAACCCTCCCCAGGACTGCAGAATCAGGCCTGGTAGGGAAATACAGGATGAGTGGAGTGGGGAATTCCCCTGCTGACCCATCTGCAAGCTGTCCTCCTGCCCTTATCCCAGGCAGTTGCACCAGACGATCATTGTAGGTCCCTCTCAATGGGAATTCTTCTTCTTTCCCTTCTCTCTCCTCTCCTCTCCTCTCCTCTCCTCTCCTCTCCTCTCCTCTCCTCTCCTCTCCTCTCCTCTCCTCTCCTCTCCTCTCCTCTCCTCTCCTCTCCTCTCCTCTCCTCTCCTCTCCTCTCCTCTCCTCTCCTCTCCTCTCCTCTCCTCTCCTCTCCTCTCCTCTCCTCTCCTCTCCTCTCCTCTCCTCTCCTCTCCTCTCCTCTCCTCTCCTCTCCTCTCCTCTCCTCTCCTCTCTTCCTCTTCTCTTATTCTCTTCCCTTCTCTTCTCACCAGCACCTATCTGCTTCAGTGCACATCCTCAAGCTTGAATAAAATCAGGAGGGTCCTTTGGTTGCCAACACAAGGGAAAAGACTTGAGATGACAGAGAGGAAAGCAGATTAAATTGGGAAATGGCTTTTTGGATGTGTCCAAAACTGAAATGGGAGTGAAATTGAAATGAAGGAGAAAAATAGTGCTGAAGCCCAGGATTTTTTTTCCCCTGCCTTTTGATAATTTGGAAAGCTAGACCTGAAAGGCAAAGGAAAAGAGGACAAGAGAACCCAACCTATATGTTCTCCTAATTCCTGTAGGTTACCCGATGATGAGATGATCTCAGCCAGTCCCTGTGAGTGTATTCACAATACAAAGAGGGCTACAAATAATAGCAACTTACAGGAGGTGACGTCTCCAAGCCTCTTAGGAGGCTAATTCTATAACAACATTAATTCAACGTAATGCGTTCATGAATAGAGATGGGGCTAATGCAGGGCTTGAAAGTTAGGCAGCTTATTCTTGCCGATCTTAATTTAACTAAGTGCCTAGTCTTGAAAGACATGGCAGCTCCAGCTTATTTCAGTGCTTTCCTTGGGAAAAAAAGTCCCTTTTTTGGTGCTTTCTTCCCTCTTGCTTGTGGGGTGAGCTCTTCAGCTTAAGCTGGCCCAAATTTTTGTTGCTAAACTTGAGGCCTAAAGCCAGATTGATTGTTTGATACCTCACCTCGTGTGCTTGCTGCCTGAGGAGCAGAAACAGGCCCAGAAAACTTCCGCTGGGAGCACACCCAGGGCACTGCCTGTGAATGTGGGAGGCTCAAAAATTTCTCAGAAGCAGGAAAGGAGCAGATTTTACTTCCTTTTTTGCAGGGGGGAAAAAAAAAAAAAGGTGGAGAAGAAAACAGCCCATGTCACCTGAGCAAGAAGGATTTGAGCTTGGAGAGGGTCATGTAGATCCACAATAAAACCAGGTGCCCCTGGGGTTGCAGCAGCTCCAGACTTCAAAACCTGCTAACTTGGGGTCACGACTTGATGAGCTCATTTTTCTCCTTTGGTGCCAGCCAGGCTTGGAAGAAACCACAGGGAACAGCAGTGGTTGGCACATGTCATGAGTTTGTCAGACATTGGCACCCATCTGCAGGTAAGGATGCTAATCCTCAAAATATACCTGTAGGGTTGTTTAGCTTTCATTTTTTAGAGATTGGCAACATTTCTTTATTCACTGCCCAACTGTTAGTGAGGACAAGAACACTTTATTTCACCCTAACCAAAAGGTTTTGTTTTGCTTGGCCACTTCCCTTTCCTTTGCTTTTTAATTAGTTGTGCTTAAATTAACATTTGGATCCACGAGGTCTCAAACCTTTCCTTTGGAAACCAGAAGGGCAACACTCCTGGATTCTCACCCTTGTTATTTTTCTGTCCCTTGTAACATGTTTCCCACCTGCCAGCCAGGCCAGTGGGTAATTCCAGCCAATGCAAGGTCGGGCTGAGCATCCACTCGACTGTGAGATGCTGCTCTGCCCACCTGGGGAATCACTCTTCAAAGATGCTCTTCAAAGGCAAGAGCTTTTCATCTTCTAGCTTTTTCCCTTTTCGCCTCAAAACTGGGGTAAGACTGAAAATTACTTCCCCCTCACCCCCCCCACCCTGCAATTACCTTCAAGCAGTTGCCTTTAATCCCCCATTAATGTGCATTTTTACCCCAAAGCAATCTAGCATCCCCGGGTCAATCCAACCTCCCAGAGCCCTCATGAAGACAAGGATGGGACAACCCCCTAAAGCAAATTTCGTGGTGCCAGCAGCAGCTGGAGGTATTTCAAGGTTGCCTGGGTGTGAGCACGAGCATATTTTAGCACCTAGTTTCTAGGCGACCGATGACGCTGCCTTTAATTACAAAAGCAGGGAAAGAATTCTGACTTGGGAGCCAGGAGAGGGAGAAGATGAACAAGCAGTGATAAGGCCCTACCTCAAACACAGATAACTTCAAAGATTAACCAGGCCTGGTGCTCAGCGCTGAATTGAAGTCAAATAGATGGCTCAATGCTGGCATGGAATTTAAAAAAAAAATAAAAAAAACCAGAAAAGAAAAAGAAAAAAAGAAGTTATTTAAGGATTTGAATCTTGAAAGACCTCATTTCCCAGCTGGCCTCCTAATGGAATTGATGTTGGTTTGGGGACCAGATCCTGCATGCAGCAAAACGCATCCATCACAAGAGCATTAATATAAAGCCGCCGTAATGCATCAAGAGCCTTTGTATAATGTGCCTGAGATGGAATAATCAAGAGCAGGGCCAATTTCTTTTTATATACAGAATCTTTTAAGATAGAAAGCAAAGGTCTTTCCTACCACCCTCTTGACCCTGGGGATCTTTCTTCTTGTCCCTCTGCTGCAGATGTTGCTGCTGCGGGCCCCCATTAACAACCACAGAACCTGTGCCCATCTTTCTGGAAGACAATGTGTTTTCTTTTTTTAAAAAAAATAAAGCTTTTTCTGGTAGGTTTTTAAAGACTCATTTCCTTGAGGATTGGGATCTGTCTTCTCCCTCTCCCATGCAGCTATTCCAGGTGAGTGTGCAAAAACATCCTGGGTTTTTGGTCACCAGGGGACTCTTGGAAATCTTCTGCATCTTGATTTTCAGAAAAAGATATTACCTTTCTTTTCTTTTTTCTTTTTCTTTTTTTTTTTTTTTTAATTGGCTTTAAAAAATAGAGTTCCTGGAAGCATGGCTTGTAAATCCATCTAAAATTCACCATCAGACCATCCCCTACGCCTCTGGCCTGTGTCTGATGATGAGGCAATGATTCAATTTAATAATATCTAATTTTTATTGCAATATCAATAAGGAAAACTGCCAGTCAGCTGAGCAGTTCAGAGTGTATTAGTGCATTAGCATCCTCTGAGAGCGAGCATCCTTAATGCTTGGCGATGGAAAAGCAATTGGGTGCTAACAGCATCAGCTTTGATGTTATGTTAGAGTGGAGCCCACGGCCAGCTCTGGGTGGGGGAAGCTCAGTTGGGGACATCCAAAATGTTGTTGGAGTATAATTTAGAGATATTTAATCAAACCTCACTGAAAATTACCTTGACTTGAAGGTAAATCTCAACCCAGCCGTCACTCAGGGGTCTAAAACTGGGCAGATTTTCCAAACTCATCAGTTGTGCACTGAAGATCTTCATGTTTCATGTTCTGCTCTCTCCTTGATCCACCTCAACATCCCTATTCCTCTAAATCTGCACTTGACCGAGGTAAGGGGAGAGGATTTTTGGCACAGTTTTGGGAGGTGACACCTTTCTCTAATTGACCAAATCCCCTTGCTCAGCTGCCTTGCACAAGAGAAGGATGGAGGTCCACAAGCTTGGACCTAGGTAAGGTTTCCTCAGTACCTTATCCATCATCCCAGAGTGGTTTAGAGGATTTAAAGATACCTGAGTGATGGCAGATGAATGGACTTCGATGAAGAGACCATCTTCATCTCAAGCATAAGAAATTGGATATTCCCAGAGGCAAAAGGCTCTCGGAGCTTGATGGATCTAGTTGGATCTGGTGGAGCAAATCCCAGGAGCCTAAAGGTTTAAATGCCTTAAAAGTTTAAATATTAAAAAAGCAGAGATTTATTACACAGAGTGACCTTTAAAACTTGTCTCATTAAACTACATCTTCTGGCCCTTCTGGGCCTTGGTGCCTCTGAAGATGAGACTGGGAAGTTCAAAGCAATGAGCAAAAATGGTTAAAAATATCACCATTTACTGACTTTTCTGTAAAACTGAAACTTGAAAAAAGAAAAAAATAGAGTGTCTTAATATTCCTGTGGGCTTTTTCATCCCCTGGAATAATATTTTCTGTCTCTGTTATTGTTTTACATTTGAGGAACTCCCTCAACAAGGAGAAAAGGCTTCAGCCCCTGATGAACCAACATGCAACCCGACTTGCTCCATGTCATGCACAAAAATATAGATATTTTTATACTGCCCATGTCCCTAGAGCAGCCCATCCCTGGAGAGATTTGAGGGCAGAGTGCACTGGAGCACCCCTCTAAGGTCTGTCTAAATCCCTGCCCACCACTGTGTTAATTGGAAAAGAAAACCCCAAACCCAAAACCACATTAAAATTCTTAAATTCCTTCTATGCCCAGATGTGGAGAGACACGTGGATACGATGGAGGCCAAATTATTAATCTCCCAGGCGTTACGTGTGCATCCCTAACGCGAAGCGAAGGGTGCGACCGAATTAGGGGCACGACGAGAGAAGGGGTTGCATCACGCAGGCAGAAAGATGGAGAGGATGGGATTGATCCTGCCCCTTTCCATCGCTTCCATCCCCAAATTCAGCTGAATTATGCATGCTGTCTGCTCGGATTAGCCCTACGTCCAGGACCCTCAGCGAGGGGATTTGCGGGAGGGGAAGAGCCGCCGTGATGCGGGATGGCAGGAGTGAGCTACGAGAAGAGCCTTGGGAAGAGAAAATCTCCCTAATAGTTTTCAGAGGGAGTTTTGCAGCACGTTTTTCCTGAGTTCCCAAACCCCTCGACTTTTCAAAAGCCTTTTGAAATGCAGAGTGTTTATCCAAGGGTCCGGACAGATTGTGCTCTGAGCACGCTGGGCAGAGTTGAGAAATGCAACGACTCCGCTCCGTGCTGCCCACGAGCTGCCCCAACTTATTTCAAGTTCTTTCCTCAGCTATTTATTTATAATTTTCCTTCTCTTCTAGGACCAAAGGCTTTATCCTGGCCGTTGGGATGGGACCCAGCACTCAGGATGGCAATCTGCCAAGTCATCTGAAGCGCTTTAAAAGGGAGAATTTTCATCTTTAAGTGGAGCTTGGCACAAATTTACAGCGATCGGGCCATTCGGGCACTTTAGGAATGAAAGATGGCTTCAAATTTCTTATTCTGCTCTGATAAGATCAAAAAAAAAGAGGGAATTTTAGCAACCTTCAGATGTTCCATTAACTGCAGGATTGAGTTATGCCGTTTGATATTAATACACATTTTTAACACCCGGTGTCATGTAGCTGCCTGTTTCTAAATTGAAGCTTTTTGGAGTTTCATGAAATCTCTAATTTTCACTCTTTCTCATCCTGATTTGGAGAGAAAACACAGTTTGAGAGACTGGAAATTTCAGCGCTACAGACGGTCTTGTTTACGGCTAATTTTAAATAATAGTTTGCAATGCAGATTGAACAGGGATTGGAAGAGGGAGGTTGTTTACTTGCTCTTCAGCTCAGTCCCAGGTATGTCTGTCACTCTGAATAATTAATCTACAATTAAAAAAACACTTTGCACCAAGTTTGCTGAGCGCATCTTCATTTTTATTTTCTCACCTGCAACCAAAAAAAAAAAAGAAGAAAAAAAAAAGAAAGAAAAAAAAAGGAGCCTAATAAAATAATGTGATAACTTCCCCAAATGCAATTTGCTGCTCTTCCCCGTAAAAATCAATCTAATTATAGGCACACATATTAAATGAATGTCACAATCATTGCGGAGGCACCTGAGCCTCAATATTTATAGGCAGACGCAGCAAGCAGCGGGGGGGGGAATCTCTTCTGCAGGCAGGGCGAGGGACCGGTCTCAGCCTGCTTTCGTGACATGTAATTTTGAGTTACTTGAGTCCTAGAGAAATGAGGTTTCAGCTGTGACCAAGGGGCTTGTACTCAGAGTACACTGAGATGAGTTAACATGGGTTATTTTGAGGAAAAACTCAATGGGTGGAAAGTTCCAGTCCTTTTTTTGCAGGGGGACTCATGGCTGAAATGAAGAATTTGACGAGTTTGGGTGAAAAGATGGAGAAAGGGGGATAAAACCCAAGCCTATAACCCCCAGCCAACAAAGGTGAAGCTGTCAATCAACTGATGATGGGAAACCACACTCTCCAAATGCTATTTGTTTAAACCGCTGCAGAATTCCTTTCAGCATCACACCGAGCGGCTCCGTGGGTGATTAAGGATTGAAAAATCTCCTTGTGGAGCCCATGGCTTGGAAATCTTATTTTCCAAATGGCTTTCATTAATATCATGGGCTGTATCGACAGCCACGTTGTGTTTCCCTGTGGCTTGTGGCATCTGTATTAATCAGAGCTGGGTGAGCATCTCCCCGATGTGCATGGGATGCTCCTGGGATGCTCCCGGGGGGAGTGGTACCCCCAAGGGATGCTTGAGAGGAACTTGTTGGGTGCATCCTAATGAGGAATTCTCCATGATTCCCACCCTTGGAGGAAAAATACAGCTCAAACAGCTCCACAATCACCTTTTTCTGCCCCCACTGGGATTTCCACAGGACACGGGAAGGGAAAAATTAATGTGAAGTGGGTGGGGGGTTCTGGAGGGGGGGAGTTGCATCCCCCCAAATCATCCCCAGACCCCAAAAATCTGATTATCCACTGCAGATCCTAGTCTCCCATGGATAGGGACATTGTGGTGTCAGACACACAGCAGGCACGTGCATGGGTGTGGATTCTTCAGTGCCCGATAAAGGTTGAGCTCCCACTAAGGCTGCCCTTCTGCCTGACTATTAAAGAAGCATTTTCTCCAAAATGAATACAATCTTTTGGAAAAACCTGGGGAAAACTGGATTTAACACTGAGACTGCATGGGAACAACTCTGGAAACTCAGGTTTTGCAGGAAACACAGCTCCTGCTCACCACAGACCAGCATCCACCAAAATCCTTTGGCTTTCAGGGAAATCAAAGAAGGCACTTTGTGCAATCTGATTTTATTTATCTATTTATTTATTTTAATTTCCTTGAGGTTTGGGGGAATCTGGAGGGAGATGTGTAACCTACTGTTGATTTTTTTTTCCAGGAGATATTCATCCAACCACCCACGCTAAATATTTTCAACAGGTTTATCCAGAGGGAACAGCCAGAGTCTCAAGACACCTGTAGAAAATGATTTAGGGTTTCAGCCAGCTCCCTGGAGAAGGATGGAGACAAGAACAGCTTGGCTAAATGCCAGACCAACATTTTGGGAGGTGAATGCCTGTTTATTTTTTGTCATTCCCTGCTGATTTATCAAAACCTACACAGAAGGCACTGACCAAAAAAAAACTGGGGGGCGGAAAGAGGATGGGGGATGAAGTTTGTCTGGCCCCTCGCCAGCTTGCCCATCTGTTTGGGGTTTTTTTATTCATTTCACCTTCATGCTGGTCACAGTGGGGACCTTCCCCACAGCGCAGCTCCTCCCAGCCTAGTCAGAGCCTCTTGGTTTTTACCCTCTTAAGTGGAAAAGACCTTTAAGATCATCAAGTCCAAACGTTCATGTCCTGTGCTGAACCAGATCCCTGAGCACCTCATCTCCCCTCTGTTAAACACACCCAGGGTCAGTGACTCAGTCCTTCCCAGGGCAGCCTGTTCCAGGTCCTGACAACTCTTTCAGTAACAAATTTATTTCCAATATCTAATTTGACCCTGCCCTGGTGCAGCTTTGTGCCATTGCCCCTTGTCCCATCTTCTGTCCCCTGGCTGAAGAGACCATCACCCACGTCTCTACAACCTCCCTTCAGGTAGTTGTGGGCGGTGATAAAGTCTCCCCTCAGCCTCCTCTTCTCCAGGCTCAACATCCCCAGCTCCCTCAGCCGCTCCTTAGAGGATTTGCCCTCCAGCCCCTTCCCCAGCCTGGTTGCCCTTCTCTGGACACGCTCCAGGACCTCCATGTCCTTCTTGTGGTGAGGAGCCCAGAACTGGACACAGTACCCAAGGTGTGGTCTCACCAATGCAGAGTACAGGACCACAGAGCAGCTTTATGTGACTCTGATGTAAAGAAATCTCCTCCCTGTTTGACTTCTACAAGCAATGCCCAGACCTGGATTATTATTATTATTTTTCCAGACTTTACTAAGCAAATGAATTGCAGGAGCACAGAGAGAGGAGAGGGAAGTTAATTGGGTAGCGTGGCCGTTTGCAAGGACACAAGAGCTGGTGTGTACCTGCTCTGAAGAAGACCTTGACACCCATGAAATAGGGTAATTTATGAACCCTATGAAACTATCGCTGCATGTAATAAACCCCATACAACCCCAGACTGAACTTTATTTTGCTGTATTTTAGCAACTTGCTGGCATTTAGGGCAATGTAGAGAGAGTCTAATTCGCTGGGCAAGGATCTGTGTGAGCTGGTCTTTCAAGTTTCCTCCTTTTCTAGGATAAATCAAGCCAGGACTTATTTTTCCAGGTTGAAATGCTCCTAAAAAATACATAAATCAGTCTGGGGAAGTTGTGTACCAAAGGTGATGATCTGCTGCAGCCTAAATGGCATCCACGACCCTTCCAGCACCTGATACCCAACCTCCTGGAGGATTTCTCAGCCTGAGAGATCAGACAGCCCTGATGCTCTGGTCCTGAGGAAAAGGTGCTCCAAGCCTGGCATAAATAGATCAGGCATAAAGAAAAAACCACCTGCCTGCTGGTTGGACGTTCATCCCTGTTTCTTCAGGCACACATCCCCTCGCCAGCTCAAATCTCAGCATGCCTCTCTGCAATATCCTTGGCCTGAGCAGGGGTAGCACTTTTTTCCCCCCTTTCTTTCCCCAAGACAGTTGGTGATGGAGCCCGTGGTTACATTTGTAACTATGGAAACCATTGATTGCTGTTAATGAAGCCTCCTCATCCTCCTGGACAGGTTCTGCGCCATGCAAGGGGTATGTGGAGGACAGGATCTCACTACTCCTGTGCTGGGGCTGGATTTTGCACTGAGGACTCCTGAGCAGGTACAATTCCTGTCCCCCTCAGCCATCTGCAGAACCCAGGTCTGGATGCCCAGGGCTTTCCAGCACCCTCCTAGTTACCAAGGTGTTAGCTGAGGTGACAGAAACCAGGATGATTGCCACCAGAGTGCAAGGATCTGGGCAAATTTGGGGGCTCTCTCAGCCTGATAAATTGATGCACTTCATCAAATACCCACTTACGGATCAGTTAACAGCCTAATTTGCCTTCATGGTGATGATGGGCACCTCTCTCTCAGCTGATATTTCTACCTCTCTGGTTTTACACAAAAGCTCCTTCCAAGCCTTAGCTCCTTCCCCCCCACACATCCCTCCCCAGCCTAACCTCCACCAGGCACTCCAGTCTGCAGCTGCTTGTTTGATTTTTAATTATTCTTCATTATATTTAAGGCAATTTTGGAAAAAAAAAAAAGGGGGAAAAAAAAAAGAAAAAAGTTTATGGCAATTTACTCTGCTTTGTAATTAGAGTCGGTGATTAGAAAATCTTTCACTTCATGATGGAGTTTTTCCTTTAAAGAGAGAGACGGGGGGGGGAAAGAGAAAAAAAGAAAAAAATCAGAAAAGGGGAATAGAAAAAGGCCGCCAAAAGAGCTCAAAGACTAGAATTAAACAGATTATATCTCATTACTTCCAAATGGAAAGGAAAGTTACAGCTTATTAGAGCACTTGCATCTGCAGCTGGGCAGGAAGGGAAGCAAATTCCCCCCCCCTTCCATAGCAGGCTCGGGCGCAACAGCGGGTTGTAGTTGATTTGGGGGGGCTGATATTTTTCCAAGTCTTCTTGTTAGGATACAGATGACTTTTTTTTTTATATATATATATATATTTATATATATATCAGTTTATGTTTCTTTCGTTCTGCCAGGGCTAACTTCATAGATAAATGTCCCCTTGGTTTCAACCACAGCTAATTAAATAATGCATCTTACAGCCTGCGTCGGTTTTAGATGCTGCTAACGCATCCTCAGGGAGGTGTTTCCCCATGGGGAAAAGGAAGAAAGGTTGAATTTGGGCATCTTAAGTGTTTGGCCTGGTTTTTGGCTGGGATAGAGTTCCTTTTCACAAGAAGGGGACGCAGCCAGGGAAGCTGACCCAATCTAGATAAAAGGTTTTTCCGTGTGGCATCGTGTCCAGTATATAAGAGGGGAGATGGTGGGGGGAGTTTTACCTGCTCAGGTAAAGGCATTCAGGTAAAGGGTCTGTTCAGGCACATCAGTGTGGATTACGGGACCGCTTGGCATCCTGTCCTCCCTGTCATCCCTCCCCTGCGATCAGGAGTCCGTCTCGACCGTATCAGCGGCTCATCCTAATGCCTGGGGAGAACCCCAGCATTGCTGTGCTGTTTATTCATCCCTCTGACAGGTTGTGAAAGTGTGAAAATACGGGTTGAGTAGAAAAGGGGGGGTGGGATGTGCTCTCTGTGGCTGCTTGAGCATCAATTTAGCAGACACAACCTTGAGGGGTTTTCATTTCCCAACTGTCCGTCTCAGGGTAGACTTCTCATTCTATAGAAAGATTCTCAGGAGAGTCATCCTGAGGGAAAAAGGGGTTTGGTTCAGGGAGGGAGCAGCAGAGCTGCTTCCTTAAAAGGGAACTGGCACAGCAGAGACCCAACACACTCATTGCACGCATGGACTGAGCATTGTGGCATCAGGTTGTTAGCACAGGGGCTTCCTTATCTCCAGGTTTTGGGGGGTTTTCAGCATGAAATTTTCTTTTGGGGTGAAATCTGAACTCTTTCATTTGCCTTTGTCAGTCCCAAAAGCATCTGGAAGAGAGCTGGCCAGGCACACATGGAGCTTCTCCTCCCCAAACCAAAGGGGAGGTATCTCAGCATCCTCTGGGTCTTGCTGGTCCTCAGAGAGCAGACGATGCTCAACTCCTGGCGCGATGCACAATTCGAACCCAGCCAGCTGCTGACCTTAGCTGAGCAAGTCAGAGCAGGAGACAAATCCAGGCAGACAACGAAACCCACTTAATTGGAGCTCAGAATCGCTATTGGCGCCGTCCTCTTCTCCTTCTATTTTTTTCCCTCTCCTAAGGAATTTTTTCATTAGTGAATAACAAAAATTATTTAGGTGCTTGACATCTCCAGAGTGGTAGTGGATTTGCAGCGTGCATTAGCTGGAAAGTTTATCCCAGCCCTTAATAGGCTTGAAGAGGGATGGATGCATTTGGACTAAACCAGGGGAGCTGATTGCTACCTAAATAACTAATTCATCTTCATAGCAGACACCCGTCAACGGCTAGTAAAAAGGAGTTACACCCAAGGTCGTGCCAATTAGCTGTAGAGGAGAGCTGCAGCGTAGGGTGCTTGGAGATGCAAACAGCTCTGGATGCACAGAGGTGCTTGGAGATAGAGTACATGGCTTGGGAGGGATACTGGCTTTTCCATGTAGGTGGATGTGGCTGAGCTCCTGTTAGGGATGATCCAGGTCAGCCCACGACTCTGTTAAGACTGACTTCATCTATTTTTAGTGTTTGGGAAAAGAGGGTGGAAGCCTGGGAAGGTTTTTAAGAAGTGGAGGAGAGTTACTTGGAGCTGCCTTGGAAACACTTGAACGAGATGAGATGCAAAAGCTCCGCTTTTAAAGGTGTGACAGATGGGAGAGGAAATGAAACTGCGTGAGGATTTAAATGGGTCATGGCAAAAAAGCTTTTCAATAGTTTTCAGTGTCATAAGGGATCCATAGAGCATCCTGCCCACCCGTATAACTCAGCCCATTGAACTCCACCGGAGCGAGGGCGAGACTTTCTAATCTCTTCTAGAAAGGGGAAAAACAACCCCAGCCAGGACTCACAGGTCCTAAAGCCCCAGCGCTGCCTTTGCAGCCACATTTTCTCCTTTACTGGTGACATTACAAGGAGGCAGACGAGGAAAAACCACGTGTCCAGAGCACAACTTTGGGCAACAGGTCAAAACAGGCACCAGATCTGCCCCACCAACCCCCTTTGCATCCCAAACCCATCCTGCTGTCCCCACACACGCTCTCCAGAAGAGATTTTTCCCAGCAGTAAGCGTGAGCTGCCACTGTAACAGCCTCCCGTGGCTTGTGCCTCCTTGTGATTGAAGCTTCCATTAACTTGCATTTCCCTTTTATTTTTTCCCTATTTTTTCCTTCTTTTTTTTTTCCTTTTGCTTGCAGCTTCACTCCCCTTAATTTGATTGATTTTTTTTTCTTTCTTTCTTAAGCGCTGTCGCCACCGCTCTCGTTTAATAAGTAGTTAATCAATTCTGCAGACTTGCTGCAGCCCCACTGCTCCCAGCCATGCTAAAATGGGATGCTCTGATTAATTTCCACCCCCCCTCCCACCCCACTCCCCCATTTGTTTGCCGGCAATTCACTCCCAGAACTCCCCCATCCAGTGACTCGGGGGTACACGAATGCGGATTTCAGAGGCACCGTTGTTTTGCCCCGTGGCTGGTGATGGGCTCTGGAGATGATAACGTTTCCTGGGTGAGGCTGGGGGTGATTTGGGGTGGAAGCACGCTTGATGAAGCATGTAGGACTGGCTCTAACTTCTCTTCCCTGCAAGAGCTGTCTAGGAACAACAATAATAAATACAACACCAGGAAAATAAAACCCTATTCCTGCTTTTTTAACGGATTTTTTTTCAGCCAAGTTCTTGGGTTGTCCAAAACAGGCGTAAGCAGCATTCAATTTTTGCCTGCTCTTTTTTTCCTGATCATGTTTTCCCTTTCCTTGCAAAGCCCCTTTGTGCAGTCGGGAATATTATACTGGAATAGAACCATCCAGAGGCAATGGTTAAAGGATGGTCTCAGCCCCCCAAAAAAGGCAAAACTGGGTTTGCCAAATGGAAAGATCCCATCTGGCAGTGCCCTTGGAGCATCAACCCATTGCAGATTTGGAAAAAGGACTAAATTTACCCTGTTTTCACATAGGAAAATATGAAACTGGTCAATTTAGTGAGTTATGATCTATTATTCAGCATAACTTGGAAAGTTTTGCAGTTGTTTTGAAGGGGGAATTATATTCTGTGTAGCACTGGAGTAGTTAATTTTCTACAGAAACCCTGAAAGCCTATCTCCTAAAGATAACAAACCCCAATCAGTTCACCTGGGTTTCCATTTTAATTCAGTCTTTCAGAGCACTTAAGCCTCCCTCCTTGTTTGTGAAGACACCTACTCTACATGCTCATAGCACACTGGATAATAGACCTGAGAGTTAGAACTTGGTGATAAAAAGAATGCATAGATAATGGAATAATTATCAAGTGCTTCCTCCGCGAATGCAAATTGGGGTTTTCCCTGTGTGCTGGTTTTCCCCCCACGCACAGGTTTTTACATCCAGGCTTTTGACCAAGCTGAGACATGGAGTGGAAAGGGAGCAAAGCAATTAACGGGCTTTGATAAGGATGAATCTCCAGCCGAACCATTTTGCAAGAATAAAGAGGTGGAAGCAAACGTGTGGCATGTAAGGGCTCTCCTCCATCAACCTGACTTTGCTGAGGGGACACAAACGGGGAGGAACCATCCCTATGAGTCACGGAATCACAGAAAGGCTGGAAAAGACCTACAAGCTCATCTAGTCCAACTGTCTCCCTACCACCTATATTATTCACTAAACCATGTCCCTAAGTGCCTCGTCCAACCTTTCCTTGAACACCCCAAGGGACAGTGACTCCACCACTTCCCTGGGCAACCTGTTCCAGTGCCCAAACACTTCTTCATAGAAGAAATTTCTCCTCATTTCTAACCTGAACCTCCCCTGGTGCAGCTTGCAGCCATTCCCTCTCGTCCTATTGCTACTTATCTGCAAGAAGAGGCTGACCCCAGCTCACTACAACCTCCTTTCAGGGAGTTGAAGAGAGCAATAAAGTCTGCCCTGAGCCTCCTCAACTCCAGGCTGAACAATCCCAGTTTTCTCAGCCTCTCCTCATAAGGCTTGTGATCCAGACCCTTCACCAGCTTCATTGCCCTTCTCTGGACACACTCCAGGGCCTCAAAGTCTTTCTTGTAGTGAGGGATCCAAAACTGAACCCAGCTACACTGTGCTAAGAGCAAACCTCAACAATCCAGGACCAAAACAACCGTCAGTTAGGCTCCATCATCCAGCCATATCATCTCACCTAAATATCACCAATTCTGCCATGTTTCCTCCTTAAAAAATGCTCAGGGTCTCAGGAAGGATCCAAAACCTTCATGGTTGGCTTGAAGCTTGTCTGAGGCCTCAGATGTGTCTCTTGCTTCCATCTTAAAACCCTTGCCTTCTTCCATCTACATCCATTATGGAAGAAAACTCAGGGTTGTTTTCAGAGTGTAAGGACACGCAACGGCATTCCTAAAGGTCTGACATTTGGTGTTTTCCTTTTTGGGGGTGAATTCTAACTATTTGGGTGCCTCTGGGAATGCATCTCTGTGTTTTAAAGGGTAATGCTCTTAATATAAAGAGTGATATTTAGGGGTTATGAGT
This sequence comes from Gallinula chloropus, assembly GCF_964237585.1. Taxonomy (NCBI): domain Eukaryota; kingdom Metazoa; phylum Chordata; class Aves; order Gruiformes; family Rallidae; genus Gallinula; species Gallinula chloropus. Next base: position 5,108,207 of record NC_140109.1, on the reverse strand, counting down.
ATACACTATACAGAAGAGTGTTGTTACAGTCATTTTTAATGAAACCTTTATTCTAATAGAAATAGCACTTATAAAACTTAAATGAATCTGTAGAGCTGGTGGGAAAAGGGACAGGTTCTTTGCCAATTATTTCTCTTCAAAAATACTTCAAAGATTAAAAAAAAAAGAAGAAAAAGAAGAATCAACCCTCTCCATTCATTTATTTATGAATTAATAAAAGCAAGAGAGAAATAAGCAGTTAACATGCATAGATTTCAAAATCTGTGGGGATTTGGGGGATAATGTAGCCTGACCTTCTGTCTACCAGCAGCGGGTCTCTGGGAGAAACACCTTCACTGCCAGTGCTGAGTTTTGGGGCTATAGCCCAAATGCTCTCCGAAGGGCTTGTCTATGCACACAGGCCTAGAAACCCACATGTGGACAATTCTCCATCCAAAAAAAGCTGCTTTTTGCTTCCCCACCCTTCTTTCTTTGCTTTTTTAACCTAAACTAGAACTCAGGAGGGTGCCAAACATTCCCCCCCCCACGCCCCCCCATACAAAAACTCTTTTGCAATTTGCTCTAAAAAAGAAAGCTGTTGTGCTTTAAATTCTTTAATATTTATTAAACCTCTGTGTTCTGACAATAAAAAGATCCCTGCATGCTGATTTGCAAAGCAGCAGCAGCTCCATGTGCCTGGAGCATCTTTTGCAGCGGGCGCATCCCTCTCTCGGTGGGAGTCTCCAAGGAAATTGGTAGTATCCATACTGTGAGCAAGACACAAGGGGGTTTGACCTGCATTAAGTTCTCTTTTCCTCTATTTTTTTTTTCCTTACTGCTGGACTTTGCAGTTCAGAGGTAATTCATAAAGCTCTTTTCAAATTATTTTACAGTGCCGGGAGTCGCCCTGAAACAAGAGAAAATACTGCAAACAGGCAGCATGTTTGCACTTAGTTCATCTCATAAAATAAATCAGGTTGAGGCTTTTCTGGGCAAAATCTGTCTGTGGGACTCACTGCTGCTGGTGAAGTAAAAAAAAATTAAATAAATCAGCAAGATTCATTTGTTTTTTAAAGAAAAAAAAACCCTTTAAAATGAAACATCAGCCACACAGAAGGGATAAAACTCAGATTCTGCAGGTTTGAAATGCTGGAGAGGAGAAGAAAAAAAAAAAGACAGATGTGGCAATATGCCAGACTCATGTTTCCAATATTTGAGACAATGGAGCTGTTTGTATTTGCTCTGAAGTGGACGTGGATGCTCTTCTCACAGCCTGCATTTTCTGTTCTGGCCTTGGAAACACATTTGTATTTATCTTTACCTCCACGTTGAGCCTGAGGATCTGATACTTCTTCAAATTCAGATCAGAAAACCTTAAATGAGGTTCTTAAAATGTGGCCAGCTTTTCAAGCACAGTTTAAAATCCTTCCTACAGTCACGGAGACCCAGAGTTAATTTAGAAGAAACTCCACTGCAATAGTAGTGCAACAGAGCCCAACATGCCTTGAAAGCAAGTTCAGCACCTTGGGTCACTCATTTGCTTTTAATTTCAAGGTAGAAGGAGAAATTTTAATGAAAGGGGAGGATGAGAGGTATCATTGTTACCTGGACCTGAATCTTTTGTGTCTCTGACAGGAGATTTCGCTGAGATTCAACCCACACATTGACAAGGCTCCCCCTTCTTAATGGCTTTGTTCTCTTCCATGCTGCCATAGATAACTGATTCCCACCAAAAACCTCTTTATTCTTCAAGCAGGGCTCATTTCCCACTACCTTTTTAGACCAGAAAGGCATGGAAAAATAATAAGCACCGTGCACCGTGTTCAAGTTGAGAACCATGATTATCCTTTTTGTAGTGCTGGAGTTGGTACTCTCACGACACCAGCGGTTTATTTTAAGTGCATCTCTTTTTGAGGTGAGAAATGTGTGTTTACACTTGAAGTAGACGGAGAAGAGCAGTCAGGGCTAGTTAATCTCCTTGGGAAAGTGAGGGGCTGTGGCTCTGTGTGTGTGTGTCGGGGGGGGCATCCAATTTAAAGCCATCAAGTTTCTACCATGGGAGTATCACTCTTAAAGCCTAGATTGAAGGAAAGCCTAACCATCACCTCAGGGTTAGCCAAATAACAGCAAGAGCATTTCAAGCTGGCTTCACAATACCCACCTGCTTTAGTTTGGCAGTGTTGGGCTTGTAAAGATGCAATCTGTCTTTAGCACTGCTTCTGACTGCAGAATTGCATAAATAATTTAAATAAAAAAGCCAATGAGGATATTTCCAGGTGTATAAGTTGAATTTTTGAAGGTGACTTTGGAAAGGTGAGATCATAGGTTTTTCTTACTGCAGGTCAGCAGAATTGGGCAGATACAGTTTGCCCAGGGTTCAAAGACAAGTTGCTCATGTTCATAGGTCACCTCTGGATTTCACCTCCTTAAGGACCTCTATCTGCCTCTTCATCCATTGCATCTTTCCAGAGCAAAGAGCAAAACGTCTTGAACTGCAGCCTCTCCCTGCACCATCTCATTCTCTTCTGCTTGCCATTAAAGTGTCAATATTTTGAGCCCTGTTTGATGACACTCCCAAGGTCCCCATGCCAGCCGGGCTTGGATCAACACCTGCCAATTCTGCACCGCCGGGGCGGGGAAGAGGGTGTCAACCTGGCTGAGATGCACAAAGACACTGCAATGATAATAAATTGGCTTGTCAAAGAGGAGGGCAGATTTGCTATTAATGGAAATAATAGTAGATTACATGGGCTTTTGTCACACAATATAATCAAAGGCAGGATCAAAGGGAGGGAATATAGCAAATGGTTAGCAGGCAAGACATGCTAATGAGATAAAAACGCTAGCCTTGCCACCTCTCTGAGCTTCAATCGAAGGATAATTGATACTAAATAATGTAATTTTGAGCTGTGGTGAAATGCACTTAAAACCAGCAGACAAGGCTGTGAAAATGTTTTAGTTTTTCTGTTACTCTGCTGTCATTTCCATCACTTTTTTTTTTAACCCCCCCCCCCATTCGTGTGGCAGCTGATTGTGTGTGTGGGAGCTGTTGGGGGAAGAGAGAATAAGGGAAAAAAACCCTCTTCTTTGGTAAAATACCGGTGCATTTACAACAGCTTCCACTTTGTGATGTGATGCCCCTGGGTCTGCCTCTGTAGTAGATCACCTCGATTCACCCAGGTTTGGGTTTCTGTGGTGAGGACAGCACTGGCACTGCTCCTTGAGAAGACCCCAGGCAAGGTACCGCTGTGCGGTGGCGGCTCTGCCACCTCCGTCGGCATCAGGATGCTCTTAGGCAGGAGCTTCAGCTGGCTGAAAATAAAAGCTGCTGTTTCAACCCGCCACTTTAAATGCAGTTTAAAACTAACCATGATTTAGATGCAAACCGATGCAGTTTACATGATTCTTTAGCAGTAATACAGTGAAGTGCAAAGGTTTGGCGTGGTGGTGGTGGCAAAGGGATGTTATCTTATTCCCTGAAGCCATGTTGGCTGAAGCTCCACTGCGTTTCAGTCAGCTCTATCTAGTCTGAGGAATTCAAGAGAGTCTAAACCACTTTTTGCACTGGAAAATCTCTGTATGGCCTGCTTTCTGGAAAGATAAACATTTCAGACTAGACATATCCTAAATACTTCTTAGTGCTTTCATATAGCTCTTCCTATACATTTTGGGCCAAGCTTAGCCTGGCTCACTCTGATTTGAGATTGGCATGTCCACGTTGGCTTTAGCAGCTCAGGATAGTGACAGATCTCCCTTTCTCCTTTGCAGGACTCATCCTGTTTTTGTTTCCCAACCTAACATTGTACATGAAAGATGCATCCTTTACCTCACAAGTACCAACTCAGAGGGCTCTTCAATCCCCACCCAACAAACCCATCTGTCAGCACGAGCTCACCTGAGAGCATCTGGGGAGGGTTTGAAGATGGGAGGGGGGTGTTATAAAGTAATTCTCCGAGATTTGAAGGCAGTGAGCAGTGCAGGAAGCTGGATGCTCCCTGGGGACAGCACAAGAAGTCTTGCTTGGGGCAGAGCTGGTCCAAGGAGTCATTTATATCCAGCCCAGAAGATCCCATGTGTGGTAAAGCTTGCTCAGGAATTGTTAAGCTTAAAGTGATGACAGCTTGCGCCAAGATATGAGCATCCCGATAGGGAAAAGCTGTAAATTAAAAAATAGAGAGCTGTCATCCTCTGAGGAACATCTTTTTGGAACTGGAGGGAGAAATCTTCATCCCTCCTTCCAGTTAATGACAACCATCTGTCCCCATGGGGCTTTGCTGGGGTAGTGGAATCGAGTACATCCATATTTTTAACATGTTCAGATTGCAGAGAGGGTCTGGGAGTATGAAGATGCACAAGTGCTTTGCTGAGTGTGGGTGAAGGAGCGATTTTCTGGGGTCCGGTAATGGCTGGAAACAACATCAGTGGCGCAGCTGAGCCACGCAAGAGCATCCCTTGCTGCCAAGGTAGGAAGAGCTCTGTGACAAATGCAATGAATGACAAGCTAAAAATACAAATTACTTTGGTGGATGCAGATCTGAATTTTTTTTTTAATTTATTTATTTTTTTTCTCCTTAGAAATTCCCTGTGGCAAAATTAATCACATCAGGACATTCCCCAGAAACTTTTTGTTTTGTTTATTTATTGCAAGGAGTTCAGCTGAGCAGCTTCCCTGCACAAAGACGACTGTTCTTTGTCATGGAAAATAAATAATGAAAAATCAAGGAACTTTTCTCCTGCATTCCTAACCCCTCTTTGCTGACGGATGCCAAAGGCAGTTACCAAGGCTAAATTAAGACTAATTTTGCAAGAGCTCTTCTGAAGAACCTTGGAAACACTTTTTTCAAGTAAGGATGCCCTGGGGGATGGGGTTAGGCAACACATATGAGATCCAGGTTTGTGTAATGTATGGCCTTGGTACCAGCTCAAGGCTACATCAACGTGAGGACATGAGGGAGGAATAATAAATGGGTCCTGCTCAGTTTGACTCTCAGAAACACCAGCAAAGTCTGAATTTCAGCATACTCTCGAATGCAGCTGCCTCCCCCCTTGTCTTCTGAAGCTTCCTGACCCCTACGTGCTGAATTCCTTTCCCAGGTTGTGTTAAAATCCACCACACATCTTTTCCTCTGCCTCAGTTCCTTGGTGAATATTGCCACGTCCTCCCTCTCCCTTGGTGCTACATAACCTGACTGTTGCCTGTTGTGCCCTGTTTTCCCTGCGGTCAAAAGCTGGGGCTACAGCTTGTGTCCCACACATCTAGACCAACTTACAGGTCATCCTCTTGGATGCAGCTAATGGCAGAGAATGGCAAAGGCTGCAAGCCAACCAGCACTGATGTCAGCCCACCCATGAGCTCACATGTCTGTGCCTACCTCTCTTACAGAGATGGACCCTAAGCAACGTGTCTTCTGCAGCTCCTTAGCATCTCCTGTTGAGTGTTGGGGTGGAGGTCAATGAGCAGAGAAATGCTGAAATACCAAACTGGAATTTAATGAAGCTGGCACCTCCTTTAAGTTGTGTCCAAGCTGTCACATGGGATATTTTCACACTGGAGCCGTACTTTAATGGTTCATACACCTCCTAAGGCCACCTGGATGTAAAGGGAATAGAGAAAAGTGGGGTTTGAGATGGTTTTAAGCTCCTGTGCTTGACTTCAGCATGGTGAGCGTTAAGGTAAATCAGTGTTAGGAACTCCTCTTTTCTGGATAATGCAATTGTATTTGTAGTATTACTCTTTATAGATGCCTTCATCTCCTTTAATCAGAAAAAAAAAAAAAAACCAACCCAGAAAAAAGGGAGACAAAATGTACACGTGCAGATCCTGTGAGGTGCTTAGACAATTGCTACCAGTTTGAAGTGCCGGTATGCTTAGAGAGCACGCCGACGTCAGCATCTTTTCACATGAGATGCTTTGGTCAAGGTTTTGCATACACTGAAGTGTCTATATTTCTCAGAACAGAAGGATTTGTTTCCTGGGTGTTTGATTATATGGTTGTGGTTGTTATGGGGATGATGAAGGTAAGTAAGTGATGTATGACAATATAAGAAAGGATCCAAGCAGTTTGTTCCATTTATAGCCTCATGCATGTGTATAGTGTGTGCATTCAAGACACATCACACAAAGCACAGGTGTGAACTAACCACAGCCACATTGGGAGTAGAGTTTCTCAGCTGTTCTCAGTGAAAGAACCAGATCAGGTACAACAGCTCAACTCAGGCCAGAACAAAAAGATATTTTCTCTTCTTGAATTCCCAGTTAATTCTTCCTTTGTTCCCATTTCCATCTATTCTGACGTGAAATAATAGTGCTGCGAACCAAAAAAGCTGGGAGCCACATTTTAATGGAGTAAAAATAAAACATTTTGAAGCAGTTGATATCTTCCTCACATTGTTTTTGCCTAGAAAGCATCGGTGGTGGCTTGCATTCAGAATGTGTGGGTTTTTGGGTCTACCCAAGAGGGCATTTCCTAGCAAATCTACTATCTGAAGAGAGAGAAAAAAAAAAGCCCAGGTCTCATTCTCAATGTTTTTTATTTGCTTTTATGAGTTCAGCTAAGAGCTGGAGGACAGCAGTTGCGGCACTGGCTCTGCTTGAGCGGAGGGAGAGAAACCGAGGTGAGAATTTTATATAACTTGCCTGTGGTCATACGCTGCCAGACGATGGCTGGGTGAGGTATATTTAGAAATGAGTTAAATAGAGCGTTCAGCCACTTGGGATGGGAGCAGTGGATCCAAGTGCTGCTGGAAATCACACACGTGGGCTCGCAGTGGCCACTGTCCCCCATGACACCTCACATGGAGATGGATGGAGGTACCTGGGGTGCCCTTGCTCCATGTTTGCTCTCCAGACGTCTTCCAGGCGTGTCATCTGACACGATGCTCGCGTGGAGCAACGCACGACAGCCTGAACCTCCTCCAGTTTTGACATTGGGGAACTTTCTTCGCAGGATAAAGCATCCTGTAGGAAATGTTTTCAAGCTGTGGGAGTCGAAAAAAGAGATTAAACATAAAAGAAAGATAAACTGCTGCGTCTTAGAAATGCGATATCTGCACTCGGCCCATGTCTAATGAAGTGATTCATGTAAAGCCTCCCCGGAGATGCAGTGAATATTGCTGCTCTTCCAACCCAACCCTGGAGCCAGCAGCTTTGAGTATCAGCTTTGTTCCTTGGAAATAAGGAGTCAAGAGGGTGATACTGTGAAGTGGGGATGGTTGGGAAAGATCTCAGAGTCAGGGATGATTCAATACTGCTAAAAAATTCCACTTTCTTTCCCTCCTTGTTCCTGTTCAAGGCTTCTTGGTAGGCATGAGATGGCCTGTAAGCTATGGCATGCGTGTCATTTTCTGGGCCCTTTATTTACTTGCTTGTTTGCTCTTTTTTAGCATACATTTTGAAGGTTTCTGGATGAGGCTGCGTTTTATTGATCAGGCTGCTCTCAGCAACTTCACTCCAGCCCTTCATTAAAGCTGGGATCACACTTTCTGAAGGCCTCCCTCAAGGCTTCTTGCTTGTGGAAACTGCATGATTATGGGTAAGGCTGTTGGACTTGAGACCACACTTGATATTTCCCTTTTTGTTTAGCACAGAGATGCTCTATTTACCATAGATTTTCTTTTCACACTTGTTTTCCTCTGGCCTTCTAAGTGGGGAGGAAAAAAGAGGGCTCTTGAATTTTCTTTGTTGGCTTCATTGATTAGTGTATTTTGGGTTTCATTTCATTCCTTCAAAAACAAATTTATGAGACATAGGATCTTCTGGGGTTTTTTTCCTTTAAAGTGTTAAAGGTCATGTTAATTAGCCATCCTCATTATGACAAGCAGTGCTAAGGACTGAGTGAAGAATTTGTTCTGTTCCTGCCTGCATGTGGGAGTTTGTATCATAAGGACACTCCGATGCACATAATACAATCATTGTAATGTCTTCAGACTGTTATGTAAACTGAATAACATACCATTCTCTTCCTTTTTTTCTCTATTAAATTAAACAAACTAAGTTGAAAAGGGGAAGGTGGAAATTAACTCTTTAAATACTGGGCTCCAGAAAGAGACGTGTGGAAAATTGTCCATCTAAGTTTTCCCCACCCTCTAAAAGAAAGTGTTAAGAGTTACCTAAAACAAATGTTCATCTGCTGGAAAAAGCCAGAGCTTCCTTTATGCTTTTAAAACCTTTTTGTTCTGCTCATTTGGGGAAGGTGTCTCATTTGAAAAACACCTGCACTCATTTAGAAACGAATGAATCAGGATAATAAATAGTACTCCCTTGCCATTCATTGAACTGGGAACACTTGAATGTAATTTTTTTTTCTCCTTCCAACTGTTATAAAATAGACCAAAAGAGGGCTATTTTAGATCAATAATCTTTCTTTTTTCCCCCCTCTCCCTTGATATTCCAGGTCAGCTGGCAAATGGAGAATTATTCTTTGCACAGTTCTAAAAAGCTCCCGTTATCACCCATCTGAGACGGCCACTTGCCCCAGATAAGGGAACCGCTGTCTGAGTGAATGGGTAATAAAGGGAATTGCATTTGGAGCAGCCATCAGGTTTGCCTTTTGCCTGTACCTTCTTCCTTGCTGCATCCCAGTCCTGCATTTGGATGCTTCAGCACAGGGATGAGCAACTCCCGGTCCCTCCCGATTCCCTTTATTCACGTCCTTTCTGCTCGCTTTCAGCCCCAGCCCTTCGTGCCGTGCTGCTCCGTGTCAGAAATTCATTAACTAACTTTGCATTTTGATGGTAGACGTGGAAATGCCATCTGCTACCCAACGGCTGTGCTTTCTCATCTGCCCAAATCCTGCCGAACCCCGCCAATGTCACTGAGATTGGTTGAGCCGCTACTTGCTTTCCTGTTATTAGCAAATTAAGATACACTTCCCGCTGTTGATTTCCTCATCTAAACACTACGCTGGGAACAGAAATAACCCTATTACTGGGCCAGGATATAATTTAGCCATAACACTAATCTTTGCTGGTCTGAGACAGGGTGTTATTCTGCATCTGTTGTTATTCTCCATAGCCCTTATTCCTAAAGCTGGGGAAATACATTTCCTTATCAAACAGCTTCATTTAAGTCTAATTAGATAGAGGCCCACAGGTGACTCAGTCTAATATCCTCCCCTTGGTCGGCGCTACCTTAAGTACCCCAGGACGTGTGCTTGAGGAAGCTGTACTGCAGGAAAAAAGCTCATCTCCAGCAGAGAAAAAGTCAGTTTATTCGTGCATCCTTCTGCGCTAAACACAGGCAAGGCAGCGATTTCCACGCTGATGGGAAGCATCGGATACCATGAGGAATAGCACTGGAGTCATGATGGGCTTCCCATCGAGCGAGATATGGCTTGGGGTAATGCTATCAGCATCTGCCTCCTTGTAAAGATCCAAGATCCTGATTATCTCCAAGATGTGGGACATTCAGAGCAGGATTTTTTATGGGTTTGGGAGGGATTTGAAGGGCTCTCTCAGGGTGCAAGAGGTTGGCAAGGTGACAGGAGAGGATTTTCCTAAAGAGTGGGATTTGCTTTGCCTGTTCTTCAGTGTCAGCCGGTGGCTGGAAGCTCTCCTTAAGAGTGATAAGGTGTTGTATCTCCTCCAAAGAGAGGTCAGCCCTCGGTCAGTGCAGCTTATGTCTATTTTTTGGATGCCTTGAGGATAACCTTCATCTAGGTGACAGAAGGGCAACATGGCTTTTAGATAGGAAAGGAAATACCTCCAGTGTGGTACTGCTTCTCTTTGTCTCTGGAAATAGCTGAAATGAGGATGTTAGACTTAAGCAACCTGCTCTTGGACACCTAATGTTAGCAAAGATGTTGGTGGGAGGAAGGACTTAGTAAGACTGGGCACTAACTACTTCCCCAGTCTCCATTTCCCAGTTGTCATGAGCTGGATCATCTCTACCTGCCTGATCCCTGTCCAACACCCCAGTGCTTTCCCGCACCAAGGTATTACTGCAGACAGCTTGCAGAGGGGTTGGAAAAGTAAGAGGAGCTGGTAATTGCTTCATTTGCATTCTTCTCCTCCCTAAAATGGACTGGATAATGAGTTCACATGAGTGTATCATGATTAGCAGGAGCAAAGCTTGCAGACACCAGCTGGGAATGTCACCCCACATCGGTGGCTTTAGATAAAGAGGGGGTTCATCCCCCCTCAGATCCCATCTGATGTAAGCAGGGTTTCAATCAGGTGGCTCCTTGGCAGCTCTGATTTCATCTCATGGAGCCTCACATGTCTCTGAGCAGTTACCAGGGTGGGTGGGGATCAGAGGGATGTGTTGTTCACTCCCCATCCATATGCAGTTCTTGGCTGTGAGGACCCTTGTCCTGTCAATGTAAGTAGCGAAGACAGAGACAGGGAGGGTTTGTTATGAGAAAGGGCCAAAAATGAGAGTTAAGTTTCTCAAAAACATGTGGCTCCTGTTTTCAATCCCTTTTCACAAAGCCAGGCCTGGTTTCAATCCCTTGTCACAAAGCCAGGACTTGGAGGTTCACCACAAATGCGTTGACAGCTTTCATTCCAGTAGCTCATTTTCTAGTACTGACCCAGAAGGATTTGGGGGAACTCGGTGAAATCAGTACTTTCTTGTGAATTGCTTCAGGCTCAAAGAAGCCACATTATCCAATGTTCCCTGGCACACATGGGAAATCTGAATACTGCTGCTGGGAGGGCTTGGGGTGCTTGAATCCAGCGGGATTATTTAGCAGAAGCAAAAGGGCTGACCTGAGTGCAGGCAAAGGGAATGGGCAAAGATCACAGAGACCACCCCAGGCAGAGGCAGGGTTTCTCCTTGGAGACACAGCTGAGGTCAAAGCAACCTTTACCCTCTCCAGAACTCAATTAGCAAAAAACAAGGGTAAAAGGAAAAGCACAAGAAGAAACCCTGACCCTGCTCATGGCATCGCAGGATGGGTTATCAGCAATGTAACACAGCACAGGGATATTTTGATGGTTGCAAGCATGCCAGCATTTATCTGTCAGAAGTGAGTTTTGCTCTGCCTCTGATGACTTCCAGTAGACTTGGTTATTGTTATTATTATTATTATTATTATTATTTTTTAGCCCAAGTGATGCTCATGAAACCTCCAGAAGGTTTCCACCAAGCTGTGAATTCGTTGGACACTCACAGCTATTTCCAGTGCTGGAGGAAGCTACTTTGCCTCTCTGGCACCCTGCAGCAGCAAGGTGAGAGTTCAACTGCAAAGCACCCTCAGCAGGGAGCCAGGGACTTAAATCCAAATCCACCCACACCCCCAGCACCCACCACAAAGCCGGTGATGGGGGCAGCACAGCCGCAGGAGCCAAATCACTAGTGATTTCTCTGCCAGGTTCCCATGGGATGCTTGACGTTGGGCTTCAGATCCTGGTGCCCTCCAAAGGAAGATGCCTCTCAAGGCTCTTTTAAATTCCCAAATGTTGCTTCAACCTTGTCCTTCCAAGCAGGCGCCTCTGTTGGCAAAAGAGGCATCTCCCATCAGCTCTCCCGCCTGCCTCCTCGCCGCTCCCAGCTACTGATCCAGGTCTCCTCTGGCGATAATTCTCTGAGGTCGCCGGATCAAGCGAAGCAATTTAGAATAAATTGTGGTTGCTTCAGACTTTTGCATTAAACTCTGAACTTTGGGAGCTTCACTGCACTGAAACTGTTGGCGATGCGCACCCGGGGGGATTTGTATTTATTTATATCCAGAGCGCTCCTTACTGCGCAACCTGCAGAGGCTAAGGAGATCAGCAAGAAGGAGGGGAGAGTGGGGGAAGAGAGAGTGTGTCTTTGGCCTTTCTTTCCTCTTTTAAAACCCAAAGGCATCTCTGAGCTTAATGGCCTCTACTTGTGCAAGAGGCCGGCAGAAGGCTGACACGCGGTCAAAATTCTGCAAGAAAGCCTTTTAAAAGGGGATTTCTGCCTCTGAAACTCTGCTGTGGAGTTTGTTCAACATGGCTATAGCAGGAGGCCAAGTCCCTGCACAGTGCTGCTGCTGCTGAATGTCTGTTCGCTCTCCCTGGGGTGTAGAGAAGATGGAGAGGACCTTCAGGCACCCCAAAAAGCGGGAGGCAGGGGAAAAAAACACAAGCTTGGTTAAATCTGCAAACATTATCTGCTTACTACTTGCTTTTGCTGTTGGGGGTGGAAAGGAAGAGGCTAGAGGTAATTATTTAGAGATATCTCATCTTGACATCTGAAAAATTTTTTAAATTCTGTGTTAAAAAATGAATTTGTTAATAAAAAAGCTGAAAAATCACAGTTTTGTCACCTCTTTTTTTTCTAAATAAGCACTTGGCTCAGCCCTAACTGAATCTCACCTGAAGTTCTGGTAAACTTTAACTGGTAAAGGAAGAAGGAGTTTATTTAGCACACCTCTTGCTCAACTCACTGCAAGAGCCACAGCATCCCCTCACACATCCTATGGGTTGTTCTGGATATAAGTGATGATGGAATTAGAGTCCATCTCCACGACATGCCCATCTGCTGCCACTTCGGTGACCTACATGAGGTGAAATGAGATGTGCTGGTTTCCATCCAGCTCCTGGAGAGGGCATGTTGTCCCATCGGAAGTGTAAAGGAGCGTTGCTCAGCCCATGCAATGTAAAATACCATCAGAACAGGCACAAAGAGGCACCTTTTGGGTCCCTATATCATAATTCTATCACATTTTAGACTGGGTTTTGCATATGTGAGTAAAAAAATTACAGGAAATTTTAAAAAAACCCAACACATAGGAGATATATTCCCTTTCACCTCATTCAAGATGCCTTTTTATTTTAGGAAAACTCCAAATATTGTGAATTTAGTGGTGCTTGTGCATCCATGGCTTAGATCCCTACTAGAATTTGCAGACCTACAGATGTGCTTTTCTTTCTTCATATTCCCAACCCATGCATCTTAGGCCAGATGGAAGGTTTACCCTTCCCAATCTAATGCTATCTCTGCATGTAAATGAAGAAATTTGAGCTTAAAACCTGTCAAGCCAACACCTTCCCCCAGGATTAAATTGACTTTGAAATTGTACGCTTCAAAAAATACCCAAACAAACAGGAAAAATTCCCAAAAGGAAAAGAATTAATAACCGCAGTGTTTTCTAATATGCACACTAAACAACTCCTTAAATCTAAATGAAATCTATATTGCATTCATTTTCTATTTTTGAGCCGAGACTGGGCTAGTTTGGATCCACATTCATCCAAATTTCATGCTTCTCCTTTGAACCCAGCTTATCGGCAATGTTCACTTTCTTTTTATTTCTTCCTCCCAGTTGCCTTACGGTGGGTTTTCAATACTCAAATCAAAGCAACAGCCTACATGGCAAGAAAGAAAATGACTCTCCTGTGTCCTTGTCCCCCTGCATGTGTTTTTAGGCACAATGCTTTGTGACAACCAGGATTTTGGTAGCACCTTCCGTTGGGACCCAACCTGCCAAAAACCCACTCCGTTCCATGGATGGCATTGGGTGTTTAGAAGAATGCTATCAGACCAATACAATCTTCCAGCCACATCACTGATGGGGATTTATTCCTGCACCTGTGAAATTTGCATCTGTGACAACATGTTTCAGTGGATTTGGTGTATTTAATCTCCTTTCCACACTAGGCTGGATTGTGCCTTCTCTAGTGATAAGGTGCCTACAACACTCTTCTTCTATTAGATGTGGGGGGGTTGCATCTTTCAGTATACAAAAAAAAAAAAAGAAGATAGTTCCTACTTGAAATTACTTTCATTACCTCCATGCTGATATGAAATGCAGCACTTTGGGTCAGAGGTTTGAAGATGTAACTCCAAAGAGTTTTTCCTCTCTGGTGTTGATGTGATCCCCACAGCAGCATCACAGGCAGGGGACCTACCACAATACTTGAAGCACCTCTGAGACCATCACCAAACTCTGTCTGAAACTGCCCAAACCAGCTCCCAAATTAAGTGTGAAGACATCAGACAGATGGACATCCTGTGAGCCACCCTGAGTAGAACCAAGAGGAAAAATCCTGATGGACCAGAGAGGAAAACCACAGAAGCGACAACTTTTATTTAAATTATCTGTGGCTAGCAGGGCTCCAAGCATCGTCTGTGTCCTGAAGACACAATTAGAAATACAAGCCCGAGCAAAGGAGCAGATGGACAGCAGTTGTTTTGCTGTCTGCCTGCACCTGTCAAATGAGCTTTCTTCCCCGAGCCGCAGCGGTTTCCAAGTGCTCTTGAAAGCAGAAGGAGTTGGCAAGCTGGTGCCTCCACACGCTGCTGACGTGATGGAGCAGTGTTGGGGAAGATTGTTGGAGCTGCATAGGTTCATTGGAGGGGCTGGATGATGCAGGGAAGGTGGGGGAAAGGGTTTGAGATGTGGGAAAAGTGCCTTGAAGACGTGAACCTAAAAGCCCTCTCAGATAAATAGGGAAAGGATCCAGTTACAGCACTGAGGCATGAAGGGCAACTCCCATGGCAGCATTAAAGCCTCCTTTCATTTGCACCAGGGAGAACTTGGCAAGTCTGAGGCTATTTATTCTCCCACAGACTGAGTTTACTCATCCCCAGAGGTCTTGGCTTCCCCCCCCCTCCGTAAAAAACCCCCAAGATCCCAAACCATGACAGGCTATTTCTGCAGACATTTCCATGCAAACCCTGGCCCCGCTGAAGCCAGTTTTGTTATCAGCTTAATAGGGCCAAGGCTTCAATTCATCCTTGCAATAAACCAGAGAAATGTTGTTGGTCTTGCGTTTTCTAATCAAATAAGAGATTTTTTTTTTCCTCATAGAGGAGGCTGTTCGCTACCCCTGAGATAGCTGCCTGGCCTCAGCATGTGGGATTACAGATACTGCCAGTGCCTATTAACTGTACAAATCTTTGCATTGATAACTAAGGGAGAGATTTATGTCTTAAAACGAGAAATACTACCCCCAACAACAACAGAATTGAGCCCATGGATCAATCCAAATCAGAGTCCGCCGAGGAAGTAAATGAGGCAATTGGCATTAATTGGTGTCTCTGGAATTTTAGCAGCCTGCCAGGAACACTGGGCCGGAGGGATGGAGCTTCTCCCTTGACCTTGAGGGGCTCCTGGCCAAGATCAAGCCCTTCTTGGCATGTTATTGAGGAATATTTACGGAGTTTCCTTGGTGGCGCGTTCTGGCACCTTCAAGGAAATAAATCAAAAATCTACTTGTAGAGTTAAATGCACTTTAAAAAACCCAACCAACCAGTCTCTTGCTTTTGCATAGCAATTGGCTAATAAACCACAAAGTGGATTTTGTCAAATTAATTCCCATGCACTTCATTTACTTGCTGCTTTTTATCCAGTTGCTTTGCTATCCCTGGGCAGGTACTGGCAACCACTGGCAGAATTTCTCTAAGCGCCATCACTCCTAGGGTGGTCATCACCCCATATCCTTCCTAACACCCCAAAAAGTCAAGTGCTTGTACCCCAACATAATGCTCAGCCTGGATGTCTGCCATGTGTCTTTAAAGGAGTAGCTGCTTTGCTGCTTCTATTTGCATAGGTGTACCCCAAACTCCACTTCTTGGGGTGTCCCTGGGCGAGCTGCACTAGTTGACAGGGGGCTGGGGTTGTCCTGGAGTCTGAGCTCTTGTCCCCAGGCCACCAAATCTATCTAAACTACTCCTGACAGCTGCTTGTCTAAACTATTTTTAGATGGAAGGTCGACAGCCTCCCCAGGTAACCATTTCCTCATCAAAGCCGAGCTGTGCTGGTACTCTCTTCCTAATGTGCCCTGGAGGAAATTATAAGACTTCTCTAAAACTTTGTAGGTGTTTAATCTTCATTACGTGGGAGTCCCGAACCGCTGGATGGGTAACAGATGGATCTCAGGGTGCAGCTTTGCCAGTCCCAGGTGGTTTGGGCTGTTCTGCAAAGCCCTACCTCCCCCACAAAGCATGTGGCTGGGGCAAAATTGCATCTTCTCAGCCTTTATTAAGACAGCAATACCTTTTCTGGTCTTACAGTTGTGGAAAAAAGGGCCTGGAATGACCTACCTGGTTCCTAAAACCTCAACATCCCCAAGCACCAGGCATTGCCAAGAAAGAATTAAGGAGCCTGACCAAGCACCCCTTTGTCATTCAGAAAGAAATCCCAGCTGAATTAGCAAACCCTTGAATTTCCCTGGGTATTTCCACATCTCCCAGTGGGATGTAGAGAAATCTCCAAGCTCTGGAGCATACTAGAAGTATTCACCCTCTCATTTGCCTCTAGCTGGCTGGGTTTGTTCAGTTTTGCAAAACCAAAGTTTATTTGCCACGAAATGAAAAGAAATTGTCTCTTGGGAGACTGGAAGGGCTCCAGAGAAGAGCTGCTGCCATGAGAAAAGCTTTGTAAGCTGACCCACATGGGATGAGGTTAAGGGAAGTGAGCAGGGACAGCCCCAAGAAGGAGATTGCTCATTCCTGCTCTGGGCTGTGGCTATAAATAGAGACCAGGATCTAAGGAAAAAAAAAAGAGAGAAGGGTGACTTGGTTTATTCTCCTTTGTCAATGTGAGAGGACAGCTTTAATGAGACACGAGAACAACAGAGAAAATAACAGGTCCAGCTTCCTAGAAATTAAAGCTGAGCTAAAGGCAGACCAGCCTCATCAGCTGATGGGGATCTATCCATGATCTGCTGGAACTTCATGTCATTTGGGCCTGTGCACAGTGGAGCTTAAAAAAAAAAAAATAATGCTTTCTGCCCAAATTTTCCCTCTTCTGCCCAATTTTTCCCTCTTTTCCTGCCCATTTCCATGGAGAGCTGCTGTGTGAAGATGGGGCTGCAAAGAAAGAATGACTCAGATCAGAAATGTTATGGCCTCCCTGGGTCCTTGCCAGATTTCCCTCCCCACACACACATTATATTCCCAGTGTGAGGGTTACCAGAGGGCAGAGAGGGTCGGATACGGCCCCAGCAGCATCCGGCTCCAGCATCTGTAATGAGGCATCGCTGAAGCTGGGGGCAGAGCAGCCGGCTGCTGGCCGGGCATTAATCAGACGAAATGGGAAGATATTAAGGCAAGTGCTTTTTAGTGCCACATTTTGTTAGATCCTGGGAGCTGACTGCTGCCACAGCGCTTTCCACTCCCTCCCAAAATGGCATGAGAACGGCCTAATGGCCTTTTCATGGTGAAGAGACCTGTTATTAGACCCAATGTGTTTGCTCCAGCGCTCAGGTTTTAAAGGGGTTTCTAAAGAAAGGTCTGAGGGTCTCTATGAGTCTCAGAGATAGAAGATGAGAGACTCGTGGGATGTTTATCCTTCCTGGCATGTGAGGATTTTGCTCCCTTGGCTATCAGCTCTGCCCTTCTGCACTGCATTTCTTGATGGTCCCCATCCCTTCCTCCTGCTGTGGCCTTGCCATGCTGCTGCATAGAATCATAGAGTCATAGACTCACCTGGGTTAGAAGAGACCATAAGATCATCGAACCCAACCACAGCCCAGCCCAGCCCACCTCTAGATCATGTCCTTATGCACTTCATTTACACATCTTTTAAATCCCTCCAGGGATGGTGATTCTACCACCTTCCTGGGCAGCCTGTTCCAATGCCTGACAACCCTTTCAGTAAAGAAATTCTTTCTCATATCCCACCTAAATCTCCCCTGGTGCAATTTTAAGCCATTCCCTTCTGTCCTATCACATGTCACCTGAGGAAATAGACCAACCCTGACATCTCTGCAACCGCCTTACAGGTAGTTGTAGAGAGCTATGAGGTCTCCCTCAGCCTCCATTTCTCAAGACTAAAAGACTGCATGTTTGGCAGCTGCCAAAGACCTTGTCCCTCTGCTGCTGAAGCCATTATGGATCCTACTGAAGCCAGGTCTGAATTGCTAGCACCCTTCAGCATCCTTGAAAGCCCTTTGGTATGGCCACAGCATCTGTCACCACAGATGCCAGCAGGGATGTTTCAGCAGGGCACTGGGGACTGAAAGAGGTGGGATGAGCCTTGAAGGATGTGGGAGTCCCCATCTGTCCCCAGGTCCATCCTTGAAGGTCAGAGAGGAGAGGACGAGGGGAGATCACCTGGCAAATGCTCTGGTCACCAAGGAGGAGACAGCAAACAGACAGCAACAAATCTTATCTCCCATCCTCATTCCTGCTTTCTGAAGGAGGAAAGCAAAAGGAGCAGCCAAAATTAGCCTTTTCTTTATCTAAAGTGGATGACATTTGAGCATTTCACTCCAAAAATGCCCAGCAACTGCCCTCAAACCCTGCTCTCCTCATTCAGGGAGCTGCTGTTACCTTTTGTGGGATCTCTGAACACGTTACTTGTAAATTCTTGTACCTTCCTGGGAAAAGGCGAGTTTTCTTTTCTTATCACAAGCTGGAGGTGTTTTTTTTCCCTCCTATAATAGAAGCTGAAGGTTTCTCATGTTTTGTTGTATTAACTGGACTATAGGGAGAGGAGAAAGTACCTTTAACGTTCCAGATAGATGTCCAAGAAGAATCAAAAGAGTCCAATAAATGGAAACTCGAAGAGCTCAGCTTTACTCTCTTTCCACTGTAACACAATCAGCTCCAGCGAAGGTGAAGCAACTTATTTTGTCCCTCTTTTTAAAAACAGCTGGCTTGATTCAAGCAAAGCAGCCACAAGAATCCTTAATTGTCAGAAGCTGGTGGTAACGAACACCTAGAATGGAGGGAGGAAACTAATATTAGCCCTTTTTGGTGTAATTCTACTTGCTTTGGATCATTTTTAGGAGCTGTGGGTTAATTTGGAGCTGCTGCTGAGTCAAGGCTGGCTTTGCAATCCTCAGTGAGCTCCACCAGCTTGCTAAGAGCCTGGGCATCTTGTCACCAAGCAAAACCAGGGACACAAGTTGGGAATTAAAGAGCTGGAGCTTCTGTAAATAGGTCTTAGGCACTAGGTGGGATGTGGAAGAGAGGTGTTAGGCTAGGCTGGGGAGACATCAGCCTTCTGAAGACATCCAGCATGAAACATATGGGTTACATGCATCACCTCAGGCCCTGGCTGACACCTACTTACCACATCGTCTTCTCCTTAAAGAGGAGGCTGTCACACCTGTCTGCTGCCTAGGGGTTTTTTTTCAGCAGGGAATCCTCTCTCAGCTTCTTTCTCACCTCTCCATGTGTTATTTTTTTTCCCCTCCGTTCTCCCTGGGGTTTTTAAGAGATAAGCAAGCAGATGCAAGAAGGAAATCAGTGCGCCACCTTCTTGATGCATTTACAAGTTCCAAGGCTCAGACACTAAAGAGACTCAGGGGATCTGTCAGAGGTACCTTCACCCTCAGCATTAAACACTCACTTTGCCTATAGCTCTTTCTATGTCATGCATCCCATAACCTTTGAGCTCCGGTGATGCACGGTGGTTTGCATATGATTCAAGTTTAAGGCTTCATGCTAAGGGGGGCCAGAAGATTTCCATCATCCTGAATTTCTTCCCCTGAAATCAAACAAATCCTCCTGGATCTGATAAATGCCACGGCCTCCTCATCACTGGCAGATGGGCAGACACAATGTCATGGGCTGCCAGCAGTCTTAGGGATGCCTCCACAGGCATTTCTCCTTGTGTTCCAACAGCCCCCACTCTTCCCATATACATTTATAAAGTGAGATGGAAATAGTTTTGTGATGTATTAGGCCCCATGAATAATGTACTTGCAAAATGCCTCGGTGCAACCGAGCATGTTTCATCCCATCAATATGATAAATGCAGGTACAGTTGTTTTAATTGTCAAGATCATGTTATAGTGCAAACACATCTGTGCTTAGCCTGGGGGAACATTAACGTTCCCCTGATCTTGACAAACCAGTTCATTCACACACCAGCTTTCCTTCAGCTGCTTTCAGACCAAGAGCCAGGAGCAGCAAGCATGGGTTGTGTCCAGCAAAGGGTTCCTGCTATTTCAGCTCAAAGTTACAAAGCAGAAAATAATAAATTGGGCACTGCCATGTGCCCCCAGGCTTTTATGGGAGATCCCAAACCTCAAGAAGATGCTCAGAGCTGGTAGAATATGCTAACACTGAGTATAGGGCTTGTCTAGAAATACAGTTTAAGGGATCACAGAATCGCAGAATGTTGGAAGGAGTTGGAAGGGACCTTGAAAACTCATCTAGTCCAACCCCCCTGCCAGAGCAGGATGACCCAGACTAACCACAGAGGAACACATCCAGGACAGGTCTGAATATCTCCAGAGAAGGAAACTCCCCAACCTCTCCGGGCAGCCTGTCCCAGGGCTCTGTCACCCTCACAAGTTCCTCCTTATATTCCCATGAACTCCCTCTGCTCCAGCTTGCACACGTTGCCCCTTGTCCTGTCTCTGCCATCACTGTCTATCATATCCTCTTTGCCACCTCACACATGCAGCTTGGCTCTCCCCATTCCTGCTGCAGCAGCATGGGGCGGGGGGGGGGTGGGACTGAACTCCTGCCACCCACCCTGGCTGGTACCCTGTGCATCAGCCCTTTGGTTTGAACCCACAAAATCCCCATTGGGTTAAGGTCCATCCTGAGTGTGTGGCAGGAGCCACGGCCAGAGTGGCAGCAGCTCTGCTTCCCATGCTGTGTTATTTTGGCATCTCGGCATCCGAACCAGGGCGCAGACCAGAGGCAGGAGTAAAATATCTCTGTAATAAACTGAAACATTTGGCTCTTTGAGCCGATGCCAGCTTTTATAACAATTTCCATCTTAAGCCGGCTCAATACATATTTAATGAAATCTTCTATAAAACCTTTAACAGCCCTCAATTCATTTCAAGTGGTAAATGAGTCAGCAGTTTGAAATGATGAGCAGGATTCAGACTCCGCTGTCATTACTTATGGAGAAGAAGTGATTCTTTTTTAATGTTTTTTTCCTCTAAATAACATTTCTTTTTCCTCTTTTTTTTTTTTCCCCCTCCCCTTCTTATTGCTGGCTTGGTGCTGCTCAAAGGAGATGAAGGCAGGCATGGAAACACCAATCCTCCAACACTGGTACCATCCCTCTGTTTCCTTGCAGACAGATCTTGCCAGTGAAAACTGATGTGCCTGACTGTCCCTCATCCAATCTCTGGGTCAGCTCAGCTTCAAATCTATTTCATCGCTACGTGCCTCAGTTTCCCCATTCGCTTAGTGCTACCGACCTACTGCAAGGCATTTGGCAGAGCTCCGGAGGGAGATACCAAGCTATCAGAACAGCACAAATACCTATAGCAAGGGATGTGAAAGCATCTGGGAGTTGGATATCACATCCACCGTGCATAGCCCGCCTGAGGAGCAATCACCTGCCCTGTTATTCCCATTTTCCCTCAGTATCAGACAGCAAAATCCCCTAAAGAGTTCAAGTCGCAAAGAAAGGCAGATACCAGCTGTGTAATCACTGCTATATGGTACCTGCTCATTTGAATAATGACACGGCATCTTTGTTAAAGGCAAGGAGACTTCCAAGTTGTCTTGTTCTGCAGCTCACCTATAAAAGCCAAGCGAGCTTTGCAAAACATTTCAATTCTCTTGATCACTGTAATTACTGGATGGGATCCAGCACTGCTCTCTGGCTCGTGCATGCCAGCAGGTTAGGCAGAAGGGGTGTGGGCAAAGGCTTTAAAATAAAGTGAATCACAGCTCACTTTATTTATTTGTTTATTAAAAGGCCTTTATTTTGCCTTAAATCAGGTTTTTCTTCTTATTCCAGCAAATCAAGCACCTGCTGGCTTAGGAATGTGTCACAGGTCATTTTTGGTCAGGGTGAGCTGAGGTTGCAGACACACCTCACTGGCTGTAGCATAACGAGGGGCCAGGAATCTCCACGGAGGGAAAGTTGCCCTTAAATATTGAAGTTTCAGTGAGTGGGTGATGGTGGCACGAAGCCTAATGCTGTCCTCTGGACTGCTGTCAAGTGCTGGCTCTGCCGGAGACGGCATGGCCAGGGTCGACTCACCTAAAGCAATTTGATGGCAGGTTTTCTAGCACCCCCATGGCTGCAGTCAGTCAGCATTTCCAATTAACTTTTGCATTTAAATGGCCTGCATTCCACTGAATTGGGCCCGTCCCTTCTAGTTTAGTTCTGGCGCAGCTGGGAACCAGCAGCCTCAGTAGCAGCTTTCTGGGCAGGTTTGTGTGAGGTCTGTGGGGTTTTTTGGGGGGAAGGTGGGTTATATCGGGAGGTGAAGTGAGCAATTTAAGCATGGCTTAGAGAAGCTGAACTGAGGAGACAGCTTGGACCTGTCCAAGGTCCACCTGGAGCACTGTGTCCAGTTCTGGGCTCCCTGGGATAAAAAAGACAGGGATCTTCTGGAGAGAGTCCAGAGGAGGGACACCGAGATGATTAAAGGCCTGGAGCATCTCCCCTGTGAAGAAAGGCTGAGTGAGCTGGGGCTGTTCAGCCTGGAGAAAACTGACAGGGGATCTTATTAATGTTTATCAATATCTCAAGAGTGGGGCACAGGGGGGAATGCCCAGCCTCTTCTCACTGGTCTGTGGGGACAGGACAAGGGGTGATGGCCTCAAGTTGAAGCACAGGGAGTTCTGCACCAATATGTGGAAGAACTTTTCCCCAGTGAGGGTGAGGGAGCCCTGGGACAGGCTGCCCAGGGGTTGTGGAGTCTCCTTCTCTGGAAATACTCCAGCCCTGTCTGACGCCGACCCGTGCAACCTGTCCTAGGGACCCTGCTCTGGCAGGGGGTTGGACTTGATGAGTTCTTGAGGTCCCTTCCAACCCCTATGATTCTGTGATTCTGTGATTCTGTGACCTTGGTATCTGCTCATCCTAAGTGCCGGGTGAGGTGTGGATCTGTCTAGTGGGCCAGCAGCCCTTGGGTAAAGCTCAAGTTTTGGGTGGTATGGTATGTCCAGAAAAAGAAAAAAGAAAGCCCCCCCTTGCTGCCCTCAAGTGCTTGAATTATTTCCTTCTGGGTATACCCCGAATGAGTGATATTTCTAGCTGAGATGAGAAGGTATTCCTGTTAATGTGCTAGAGCCAGGTGAGATTGCCTCTGAAACCTCCTGTACACTTCTAATAACTGCTATTGTGAAAGGGTGAGCTGGCCCTGAAACAGCTGCTGAAAAGAGCAACTTCATTGTCCTTGAGCAGGGAGAGCAGTCTCAGGAGAGGGAAGGAGCAGAGGAGGGCTCCTTCAGCCTAACTCAGCAAAGACAGAGAGAAGGGACCTGTCTGCTCCCTATAAATATGTCAGGGAAGAAAACACTAGGGGAGGAAATAATGGCTGAAGTTAAAGGCCATCATTGAACAACGGCTAAATTTCATCTGGGGGACAAAGGAAAGATCCTAACCAGCAAAGCAATTTGGTTCAGAACAAGCTCAACTCCTTCGAAGATTAAGCTTGATTAGTTGGTGACTGGGATGATGTGAGGCCAGACCTAACCCAGCAGCTGGGATGGTGGTGGCTGCAGATAGCCCTTGCTCAAGGGCAAGCACCGAGACACAGCCAAGAGTTATAGGAGCCCACAGCATGGGCTGCAAAGTAGCCCAAGGAGTAAAACAGAGGATAAACACTGCCCACTCCTTCCCCCCACCAAAAAAAATGAATAGGGTAAACCTCTCAATCCAGATCACTGTGTTTTTAAAAGCTAATTTTTCAGCAGACGTTTAATGAGTGCGTGCTGCTAATGAGAGCCAGAGATGCTAAACGCAGGGGCTGCACTTTAAATTGTTAATCCCACTCCAGATCCATCAGTGAAGAGCACATCTGCCAAAACCAGTTGACTCCCAGCTGATCCCATCTATCTTTCATGCGACTCCAGTGAAGGCAGCCTCGGTGGCCACCGTGCCAGGATGGGACCTGTCACTTCTTCTCAGCCCACGGGAGAGCCGGTGAGGAGTTTGTTAAACAAAACCCATCGCAAGCTGTTATCTTCTACACACATCACCCAGATTAAATGGCACTTAATGGAATAATGAACCACAGGGAGAAACATACAAGGAAACGTCATTAAATCTTGTTAAAAATGAATAAAATTCCGAATCAATTCCCATTAGTGAACGCACTGATATTTCACGTGTCTTTAGGAGTTTTATTATGCATTCATGCATAATCTGATATAATGATGGCTATTTTCCCCCCAAAACTCCTTTCTTCCTAATAAAAGGGAGTGGGATGAAGGATGCAGTACTTTACTCTCCTTTGCCTTTTTATTTTTTTTTAAGCATTTTATGAAATATTTAAGCAATGTCTTTTGCTTCTCATGGTCATGCCCTTATTGTGTCAAGTCAAATTAGTTAAGTATACAAATGAGAGTAAACAAAGGTGACAGATAAATGAAACACATGGTTACCAAAGTGTCAGAGGCCCCTATGTATGGTCCATCCATAGGTTCCTCTATGGGCTGCTCGTAGACAACCCAGTGAGAAGTTGGGAGGAAGAAGTTCCGAGCTTCAAACAAACAAGTTTATGGAAGGCACAGATGGTTTTGCCTCCCTCTCTCTTCCTTTCCTCTCTCCCCATCCTGCACACTTTCCGCTCTCATTTAAACACCAAGTGGAAAACAAATTCCCCTGGATATTCATATTTAATGGTATTTGGGAAACACCAGCGTGTAGAAGCTCCAATAAGAGCTGGAAGAGCACAGTGTAGGCACAATATGAGCTGTGAGCATGGTTAGTGTCTCCCAGGCAAGATGCCAACACTGGATGAGGTCAGCCAGCAGAAACCTAGAAGAATCTGGACCACAAATTCATCAGGTTTTAAAGATCAAATCTACAAGTTTATGCTGCGCCCAGAACTTCTGTGAGCTTAACTCCAAAGTCTACAAGAAGTTTTCATGTGTATTTTTCCTCCCCCCATTCTTTACCCCAGTTGTGGGATGTGACCCTTCTCTGCAAGGTCCTGGACACGAAGTCATAACCAAAGGTGCCTGAGACAAAACAAAGCCCAGTGAGTGGATCTATGCAGACAGATGGAAGAGCAAAAAGTAGCAAGGAGGCAATATTGGTCAGCATGTTAAACAGGAGTCAAGGCATGATAGACAGCAAGACACCAGCTGCTTAGCTGTTGTCAGGATTTTAATAATAATAACAGGCTTGTTTTGCATAAACTAGCTGTGTGCATAATTCATAGATGTAATAAGCTGATCATTAGGAGAAGTCTCAGCTCACCTCCTAGCTGCATGTGGTCGGACTGAGGTATTCAGTCTGGATCACTGTAGAGGAGAGCCATTAAGGAGGCATATGAAACAGGATAATTTATTCTAATTCAAAAGACAGCTTTGGCTTGACCCTTTTGTGCTCACTCACCTTGAACAGAGCCAGTCAGGCTTCGCTGGTGTGAATTTTCCCCCAAAACCAAACTTTTCCTTGAAATCTTCCCCACCAGGGTGTGTTTGGAAGCATCTCTGTGATTGCAAAAATTCCCAGCTTATGCTGGGCCACTTAGGTTTGAGCAGACATGCCCCATTGCTTTGAATCCAGCCTTGTCTTGGTTTAAAACATTGTAATGAAGATCCTGGCTTCCCAAAATCCAAGTGTTCCAACTTGAAACGGTGGACAAGGCAGATGTGATAATTGTTGGTCTATCAGCAGCCACGGTGGGAGAAGCTGCGTAGAGCCAAGGGATCTTCAGCAAAGGTGTGACAAGAGCTGCATGTAAATTAGAAATGTTCAGATACAAATTAAACAGCAAGGGTAATTAAGCCCTGGCTCTGCTAGCTGAAGAAGGCGGTGAAGTCTTCACTGCTCCGAGGTGCCAGATCCAGCCACTGAGTTTCCCTGAAAGTTGCGCTTTCTGGGGGCTGTAGTTTATTAGAGCAGCACTCAACAGAGGAAAAACCTTTTTGGAAGTCAAACTAGATGATTTTGTTTCCTTCTGGCCTTAAAACTGTGACTTTCTGACTTCTTCCTTGCATATTTATGGTGCAGAAACATCAAAAGGCCACGGCTGGGTCAGCGGGAATTGTGCGACTGTGAATTGTAGATTCCATAATCGTGTTTTCAACTGGAATTGATCCTCAGACCGTGAAGAAATTTGCAAATATTTTCAAACGAGGAATATTGGGGGGGGGGGGACTTTTTCAATCTGTTTGCAGGCAATTTGCAAACAGAAAACCTTGGCAACATTGGCTGAATACGTAATTAACGCCGTGATTTATGTGCCCGGCTACAGTTTGTCCCAGCCTCTCTACTCCATGCTAAATAATTTGGGAAGAGAACGACTTGTTTGCCTCATGCTTCATTTTGCTGTTCCCTCTAATCCTGTGGGCTGAGATATCCGTGTGTGGAAAGGACATTTGTTTTTCCAGGGCAGGCAAATAAAAGAGGGAAAGAGTTTGCTTTCCCGATGGATTTGGGCAGAGAGGGCAGCTCGTTCTTGCAATGGGACTTTTGGTACATTCCCCTTTTTTCCTGGCCACAGACAGTAGATGAACTTGCTCAACACTTTTGAGTGGCAGAAGATGCAAATTCATCTGCACACCATGTGAATGGAGCAGGGATTTCCAGCAGTGTATGAATATGCATGAATTTGCAGTCATGGGTGAAGCTCCAAGCAATGTTCTCCTCCAGCACTTCAGCATCTCCCCAAAACCCCATAGAAACACCTACATTTACACCACCAGATCCCCAAGCCCTTTTCCTCCTCAATCTTTTGGGTTCAGGCAGGGAGAATAGGTGCTCAGCAATGCTCAGGACAGCAGTGAGGAGGCACCTTGAGGACATAAGTACAGATCTGCCTCTTTCCCCAAATGTTTGGAGGAAATCAATGTGTCATTGAAGATCTGAGCTGGACTATTGGTTTTCCAACAAGCCAAAGCTGCCTGCAACATCCCAAGGTTATTCTCAAAAGTTTTTAGTCTCCTGAAGGATTTGGTGACTGGTGTCTGCATTTCTGACCCATCTTTCCTTCCCTGGGTATGTCTCTGAGAAAAACTGGGACCAATCCTACAATGTCTGGCTGGAGCTGCCTGAAGAAAAGTCAACTTTTCTCATTTTTCAATGGAAAAAAACACAGTTCTGAAGAAAGGGGAGGAGGGAGGAAGGAGGAGAGACTGTTTTTCCCCAGCCATTTCTTCCTCCTGGCAGAGCCAGAGTATGATTGATAGAAAGAGATCCAGTCTTGATATTAAGACATCCAGTAATGGAGAGCCTACCACAGCTCCTGATAAGACTTTACTTAGCCAGTCATTTAATGTATGTGTATCCATTCTTCTTCTGCCTTAAAATGGGGACAATTATAGTTCCTATTTCTTGCAGAGTTGTTGTGAGCCCAAAGTTATTAAGGTAAAGTGTCTCAGAGCCATTAGAGTATTTTGCTTTTCTACCACTGTCCTCTGTAGCACAGCAAACCCTATTGTCTCCAAAGCATCTCTGGTATTTAGGTGAAAACAGAGGAGATGTCCAGCTGCAGAAGGTCTGCCAGGAGCCAGCATAGCCAAGCTAAGGTATGCTAACTGACTTGTCATAACTTTTCCAGGATATTCTGGAAATCCTTCACTTTTCACAGGCCGTTTTCATGAGACAGCCCCAAAACTGTTTCATTTCTGGGGTTTCTGAAGGAAAACAGGCTCTGTTTTTTGTCTCTGTAGCTGCAGAGACAGTGGGCTTCTCTGTCACTCTGGCACCAATGCCACTGGCTTTCAGTGGACCACTCAAGGTGGAAAGTCATCACCACCTTCATTTAGCAGCCTGGGAAACTGCAACAAGACATTCATTCTCCCATCACAGCTCCATCTTCATCTTTGTTGAACATGTAACTAAAAAAAGCCAATCCAGGTTGGGGTTTTTTTTCCTCTCCATCCATCCCTGTGATGAATCTCAGCCTGATAACAAAAAAACAGCAAGTGGACCCAAAATTCTGCATTCCCCCCCCCATTCCTCCCAATAAAACTCTTTGATAGCAAAATAAATCCCCAGGGGCATGTTAGCTTCTCAAAAGTTTGCGAGGGAAATCCTGGGCTGATGCGATTTGTCTGTCAAACAAGAAGGGAAAGGAATAAATATCCCCAAGAGCAGCAACTATTATCCTTTCAGAAAGTGACACCGGAGCTTTGATTTACTCCATGTGTGGGTGCTGAGCCCCTGCAGCTGGGATGGAGGTGAGATAATCCTGAGAAATACCTTTAGAAGAAGAAGAAAAAAATATCCCAATAAAACAGCATCTCCTCTTTGGAGCTGTTGCTCCATAATTGTGGGATGCTGGTGATCTCCCATGAATAACATTTGCTGCTCCTCAGTGGGAGATATTCATAAAGAGAAAGAAAAGAAGGTGAAATATCCCTAACACCCCCAGACTGCATCCTCGGGATGCTGTGGCATGATCTTGTTGGGTTTTGCTTCACTGGGACCAAATAAGTTGTTTCAAAACACCCTTTGGCCAGGTTTCCAAGAGGTTGATGGACATCAATGACCCTAGAAGCATCACTTCAGTTTGTCGTGCCTCAGTTTCCCTTGTTGAAAATGCAGATTTGTTTATCATTTTTTAAAAAACTGCTCATTTCTAAAGGCCTGGTGGACACAGGGGAGTGGGGAGCAGATGGGTGGGTGGCACACTGAGGGGGGCTTGGCTGGTAGCAAGCCTCCTCCCTTCCCTGCCCTAGCAGCTTGCCGTGTATTCTCTGCATGTTCAATTATGCATCGTTTCCTGTTCTCATTAGAGACCTTCAAACAGCCTTGAAAATATCCTCATTCAGGGCTTATTTTGTCCTCGTTAAATTTTTATCTCAGCTAAAGGACGAAGATAATGCCATTAAACCCTATGCAGGAGCACAGGAATGAGAGAGGAGGAAGATCTCAGGAGCTGTTGACTAGCCACCCACCCCAGCTGTGAGAAGACACTCCCACTTTTTGGCTTTGTGGCAAAACCCTGATGGTTTTAACCCCTTTGGAAAGCCAAGAGAAATCAGCATTTCCAAGCCATAGCCCAGCTTCTCTGTTCATGGAAACTCTTGGGGAGGATGTTAAAGGGGAAAGGGATTTTTGGGTTTTTATTATTTACATTTTTTATTATCCCTATCACCCTTTGAGTCTTTTTCTTCCCCCTTGGCTGCTCTCTTTTCTCTGCGATTTCTGCACTTCTGGGGCCTGAGCGAAGCAATTAGCAGGCATAAGTCAGCTCGGGCAGTTTGGAGGCTCTTTGCTCATCTCCTGGGGCTGGCAGGACTCTGTCACAGGCTGCCCTTCCCCACTCTGCTCCTTCTCCTCTCCCCAAATCCTCCTGGAAAGGGAACTATAACAACTTTGCAATGGATCAGCCTGGAAAACATGAAGAACATGCTTTCAGGATGCCTTTCAACCCCAAATACACCAAGAAAGTTTTCCTGCTCCTCTCCATCCCCACCCACATTCTCTGCCTTCTCCTTGCATCCTCATCACCTCTGCTCCTTATGGAAAAAAAAAGAAAGATTAAGCCTCCCTATCACTAAATTCATAACTATTTGCCTGCAATTTCCCCCAAGGGAATGTTATTAGCAGCAACTTAGTGTCTGATGGATGGCTGTGTTGCTTAGGCTCTGTTTTGCATCAAGGCTTCTGAAGATACATCATTTAAACTCACGTGGGCAGGCGTGGATTAAATAAACGCCAAGCCAAATATTTATTACAGCAGGGAAATTGGACTGCAGCTTTGTATGTACGTGTCTTTATAGTGATTTAATAATCAATTATTGCATTGGCAGTCAATACTCGACTTATTAAATCTTCGCAGGAAGTCATCTCAAGAACTTTTACTTAAAAAGGCGGTTTTAATGCTCTTCTGTAATTGCTCTTTTGTTTCTCTCTTGGCCACCCATGAGCTGTACCATCTAGGTATGACATCCCCAGGACAGAACGTGGTGAGGAGGCTTGTGGTTGTGTGTTAATGGAGCCACGAATCGATTTCATTTCTGGGCTTTACTCACTTCCCTCCCCACTACCCCAAAGTTTAGTTTATTTGAATTTTTTCCCCCCCTTTCTCATAAGGGATAATTCATGTCATGATTGCAAATAGATCCCTGTAAACTCAGCATAATGGAGCAGTAATTACCTAAGAAGTGATGGATTTGGGTGGATTTTGTAGGCTAAACGATCTCAGATGTACTGTACGAAGTAGGAGCAACTATTTTGAAGCCGATCAATGAAATGCTGTGAGTTTTCTGCTTATTCTTCTTATACCCAGCTGCCAGTTTAACCTTTAAGGGGGAGTCAAAGCTCCCCGGGTGTCCCTCACGGTGTGTTTTGTTAACACCTTTGGAAACAGCCATCTGAGACAGTAAATATTGCACTTCATATTGCCAGAGGATCTGAAAACCCATCACTTAACCCATTATTTATTATAAAGTCCCTCTTTCCCAGGCAGGTAAGGGGCATCTTGGCAAGGCAAGGGTTGCCTCTTGCCCTTGAGGCTTTGAGCATCACTTTGGTACCAAACAAATGTCATTTTGGGGGCAGTTTTCAAACTTTTGTTGCAGTGGAACAGGATTCCAGTGTTACAGCAGGGATGCAGCCATGTAAAGCATCCCCATGTGCACCGGAGCTGAGGAAAGCAGGATTGTGATCCCCAAAAGTCAGGGATGCAGGGATTGCTTTTAGGACAAGCCACTAGTGGGAGCCGTGGTCCCACACAACCCTATGCTCCGTGTCCGAGAGATGGTCCTGCATCCCTTTATGGTTTGCCAGTCTTTCCCATTGTTCCTGGCAGCCCTCTTGTTGCATACAAAGTTGAGCTTTCTGGGAGGAAAAATAGAAGAGTATGGGGATGCTGGGTCGATTGAGAGGTCCCCTCTGCCCTTCCCACCGCAACGGAGATGTCCAGGGCACACCACACGGGGAGCACTTTACTACCTGGTACTGGAATAAGGACAATGGTTGCTTGGGAGATGGAGTGAGATGCAAGTCATGGACAAGGCTTGGAACACACCTTACTTCATTTCTAGGCTGGAGGCATCTTTCAGGAGCCTTTCTGAAAGGCTGTATCAAACCATCTCCTTCGTAGTCTTGGTTTAGCATCAACCGTTCTCCTCTTCCAGCTAAAATGCATCTTTCCTCTTGTTTTTCCTCTTGGAGAACTGGCTCATTGCCTGAAATAACTGCTTTTCTTGGGTGCATTTGGGGGGTTCATGGCTCACTTACTGCCTCAACACACATCAACTGTCACAGGTTGAGTTCAGGGTGCCCTCTGACTCCAGACCAGCGCATCCAACTCCGAGGCGAACAAGCAGCTTCCCGTTGTTTGTTCAGACCTTTACTGACTGGCCTGGAGGAGAAAATGAGATCTTATTAGGGACTCTAATAATGTTCCAGATCATCCTCCGTACAGAGCAGATCTGAA
Organism: Gallinula chloropus; assembly: GCF_964237585.1. Taxonomy (NCBI): domain Eukaryota; kingdom Metazoa; phylum Chordata; class Aves; order Gruiformes; family Rallidae; genus Gallinula; species Gallinula chloropus. Next base: position 5,077,094 of record NC_140109.1, on the reverse strand, counting down.
GGATTAGCAAAACAAATGAAGTAATGACTTTCCTGTGAAATTAAAATTTTGTAAGATAATCCAAAGAGGAAATAGAAATTTTATTTCAATTATGCATGAAACTTTCTCAGCTGGTTTTAGGGCAGGGTTTTAACTCTGGGGGAAACTGGCACGCTGATGCACTCCTGCACATCGCCCGGTGTGCTTGCGAACCTGCACAACAGCCTCATAACCTGTCTTTTTCCCCAATTAAAAATCCAAGCTGCAAAGAGTGAGCGTGCTGCACGGGTGAGATATTTTGTCCTGTGTAATAACTGCATGAATAATTGAAATTCCTTGCATTGCTCAGAGCTGAGGAGTCCTGGACAGATAAGTGGTTAACAGATGGACCATCCCTTTTTTTTTCCTCACTGCATCAGAGACCTGAGCAGCATCCGGAAGGTCTTGGGCTTAAATTAGGAAAGGGGTTTATTTCTCAATTGATTTTGGGAGGTTCCACATTGTGTTTGAACTAGCTAAGCTAGTGCCTTCAACCCAAGGAGAAAACCACCCAGGCAGGTGCATTTTGTGTTTTAAACAAGATTTGATTATTGTTTTAAAATGAAAATTCAATAAACACCTTTGCCCATAAGGATGCGTCACATTGTGGCAGCCCTGAGGTGTGAGCAGGGCAAGTCTCAACCTCAAAGTCCATGAGCAATTGCTTTCCAGAGCTCCACTGTGTGATGTATTGGGACACTGCTCTAAAATGGGGGTAAAACAAGTTCCTGAAGACAAAAGGACAACTGTGACAAAGCCATGCTTGCTGTCACCTTAATCACCATGACAAATCTGACCAGTGAGGAACCTTCAGCAGAGATTTTATTCCACTTCCCAACAGCTCTGAGGATTTGCTAATGTCCAGGAAGGAGGAAAATAAATAAATAAATAGATAAAATAAATAAACATCGGGTAATTCATTAGCAGCCACAATCTAGTGTGCAGTCACATCTGGTTAGGCACGGCAGTACGTATCCTATGCTTCAAAAGCAAGGAAATGAGAGGTTAGAGCATTTCCTTGGTTTTGTGAGCTGTCTACAGACCGCTCTCTTATCTTAATTGATACAGCATCAGCCTTTCTCTGCACGCCTCTGACAACAAGCCCAGGGTTTTTTGTCCTCTTGAGTTATTAAAGACTCCACTCGGGGTGGTAGAGCCTTGCTGAGGATGTGGCTTTCTCCATGCAAAGCCCCAAATGTCTCTTTTTTCCCAGCTTCTCAGGAAGCTTTTCTTTCTTCTTCTAGTATCTCAGTGCTTTGCTCTTGGACTCTGGAGCAGAGGGTAAGATCCAACCCCATCCTCACCTTGCATATTGAGGAAGAAATTAGAAAATCACACAGTTTCCCATCCCAGATGGGAACATGTCCTGGCCATCTGGAAGCAGGTGGCCATGAGCAGGTACCATATGAAGCTCACAACACATTTCTGTGAAATCTCATCTTTTCAGCATTTTCTTTTCTTTTTTTTTCCCACCCCAGGGAGAAAAAAAACCTCCACAAGCAGAATCACTGGGAAAGACACAGCAAGCTGAGGCTCACATCAAGCTGGTCACAGCCCCAGTAGGTCACACACACACATCTGGCTGTGGGAAAAGGATGAAGAGGGCACGGTGCCCTTCACCTGAAGCCTCCATCAGGGGAGGATGGTGAGGGACCAGCGTCCCCATTAGGGTTGGATACAGGCTTTTTGCACTTTTGTTTAACCACTAGTACCCAAAATACCCAACACAGATTATGTCCATCTCCACAAGGTGCAGCAAAGTCCCCTGGGACCAGTGGTAAGATCATTCCTCACCAAATAACTGGGTTTCCAGCACTTTAGATACCAATACCAGCTTTCTCCCAAAGCTCTCCCTGCCTCCATAAATACATTTCTTTTTTATTTGTGTTTATTCTTTCGATGTTGCCAGCAGGACATTGAGGATCTGGGACTCAGATCTGCTGAGTAAGGGGGTGTTTATTTCGTTCCTCTTTTTTTCCCCCATGGAAGGGCACTTTCTAACCTGTGGATTGGCTGGTTTGCAGGGAAAGGAAACCGACAGCTTGGTAAGGATAGAAAAGTAAATAAATAAAAGTCTGTGTCTCTGTGCTGATAAATCTCTTAGCAGGGACTCTGATTTAGGGAAGCAGGGGGAAAAGGAGAGAGGGGGGGGGAAAAGGGAAAATAGCTGCTTTTTTGGCAATAAAACCTAAAAAGCACAGCCACAAATCACCAGGGCCCAAAATTATTTGCAGCTTGGTGAGATTGTGTCCTATCCCTTTATGTTGGTTGATGTGAAAGGAATTGCTGCCTGACCTGGCTGAGGAGAGCCTTCAGTGCCACCTGGGAGCCGATGTGTGGCAAACAGCACACGGGGAAGATGCTGAGTCAGGGGAGAGGATGACGCGAGGTCGCTTACGCAGCATCCAGATCCCATAGGATCCCTCATAAGCAGCTGTGGGTTTGGTGCCAGAAATAGAATATATAGAAATAGAAAAAAAAATAGAAATCAGGATATGTAGAAATAAATTTAAAAACACATGTAGGTTTTAAACAAAACCCCCCCAAAACAATAGAAGGATTTCCATAAGTAATGATCTGAGCATGGGATGCCCAGCATAGCAGCACCAGGGACGAGCTTGTCTCCAATGGGGAAGAGCATTAACTGCGTTTACCGGAACTACATCCCAAAATAGTCTCATTACTCCTCAATATGCCGTGTCAGCACCCGGCAGCGAAAATAGTCCGTGCTGATGCCTTCAGACTTCAGCAGAGCCATAATGGGAAACAAATTGCGCGAGACTCCCGGGCGATGGAGCGATGGCAATCTGCATTTGTGCTCTGGAGTGAGCCAGGCTCCAGCCAGGGATTCCATAAACAAGGAGGAGAGTTAATTCTCTGAGTGTGGAGGTTCTCTTTGGTGATGGGTAAGATTGACAGCTGTCAATGGAGCTGACAGCTTGCTGTGCTTCGCGGAGATAGAGAAGGGATAGCCGATGGCTCGTGCAAGTCTGGCAGGGGCAGAAATGGAGCATGTAGGACAGAAGTTCCTGGAGCAGCCCAGGAAAGGAAACAATTCCCTGTGGATATTTATATGCAGGGAGGTGTGCAGTTCTTTCCACTCCTGCCAAAATGGGGGAAAAAAACCTCACTAAAAGTAAAAAACCCACTGGAAATGGTGCACACTCAAGATATTCCACAGGCAGCCCTGTGTGCCAACCTGTTTTTTCCCATATATTTCTTTTTTTTGGTGGCATATACAGCGGTTCAAGCTGTCTGGGAGATGTCAGGAGTGATCCATAGGCTGGCTTCTTGAATCACAAAGCTGTTTTAAGAAGTCCTTACATATCTCTCACTACTTCAGTGGATTGTTTTTTTATTCACCTTCTTCTCCCCGACCCCTTTGTGGTTCCTGTTTCCAAGATTATTCCCGCTGAAACCACCAACTTTGCTTTTTAATAAAAAGCTGGGGACTCCTGCATGACTTTAGGATCAACGGATTTAAGGCAAACCCCACCAATTTTCACATTACTTAGACCCCAAGAACCGGCAGTGCTTCAGCTCGGGGCTTTTCCCACCCCAAGTTGATTAAAAGGAAGAACTGGAGAGCTGGAAATGAGCCGTAAGAAATGCTGGTCTGAACTTTCTGCAGGAGTAAAAGGGGAAAGTGGCAATGAATTGCTATTATGCACATCATGTAGTCCCTGAAAGTGCTGCCGAGTGTAGTCATACATTCATATAGAGTCAGCCAGGAGTCCATTTTTACATCACTACAGACAGGGAGATGGATATATGGACCATTATACGTTCCCAGCTGGAGGAGAGTGTCTGTAACTTTATGTTCAGAAAGCCCTGGTGATGCTGTGGGCCTTGGTGGGGGGTCTCCTTCTTTATTTTTCTCTTATTTCAGTGGGCTTTGGGGTGTCTCCTTCTCTTTTTTTCCCCCTCTCCTATCACCTCTTGCTTTATTGGATGGTATGAGGCAGCGCAGCCACCAGTGGTCCTGCTTTCTTGAGCATCACCTCCCATCCAGGGATGTAGGGGTTTGGAAAATAAGGCTGAATCCCACAACGATGCTCTTAGTGTCCATACACCAACCTCTGCATCTGCAAGGCCACTCTGAAAACCATCCATAGCACCAAATCCAGATCTCCTCCTCTCTTTAAGCATCGTGGCTCCAGGCAGGTTTTGACCTCACATTTTCTTCTGGGGAGTGGGATTTTATTTTATTTTTCATTTTCTGGATGCTGTGCACAATATCTCACCTCATTTGGGTTAAAAAAAGAGCCTTTTCTGGCTGTGGCAGCCCCTCACCCCACAGAGCAATGCCATCATTTGCATTGAGTATTTGCACTGAACACAGTGTAACCATTTGCTTTTTACATAATGGCAAAGGGGCTTTTTTCATAGAAGAAGTATTTAATTTTAATTAGTGGCCAAGATTGCTCTTTCTCATCTTCTGCCTCCATAATCCTTCCCTTAAATTAAAATGAGTATTTTTTTTTCTGCAATCAGAAATTACAAAAATTATTACAGTTCCCCATGAAATAGCCCAAATCACTGCACATCCCTTGTCAAAGGGAACTGGGATACAGGTGGCTTTGCCCAGCCTGTCTGCCTTTCGGTGCTGGCTCTGAAGATCTCCCCTCACCTTTGGGTTAAAACACATGATGTTTAATTGAGTTATCCAAACTCTTCTCCCCTTTCCACCGGGGTGGACTTCTCCTGAGATTTTGAACCGAAACAAATTGCTTCTTTTTCCTAGTTAGATCTCCCTGGGGCAAAGCTCTGCAGCAAATTAGGTATTAACATCTGTACAGCTCTGTTATCCACCGTGCCAATCACAGCTCCATAATTGCCCACAATGTCTTCCCTGAAGGATGCCTGCTTGTATGTTTAATAAAACAACCAAACCGGGTCTCAAATTTCCTTGCTTGTATGAAAAATTCATAGCTGCAGTTCCCAGTAAGCGTTGATCTGTCGTACGCCTGCCATCGGCTGCGAGGAGGAATCCCAGGCCCAAGGAGATGTGATGGTGTCGAGCTGTTCCTCTAATGGTACATCCCTAGAGATGTACATTCCTTGAGGGGGGAGGGAGGGGAAACTGAGGCAGGGAAATGAGAAGCAGATGGAGGGTGTAAAACCTAAGGAAAGCCAATGGGATCCTGGGCTCCATCAGCAGAGGGGAGGCCAGCAGGGACAGGGAGGGGATTGTCCCTCTGCTCTGCCCTCTTGAGGCCCCAGCTGGAGTCCTGTGTCCAGAGCTGGGGCCCCAGGACAAGAAAGATGTGGGACTGGTGGAGAGGGGTCAGAGGAGCCACGGGGGGGATCAGAGGGCTGGAGGACCTACCCTACAAAGAGAGGCTGAGGGAGCTGGGCTGGTTCAGCCTGGAGAAGAGAAGGCTGTGGGGGGACCTCATTGCAGCCTTCCAGTCCCTGAAGGGAGCAGAGGAACAGGAGGGGAATCAGCTTGTTCAAGGGCAGAGACTGGCAGGACAAGGGGGATGGAGTGAAGCTGAAGGAGGGACGGGTTAGATGAGAGACTAGAGGGAAGTTCTTTGCAGAGAGAGTGGTGAGGGGCTGGAACAGGCTGCCCAGAGAGGGGGTGGATGCCCATCCCTGGGGGTGTACCAGGCCAGGTTGGATGGGGCTCTGGGCAACCTTGTGTAGCTCCAGGCCTGGAGGTTGGTGTCCCTGCCTGTAGCAGGGGGTTGGAGCTCTGTGACCCTTGGTGTCCCTTCCAACCCAGACCAGTCTATGATCCTATGATGCTATGAAAGGAGTTTCCCTCTTTGCAGTATCTGACTGATGCACGTTGACTTCAAATATTCACCAAGTCCAGAAGTGAGTTTTAAGTGGCCGTGTCCCACCCCCATCCCAGCCACGCAGAGGCTAAAGCACCAGTTGGGGCTTTCCAAATTCCTCATCGGCTCAAACGCTGCTGGCAAGCGATTTCCAGCTCGCCTGCTAAAATATGCACCCGAAAATGTAGCGTAAATTGTATATTTGATTGTAAAAATTGCAGTTCATGCTGTGTTGCTTAGTGACATAAATCATCCAGCGGTAGGGCAGAATACTAATGCTCGACTTCTGTAAGGAGCTGACACGGAGCAGCCTAGGTAAGGATTTATCTACCAACCAAATGTTGTTCCCAGGAGGATGGCACGAGCAATTCTGCATAACAAACATATTCCTCAGCTGCGGGATATACGCACGGACGTAAACGGGGTGGGGGGGGAAAATGTATCTGGCTGCTTCTTTGTGACAAACTATATGGAAGAGAGAGGTGCAGAGAGGAGGAGGAGGAGGAAGGCACATTTTCTACCCTAGGTTGTGATGCTGATAGAGAGATAAAAGCACTCGAAGGCACGCTGGCCGAGTGTGGTGTGGATCTGCCAGCATCACTGGCCCAAAGCTGAAACCAAGGGGAAGGTTTGTGGGAAAAGTTTTGCTTCAGTTTGGTAATATTATGGAGAGGTTTTTTTTCAAAAGCAGTTTTGGCAGGTTAAACATCATGAGCGCCATTATTTTGGGAGGGAAACTGAGGCACGGGAAGGAAATGTGCCATAGCAAGCTTGGGGTGGCTTTGAATGCAAATGAGCATCCTTGGGGTGATGCTCAGAGCTGTATCACACCCATTTGGGGGACTTTCTAATCACCCACCTGGCTTTACCACCCCTTCCCATTCTTTAAACCGCTTACCATCCCACGTTGACACATACCTTTGGATGGGATGGAGCCACCCCAAGCCCTGTCCCCAGCTTCAGAAATCCCTGGGGATGCATCCAGCACTATGTGCTCTGCAAAAAGTCACTGGGCTCTTTGAAACCATCCTCTCCCATCTTCGAAGCTGAGCAGGCAGCTGGCATGTTGGGAGGAGAGATGTGTTTAATAGTAATTAGAGATGTTAATAAATGAACAGATGATGAGCCAGGGCGTGGGGAGATTGAAGCTGAGATTTGCTGAAGGGGTTTAGATGCACCAGTCCAATTAAAAAGAACAAGAGGAATCAGACTAAATTGGGGATGAGTTCCTAAATCCCTTAAGCCTTGGCTAAAGGAAGGAGGGAGATGAGCTCTGTCTGTGCTTTGCTATGTCCCAGCACCAGCTTGGGCCCTCTGCATCTCCTGTGATGGTCATCACAGTGCAGATCCATGGGCCAAAAGCGATTAGCAGAGCTCAGCATGACCACACTCAGGATGAGCTACGACAACCAGCGGTCACCCAGTATTTGGGGGATGCTCCCAGCTCTCAGGGCGATGCTCATCTCAGCACAAGCAACCAGCAGAGTTACCTGCTCCTCCTGCCAAGCTATATCTCTGCAAAACCTCCCTGGGCACAGCTTCTCTGCAACCTCTTCTTCCCAACAAGCTCTTATCTTCCCGTAGCTGCTTCCTCGGGCGTCACTAATACCACGATCCCATTTTTTCCCCAATTGCTCCAGTGGGGAAAGTGGGCATTTAATTTCCAAATAAACCACTCAGATTCATTTATTATTTTTTTCTCCCTGCTGCTGCCAAAGTCGTTGTAATAATAATAATTAATCATAAGCAAAGCTCTCTCTTTTGAATGGGATGGTATTAATACTAGTTGGCAAGCTATATCATGCTTTACAGACATTAACTAATTAGCCCTCAGAATGACAGAAGGTGCTTCTTACCACCCGAGTTGTGATGAGCAGGGTAATATCCCTGGGATAAAAGCCTTCCTTCCTCCCCAAAAGAGATGATTTGGGTTTTGGGGCTGCGGTCGAGGCTTGTGAGCATCCCAGGGGGACCAGCATCACTTTGTGCTGTGGGCTGCACATACCTCAAATAAAATAAATAGAATCATATAACTCCCCCCCACCCAGATTGAAAAGCAGAGGGGAATGGGATGCTTGGGATGGGATGTAAAGCTCAACTCAACATCCCTAATTTTGAGGGGCTCCCTTTGCACCACAGTTCTGCTCCTGTAATGACTCCTGTAATGACTAACACACTTTTCCCTCTTCCCTCTGACTTGTTTGGGCTGGTTTGGGGTTGTTTTTTTTTTTTCTCTCTCAACTAGAACAATGGGAGGGTTTTGAAGCTGGAGATGTAATAAAGCCAGAGCCTTCAGTTTCCCCATTATGATTCCTCATTATAAAGTTATTTCCCCACGATTTGAAATATAAATGACGCCTTTGATGTCTGCGCTTTTAAAATCGCTCTTTTTAATTTCCTCCTCTTAATTTTTATTTTTCCCCCAACAAGATGCTCGCCCACAACCCCCTCCCCTTTCCCTCCTTCCCTTTCCCCCCCCCCACCCCCTTTCCCATCCCCTAAACACCAGCACCGCTTAACTCAACCCCACTGCTCCGATGAGGCATTGTAAACACGGCTTGGGCAGAATAAATAAAATGCCTTGAATTGCAAGATTTTGCTTTGAACAAATGGGATAATTGGGGCAGCTGGAAAAAAAAAAGAGACAGAGAAAAAGAAAAAGAAAAAAGAAACAGCCTTGAACGCGATTTCTTTTATTATTTTTTTTCATTTCTTTTTCTTTTTCTTTTTTTTTTTTTAGAGGAGGAGGGAAATAGAGCCCAAGCCTCCCTGTTTTTGGAGCTTTTATCAATAAATAAGAGGCTGTGAGCCCATCTGGGCAAGGAGCGCTGTCAGATGTCCCTCCAAGCTGTGTCCCCGCCGTCATCTCCAGCTCCTTTTCCCCTCCAGTTTGCAGCGGCGGGGCGGGATGGTGTGTGTGTGGGGGGGCTGCAATGTGTTAGCAGCAGGGAAGTGTGCTCTATAGATAAACCCCTGCCAATTTTGCTCTACTCTTACTTAATTAAAAGCCGGAGACTCCTGATCCTGGGGTGATGCCAGCTCCCGCTACGATTCCCTATGTATACAAATATTTCAGCTTGGCCATTGCCCATAGAGCAATGGGGATGTATAGAAGGTAGGTGGATATATAGGGAAAGCATTTTCCAATTGGCATCCTTGGATGGACAAAAACCCCATACCCAGTAAAGCTTTTACTTGGCAAAGGTGCTGTGTGCAGGCAGGAGGGAGCCCACGAGCGCCAGGCTCTGCCAGCCTGATGCTGGCGATAAAATCCTCGTTGTTGTGAGTTTAATTAAAAATTATTGTCTGGTTTGCGTGGCGGGGGCCCGCCCTGTGCTTGCAGATGGATCCGTGGGAGCGGGTTCAGCAGGGTGTGTGTTATCCGTAACGGAGATTACTAGGGCACAGGAGAGAGGGTGGCACCTTTGGGTGGCACCCAGGCTGGCAGCATCCCTCAGGATTGCTGGGGAGATGGTAGATGCTTCCCAAACAGCAGCTCCGGACTCCTACCAAGGCAGATAAGTCAAGGGGAAAGTGATGAAGTGCTGCTCTACTCTTTTCTTTCTTTGAATTTCTTTGGTTTAACATTTCCCTCACCTGATCCTTCATCTGAATTTCCAGATGTGCCTCATTGATGCTGAGCATCCCAGGGAAAGAGAGAGATTAATGCTGCCCTGGCTGCACAGCCCTGCACCAGGGTTGTCCAAGGGGTGCTAGAAGACAGCATGTCCCTGAAATCAAGCCAGGGTATTCCTCCACCATGTAATATACTCAAAAACTGTGGCCATTTGGGGATTAAAACTGGTATCTGGACACCATGAGCTGCAGTTCCCAGGGAAGGGAGCAATCCCAGTTCACCAGCAGGATAAGAAAGCTTGGGAGTAGAGAATAACTCTTTAAACACTTGAAAACTCATGGGAACCCCCAAATCCAGAGCAATTTGGTCCCAGCTCAGGCAAAGCCTGGCTGTAAATCATGGGAGGTGACAAACATCCCAGATAACTGGTATCATGGCACACGGGTACCTTGAAACAAGCTGCAAATTAAGATGAGAGAAGACAAGATTGTATTTAAAATCTATATTATCCTTGTTTTTAACAGTCCCCGCTCCCCCCCAAGCTGGGTGTATTATTATTATTTTATAAAAATAGGATATTAAAAAGAGACTCAGGCTCAGATGAAAAATTTAACAGCGAGTGCGATTTAAGTTTTCATCTTCTAACGATGTCCAGAGAATGGATGTCTTCTTGAAAAGGACAAACTGCAAATTAAAGTGATAGTCAGATGATAAAAACCTTCACTTAAAATATATATTTCTTCCCTATGTTATTAATAACATGCGAGATTAATATTTTAAACTGGATGAATTTTATAAAAAGTCATTTCCAAGCCAGATTGAAAGCTTTCCACTGAGATTATAGGGCCCCTCCCTAGATTCATTGCAAGAGTGCTATGTATATTTTATAGATGTTAAATATAAATATCGCTTTCCTCACCCTCCTCCTCCTCACCACCACATTTTCTTGCATCTGTTTGCACTTTGGAGCCAACGCTAACCTGGCTACTTTCAAAGGAGGTAAGGATTTGCTCTGGGCAAGCCCAAAAAGCCCTTTTTGCCATCAAAAATGCCATCCCTAATGGATGTTATACTTTTAAAGGGCACAGGAGAATCTTGGTGCCGGGTCCTCATATGCCGGAGAAGGAGGGAGAAGTCCATAACTCACTGCTGGGCCCGGGATGCATAATTTATCTCTTGCAATTCTCTATCAATTGGTTATTAAAAGTGCCCTCCCTGTGATGGGTTGTATTAAGTATGTAGCAGGGAAGAGATAAATCAAGTTCCCAAGGTAACTAACTCCCAGTTACAGTCCATAGGGAAAACTCTGCTTGCTTTGCCACAAAAGATTGGGGTTTTGGCCCATTTGGGGGTCAAAAGTAAGTATATTGGTGCAAAGCAGAGGAGCATCCCCATGTATCACCTCTGTGAAGGTCTCTGCATCCTTGTGGGTTCTCCAATGACCATGGGAGTGTGGATATAACCATATATTTGAAAATAGAGCTGAGGGTTGGATCTACTGGCATCCAAGGCATCATTTTTTTGCAGAGCTGGAATAGGCAAAGAGTCATTTCCCTCGATGGGCTGTCGATGAGGCACGAAGAACATCCTGCCGTCACTGAGCTAAACAAAATGGAAATAATTAAGAAAAAAATATCATTTCCGACAGCAAAGTACCCTCTGAGCAGCCGTTCTCTCCCTGCTAAATGCCAAGGATCAGAGCTCGGGGGCTCATTGCAGTAACGACCATGAGCTGATGGAGAAACTCCCCAGGGCAGGAGAAAAGATTTGGGAGAATAAAACCACTCGTGCTGGAAAATATTCAGTGATGGCTGGGGGCAGCTGGGGAGGGTTTTATTGAAGGGAAGGGAAGGAGATGGGGGAGTTAAATTGCCTCATTCCAATCTCTGGGTGATTGTGTGCCATCAGCTTGTGCATTTTGTTCTTCCCAATGTGGGTATTTGGATGTAACCCATCTTCTCTTGCTCGGGAACCTTCTTTATCCTGTGAGATCCAAGTTTGCACAGCGGTTGGTGATCTCAGCTGAAGGGTAAAGCATAGGGAAGGGGAAGCATTCGGAGGGTGAAGCATAGGAAAGAGCCCTTTAGCCCTTTTATTTATAGCAATAAATAAAAAGTAATAAGTCCACCATAAAAAAAATAAAGAGAATTAAAAAGCCAGTAGCAAATGGTCTCCTCATGCCCAAACTCCACTTTTCTCCTTATGGAAATCTGTATCCAAAAGGTCTGAAAGCTCTGGCTTTCCCCATCCTTGCCTCCCATGAGGTTTGTTTCCTTGCAGACTTCTTATTTTCAGGCATTTTTGGCCCTCAGCAATTTTATGACCCCCTCTTCCTTGTCCTCACCACTGCAAGTACTGCAGTGACCAGAAGCTCTCTGAATCCAATTGCCCTGGTTCTCTTTACATCATCTACAAACAGGGAGAACCTTGTAGCTTGATATTGGTGCCACGATAACATATCGCTGCAATAGTCCCTTTGCAATTAAAATTAATTAATTAATTAATTAAGACCAAGCAAATAATGAGGAAAAATGCTAATCAAATATAAAATGTGAGCGTTGGTGTTCATGGGCCTGAATGGTGAAAGATGATGCTTTATGGAAATAAAGGAAGGAGAGTGGTTCTGGACACATAAACATCTAAGTGGGGATGTTTAAATAATTCAGGTGGTGGAATGGATGAAAAGAAAAAGCTTGGCCAAAGGTGGGAAGGGCCCAGGAGGTGGCAAATCCCAACATGGCCAAAGCAAGAGGAGGCTGAACCCAGCAGTTGGGAAGGAAGGGGTCAGATCCTGCACATCTCCACCTTGCTTTCCTCCACCTTGTAGGGACGGTATCAATAGATGGCACTCCAGAACTGCTCCTTTGTCCTATTGCAAGTCCTCTATGGATAGTGGAAAGGTGATGGTTCCATCCGGGTTGTGGAGGGGACACCAACTTTTGGAGCAAAGAGGTGCTCAGATGGCCTCACAGCCCTCTTTGCGTTGCTTGGAAAGGCAAAGCCAACGTATTTCGGGTATCCAGGCATGATAAGGACTTCTTTAAAACCAGAATAAAAATTGCTAAAGACTTTCCAAGGACACAGATATCAGGACAATCCAACATTCCCATCTCCAGCGCTCCCGACGCCGGCAGAAGAATAAAAAACTCAGGGAGAGAAGGAGGGCAAACATACACCCCTCCCTCCATCCCCAACCTCCTCCACCAAATTGCTTTTACTTAACAGTTTAGGTCAGCTTCAAGTAGGTCACAAGGATGTGTGTATCTTCAGAATAAAGTCTTTAATCGGCTGATGGATATGAAAAAATAAATTACAGTGGCAAAATGTAATAAACGTTAAAGGGAAAATGATGAGGGTAATATAACTACATTGATTTAACTAGGATGATATAGAGGAATTGTCTGGTTTATAGGTCTTTAGATGTCTATTAGTGGCTCTGTATTAAGGAATAGGGCTGTTCTCTTGATATACTTAAGAGCTGTCAGTAATTCCTATTTCACAGTCCGCTGCTTCAATTCAGAAAGTGCGGTGCAGCCCCAGCGACCCCATCCCGGGCTCGCTGGAGGGTGACCGCCCGCCAAAGGTTTCCTTTTCAAGCCGGCGGCGAGCTAAGCAGCCAGATTATTCAAACCCACGCCGCGGCGAAGAGCAGCCAGCGGTCCCCTCCCCGGGGACTGCGGTGGCATTTGTTTTAATAACTCCATCGTTACGCCACGCTCTTCCTCCGCTGCGGGAGAACTTGTCTTGGTTTGGCAGGGGGGGGAGGAGTAAAGAACCCCAAGGCTTCAATCCTCAAGGTCCACAGGATCTTTATTTTTTCCCCATGTATAGGATTATAGTGGCATTTTCAGCCCTTTAAATGCTTTTTTTACATCTACCTCTCTGTGCCTGATTGCACCCAAGGGGTGGGAAATCGCTCCTGCTCTTACCACTCTCCCTTTCCTCCTCTCAACGCTCAACTCCCAGAGTGCCAGCTTGTCCAACCTTAATGAATATATATAAATATTTCCCCAAAGCAGAGGCTGAGGTGGGGAGTCAGGAGCAAATTCAACCCCCTGCTCCTGCCTGACCTGTTTCCAACAGGTTGGCTGGTCTTCAGCCGGCTCCAGTGCAGCCTCCAGCTGTCCATCGACCTGTTTGGAATTTGGAAAGTACCTTTATAACTAAGAAAAATAAATCTTGGTTGAATTTCCTAGATGGAAGAGGTAATACTTGGCCACAGCAGCCCAGGATCAAAGAGTTACTTGATGTTTTTCCCCTCCAAAAGTGAGGAACATCCTCATCCAGCCACCTCTCCCAAGGAAAGAATTTCTCACTAAACCTAGAAAATAAAAAAAAACCCCATTCAATATCATTCTTTAACATGAAAAAGGATGGATTGGCACAGTTCTCTTCCCAGCCTGCCCGCCGCAGAGAAATAACAACACTCCTTAATTAGACCTGCAGGCTCCACGTCCCTGTTCAGGCAAGGCTGGGATGCAGCTGGCAGCAGTGGGTTTTCCTGGGCTTTTTCAGCGTATGAGCACTCTGGTGCCACTGGCCACCTTCCCCTCTGCTCATCACCCTGAAAAGAAAGATGGATTTATGGAAATTGAAATTTTCTAGGAGGAAAAAGTGATTTTTTTCAGCAGAGAAGGCACAGCAAGGTCTGCAGGCCCCCAACATAGCCAGGGGAGGAAAGAGCAGAGGAGCTTTTGGGAACATCACATCTTCATCCCACCTGAAAGAAAGTGACCTGCTCCAGGTTTGGTGCAAATTGATTGCCAAAAATCTTGCAATTGTTGCTTTTTCTCCAGGGTTTGTAGCTGCAGAAGTCATGTTGGTCCTACCAGCCTCAGGATGCTCCTTGGGATGTGTTTTATAGCATTGCTAGGGAGCAAACCACACGTCGTGATAGAGCACATTTCAGCTGGATACAAAAGGCTCCAACCACGAAGCAGGAAGGATGATAGCAAAACCCAAATGAAACACTGAATAAAAACCAAATTGGACGGGTTTGATCCCCAAACTGCCTTTTCCTGCTTCTTAGCAAGGAAGAAACATTTCAAAAAATCTCAGAAACATGATGGAAAGTTGTTTTTCTTGATATCTCATAACATTTCCACCTGCAGCATTTTGGCTGCTTTCTTTTTTTTCTTCCTTCCTTTATTTTGTGGTGGGGTTTTTTTTATGGCTTACAAGTAAAAGAGGTTTTTATCGAAAATCTGTTTTTCAGGAACAAGAAAATCAATAAAAATATATCAGTTCAAGCCTCTGTTAAAGAGCTAGAAAAAGGTCCCCCTGTGCAAAAAAAGCAAGGCAAAACGTCTCGTTCAGATTAGGCACAGAATCTTTCTGTGTCTCTTTGAGCCACACGAACCTTGTGCTTAATGCAGAATCTTTTTGCATAACAGTTTATAAAGATCCTGGTGCCATTGTGAGCGATTCAGAAACCAAATAAAAACCGACTAAGATCATCTAATAACTGGTTTGCAGTGATTTATTTGACCAATTCCAGCTGTAACCGAATTCCTGAGGCTTTGATAATCTCTTTAGCATTGTCAGATTGGGCTTTGCATGGGACACGTTTTCTCTGTCGACCTTCTTTGTGTTAATAAACAAAAAAAATATAAAGCATGCAGAGCAATTGATCTGGCAGGTTTTTAAGCCTCTCCTGCCCTCCAAGTGTGGATGTTTCACCTTTGGGAAGGGCTCCAGAGAGCTGGTAGTGATCTGCATCCCAGCACACGTATCGGACTCCTTGGGAGCTGTTACAGTGATGCAGAGATGTGTGTTGCTTCAGTAAATCCAGCAGTCATTTAACCCCACTGAGCACACACACACACGTATATATATATATAATTTCCACCAGCCCTTAGTCCATGCCAGGGCGCTGAAGGACTAGGTTGACTTCTGTATTTTAATGGATTAATCTCAGCTAAGCTTTGCTTTCTTTTCTTGGAGATTTTCACTTCTACTCTTTTTTTCCCCCCCCTGGATGTATTCCAGCATATCCAGGATGTGTTTGATATTGCTCCTACCATATCAAAGCATCCAAATGTGCACAGATTTCAGTGAAGTGTGGAAGAAAAGCAAGAGATGTTTTTATCTCTCTGCCTCTTTTCTAAATCGCCCAGAGCCCGGACTTCTTTCTAGCTCAGCCACGTGATGCGGCTGCAGCCCCAAAGCCTCTCTCAGAATCGAGGGAGGAGGCGGGTGAGATGGGTAAAAAAATCAGTGCAGTCCTCTGGAGATAGGGCCAAACCTTTGCTCCGACACAGTATGACCTTTGAAAGGGTGGGAAGGCTTGGAGCTGGGCTTCTCCAAGGAGATTAAAAGCTTCTCGTTCTTGCATCGCCTTCCTGGTGCATGCATCTCTCTCCTGGTACTCACATCTCCCTCCCTGTGCTTGCATCTCACCCCTGGTTGTTGCATCTCTCTCCAGATTGTTGCCTTTCCCCCCTGGTGCTTACATCTCACCCTTGGTGCACGCATCTCCCTCCCCATGCTTGCCTTTTGCCCCTATCACAGTTCAGCAGGCAGAGAGCTGTCCCAAGTCCTCGTGTCCAGACCCCACCACCCATCAGATGGACAGAGATACAGTCACCCCACTCCAAGGGATAACTTTTAGGTGAATGCCCATAACTCAAAACAGGGTTTTGCTTTGTTAGAATGAAAACTCTCTGCTTGTCAACCCCTAATATCACTTAAACCCACAGATGGAGAATAATGTGTCTGAAGCTTTCCACTCCCCAAGTACTCTGAAACCTAATGAGGGAGTGGTTCGAGTCACCCCAAAACCCCATGCTATGCCCCCCCACTGCCTGCACCATGGCTCTCACCTCACTATTTCCAACGTGGCTTTACCAAGCAGGATAATGCAATGTAGATAATATCATATATATATATATACATATATATATATATATAATTTCTGAAGTGCTATATGTGCTACCCATAGGTGGTAGCATATATATATATCTCCATAAGGGTTTTTATTCAGGAGAAAAAACCTAAAGAATTAAGAATTTAAAAAATGGGAGAGAAAAGGTAACTCCACAGAAGCCTTTTTGGCACTGAAGATCGAGGTGGAACGTAACATCTCAAGAACAAAATGTATACAGTGTGGAGAGAAATAGCTGTGTGTGATGGAAAATACATATGGGGGAGAGAAAATTGTCAGCATCAAGCTGTTCTTGTGAAATATTTGTCAACGTTAACATCATATTTCTTAACCTGGAAAAAATAAACCCACAACAAAACCAAACCAAAAACCAGATGCAAAATGTTGCTTCATGTTCAAAAACTTCTCGTTGAGGGTCCCAGGATGCAAGTGTTGGGATTTCACGTTGGACACCCTCTGGGAATCACTCTCAGCCCCAAACTGGAAATGGAGCCTGTTTTTCTCTGCTAGCCAAAGACCAAGGCCTCCCTCCTCCTTGCTCTGCTTTCTCCCAGTTTACCCATCACCCCAATTAAAGGGCATCCAGTGGATGAGAAAACCTCCCCGGCATTAATCACGGCAGTAACAACCTGCAGTCACTGGAGCAGAGTAATAAGGTCACATCCAGGCAGCAGAGTAACCCACTCCTCCTGTCACCTCTCATCAGCCCTTTCTTCCCAAATGCCCTTTAATTAAGGGTCGCTAAAGACTTTCACTGCTTGGAAATGATCCCAAGCCTGGGTTTGTATCTGCCTCAGAAGGACTGGACATGGATTATTGCAGTGAGGAGAAGGAACAAGGGGCTAAAAATGATGTTCCATTAATGTCCATTAATGGACATTAAAATGGAAAATACCTTCCCCCCCACCCCACCCCAGGCTCACCCCATCAGCCCAGTGTCCTTTCAGCACTGTCTGCCTTTGGATAAATAAAATATCAGGTTCAGCCCTGCAGATGTTGCCAGGAGAGGCAGAGCTGGAAGAGGCAGAGCCACTGCCGGTGTCACTTCCCAGCCCTCCCCTTCCCTGCATGCTCAGCTACTTCCCGGATGCTGACTAATCCATTCGTTATTAGTTAATAATGAGCGATGCCCATTAATGGTGCATCTTCCTCTGCCTCGTGCCGTGTCACACATGCCGCTGACACGTGATGAATAAATGAGGCTGTAAGGAAGAAGCTTATGGGTCTGTACAAAACAGGGTTGTGACTGCCTTTGGTCCTGCTTTTGTCCAGATCTCCTCTCCACATGCACCTTCGTGTGTTGTGGCATGGTTAAAGCTGCTGCAAAGCTGTCATGGAGGTGGCCAAAGCCTTTGGGACAGTTGGATTCCCACTCTCCATGGCTGAGAAATATTTGGACCCATGAAGAGCAGCCTTGTATTGGAAAGGGGTGAAATGATGGTGGCGGCTTCCTACCTCCATGAAGTGTGGGGAAGCACCAATGACCTCATTAGCAGGTAGTGGAGGTGAGGGAAGGAATCAGATGTCTCACTATGGGGCATTCTCCCCATTTAAAAAACCTTACACAAACCTTCCAAGGAGCTGCTGAGGGGCTGAACACCCCCCTAGGGAAGAGGAGGGGGAGGGGAGACCTTATCCTCACCTACAGTGACCTGACAGGAGGGTGCAGAGAGGTGGGGGTTGGTCTCTTCACCCAAGTGACAAGTGTTGGGATGAGGGGGAATGGCCTCAAGCTGCGCCAGGACTAAGGAGCTGCGCCTGGACATCACAATGTCCTTGGGTGGAAACAAGATGTGCCATCCCAGATGACAGGGTTTTTAGACCTGGTGACCAACTCCAATCTGAGTTCAAAAAGCACGTAACAGTCTCAACAATGTGTTTCATTAAGAAAGGAATCAAGAGGACCCTACAGTGCCTGTGCAGACAGGAAAGCTGCAATCACAAGCCCAACCTTTAACTAGACATTAGAGACTCCCCACCAAAATGCAGTGCAGACAGCTTGGCCCCAAGAGAGCTCCTACAGGGGTTCAAACCTCCTTAAACAACCATAAACCCAAGTAAATCCATACCAACATGGACTCTGTGGGTATCAACACCTATAAGCAATGTCTAGAGAATCACAGCCAGTTGCTCCCAGGGGCCACATGCTGGGAGAGTCATTTTGGGGCTGGTTGCATCTAGGGAGGGGGAGTACTCACATCCAGTAGCACCACAGGCTCATCAGGCACCACCAGCCTGCCTTAAAGCAGCTGGAAAATTGAGTGAGCTCAACGGAGAGACACGTCTGCAGATGAACATCTCGGGCCCCCTCTAACTGCCAAGCTGCTAGCGAAACAGATGGCTCCAGGTTAAATGTGAATTGCAAACCTAAAAAATAAAAACGGTGTTTGTGCCCTTCCCTACACCTTTATGATATATAAAGATACAGAAAGCTGGCTTGTTTCTGTCAGGGAAAGAGTGCTGGGGTTTGGGTTTGGTTTGTTGGGGGTTTATTTCCTTCCATTAGGGAAAAACAAGGCAGGGTTTTTTTTTTTTCTGACATGAGTTGGGGGAGCTCAGTTGCTTTCTGGGGGTATTTCAGCTCTGGGAAGGGGCAAAGTTTAGGGAAAAAACCCAAGATGTAATGCAATTAATTGCAGGAAACTGGGAAATCATATTCACTGGGGACCCTGGGGTGCCTTGCCTGCTTTATACATGTTGAAGATCCTTAAGAGGAGCAAGAGAGAGAGATGGGAGGATCTAACAAGCCCATTCTTCACCCTGGCAAGCCCAAACTGGGACCAGAGAAGGGGAAAGCTATTCGCATCTCCCAGAGAGCTTTGTGAAGTCAGTTTGTAGAGAGGCGGCCGTAAGGGCCAGGGATTACAGCATAATTAAGGTGGCATGTCAGAATAATTACCTTTCCCAGCCAGGGAGCTTGTCCCTGGCTCAAATTATTCTCCTGGAGTGGAATTAGTCGGGAAGTCATTTGTGAAGGGCTGTGTTTTTGTTCAGGTTGTCTTCAAAGAAGCCAGCAGAGAGGCAAAAACACCCCTTCAGCCTTTCCTTTCCCCTTCTTTCTCAGTTTTGGGGGGTATATTTATTCCCCACAGCAGCCACTCCACACCTTATCCCAGTAACAACCCAGTCACCGGCTTTAAATACAGGTGGGACAATTAACCAGCAAATGAAGAGCTCTGTTGCTATGTACAATGGAGCATTTAAATATCTTTTGTTAATGTGAGGATCCCTATTCAGGCAGAGACAAAAGAGACTATGGTTCTTCTCGGGAAATAAATCTCGCACCTCTTCTCCTTTTTTTTTTCCTGTTTTTGCCAACATAGAGAGAAAAAAATATATTATTCATATTGAGACAAGGACCAGCTGAAGGATTTGCAGCTGAGGCTGCGGCTGGAGCAGCAGGAGATGTGCCTGGCAGGTTGGGAGCCAGGTACCGGCTGGGGATGCTGCAAGAGCAAAACCAGCATGGTTTGGAAGCAGAGAGACAAAACCCATCGTGACTTCAGCCGAAGCGGCAATTTCCTCTTGCAATCGGTTGAAACTAAGTGTTTTGGTTGGGGTTTTTTGTTAATTAATTAAACTTCTGGGTCGCCCTTTGAAGAAAAGGGGGTGTGAGGCAGGGGGAAAGCTTCTTAGGCGCTTTCGAAAATGCCGCAGCAAAATGTTTTGGCACTTCTAAAACAAAGCCTTTCACTTCACAGATACCAGGATGAAACATCTCAGCGTTTTTTTCAAAGGTTTTCTGCTCTTTAATTCTTTTTTAACCTGAAATTATTCATCTCATTAACATAATCCTGAATTCACGCTGCTCTGGTCCTCCTCAAACATAATTTCCAGCAGATGCACAAGCTGATCAAAAAAATACCTTTACAGCATATTGACTTAGGGCCATAATTTTGCCCATATTCACACCTTATTTCTTAATTCCTTGATCAGTAAATGCATCTATCGAGCCGTGGTGAGCAATACAGCCCCATGAGAAACCCATCTTGGATTCCCAAGATGCTCAGGAGAGTTTACAGGAGCCTCCAGGCAGCTTCCAGCCCTGGGAAGGATGGGGCCCAGGTGGGAATGCACGTTCCTCTACCATGCTATAAATATAAATATGGGTATAGTGGCATTTGGTTTATTGAGATAAATTTGGAAGATGTTCTGCTGGCTTTATATAACATGAAGACGACGTGTGTTTACTTCTATCTGTTGCTGATATAAATATATATAGATATGGTCCATTTCAGTTTAAACACATTCTCATCACTATATATGCATTCCTGTAAACTGTGCATCCCTCAAATTTCACTATCCTCCAGGTGAATGTCTATACCCACAGCTGGGTGTATTCCTTCAAACGGCATATTCACACCTCTTTGTGCCTGGATGTGCCTGTGGAAAGATGAGCCCTGCTCAAGAAACTTGTGGGTCTCCATAAATCTCCATTTCCAGGTGAATGGGAGGGTGGGTTTGTGCATGCACATGCCCAAATCTGGGAACTTAATAAAGTGTTGCAGGCAGGGAGGGTCTAGGGGACCTTTCTCTCTTCCTCAGTTGTCCAAAGCCACTTTGCTGTCAGCGAAATTCCCTGGATTTCATCAGAGATGTGTTGAAGAAGCCGTCCCAGTGTGGGAAAGAGTCTTGCAGTGCAAAAGAACTGATGCAAACTGGATGCCACCGGGTTGACAATGGAGCACTTGGAGATGGTGATGCTCATCCCTGCCTGGAAGCATGGGAGTTTGCAGTGGGGCAGGCAAGTCACCAGCAGGAGGGGGGATGTCTTCTGGGGTGGGGGTTTGTGCATCTCCCTCTTCTTTCTTGACTATCAAGGTGTTACATTGTGCAATGGGTCACCTTGAACTATTTGGACCGGGGTCCTTTGGGACCACTCTGCCCCAGGCGCTGGTACCCAAGGCATTAGGGGAAAGGGGATGTGATGCCTGTTATGAAATAAGCTTGAGGCACCTCGTTAGCTGAAGGGCTGGATTCTCATTTACACTCCAGCCTCTCCAGGCTGTGCAGCGAGGGCTGCAAACGCAGCTCCGGGAGCCCTTTTATGTTCAGAGCAGCTCAAGTGTAAATGAGAATCAGGCCCTCCAGTGCCATTTCTTTTCTTCCAGAGAGAAAAAAAAATCTCCTTGACTACAGGAAGTGAAGTGGGTCAAGATGGTTTGGGGTTGACTTCAATCTCCTCAACAGCGTGGTGGGCGACAGCTGTCCTTCACTTGAGAGTGGAAATGTTTAAGCTCTTTTCTGAGGCGAGGGTAGTTTACAAACTGAGGCACAGCATCCATAGAAAAGAGAGGATGCTTGTACCGTGGCATCAGTATTGGAGCAAAGGGACTTTCCCAGCTTCCCTCTGTGCAGAGCTCTCCAAGGAGGAGCAGATGAGCAATGATCAAGGTCAAGGAACTCTTCTGGACTTCACTTGCAGGGAAATGACATTGCAAAGGCATGCCCAGTAGACAGAGGGTTTCGCTGCAATAAGCTTCCTGAATTTTGTGCTCTGTTGCTCTGAGAGGACAGAGAGTTTGGAGTGTAGGGAAATAAATCTGGGTGTGCTGGTAGCTGCAAAGGCTGTGACTCCTGCCCTCAGATGTAAAGGTTTCTAAGAACCATGGTGGTGAGAAGGAGATGGACCCATCCAGACCCTAAATACCTGGGGACAGTATTAATTAGTGAAAAAAAAAAAAGAGGGAGGAGAAAGTGATTCGGCTGTGCCACACAAAAAGATGTTTATCTGCTATTGAGTGGGTAATGAGGCTGTAACAAATTAATATCTGGGGCTGGAATGTGTGCAAGATGAAGTGATAAGGATGATTTCACACCTGGGAATGAGGGGAGATGAGGCTGTCAAGAACCCCCTGAATCTTCAGCAGCTATTGGTAAGGTCATTCTGGCCCTACTGATGACATTATTGAGGACACCCCCTTCCATGGAGGGCACCCATTCTTCCAGAGACATCCCCACCACGGCTCCCAATACTTGCATGGCCCCTTGGTGACACCAAACACCTGCTCTGGGGCTGGGGACACCAAAAGCAGCCTGTCCCTGCCATCCCTGCTCCTGTCACTCCACGCTGACGGAGCAATGGGATGAGACATGCTTGCTGATTCATTGCCTCTCCTGGCGACTCCGAACAACCCTCTTAGGAGCTTCCCTTAGCACTTAATCAGAGAAGAGCTTGTCTGTGGCATCTTAAGGACTTCTCAGGTGAGACAGATCCTTCCCTGAATAATAAAGCAAGCTAAGGTACAGGTGGAGATAGGAGGAGATGTTTTTTTGATGCTGCCACTCGTAGCATCTGATTGCAGCCTATTCCCATGATGGATGCACGGAGAGGCGGCACTGGCTTTGGTGCACAACCTGTTTACTGTCTTTTTCACTGGTGTCATTTTGCTGAAGCCTGAGCAGCCTCCAGCCTCATGCAATGATCCTTGCAAGGTGAGACAGGGTCTTCCTCACTACAGGTACCACGTAGGGAGAAGTTAAGTGACTTGGCAGGGGTTGCAATGAATCTAACTCTGATTTCCCAACAGAAATCACCCCAATTATTAGCCTAAATCATCACAGAAGAGCTTTGACCTCCATATTCTTCCTTTACACCAAGGAGAAGAGGCTGGAAGAATAGGAAATTCAGATTTCTCCCTTTTGAATCACATCTGCTGCTATTGCTTGTGTTACAGCAGCTTGCAGAGCCTGGTACAATCGACACCCCATGTGCTGGATGCTACCAGCATCCAGCCCTTCAGTTATTATCATTGCTATTGTTATGGAATAAATCATTCCTTAAGCTTCGCTCTTTCATTGCAAATTGTCCATGAAACACTTGCAATCTCTGCAGAGAGACACCCGGGTTGACAGACTAAATCAGATCAGTAATCAAATCCAGATCCCATCTCCTGCTACCTGGTATGAGTTATTAGTACCAGAAGGTGTTGAAGGAAAAAGCAAGAATCTCTGCAGGAGGAAAAAAAAAGTGTAGGAAAGGTTTCTTCCTCCTAGATCTGAACTAGAAAGATCTGGAGCTTTCTTATATACATGATTTGGACACCAGTATTTACTCTTTTAGTTCAAGATATTTGGGGTCTGGGACTTAACAGGAGTTGGGCCTGATGTCTGTAGCAACCAGACCTTGGGTCAGGTAGTTCTGGTGATTCCCAACAGAAAATGGATGAGGAGCACAAGGAGCAGGGCAGGTAGGGTCAGCAAGGATGGAGCAGGAAGGCAGCTCCTTGAGTTACTCCTAAACCTGGACACAAACTATTTGGGATCATAATTATGGAAAAAAACACCATGTTTTGTGGCTTGCAAAACTTATCCTGGATAAAGTCCTCCACCCAGCTGACGGGGTATGGCCCGTGTGCCCCATCTGGCATTTTGGTCAGGGCATTGAGAAATGAAAATTTGCCTTTAGTTGACAAGAGCTTCAGGTCTCTTCATTGATTTTTGTTTTCCTTGAGATTTAGGTCCTCTTACCCATATCTTCTAATAAAAGCTTAGTTTTTCCTGCTTGTGAAAGCCTCTGCCCAGCACAGCTGTATTACTGGGGATAAGGGGCTCTGGGGAGCAGAGCAGCACCAGCTCCCTCCACCACTCCGCGCCGGGGTCGATACTGAGTCACTATCTCTAGTAATTGGTCTCCTTGTAGACACAGGCAAAGCTGAGGGCTGGAAACCACACTTGCACCCTCTTCTGGGATGTTTTTGGCTCCAAATGTACCCGTCTGGAGAAATTAGATGTTTTCACAGAGGTTGATGATGGGGAGAGGGCAGTGCACGCTGCACCCTTGCAACCCCCTTTCAATTATCCTGCTGCAGCACCAAGTAGGGCCTTCTTCATTTGCAGGTGAAGATTTGGGGCTTTATTTTGTACAACAGGGTTTGTGGGTTTTTTTCCTAGCCTATTTTGTCCTGTTCCCCTTGTGCTTTGCTTGGCAGAGAAGCCTGTGCTGCCTGGGCTAGCAGCCCCCACCTTCTTCCTGCTCCAAAAAGACAGTCAGCTCTAGAGAAAGCAAATGGAAGGACGGATTTTATTTTATACCATTTTAATAAAGAGCCAGAGAGGGAGTTGGATGCCTCATGACATAGAGCAAAATTCAAACGAGCTTGAAGCTGTCCCTCTGCCTTGGCTGCAATTTAATGTTTGTTTCTATACACGACTGAGCGCCAAAGCATCAGCAAAAGCTTAGAAAAACCCTTTCACTGCACAAAAAAAACCCCTCCAAACCCAACCCAGAAAAAAAAAGTGGTTCAAAAGCAGTGGAGAGAGATCAAACACCCAGTTTGTCCTTTCTGGAGAACCAGAGGCACTCATGGATGGGTTTGATCCCTGCTCCGGAGGAGAGATTTCCACCCTCCGGATCCGCGCTGCCTCCCGCCGCCATCCCCACTCCAGCACTTCCTGGAGGATTGTGTGTAAATGGGATTTAAACTCCCCCATCCTTATCGCAGACTAGTGACAGCTGACCAAAGCCTAAGGCTTATTCTTTCTCACTCCTGAAAAAACATGTATACATATATATATCTCCTTTTTTCCAGCTGCTGTAGCACTGACTTTATCCTCTCCCATTTGCACTTTCTCATTCTTCCAGGGTTTGGGGTTTTTTTTCTGCATTGCTTGGTGAGGGGTAACCATGGTTTAAAACACTGCAGTGGTTTTGCAACCCAGTTAGGAGGAATAAACCTCACAGGCATCACCTCTGGATTTAGCCCAGGGCTTTGCAAGAGGAGGATTTAGCAGTGCCAGGGTCAGGACACGGCTGCCCTGAAGTTGTACATGAGAACTTATAGTGGGCACATCTAGAAGAGATTATCTCCAAACAGTGGGATGCAGCCTATAAAATGAAAAAAACCCCTCTTGACTTGCCCCATGCAGTACTTACACGGCTGTAAAAGAAATCCCTCTCTTTTCTTGTCTCTTCTGGTAATTAAAACCACCAGCTTCGTGTCTGAAAGCCTGTCCTAGGGAAGGCTCAGTCTGTGCCCTGAGAGGGGTGGGGGAGACGGGGGATTTTGGCATGCTTGAACATCAGAGCTCATCCTTGCACTCAAGCAAAAGCCCTGGCACCTTCATCCCTTCTCCAGGTTCTTCCCTTTGCAGCGCTCCCACCCTAAAGCCTTGAGATATTCCTAAACCTGACCAAAACCTATTTGGAATCATCATTGTGAAAAAGCCCACCATGCTTTATGGTTTGTAAAACTTAACTTGAATAAAATCCTTCACCCAGCTGAACAGGGTATGGCCCATGTGCCCCATCTGGCACGGGATGGGTACCAGTGTGTTTAAATCCCCTCAGCATGATGAAACTGGGGTGCTGGATCAGAACAAGGGTTCCAAGCATTGTTTGGCTGGAGCTTTGGGTTTATTTTGGCAGCAGCATTTCCAGAACGAAGCTTTTCAGGCTGCACAGGGAAAGCAGGAATAGCCTTTTCTGATTGTCAGGGACATTGTTTGAGAAAGAAATGCAGAAAGAGATATGGGGACCCACACCAGGGACATCTCTCGCTGGGTGCCTCTGTCTTCGCCACCCGCCCTGTGAGCAGCCCAGAGCTTCTGAGCTGCCCAAAGGGAGGAAGCAGAGGCAAGCTGCTTTCCAGCTGAAAAGCAATTGCAAGGATTTTGCTCTGTTTCAGGGGTTTTCTCCTCCAAAAGACCAGGTTGAGCAGCTTTGGCTCTTGCCATTCCCATCCCAGCCACAATAAGCTATTTATCAGCAGTGTGGTCTCATGGCCAGCACACTTGGATTGTGGTTGGGTCCCTTGGTGCTGCCTTCACACCCCTCATCCCGTGCAAATCACTTCTCTCCTCTGGCCTACAACATCCCCCCCAGCACCTTCTGTTTAGGTAAACACAGCTACAGGTATAGGATGGGACATATAGATAAGGATGGATGGATGCAGATTTTATGGGTATGGAAATATATAGAGAGATATAGGTGTAGATATAGATTTTATGGATATATATATAAATTGTATGGATATTGATATAGATTATATGGAAATAGGTTATATGGCTACAGATGATATGGATACAAATGTGAATGATAGGGCTGTAGCTACAGATGCAGATACAGGTACAAATACAGATAATATGGAAAGGAGTGATAGGGATATAGGTGATATGAATATAGGTATCGATATTGATATAGGTGAAATGGATATGGCTATGTGGATATTGATATGGTAATATATCTATATAGACAAGTATAGGGATAGGCATATGGATAGGGATAGGTAAAGGTAAAGATATGTAAGCCTAGACCTAGGTATAGATTAGATAGAGATATACATGTAGATCCAGACACAATGCTATTGGAAAAGCAAGCTGTTTGGGGGCATTAGCAGCAAGTTTGGGCCACTCAGACCTCTCCCAGTGCTGGAAGGGGATGAAAACCTCACCCACAAGCAGAGAGGTAAAGAGGAGGGGAGGAAAGTTGAACTGTCCCAGTTGAAGCCCCAGCTGGGACAAAAATCATTTGTTACATTAATCGGTGCTGGAGATAGTGCCGAACGAATGAAAGTTATTAAAGGAGGGGAGATGGATGGAGCTCAAGGCGTCCGTTTGTTTTGCCAGCGCCAAATTCGTTTCCAGAAAAAGCCCTTATCAATTCCCAGGGAATAGTTTGCCCTGTCAGTGCCGAGCGGGTGTTAATGTTCTTTACGGCTCCGTTAGAGCCGGTGCAGTGACACCAATCTAAATAAGGGAGGAAGGAAGGCTTAATCAGCCTGTCACTGACCAGTTATTAACATTTTAGAACAAGGGCATTAAAGGAGAAAATTCTGAGAGGTCAATTTGTACTTCAGGAGAGAAGCCAAAAAGATAAGAAGGAAAAACTAGGAGAGGAAAAGGAATGTCCACCAGCCAGCGGTCACGATGCCAACCATGAGACTGGGGTTATCGGGGTACCCAAACCCACAAAAGACCTGAGATGGTGATGGACTGACACAGGATGCCCCAGGAAGGTGTTTCCCCCACCGTGAGGATCTCCAGCTGAGGTCAAGCTTTCCACCCATGTCCTTGGCAGCAGTGTGTGTCCCCCCCCCTCCTCACACTTGCTTGCGGTCTCCACACCCCAGAGGTGGCTGCAATTCAGTGGGGCCGCATGCGATTGCTCGGCAAAGCCCTGTGGGATGAAAGCTGTGTGCTTAGATATGGTTTATCCCTTCCAACCCCTGATGATAATCCGGGATTTGTCCTTCTAGTATATGATTACATTTTGCCCACTCTCTTTGAAACGACACCGTTCTGGCCCTTTTCCCCGCAGCTTGTCCCACCAACCCTAAGGAAAACTGTTTGCCAGGCTCTGATTAAACCTTCCTTGCAGCAAAGTCCCACCAGGATCCCAAATGACTTGATGGGCGTGTCCCTCACAGTCTGCACCAAAACACCTCTGCTTCTCACCCCACTGCCAGAGCATCCTCCAGCCTCAAAACACCCATCATCTCTAATGTCCCCATAGGGACCACACAGGGACCAGGCATACAAGTGCATATATTCATCTCCTGTAATAAATAAGCAGCTTTGCTTGCGACAGTGGCTTCTGGCCATCGCTCCCCCAGGCAGCTGGATCTATAGAGAAACATCATACGGGCTCCATTTGGGAGCAGGGTATCAGCCAGGAAGCTGGCACTGCTGCTCCCCATTAGGTTTATTCGCTATATGTGTTGCTGGGCCATTAAAGGAGCTGTGTGATAGCTGTCTGGCTGTTTGCAGGAGCAGTGGAGCAGCAGGAGAGACAGCAGCCGTCCCTCAAATCATTTCTCCAGGGGGAAAGAAAAGAGAGAGAAATAAAATCTTAAAAAAAAAATAAAATGAAAGCTGCAACGGAGGAGTCAGGAGAACCAACATTTCTAGGGTTGGGGTTGGGGTATTTTTTAGGAGAAGGGGTTTGGTTTGGTTTGTTTTCAAGCACATTATTCACAGGGAACCTGAGTCGGGAGTGTCTGGACTCTGGAAGGGCTGGGGATGCTCTTTGGGATGGCAGTGACTCTGAGGGATAATGCAGGTCCTGCCTAAAGGAATATGGGAAAGACCACTCTTTGCTGGGGTTGAGTGCTTCCAGACATGGCTTTTGCACCCGGGTTCCATTACAAAGGCCAATTTTTTACCCAGGACAGACCTTCATCACTGTGATTTGGGAGGATCCAAAGGCTGAAAATATGCAGCCAGAGCCAGCCTGTGGATTAGAAATACCCACCATATTCTGGCCTCTGCAACAGCAGCTTGTCCTCCTCGTTCATGCTGCTTTTCCCTCTCCCAGATGATATATGCACAGCTATGACCCCCCTCAAGTCCAGCTGTGAGGTTCTACTCTGGGGCTTGAGTCATGTTCCAGCAGATATCCCTCCTTTTCTTCCTCCTTATCCCAGCTGCTCAGAAAGGAAAGGCAAAAAAGCAAAAGCAGCAGCAAGTCCTAGAGTAGATCAAGCTATCTCTTTTTTGTTTTCCTCCAACAGGGGCTGCAGCATCCAACTCCTCCTGTCCAGCACTTGGTATTGCCCTGATATCCCTGACCAGGGTTTGGGGACCAAATGAGAATGTTAATTCCATAGCAATTGGGGTGAAAAGAAGGGGGAGAAAAGTAATGATGAGCCTTCAGTCCTGGTCCTTGCTTCTCTGATGGCCTCTCTTGCAAGATTTGAATCCATGAAAGATGGTTTTAATACCCGGTGTGCTGCAGGGATATTTGTTTGACGTTGAAGTCAACCGGCCCGAATCCACCCGATAAATAAACTGATGCTGGAAAGTTGGGCTCGCCACCATGCACATGGGAGGGGAGCAGGGGAGATGGATGGATTTTATTATTACCATTATGGCAATTATTATTATTATTATTTATTGGGCAAATGGAAGGAAAAGCAATTCTTTCTCCTGGTCCAAAGGCCCAATTGCCAGGGCTGGCTCGCAGTGACAGAGCGCTGCGAAGCTGCTCAATAACGGCCAATTATAAATCATCGCCTTTTGTTTCAGATTGAATGCTGCAAGTCAGGGACTTACCCTCAGCCACCCTCCCATAAACAGGGTGACGTGCAGAAGGGAAACAGACACCAGCACTGACCCTGAAACGAGAAGGGATGGTGTGACCACGTGTTCTTGTGATGCCCCAGCTGCCCCCCCAAGACGCGTGGGGCAGAGCTGGGGTTACCGGCAAGAAGCCAACCCAAACAGCAATGCAAAGCGTTGAATTTGGCTTCCCTTTCCTCATTAGAGCTGATTACACTAATCGACATGTTTGTTTGGGATTGGATATATTTTGTTGTCCCTTTTTTTCTTTTAAACTTTTATCTTTTTGGAGCTCAAACAACAGAGATGTTGCCAAAGAGCGGCTGCTCTCCCAGGGAGATCCCAGACCTACAGAGACTGCACATCTCCTCCTCCATAGCAGGGCTGAGAGGAGCAGAGCCTTTTTGCACCAAAGGCACCACGTCCTTCTGCCTGTTTGGCACACTACTCCTTTTGCAAAGTGCCCCTAGTCTATTTTAAAAGGATTAGCTGCCTCCTAGTAATTCAATCATGGCTTTCCATGAGAAAATTTGCTTGCATTCCCTGTTTTCCCCCAAGGAATCACAGGCCTTGCGCTCACCCCGCTATTAGATTTGGTTTATCTCTATAAAGCAGAGATGTAAGGATGCTGGAAGCCGTGAAAATACAGGGTATGGAATCCAGACATGCTTCTTCCATCTCTTGGATGCAGCCTCCTCAGGGATGAAGCTCCTTAGCCAGTGCATGGCAGCTCAGGTTTTCAGCCCCTGCAGCGGTGAGACACAACATTCACACAATCTAGTCCCGTGAAACTAAAATAAATGATCCCCTTGGATTAAACAGGGACACAAGTGAAGTTCATTTGAAAGCTATCGCCGTTGGGAGCGTTGAACTGCCCCCAGCCTGCCGGGGCGCATCGGGGAGAGCCACATTACCTCCTCAATCAGCATTAAATTCCCGATCAGCTTGGCTGATTTTTGAAGATCTCCCATCTAAAGGTCGAGCAAATCATCTGCTGCGGAGGCAGAGAGGGGGGACAGCAGGGAAGCCAGCACACCGGGAGCGAGGGATGTCGCTGCCGCTGTTTCAGGAGCTGTTTCTTGATGCTGGCTGAGCCTGGGGACTGAAAGGAGCATGGAAAACACTGAGGCAGCCCCAAACTCAACAATTCTGGAGTTTTATCAAGAAAACAAAATCCCTCTGAAAGGAGGGTGATGCTGAGCAACAGGAACGTGACACTGTCCAGATGAAAAAGTCTTTGTTAAGTGGAATTTCTT
Organism: Gallinula chloropus; assembly: GCF_964237585.1. Classification (NCBI taxonomy): domain Eukaryota; kingdom Metazoa; phylum Chordata; class Aves; order Gruiformes; family Rallidae; genus Gallinula; species Gallinula chloropus. The sequence continues at coordinate 5,046,581 of NC_140109.1, read as the reverse complement.
CTCTGTGTGACTTATATATTAAATTTTAGGGGAAACAGTGCTTTTCTGGTCCGAAACCCAATGTTGAAACTGTTCAGTAGAAAAGGAGAGGGAGCACAGCCCTGCTTTAGATAGACTCACCCTTCCTTCTGCCTTCCTCCTCCTCTTGGGGAGCATCCTCCCTCCACCCCCCCACCCCCCCTCCCCCCTGCCCCATCAGATCCCCAGAAGACAACCACAGCACGCAACAAACCAGCCACCAACCCACCACCCTCTTCCCTCATCCCCTCCACCGCCAAAATAAAAACTCCCAGCAAGTCCTTTCAGCATCCCTGTTTCTCCCAGGCGAACGTGTGATAACACACTAGGCCCAGTTAGCAGATTAGTTATATTGTGCCGCGAGGCACCCGGCGAAACCATCAACGAGGCACTTACAGAATTAGGACCCGGCGTTTAATCGCTTTGCTGGTGGCTGAGTGTTATTAAATTCCCCTGAGTTCAGCAACTTTGTAGCCTGGTGCTTTTTTTTCCTTGTTTTTTTTTTTTCTCCCCTCTTTTTTTTTTCCCCTATGAGGCTCAGAGCAAAGCTCGGAGCTTTATTCAGGGTGGTCAAACCCAGTGTTTCCTCTCATGCCTCATCCATCCCTGTGCTCTGAAGGAAGGCCAAGACCAGGCAGCTTCATTTAAAAACCAGATAAAATAAAATAATAAAGAAAAAAAAAAGAGCAAGAGCACAGACCAGAAGAATATTAATATTTAATCACAGCAGGCCAGAGGTTGCCGAGGCAATCGCTGTTAAATGTTATTGAAACAAAGCATTCATATTCCCACCGTAGGGGTAGTTTTGAAGAGCTTCATTTCTCTGGTCTGTGCTTAGGATTGATGCCATGAATAAATGTTCCTGTTAGGGCTTTTCCCCATGGAGGGGAGAGAAGGGATCCCCAGATAAAAGCGAGGTTCAGAGCTAGTTTTTTACAGGAGCCCTTTGTCTCCACACCGGGGATGGTTCTTGTGGACTCCTGGATTTCCCTCAAAAGCAACAAATATGCTGGGGAAAAAGCGACAGCCCATTCCCTGGGGACTCCATGTGAGGGGATATGTGTTTATATACTGGGCTGTCACAGTGGGTTAGGACATACTGGAGATACACAGAAGCAGAACATGCAGCCCTCTTGCTGTCCATCTCCCAGTGAACCAAGAAAGGCTTTCTCCATCCAGCTCTCCTGCCAAACACTCCCTCCACCTTCTCTCTTCACTGTCTCCCTATCCAGTATTAGATCTTCTTGAAAAAAATAAGGAAATTGATGAAGTGGTCCATGGCTCTGCTGGTGTTTCACTTTTTCCCTGATTTTTTGGTGGCAATCTGCTCACGCTTCCTGAACCATGTGCCTTTGAAAGCTCCAAGGAGATATTTTGGAAGGAGCTTCAAGGGTTGGCATCCTCACTCAACACCACGCTGCTTTAAAACCTGCAAGGGGTTAAGCCTCGGGCAGCAGCTCCTTGCCACCTGGTTTGACATGTCATTAGCAGATTTGATATCTCACTTTCCTCAAAGCAGGATTTCTTCCCTGAGAATTAATTCTAATTTTTTTACCCGCACACAAATCATTAGCTTGGCTCTCCAAATGAAGTGCTAACGTTTCCTGTCACCTCCTGCTCCTCACTCCCTGCAATTCCTTAAAGCTGCTGCAATCAAGACCATGAAAAGCTAATCAATTAAGCCCCAATGTATCAAGAGCTCATGAGCCACTGTGAAGAACCCAACACATCATTACCGAGCTTGTGAAATTTCTGCCTAAAGAGCAGATGTGTGGAAAGCAGAAGCAGACTGTGTCCCAAGGTCCTTTTTCCTCACCACTACCTTCATCTCAGTGCTCCTGGCTGTGTCAAGTCACCTCTAACTTCTTTATGACTGGGAGAGATCACTTGTCATCTCCCTGCTGGCAATGGGACATATTAGGTGTAGGCTGGATCTCCCATTGTAAAAATGTTGAGATCCTGCTTATGCCCCAGATGATTTCATCATTCCTGTGTAAATTAATTTTCCCACTAGAAAATCTCTTTGTAGCAGGCCAAAGATGGCTTTCTTCCCCTTTTTCAACTGAACCCCCCAGCATCATACAAAACACACCCACAACAAAACAAACCTTCCCTCCATAAAGCTCTGATCAAGGCTCCCACCCTCAGCCAACCCTTTCCCTAAAGTTAAGCCCAAGCATCTGCATCAAAATACAAAATACAGAGCTTGCCTGCCCTCAGATTTTAGAACAGAACAGTTGTCTCCATGGAAACTCACACTTTCACGGGTTTTTTTCTTCTTTTCCCCCCTTTTATTTTATTTTTTTTTCCCAGTTCAGAAACCAGAGCACCAAAGCAAGGAGCAACCCAAAGGGTGAGGTAGGATCATTGCAGGAGGGATGCCTCTGAGAAGAGCTGTTTGTACAGGATGTACCTCCATGATTTTCCCTAGCAGGACCCCGTGGTTTGCTTAAAGAAAAGGCTTTTTCCATAATGTATTATTGGATGTGGGCTCCCATGCCAGGAATTATGGCTGGGTAGTCCCATGTCAGCCTGGTGCACACCTGAAATCCAGCTCTATGGCTTTCCAGACTGATTCCATCAAGCTTTTTTTGCTTGAATTGCCTTAAAGAGAGGCGACAGCTTCACTTCTGAAGGTGAGCATCATGAATCTGATGGAGGTTTCTTTGTGCCCTTAGAGCTGAGGCAGATCTCCCCACGGACCTGGGCAGATCTGAAAGCACCGTGCCTGCAGGAACAAAGACAAGACTCCACCTTCCCAATTATTGTTAGTTTCTAGAGCTAAATACCATTCCAAAGGGCAAAATTCAAGTTTCACAGGCAAACCACCTCCATTCCTGGAGCAAGGCGCTGACAAATAAGCTGTAGCTGGTCTCACTCAGCACCCTATGATAGCAGCGACCTTTCTCAAGGTCATTCATCTCACCCAGCATCTCATGTCTTCCTCAAAGCATTTGGCATCAGCCACCTCTTGGCAAAAGGCTACCAGGCACCTCTTTGGGTGAAAACTGGAGTCAGCTCTTTTGTACACCCTCCAGGTCCTTATTAAGGATGCCCCAGTGCCTGACATTTTTTGAGGCTTTATCTGGTGCTCTCAACCAGAAATGGCTTTCCATAGCACACACAGAGATGCTTTCTCCTACCCTCAGGAACCTGTTTTTCCAGGCTGCCATCTCAGCCGAGCGTGGCTTTAATATCCATACTCACATGGCTGCTTTCTAAAGCCCAAGTAGTTTTGCAGGATAAAAGCTGCTGTATATTAATACCATTATCAATAGGTCTTGAGTCTTGCTGGACTTCCTAATTATGCCTGACGACACGCTAAATGACAGAAGCGGAGTTTAAGGTCAACCACGGAAAAAAATTAGCAGCAGCTTCTGCCTCTTAAGGGGACAGATGGAAACCACAAAATGGGCCTCCAATTTTCATCAGGCAACCTGACCTCTCTCTGCTCTCGTGCTTGGACAAGAGCTTCAGAGCTCTGCTCCACCTCGCACAAAATGTTCCTGGGCAAGACTCCTCATTTCTCTGATTTAAGAAGTTTGCCATGGCCCTTTCCTGGCAAATAATATTTACAGGTGAAAATGCAGGGTGATATTTAGAGGTAAGTGGTATTTATAAGTACATATGCAGGGAAATGTTTACAGGCAAGATACTCCTGGGTAATTATAGATCAATACTTCAAAGCAGTGTAAATAGAGAGGTAAAGGACCTTTGCTGGTATGTTACAAATAAATATTTAGATATAACAGATGCACATAAGTACGTGTAGGTTATATGGAAGAGATAAAGATTAGAATTTAGATGGAGCCCTTTTATAGGGAGGCGAGGCTGTACCATTAGCAGCATATCCATAACTCAGCAGTATAAAAGCATCTGAGAAACACTATCAGATCAGTCCCACGGTCCATCAAACCTGGCGATGGGTTTCCAAAAGCAGCTCCTAGCAGAGATGTAAGTAAAGAAGTGAAGGTCAGAGAAGTCTTTTTTTTTTAATTCTTTTTTTTTTTTTTTTAATCTGTTTAAGGAGCCCTGATGCCCCTGTATCCCACCACCCCTGCACAAAACTTGGGACCAGAGCTGTGTTATGCCTTCCTGGCTCCCTCTGACTCGCAGCATCCAAATCTCCCTTGCCGATCACGCGGCTGCTCGTGTTTGACAAAGTTCAGCCAAGCAACAAGCAGCCTGGAAGGCCCTGAGATCCCGTAGAAATCCCCATCCAATTTATCAAGTCAAAAATTCAGCCGGGTGGGAGCTAACTGGGATGAAGCTCTGATCAAGGCAAGAGATTACGGCCGAGCCGGTTACACAAATCACAGCTCTGACTCGTGGAGAGGAGGGGAGGGGGGAAGAAACAACAGGGTGAAGGGGAGTTTTTCCAGAGCTGGGCATACTTGGAGATAAGAGCCTGTTGTTGGTAAATAAAAATGCCAGAGAATCGCATGTCTGATCAGTGTCCTCTCCCATCAGGCTTGCAGAAGCTGGCAGCATTATTTCCAAGCTTTTCACCGAGAATACTAAGGGCATTTGGAAAGGCAAGAACAAAGCTACAACTTTATTTGAGAGCAAAACAAAAGCAAACAAATGCATACCCAGAAGACCGAGCATTGAAAGAGAGCGATAGACTATTCTGCCACCATCTGAAGAGGCTCTTGGACAGCTCATGACTGTTAAAAAGTTTCCCCAGGACCAAATGCTTTTTGTTTGTTTGTTTGTTTGTTTGTTTGCAGGAGGAAAATAAAGTGAAAGGATTGCTGATGCCTTTGGTAGTAAATGAAGACAAATATCCCCTGGCCCTGAAGATTGCCAGAACGGGAAAAAGCATTAGCTGCATCGTTTTGGAAAGTGTCTGAGCGATGCTGTTGGGGTCCTCAGGTTTATTTTTCCAAAGAAGGGCTCCTGCACCCCAAATTCCAAGGGAACTCAGCACAAGCTGCAGCTCTAAGCAAGTTGGGTACTGGCACATGTCCCCTCAAAAATATCTCTTCTTGCTCCAAAGATATCAAGAGCCTCAGAGACCCCATGTCTCCTGGCAGTCTATCCCAATGGTTTCACATCTTCAATATTTTGGAGAAAAACATGCACTTTCTCACTTTGGCCTGTCTCTGCCTTCAAACTATTTGTTCCCATTCTGCCTCTCTCAGAGGGCTTAAAGAGCCCTTTAGTATCTGGTATTTTCTCCCTGTGAAGCTACTTAGACATGGTAATCAAGTCACCTCTCTGTCTCCTTTTTAATAAATTAAGCAGATGGAGCACTTTAAAGCTTTTTTTTTTTTCTTTTTGCCAACCCTTGAATTATTTTTCATGGCTCTTTCTCAGCCCTGGCTTTCCATCCATGGTGCTTTACTGGCAGAGCTCAATGAGGGCACGGCCACCACCTCTCCCCATCCCCATCCCGCTAGGCTCCGCTCCCCGGGTATCAGGGTTGGAAAGCTGTGATCAGCCTCAATGAGGTTTTATAGTTTCAAACCTCTTGCCAGTCAGATACTTCAGACAATCCAGCTCATTAAACAAAAAGAAAGACTTTAAATTTACTGCCTCCATCAACGTATAAAGCCCTCAGCTTCCTGACGGCCGCTGCCCAACCAGCATTATAACGTAATAGCCTCTTTCTTTTATTTCTTCTTTTTTTCTGGTTTTTTTTTAAAGGAAGAGATAATAATTAAAGATTGGATTATGAGCTAGCCCGACATCACAAAAAGAGACACAACTTTATCGTATTACACAGCATCAAAATTAATTAGAAGCACGTTAATCTCTAATCTAGGAAAATATTGCAGGATCTCTGGCCTCAATATAACATCTCCCGTACGCTGACTGACAGCCTGCCCCTTTGAAAGTCTCCCTGCATCCTCCCTGCAAAGAAACCTTTGCAAAACTCTGTGTAATCAATGTTGCTTTGATTAGTAAGAGCTTCCAGACGTTCTGGCAGACAGCTCCCACGATGCCTGCTGCGGATTGCCTTTGTGTGCGCAACTCGGCGCTTTGAGAGAGTTGTTCTAACAGCGTGAGTGAGTCAGGTCCCACTCCTGGTCCGCTGGCAAATCATCACTTAAAATGTTTAGGAGCATATACGAAGGTGCCTAAACTCACATTGATCACTCAATGCCTTTGAGAGCCAGGATGGAGAGAGCTGAGTAGGATGGAAATGTGGGTGGGAAAGCCCGGGCTGGAGATCAGGTGGATGCAGCTGAGCTTTTCCAGGGGTTTGCTCCTTTCTGCTTTGCTTAATTGAGTCACAGCAGTGGGCTGAAATGGCTGGAGCCTGGGTGGAGGAGGCTCTGAGGTGGCACTGATGGTGCTGCCCACTTCACCCTGTATTAGGAATTCAGGAATTCTAAGAAGCTCCAGCCCTTGGGTTTGTTGGATTTTCCATACGCATCTCTTGGTCTCTGCCATTCCCCATCAGATGCTGAGCAGGGGGTGTAACCCATGAGGTAGAGCTGCAGTCCCACGAATCCCGGATGTGAGTCCATGTGCTTCCTCTCCAGGAGAGCTGAAGGTGGATATGATGACTGGGAAATGCCTGGGGACCACAGGGCTACCTGTATTTAGCTTTGACAGGTAGTTGTCAGTTTGTGGAGCAGCAAATCAAGGACAGCAGCATCACCATAGTTTTAGCAACATTCTTTCTCAGCTTAAAAATCTAAATACCCTTTGGGATCATGATCCATACCCTACAGATCCTACCCTATAGGGTCACCTCAGCTTGGAATCCACCTGCCATTACATATCTGAAGAAGCAAGGAACAGTGGTTGCTCAACATCTTTCACTCAAGAAAGAAAAGAAGCTTTGGGGCAACAGGTTTTTCTGACCTCATCTAAATATTTATATTATTCAAGTGAAAAGGGACCTGGAAGAAAACCAAAGGAGCTAACCCAGGATGGTAGGATCCCCAGGCGATGAGCTGGGAGATGTTATTCAGCAAAGAGAAGTGCAAGGTAATGCGATGTGGGAAGATGCTTAAACTATTCATGCACTGCAGTGGTTTCTGAATTAATTGTAGCCTGGCAGGAAAACACCCAGGCATCCTGCTGGATAACCTGATGGAAGGATCTGCTGTTAGCCAAGCAGCAATTAGGAGGGGAAACAAGTCATTAAGCTGCATTAAGACAGGGATGGAAAGTTTTAATGCTATGATATTGGTCAGCAGGGCAAATTCGGGGAGGGGGTTGACTCTTTCCTTGTTCATCTGTGGAACAACCTGCCCCAGGACACCCAGAGGACTGTGGTATCCATCATGCTGAGGTGGGATTGCCCGTGGTCTGATGCAGAGAGGCTTCTTGCCTGCCAAAAAAAAGAGGATAAATCTGAGGTCTTGCAGGCTCATTGCTGCTGTCGAGACAGATGATGCTGCTCCGAGCCAGGCTCCAACACAGCACATCAGCTCCTGTAACTTTATGGAGTCAGTGAGACTCCCTCCACCTCCCTGAGCTGAGGACAGGTACGGGAGATTGAAAAGACTTAAATTTGTGTCTGCAATTTGGGTATCGCATTTCTTAAACCGCAGGGATCAATTTGTTATATCTCAGGGAGATCAGCGCCAATGTACACACATAAATACATATGAGAACCTGCGCCTGTGTACGGCTCCCTCCACCTGCTTTAAAATATCCTGTCAGCCTCCTCTTGATCCTAATTGCTGCTACACATTGAGTTTATATCACAGGCATAAATATATATTTATAATCTCCAGGACGTCCTCCTTGCCAGCTGATAAATTCAAAGACGCGTAGATCACCCTTTGGGTGTCACCTACTGTCACTTGACCTTTCTGAAAGAATAAACTGCAGCTGTTTCTCCACTTCTTTTTGCAGATGCTGATGTTACACCTCTGGAGCATTCGAGCACACGGTAGGTTTTTCCCACAGTTCATATCCTTTGGGGTGCCAGTGAGTGGGTGGGGAGCCCAAGGGCAGCAGGGTTTAGTGGCAGCATGTTGCTGCTTCCATGAGGCATCCCTGACAGCTTTCTTGAAGGGGGTTTTCAGGACCTGAGGTGAGAAATTCTGTATTGATTCCCTCCAGCATCCCTTGGTGCAGTTATCAATCCCATCCCATCCTGTCCTGTCCCAATTCACTCATTCCTTCCTTACTGTCCTGCTTTCTAGAACCCTGATGACCCTTTTATTCTGCAAACCCTGTCCTGGGTGGAGAGGATTCTGATTTTCAGGAGGAAGAGGGCAGCAGCCACTCATCCATCCCCCTTGTTTCCTTAGAGCGAAGCAGGTGAGGATAGAAAAGCCGTTTCATGAAGTAATGTGGTGTTTGCCTCAACAGAAGGGCAGAAGCTGCAGGTCAAGGTCTGACCCAGCACAAATCAGCCCAGTTCATAGCAGGATCTGTCCTCCCCTTCTCAGCTTTGTCTTGGAGGAGATCAATAGCAGGGAGGCAGGAGACCAGTTTACCAATACAGTCTGGATGCAAAAGCCGAAGGCGACCTAAATATTGACCGTGATGCTCATGAAGCTCTGAGACACTGCAGCTTCACAGATCCTGGCTGCTGCTAAGTCCCAACCCTCCCTGGCTGAAAAATGCAATAATTAGGGAGCTGGCGTGCTCCAATTCTGAATTTTGTTCAGTTAATGAGCCTGTGTGTGCGTTTGCATTCACACACCTCTCCTTGTAATTGCTCCTCAATCATCCCGAATATGGCATCGATGCAGCCTTCAAAACACACTGCTGGTCCGGGATGGGCTGGATTTGGTCCAGGATAAGCGATGGGCAGTGGTGGAGTTGCAGCAGCTGGATCCAGTTTGGATGGAGACAGATTTTGGGTTGCTTCTACCTCTCCCAGGGCCCAAAGCAACACTTCTCCCTGCATATTTGTGGCTAAATCACTATATTTGCTCAAATGGCAAAGCTCAAAAGTCCCGTGCAAGCAGCTGTTTGAAGGAATCCACCTAATTTAAGGCTATTTTAAACTCATTCATGTCCACCCAGCGAGAGGAGAGCTGCAGCCTTTCTAACACGCTGTTTCCCTGCTGTATTTTCTTCTTGGCAATGATGGGAAACCAGATCTGGTGTGAACGGGGGTTAGCTCCCAGCAGAGCTTTGCCAGCTTCTGCCAGCCAGTGGTTTGATCCATGTTGGATTTAATCTCTTTTTGCCCATCAGAGTTTATGGTTAATTATTCTTACCCCACCCCCCAAAAAAAAACCCACACAAAGTGTAAAATGTGGCCGAATGAAAGTGACTGGATTTGTAACACTTCTCGATAGAGATTTCTTTTGTAGCCCTCCTGTAACAAACAAACAAATCCCCAGAGGAAGGTGGGGTGGGAGGAGTGTTTAAAAGACACTTAGCTCTCTGTTGAAGATGATGGTTTCAAAGGGGGGCAAAGAGCCCCAAGAGCCATCTGCCCAGTTGCCACCTGTCTTGCCACTAGCCCCCACAACCCCTTTGCCAGCAATAAGGGATCTCAGAGAAAAGCTGAGCTTAATCTGAGCTGTCCTACCAGTCCTAAACTTTGTTTCCTCCCTTGCACAGATGTTTTCTTCTTGCTTCATCCTTGGGTCCAGCAGAAAACAATGTAAAGTACTGTGTGACAGGGGCTGCAGCTTTTGGAGGCTGCGTGGGATAAAAGTGCCAAAGGTAAGAGATGACACTCTGGCTGCTCCAGCAATTTCCTCATCACCAACTCAAAGTTTTACAGACACCAAACTACATCTTTCAGAGCAAGGATTTGGCCTCCATGCTAATTCCAGAGGGTGGAGAGGGCAAGGGATGCCCAACACGTAGATGATGCAGGAAGATGGGGATGAACAAGGATTTGCAGTCCTGCTCCCACACAGGAAAACCTCTGATTGGGTTCTGGTGACTTCTTCAGTGGAAGAAAAAAAAAAGCAAACAGTGAAAAAAATGTCCAGTTTGCATCTTCTCAGGAGAGAGATGGGTTTGTCTTTATTGGCGACGCTCGTTAAAGATCCTCGTGAGGGGAGAAATCCTGACATGAGTGATTGGGAAACTCAGGTGATGGAAGAGGGAGAGCAAAAGGAAAAGGTTCTTTTTTTCAGTCCTCCCCTGCTGAAGACAGCAGGAATTGGGGAAGGATTGACTTAGCACTATCCATCAGGAAAAGACTTTCCATCAAAAAGTGAGCAAGAAAAATAGCACCTGGGAAAAAGCAAGAAGCCTGCAAGGAGAGCAGCCCAGCTCAGCATTGCAAACTCTCCTCGGAGGTCGGCAAAGCCTTTTTGGAGAAGGACTCGGTGGAGCGGGGGTACCTAGGCAAGGCTGAGAGGGGGGAAGGCAATAAGGAATTAAGCTTTATAAAAAGAGATGAAACAGGTACAGGGGGGAGTGGATGTGGAAGCAAAGAGGACCCCCCGGAGCGTTTTGGGAAGAGAGATGTTCTTCATGTGGGATGAAAGGCATAGGATGTCGGAGCTGTGCCGGAGGCGGGGGGCAGGCTGTGAACGGAGGGGATATGTCTGGCTCAGTGGCTCTTTGAAGATTTGTCTGGTCGCTAAGAGCTTGGAAAATGATGCTGCTGGCTCAGTGGGTCTGCTTTGGCCCCAGGAACCCACACCTTGGGGGACTGCAATGGAAACATCCTCATTTTAGCTCAAGGCTGGGGTCCAGCTGCGGGCAAAGTCCTTCACAGGGGGAACCTGGTCCACCTTTTTGCTTTCCTTTTTGTTTTGTTTTGCAAAATCCCATCAAGGGAGGCAGCAGGAGCAGTTTGGGATGAGGAGAGCAGTAGCATGGCAGAAACCACTGCAAAGAGCTGACACGGCCCAGCGGGGATGGAAAAGCAGATTTTTCCTGGGATCCCAGAGGAGACCTTGCAGAATTTGTTGCAAGCCAGGAAAGCATAGAGAAGTTGATGGAGTGAGGCTGAATTTGAAGGCAAGGATATGCCCTGCAAGGACAATGAGGTTTGTTACCAACCCTTGCCACCACTCTCCTGATTTCATTCCGTGCTTTCTCTGGTTTAATCAGTCCCTGGTACTAATTGGCTTTGCTACCACCCAGTTGCACAGTGGGGAAGACACACAGAGGGTCCCCTGGAAGAACACAGCTCAACAGCATCCAGCCCCAACATTTCACCCGTTTCGGGTCCCGTCACGATTCTTACAAAACCCAACCAGAGCATTTGCATTATGCAAATTTGACATATGCAAATCAGCCCTTCCGAAAATAATATGCAATCAGGCAATTAACAACCGCGTTGTCTTTAACTCACAGGTAGTCTCAATTCCTGCAACTCTTAATTTTGGATTGCCCGACTCCACAACCTTAAAAATATCATTTTAATTCCCTGGTAGACATTTTCAGGTGGATTTTTCTCTTCCTCCTTCTTTATTTTCCTGCCCCAAGCCCTAACTGCCACCCACCAGTGGCCTCTCCCTCTGTTCTCCTACGGATAAGGGGAGGATGACAGCGGGATGCTTTTCCCACTGCAGGTAGCACAGCCATAAATTTCACTTATATCCAGTAAAACGCAGGCAGCCAATTAAACCCATAATCCTATAAACCTGCCAACAATCAAACACACTTTTAAAAATCGAGACCGACAGGTACTTTAAATCAATATATCCAGGTAACAACTTGCAGTTTGTAGGATCTTCTGACACTGCATCTTTTGCAGTTCCATCACTGAAAGAACAAATATTCCAGGTTGTGGGTTGGTTTCAATGTGGGGGGTGTTTTCCCTTTTTTACCTTCACCAGAATAGGTTCCTGAGTGGTGAGCAAGGGATTAGGATTGAGGGAAAAGGGGAGAAGTTTGGGTCTGCAATGAGAATTCACCACCAAAGACCGGTACAGCATCGCATCCCGTGTTAGAAGACATCACCGCTCCTTGGCTTCTCTCCACTGGAGATGTCAAGGGGACCAATAGCTTGGGACAGATTGTTATCATCACTGGGATTCTTTTTTTTTCCAGAGGAGAAAAAAAAAAGGAAAAAGAGGTTTTTAATTTATGACCCACTTTCCAGTAACAGCAAAGGGCTCTGCCAAATTCAGAAACCTTTTCTATCGGGCATGGTACAAGGCGGTTGGCAACATGAAGGGACAGGGTAGGTGATTGATGCTAAGGAGCATCATTGCCACTCATCACCTCTCTGGCAGCACTGGGAAGAGAGGAGTCACCGGTTTTGTGGCCATTCATCAGGTCACTGGAGATAAATTGCTGTTTTTCTTCTCTGTTTCGGGGAAGATTTCACCCTGGAGTAGCCTGATGTGCTGCCTCCTGATGGTGGTGGCTCCTTGGGGTTCTGCAGACCCATGGCTGCTTGCAAGGAGCACGGGAAAATGAAAAAGCAAAAGGTTTTTCATGTAATATCCAAGTGTTTGGGCTGCCACCACCAAATCAATACGGTTCAGCAAGCTCAGAGTGTTGAGCAGCACAACACCCGTGTTCATCACCCACCCCATCCACAGGTCTCAGCTGTTTGGGGGGGGGAATGAAAATGTTATTTTGGGTGAGAAAATGCATTGTGTGCCTCTTTGCCTCTGTATATACTATACTATGCACCTTGAACTTGCTCAAAATAGCTTGGAAATGATGGTTCTGCCTTCATTTCCGAGGTCGCTTCGGCAAGGCTGGCAGGCAGTGTAATTCCTGTGTTCCACCCGCCTGTGTCTATGTTTTATTACCCATCGTTCAGTGTTAAAAATGGTTGGTTTTGCCAGAAAGGAATCATGGAGGGCAGGAAAATGAGAGTCAGATGGACTTTTACACCTCACATGCTCCTGGGACCTCTTCCTGAGCCAGCTCCAAACCCTGCTGAAGCCATAAGCGACCTTTCCAGCAACACCAGCATCTTTGCTGGCAGCTCACATGCCACACATACAGCAGGAGGAGAGTATTTTAAGCATATTTAATAGTGCTTTAAACAGTTTTATTGGGGCAAGGTTGTCTTTTTTTTTTTTATCCCTTCACCTGTAGAACCAGGTACTTCCATCATCAGAGTCCAGATGCAATAAACGTGGCGGGAGTTGTAAAATAGAAAAATCTTTTAGGCTCAGCTGGGATAGCTTTTCTGGACCTCAAAAAGTGAATGTTCAGGCTTGCAGCTCGCCAGGAGTAAGCTGCTTAACCCTACGGAGGGAGCCAGCACGTGCCCCAGCCCAATGGATGGCACGCTCCCTCTTATTTTTTTTTAATCCTTTCCAGCAATAAACTGTAAGCTTGAAATTAATGACCACTTCATGGAGAGAAAATGTACCCATTGACCTGGGACTGAACTTGAGCCATTCGAGGCGAAGCATTTGCTACTGTTCAAATGTTCATTTTCAGGAGTCGCGGAACAAAACCTCGATCTTCTGAATACGAAATGTTTCTAATGCTGTCAAGCTGTTTCATCTCTCATCCTTGAAAGTTCATTTTGTGGGGGAATGACCAACACGGTTTTTCACTAATTTAATACCAAAAGGCAGCCAAAGAAATCTCCAGTGCAAGTTTCCCACGTGGCTGCAGCTCCGAAATACTATTTAAGTCAGAGGGATAATGATCCAAGTGACACCTGAGTTGAGGATCCCGGGATCTGCATCCCAAAACCCATAATGTCAGCATCTCTCTGCTTATAGAGAAAGCCATTTTCTCTTTTCATGGGTTACTGGTACTTGGTCAAAGCATCAACCCTGTGTAGAGTAAGTGGGAAATTTAATCTCATATGGCCGAAACCCACCTCCCATTCACCCCTATAAAATACTGTCTTTGCAATAGGAACCGGGAAGACGATCCACCTCATCTGGTGTGTTTAATTGGTTGCAGACCTGGAGTTAAGGGAAAAAATATAAATCTGTCACTTGAGGAGTCCTGTTTCCTCTCCTGGCTAATAGGATTACTCAAAAATGTTTTAAATCAAAATCCCAAAGCTTCGTGTTGGTTTTAAAAGGAAGCCCATCCTCTCTGGTGCAACTTCTTTTTTTTCATCTTTCTGCTGAGTGTTGACACCATACAACTCCCAAACCCTTTTTTGGGGGGGCATCTGAGCCAGATTGCTTAGAAAAGGTGGGAGTTTGGGGTTCAGAAAAATCACTGATTTTCAATCTCAGCACCTGGGGCTGCATGGAAAGCATCTCGTAGGCTGGAGAGGCAGCTTTAACACAGCAGGTTTGGGTGACAACACGGAGCCACCTCCCATCAGTCCCAGGGATGCACCTGGTAAAAAGAAAAGATGCTGAAAAATTGGCAGGAGTGCAAAGAATAGCCCAGAAATAACCTGAGGGCCAGGGAAAATGCCTTACAGTGGGAGACTTAAAGAGCTTCGCCTCTTTATCTTATCAGGAAGAAGAATGAGAGTGACTTGATTACGGCACACAAGCACCTTCTCAGGGAGAAAACACCCGGCACAGCAAAACCTCTTAAATCCATCAGCCAAAGGCAGGACGAGGAGCTGAAACTGGAAGCAGAAGCCAAATCCATTCAAATTAAAAATTAGGCACTGGCTTTTTAAATTTATTTATTTTTTAATATCTTTTTTTCCCCCTTCCTCCATGAGCATGGACAATTAACCATTAGAACAAACCACCAGTGAAACATCTCATCCTGCTCCAGACCCGCGGTGGTCGGTCCAGGCTCAGTGGGGATCAGCAAAGGCAGAATATCGGGGTTTATCACACTGGATTTTGGGGGTGCTGTGCTGGGATTTGCATCCTCTACAAGGCAAAGGAGGGCTGCAGATATTTCCAAGCCCTGCCCATCTCCTCTACCCTCGGAGCCCTGCGCTAGACGGTGAAGTTTGCCACTTCCCAGCCCCTCGCTCTCATCGCAGCCCGCAGATGCATCCGATCCACGCTGCAGATAATGATAGAAAATTACAGTGTAATAAGATAATGGGATTTATTTATAGAATTTGCTTTCCAATCACGCCCACATGATATATGTATCCATACACGCGCGCGCACATACACACAGCGCTTTCTATGTATGTATATTAGCATAAGTGGTTGGCTTTGTGGAAGCAAAATGCCACCTGGGGGATGTCGAGATGCTCCCAAGTGGTTCAATACCAGTGGGAAGGGTGCTGGCACATCACAAATAGTCCCCTCATCATCATAACAATGACACCATATTTCTATGACACTTTTATCTCAAAGCACTTGGGGGAAAAAAAAAAATATATAAAAAAATTATATATATAAAAAAACACCCCCGTAAACTGCTACAAAAACCCCTGTGTGCTCAGAGATGAGAATTGAAATGCAATGACAGACTTAACCAGAGACAAATCTCGTCTCCAATAGAAACAAGCCAAGGGAAATTTAAGGAGGCAGCACGTAATTAGCTGGGGATGGTCAGCACAGCAGGACTCTTAACGAGCTTTCTCCCTGCAGCTCAGCACTAGGTTTAAGTGTACGGAGGGTCAGTGGGTCTCCAAATCCCCAGCCAGCATGAAGAAATCCAGTGAGTATGATTTGAGGGTGATGAAGCTCTGGGTTGAGGTGATGAAGCACCTCAGTAAGTGGGGTGAGGGTGCAGTGGCTGTTCCACCTCTTGCTGAAGTCCCAGCTGCATTTCCCAACCTGCAGCAATGCTGGGACACACTGGAACAATGGCATCATGGAGCTGTTAAAGCTCTGGGGCTGGTGGCCTCCAGGGATTCATTCTCCCACCATGAGGCCACTGGGTTTTATTATTTCTTTCTTAATTCCTGCAGCAATCTGTATCCCAAAATCCAGCTGCAAGGTAAGGATAGGAGCTGTGAATCAAAAGGTGAACAGGCCAATCACCCCTTGCAAACTAATCCCAAGTCCTAACAAAGCATCAGACACAGACATGGGGATGTTTGTGGCTGAAATGATGCTGGAATTCCTACATATCCACTTGTCTGGCCTGAGCATCCCCATCACGCTGCTCACTCAGCACCCAGCCTACTGCCAGGAGCCACCAACAGGCAGGGAAAACCTGTTACCAGCTTCTTTGGTGAAATACCAATTTTTTTTTTTTTTAAAAAGACATTTTCAGCACCTGTGGACTTCTCAGTAAATACATTTTTCCCATACACTTCACTAAGACATCTGCACACTACATCAGGGTTATATCTGCTCATCCATGGTGTCTGGTGAACCAGCAGTGTGTGAGCATCTTTGCTCAGTATCCAGCTCCTGTGTTGAACCTGACCCTGCCAGGCATGGGGAGGAGAAAGCAGGAGCTTCTTTTGTCTGCAGCCAGGTGCAATTATTTTGTGAGGGCTGCTGAGCATCTCCACCCAGCCAGCTTCTCTGGAGAAGATCAAAGCCAACTTCTGATCAGGAGAACTGAGCAAGATCCCTTCATGGTACAGGAGGAGATGAAAAAGTACAAAGAAAAGGGGAACAGCTGGGAGCAAGGAGAAGTTTTCCATCACTGGGTCTGGATAAACCCTAAACAAATCCCACACTGGTTAATGTCTCACCTCTAACAGCTCCATCACAGCATGAGCAGGCTTTCTCTGCCCACCAAGGTGCTGCTTTATGCTGATGGCTTTGGGTGGGTAATGTAGAACTGGCAAAACCCTGCTGAGCTTAGCCACCCCCTTGTCCTCCAGCATCCAAAGCCAGCCTCAGCTTGGCTCCACTGATGGGGCAACTGAGGCTCTAACTGAGGCTCGACCAAGGGGACCCAGATCTTTTATAGTTGCTGTTGCTACCACCAGAAAACTCAAAGCAAACTCCAATGCTTCACTTCTTTGAGTTTGACATCTTTAACCAGAGAGGAGAGAAGAATTCCCATACAAGACCTCAACTCTGCAAGTGCCAGAGCTGAGGTGGATGCTCAGGGATGTCTTGCCATCACATTCTCTCCTGCCAACCTCCCAGCAGCATAAAACTCATCTATAACACTTATTTTGGGGCTCTTTCCAGGCTGTGGGGATGGGAGGGGAGAAGGTACAGGACTGGTAGAGGTTCCCTCTCCTTAAAATTTAGTTGTGCTCTATATTCAAATGGCAGTTTAATGAGCCTTTCCCTATTTCCAGCAACTTTATCACATCATTAAAGCGTAGAAATGAATAATACATCTAGCAGTTGGATTAAGCTGAACTCCAGACCTGATGCAGCTTCAAACAGACAAGGAAAGAGAGGTGGATGGAGGACTGGGCACTGGGTGAGTGTGGTAACCTTACTGGGGAGAGGATGGATTTATTTTGGCTCTGATGTGGCAAAACACATGCAGGGATGTCTGTGGTCCTTCCCAGCAAGCCAAACTCCTGCCATTTTAACTCCATGACGAACAGGAGAGCTGCTCTTACCCAAAGCATCCCTGCTCCTCCTCTCATCTCCAGCCTGCAGAAATCAAAGAAGAAATTTACTCTTTTTTTAATTGTTTTAATATTTTTTTTAATTATAGCTTCCAGCAAATTCCTCCTCTGATGCCACACAGTCACTAAAGGGCTGAACCAAGACCAGGCACAGGCTTCTTGCAAGCCTCTGATGCCAGCCCAGCTCCCCCTTTTCCCATCCTAAAAAATGAAACAAATTGGGGTAAAAAATCCTGAGCCATGGCACATGACACCTCTCTGAGCACTGGGTCAGGTCTTGACCAAATTTTTGCATTGCCAAAGAGGAGCATTCATTACATCTGGTGGGTGTGCAGATGGAGGTTTGCTGCTCTTGGAGGCAGGATCTGTCTCCCAGGCACCAAGGGGGGTCCTGCAGCCTAAGGTAGTTTCAACACGGGCTCAGAAACCCAAGGAAAGAAAACAATCTCATTTATTAAAATGAAAGTTTGTTTAAAATTGGTGAAGAAGGGGGAAAAAACCCAGAAAAAAAAAAAAAAAAAAAAAAAAAAAAAAACAAGAGGCAAAAACAAACTAACTTTGGTTCAGGATGCAAGAGCATCCTGATGGGAAAACCAAGCCATTGATGCTGGAAAGATTCCCAGATTCTCTTGTTTGGGGCTTTTTTATGAATAAATATTACTCATCAAAGCTGGTCTTTATATATATATATATTTATATATAGTTTTTTGCCCATTGTTTGTGGACATTGATTTAGTTTTCTCTTATTCTTTCTGATTGTTATATTTCGAATGGTGCTTACTGATGTGAAAAAAGCCATCTTGTGTTGCTGATAAGTCTGGAGATAGCTGCAGAGGTCAAGGAACAGATGGGGAAAGAGAAAAGAGGAGGGGGGAAAAAAAGTTTCAGCAGCTCCAGCTCCATCCTCATTTCCCCCAAACCTGGAGAAAAAACAGCATTGAGTGGCCCAGAATTGTTAATTAGATAGATTTCCCCCAGGACCAGACTGGAGGGAGAAAAGAAGGAAACAATTTAACTGTATTTCCTCGTTATCTGATCTCAGCCATTTTAATTTGTGCTTTCTTTGAGGCTTCTCCTTTTTGGGTTTTTTTGTATTTCTTTCTCTCTTTTTTTTTGGTGCATGTTCATCTTCTGTCGTGCGTGTGTGTTCAGCTGAGTAATGGGTGACATTGCAAGAAAATGGGAGGCTTTTCTTCTCCATCCCTATTACTACTTCCAAGGTCACACGTGATGGAGGGAGACGATGCTTTCAAGGTGAAGCAGAAAGGAGGAGAGAAACCCTTCTCTTATCAGATCTTCATAAAAGAAATTCACTGTCGTATTCCTCTCACGAGCCAAGAACATCCTCATCTTTTCCCATTCCCCCCACCCCCATCAATGATGGCAAAGCCAGACCTAACCGACCACCCAAGGGAACTGAAAAAGTGATTGCTGGGCTAAGAGACTTCAGTCTTTAAGGAGAGGTTGAAGAGAATCCTGTCGGAGACCCAGGGACGCAAGGGGCATAGAGGGTGGCTGAGAAATAGAGGAAGCCAAAAGCAGGGAGTCCCTAAAGGAAATAGAGGAACCCAAAAGCAAGGACTCCCTAAAGCTGGAGGAAGGCTCTTTACTTGGTTTGAGGGGTTTTTTTTCATAGCATTTCTAAGAAGCGATTTGGTAAAATGGCTATTAATTATGCCTGCCTTTGTTTGAGTAATTAAGGGGCCATTTCACTTATGGGAGAGCCCTGAATGAGGTCACAGCAAAGCAAAGCCACCTTAAGCTTAATTGTAAAAGCAGTTTGATGCTCTGAATTTGGCCTCTGGAGCCGTATTTAGTTGCAAGACCATGAGAAGAGGTCTCTGCATCCTAAAGCATTAGGGGAAGCAGAAATAAGGATGCTAACAAACCTCTCGGTGGTGGAAACAACGTGATAGCAGGAGCTGCCCAGGAGGAATCGCAGCCCACACAACCCTCGCCGGCGTGAGGACAATATTACAGCGCCAATCCCGAGCGAAACAGAGCCCTGCAGCTCTAATTAAAAGGGCCGCTGTAGCTAATGATCTGCCCAGCGCTAATTAACTTCAAAACGTGGCGGCTCAATACACTTTCCGCTCCGTTGCTGGGTTTGCTGTTGTTCATGCGTGCAAGTGGCTTCTCCAGGCTCCTCCTGGGGTCAGCATTTTTCCCAAGCCATTCCCAGGAAGATCTCCTGAGCAAGGATAACTAAATCTTTGCAGATCTCTTTTCCTCTGTCCTTGTTTTAGGGTTTTGGGGTGGGTTTTTTTGTGCTTTGGTGGGGTTTTTTGGTTTTTTTTTTTAATTATTCTTTTTCAATTTGCTCAATTCTGGTTCCAAGTCTCAGAAATTGGTGACTTATAATAGAAGTGTCTTCTCAGCCGTATTTATAGCATTGCACAGCCTGACGCTCGCATAAAGTTCAGGTAGCATGGTAATTTAAATTTAGCTCAGGGAGGCAGCAAGGATGCAGTCGTGTCCTTTGGGAGTGGATTTTCC
This sequence comes from Gallinula chloropus, assembly GCF_964237585.1. NCBI lineage: Eukaryota > Metazoa > Chordata > Aves > Gruiformes > Rallidae > Gallinula > Gallinula chloropus. The sequence goes on along the minus strand of NC_140109.1, from coordinate 5,026,876 downwards.
CCACTTCCCCACCCGCCCAAGCTGGCTATGGATCCATGCACTGAACCTCCCACACGCTGCTTTGAGGTGGGTGATTTTGGACACGGGATGGGATATGGTCTTTACATCCTGGTTTTGTGTTGAAAATCAAGCTTCCACGTTGGTGTTAGGTGGAGAAGCCATCAGCCCTGTCAGGTTTGGGGTTGGTTCCTTGAATTTAATTGTCCATCATAGGTGAGGGGCTGTTGCACAAGGGAGAAAAAGGTTTCCCAGCCCAAAAAAATGACTTGTTTTGTTTCATCCTTTGCTATACAGGCTTGATCCCATCCCATCACCTCCTCCTTAGAGAAATACAGTATTGTGGAAGCGTGACTGGCAGCCAGCCTTTGCCATCTGCTCTGGCCCCTTATTACAGATTCACAACAAACATATGTGACAATTAGATCCGTAAAAACATCTCGTGGATCATATGTGATTGAAATGCAGGCATATGCTCTCTGCCCAATAAATGCCACGTCTGAGCTGGGTTAGCTCCTGAAGAAGACACTGAAGAAGAGAGATGAGATGTTCTCCTCACCTACGCTCACACATAAGAGGAAAAGTTTTGAAGTGAAATCCTGCTCTACTAGAGGAGAAGGGAAAGAAATGATGCTGACTGAAGATGCTTGGAGATACTCCAGACTTTAGAAAGGGCTGAACTTACCTGGGTAATTTCTTAAGGCCCAAGAGCATAGACCAGGCTTGATAAGCCAAAAAGCTGCATCAAGGCTCAGATGAGCACCCCAAGGTTTGCGCAAGGTCTCCACGTCTCCTCTGTTAAAGAAACACCTCGGTGAGAGAGCTGCTGGTTACATGAGTGACTGATTATGATGATAACTGCTCTCAGTAGCTGTAATTGAATTGCTGCTTGAAAAGGAGCGGCTCAGAGGGAGGACAGCAGGAATAATAGTTACTGACTCCTCAGCAGCCCCCACAGACAGGCAGCGTTGGTGCCAGGAGCACTGTTGCTTCATTTGGTGGGACATCCCCAAGGGGCAGAACATCAGCCTCTGCGGCTGGAGCTCCTCATTGCCTCAAACCCCTTCCAATCCACCTGCAGAATGTCATGGCTGAGCCAAAACTTGTCCTCAAAGCCTGGAAAGCCACTTGTAAACTCTCCAAGCTCCATCTACTCTTCAACCTTTGGAAGAAGTCGCTTGATCTGTCATGATGCTTAATAAATTCCCAAGATCTGGAGAAATCCACCTTTTTTTCCCATCTTTCCTCTGCCAGCCTTACTCCAGCTCTCCTCAAAACCCTCCTGTGCCTTCCCTCTGAAAACCACAACGGGTGCAGAGCGAGTTTGGAAAGGTGAAGACACATTTCCCCTACATGCCCCCTGCAGCAGCATGCCCACACATAGCCCCTTGTGTCTCCCCAAATTCCAGTTTCATTGCTCTCACCTGCCTTTGTTGTAGCAATAAATTGGGCATGCAGCATCCGCACATCGGCTTCTTTAAGAGCTTTGACAAAGGAGGCCTCTGATACCTTATTTTTTTAAATCACTATTAAGTTCCCTTCTGCCCCAGGAAAAGGATGTGCTGTGAGCTTGCCATGCCAGAGGAAAGCAACGCTGTGGCACTGGAGGGCTTTGGATAGTTAGTTTTCATTTAAAAGTTTAAATCACCGCATCCCTGGAAGATGTTCCTGGGGTGAATCCAAAACAGAGTCTTTGCTGGGGATTCTGGTTGTCAGCAGCTCACTGGAAGGAGAAACAGCTGCTTCAGCCAGGCTGGAGAAATGCTGGAAATCCCAAGCTAGTGAGTGCATGCATAGGCATATCAGAATTTAAGGGAGAGAAGATGAAAACATGGAAGAATTAATGCGATCGGTCACCCATGAATCCCAATCTCTATGGAAATAGAGACAAGCTGGGGTTTAATTCACTAAAGGTGCAGAGCTCAAGGATGAAAATAATAGAGGAGCCTTGAAAAAAGCCCCTCCAGGTTTGGGACACCTTGACAGGGAGCTGGGATGGTTGGGGACTGCTGCAAGGGAAGCCTGAGCATCTTACCAGGTGTGAGAGGTGTACAGGGATTTGCAGATTCAGCCTTGCTACTTGTGCTGGGAGAGCACCTACAGAGGGAAAAAATGAAGGTGCCTTAACACAAGTGCCCTCTGCTTGCCTCTGACCCAGCCCAGATTCATCCACGCTCCAAATTAAACCCATTAGCAAAGAATATTTAGAAATATTCAGAAAATGCCATCAGATATGTGGAGGATGCATTCTGGGTCAGGGGAATGAGTCTGTACCCAGAAGGTGGCTTTGAACAGCATCCCACGGGACGCTGATGGGAAACAGGACATGAAGCATCACCCTTCCCCAGTGCACAAGACTTATGGCAGGGCAGAGATGATTTTCTTTTCACCCTGTATCACTTTCCCTCCCAGACCTCTGGGTCCTTGCCAGGGAGGGGGAAAAGGGTGGGGGGAAAAGCACCCCTTTTTGGGAATTGCACCTAACATCACGTTGCAGTGGTCAGGCAGTTGCAGGGAGCAAGTGATGGGCTCAGCATTACCGATTGGGCAACAGAGGGTGGGGAAACAGCAGGATTCCTGCTCCCCAGACTCCCTCTATTAATACAATAACCCAAATGGTTGGCAGCAAGGAACCCTGAGAAGCTTTTCCCAAACACACACACACTCTCCCATGGGCTTCATCCTCCTTCCGTGTCAGTTATTGAAGCTTTCGATCCCAACCCAAAGCTGATAGGTCTCCAACTGAAAAACACCTGGGGCCACAGACAGAGGAGAAAAACTCATCTTTTCTACTAGAACTTGTTGAAACTACTTGTTTGATGTTTTTCTTTCTTCTCACTGTGCCAAACTCAAAAGGAAAACACCCCAACACAAACTTTGTTTTAAATGGAAGTAATTTACTATTTAGGTTTCCTTATGGAAAACTAAGGTGGGTTTTTTTTCCCTAGAAAAGTTTATTTTTTTCTTTCTTGCTATTGAATTAAGTTCTCTGCTGGAAAAAGTTTCTGGTCCCTGTGAAATGTGGGCATGAACACTATTATTTTTCCCTACGGAAGGGGAAACTGAGGCAAAGCGATGTTACTCCCCCTGACTTTCACAGAGATGGAAGTGCTGTAGCAAGATCTGCATCTCCCTGACACAGTGAGAATCGTACAGTGGTTCCAAAACAACTCAAAACACTCCTTTCCAGAGCATAATATCTACACAGCACCAAGAGGTGTATAAATTAAAGACTGAGTGATACTGTGCCTGACCAACTGTTGCTTCTGGGCATCATGTGCTGAAACAGGGGCAAGGCTCTAAAAAATGCTGTCCCCACCTCTATCAAGCTAAGTCACCCCCCTCTTCCACCCTTCCTGTCCTCTCCCTTTCCCCATCCTTCAGCCCTCAGGAAATGGCACTGCTAAACATTACCCAAGGAAAAGGCTTGAGGAAGGAAAAACAAAGTCACCGGACTCTGAGACGGATCAGAGAAATAGAGGAGATAAATCCTGAGAATACAACCTGCATGGGGAGAAAAAGACAAATACTGAAATAAATATGAAAAGAAGACAAATTTGGGCTACAGGGAGCGGGTGAGCCAGAGAGAGAGAGAGGAAATTGCACTAAAATAGACGAGGTTTCCTGGAGACAAAGGTAAAATTGGGAAAAATGAGATCTAAACCAAAGGGGGATAAATCATGAGGGCAGCAACCTCTGCAAATTATTGGGAATGAAGCCTTCCCAGTAAGTGAGACATCCCTTGCAAGATGGATCTGCTGTGAGCAGCAAATACAGCCACGGTGACAAGGACAGAGCCGGACTGGGGTAGATAAATTTGTTGGGCGACTCTGACTTCTTCACTTCTCCTAAAGTGGTTTCTGCAGCCACGTCCCCAGATGGTTTGGGCTTTAGGAAGCTCCTCCTGCTTAGTTTTAACAATGCCTTCCCCAAAAAAGCAAGTTCTGGGGAGAAAAACTATATGGGGGGGTGGAGGAGGCGGGGGGGGGGGGCAGGTATTTTTGTACCAGGAGCCATGTCTCTAAACCACCAGAAACTCTTCATTCCCCCTCCAAAAAAAACCCCATTTTTAGGGTGGTCAGGCTGCAGCTGTTTTCTTCAAAGCAAGGTTCAAACCAACCCTTTTTACCAAAGGTTTTTAGCAGAAATATTTCCTTCTACAGCTTCTGCTCAACTAAAAAAACCCAGTTGCTAAACACCCCCTCCAAAGCTGCTAAATCCTCCATGGACGGAGATCAGTGCTGGACCACGAACAAGCCTTGCAGTGGGGCATCTCTTCAGCCCCTCTGACTCCTGAAGACCAGAAGTATTTTTACCCCTGGGGCTTCTCTCTTACTCCATATCTAGATGACACTGCACAGATAAATAACAGCAGTAATCCTAACTTGAGATCACAGCACGCTTTACACTTCTGGGTTGCACTGTGAGCAAGGAAAGCTCTCCCCAGGCTGTAGGAAGGCAGCATGGGATTTCTTTTTTTTCCCCTTTGTGCCAGGCAAAGCTGTGACATAAAGCCTACAGCTTGCTACACACGCTTTTTTTCCCCCTTTCTTTTTCTTTTTTTTCCTCTCTTTTTTTTTTTTTCCCTTCCTTTTTTTTTTTTTTCTCTGCTTTTCCCCCACTTTGCTTTGGCAAGAAATTTGAGTTTTCAGCTGGGAAGAGCATGTGCCATGCCAAACACCCCCCTCAAAATTTCCACTGGGAAAACAGAAAGCTGCACAGCAACACACAAAAACTTGGCAGCTCTGGTTTAGGAGGGAGGGGGGATGAGGTTTTTTTGCAGAGAAAATGTTCTGGTTTCCCATCAAAAATCAAAGTACTCCTTGCTTGTAAACTTATCACGTCGTCACTCCTCATTTGCAAATGTTTCTGGCTGGCATGAGGTTCTCGGGGTGGTTGGTGGTGGAAACATGGGAAGGTGGACCTAGATGGGGACAGCAGAGTCCCCTTAGGTAGGGCTTGCTGTCCCCAGAGGCTTAGGGACAAACTCATGGTTGGTGTGTCCTCTCCAGGCAGCACCACTGCAGTTTCTCAGACCTCCAAAGGTTTTCCTGGGGAATTTGCTTTGCCTGAAGCACAGAGGGGAAAATCCATGAGCCAAAAGGAAGAGACAACACAAAAGTGGGTATCAAAGCTCAGCTCAGCTCATGTATCCATCCAGCAGGTCCCACTGATGCGTCCTCATGTTTGCACATCCCACACCTTCTTCCTCATGTCTGGCTGTTTATACGCCCATATTCCCCCTGCGCTCGCTGCTCTCCTGGCCTTTCCCCTCTCTTCCTCTCTCTGATTTATGTAATTTGAAGTCCTGGTTGGGAGCTGATATTATGACACGTCCAGACTTCAAAATAAACCTCCCTCTTGATACTGGGTTATTTTATTGGGTGCATCAAGGCTGAAAACAACCTCATTCATCTTAAGAAATGTATTTTCCCATTTGCTGTATAAATACATACATGTTTCCTTGCATTATTCACCTAGGCATGGCAGATAGATGAGCAGCAACAACGGCACCACATTTTTATTTCTCATTCTGTAACAGCAAAGGCACCAGGGAGGTTTGTGGCAAGAGCTCGGTGGTGTGGAAAAATCAGCTGGGGCAAAGGGTGGGGAGCAAATTGAATGGAGAGGAGATATCCCACTCCCAGCCAAAGTCCTCTGGGGATTTGGGACAAGTTTTTGACTTCAGGGTCCTTGTCCAGGTCAGAGAGATGGTCTGGAAACACAGGAAATATAGTTGGAGGAAAAGCCAAAGGACAGATGAAAAATAAGACAAGGAGGGAAAAAAATAGGCAAAGAAGAAGAGGGAGGGATGACAAGAGGGGAAAAAAATGAATAATTGAAAGTCTGTAATAATCACAGTGTAGACACGCAGAAAAAATGCCTATGTGAAAATGTAATTACTGGTTGTATCAATAACATCAGTGCACAAGACTGGCTGCACTGGGGTTATGACCAAAACAAGCCATAAGTCTTGTGAACGCTCAATTCAGAGGCACCTTAGAAATCATCCGTGTTAAAGTCCAGGCTTCTTAATTCCCCCACGCCTCCGTGGTGAAATAATGAAGAGGAAACTCAGCCTTCATGAGGCACATACAGGACTCTGAACCCCAGTGGGTTTTAACCACAGTTCAACTGGTCCTGTAGAGACCAGGTTAGTGAAAAGATACCTGTGGCCAACAGTCTATGCCAACAGCCCTCATGGCCAATAGCTCTGATGGTCAACACCCCCAACAGCTGACACTTCCAATGGGCATCAGACCCAATGGCCAACAGATCTGATGGCCAACAGACCCAGCAAACAGACCAGGGTTTGCCAACACTGGGGATGCTCTTTGCCAGTACTCACAGCAGCTGATTTCAAGTCATGCCTTGCCCTCATGCAGCAGACAGTGCACCAAAAGACTTAAAACCCCACTTCTCTTCCTTTTGAGCTGAGATGACTTGAAGCCTAAATCGACTGCTGAGGATATGCAAAGGATTTCTCTTAATTGGACGTTGTTGCTGACTGTAATGAGTCCAAAATAAGACTCTCTTTCTCTTCATTAACTTCCTGCCTGTATTTGGAGCTTCATTTCATTGCACCAACAATCCTCTCTTACCAGAGGCTGCAGTGCTGCGATGGGATACTGGTTTCTTAATCGCACCCAGGATAATGGGATAGGAAAATCAAATTCTTTATCCCTAGAAATGTTGACCTCACTGCCTCAGCTTTGTGCAGCCTGGGGGCATCATTGGCCCTGCAAATTCATAATCTTCTGCATACCTCAACCCCATGTGCAGGTATCCTGCAGTGGTTCTGCTTCCTTCAGTCTCACCTGTACCTGGACTCAACTGGGAGCAAATCAGCCCCAGGAGGGTGCCTGTGTTCCTCCACCCCACCTCCTTGCACGTGAACCTGTTGCAATGCTGCTCCTTCCTCACTCACCAGCCCCACTTGTCCCCAGCAGCACTGATAAACCCAACAGAGATGCAGATTTAATGTTATCAGGAGATGCAGAGCGTGTTTAGCGGGAACTTGAAGGATCATAGCAAGAGGCCTGGATGTAATCCAGGCTACAGCGGATAAGGAACTGAAAAGCCGCCGCCGCTGCTGCTTCTTTTCGTTTGCCTTTCCCCTCACCTCCCCCTTCTTCTTTTTTTTTCATTGGTTCAAGATTGCAAAGAGGCTGAGAGAGAAGAAAGAGGAACACGGGGACCTAGTGATAACGGGTGATGGACGTGATGCCGTATCCTCACCGAGAATACCAGAGATTGTAAAGCATTGAGAAATCAAACTGACAAGTGGGAACACAGGCTCAGCATAAGAAACGGCGGCTTGTTCAGAGCTCCTGCAGGCCTGGAGAGCTTTTTGCTTCTCCTCTACGATGGATTAAGTGGATGTTGGCGATAGATAATTTTGAACTCCTTCTGCAATGTGTTCTGGCTTGTCATATCCTCAGGGAGGCCTGGAGCCAGAGAGACAAGCACCCAGCGTGGTGCTCGTAGACACGAAAATCTCCCAACTAGGCAGGGGGATTGGGAAAAGCTGTATCCTGCAAGGCTGGTAACATCAGAGAGCCTTTTCATACCTGGCCAGCCTCAACTGTGGCTTCCTGGGGGCTCTGAGGGATGGGTGAGGAACCAAGTTGTGATTTCAGCTGGTCTGGCTGCAGGAGAGGATGTTGGTCTTGGCCAACAAGCAGTAGGTTCCCCAAGAACACATGAAGATGTTAAGCTTGTCAGTCTTAGAGGGTTGTAGCAATTTTTGGTAGGTTTGGGAAGTAACCCCAAACCCCAGGTTTCCAGCCCATGGGGAGCAGAAGTAAGTTGCAATACAGCCAAAATGTGCTTGCTCTCACTCTCTTTTCCCTCCCACTCAAAGTGAAAATCATTCCTACATCCTTGAGTAACACAGTGAGGGAACTTGAAGAAAAGAGAGATAAATCCCAACATCAACACAGAAAAAAAAAAGAGGGGAAAAAACCCTCCCAGCATCAGTAAGGTGTTATGGGGCCCCGGAGAAAACCATCCTAATAACAAAACCACAGAAATACAATCCTCTTTCCTAATTATTTTGCAGTCCCATGTGCACAGATCCAATCCTTGCTCCTGGGGAATGGGGTTTTTTTAAGGCTTTCATACCTCTCCCTTTCCCTCCACGCAGGCTGGGCTGTTTGCTCTAGTTGAGCACAGCAGAAGGAGATGCTTGGAAAGGGCAGGGGATGCTCTGTGTGTAGATCAGAGCTAAAGACTCCTTTGAAAATCCCGGGGGCAGAGGAGCTGGGACGAAACAGGATGCCCTGTCTGAGCCACCATCAGCTTAAAATTGGCTGAGAAATCTAGCAGCTTTGATGAAAAATGCCTTCCTTTGCCTTTGACTACCCTGTCCAAACAGCGTTAGGTGTCGAGCTGATAGCATGGCTTTCACTTGAGGTAGTAGCAAGAAAAAACATGCCCGGAGAGATAGTCTATCCTCTTGTTGAACTGGGAGAGATGACAGGGTATGTGGAGGTTTAAATTTATAGATTCAAAGGCCGTGGATGCTAGAAAGCACCTATAACCCAAATGAGAAACAGAGATTGTGATATGAAAACCCCACCAGCCTAAGTAGCAAGCACTCACCCTGGCAGGAGCTAAACATTCCAGGGCCAGAAAAACAGGGTTGCAGTGAAAGTCCTCACTATACACATCTATACACATGTAGGCAACTTCTTATCAAAACCTTTGAGACACCAGAGCATTTCAGAGTGTATTTTGCGGTGTTTGTGCATACATGATGAGAGTATTTTTTAGTTTTAGCTGGTTTCTGCTCATTTTCTCCACTGCTGGTAAGAAATTGGTTCAAGACCCATAAGCATAGGGCTGAAATACCTTCAAATTTTTATTAATAATGAGATCCCCACCTGGGATCCATAATAATCCAATCCCTGCCTGTGCCACCCAGTCAGATATACGTCAGCCTGCGATACAGATCTCCAATAAACCCTTGAGCACTGGGAGAGATCCAGAAAGCTGAAAGAAAACGAACGTCATGCCAATATGTAGGAAGGATAAACGAGATGACCTGTGTAATTACAGCCCTGTCGGCTTGACATTGATTTTGGGCAAAATAATGGGATGTCTGGTACGGGAGTTGTTTAATAAGGAATTAAAGGAAATAACATAAAGGATGCCAATCAACAGGGATTTATGGAAAATAAATCTTGCTCAACTAAGTTGGTATCTTTTTTTGATGAGGTTGTAAATTTGGGCTGATAAAGGTGACGTTGTCAGCGTAGTGTACTCGGGCTCCTGGAAGGCTGGGTCCTGCGTGACATCTTGATTAAGAAACTGGGAGGGTAGGAAATCACCGTGGCAGAAATTAGATGGATTAAAAACTGGCTGGTTGACAAGTTTCCAAAGGCACCTCTGGAAGTGGGAATCAACAGGGTCTTCTGCTCTCTGCTGTCTACAAGGGCCAGATTGCTGCTAGTTGACATTTTTATCAATGACCTGGAAGAAAATATCACGTCACCCCTGATAAAGTTTGCAGCTGACACAAAGATGAGGGGAACAGCATGGGAGGAAGAGGAAAGGGCATCGATATAAGATACATCTTAATAAAGCAGTTCGGTCAACGCCAGAGGAGGGAGGGCTCTTCCCTTGGCAGATGAGATGGGAGATGGGGCTGATAGGCAGACAGACAATATTTGGAGGATGAAATGCAATGCTTTTCAGGCTGAAAAGCATCTTTTCAAGCTTTTTTGGTATGAAAAAGTAGAAACTCCTGGGTATTTTGGAGCAAATCTGCTTTGGTTCGCCCCTGGATAAGCCACACAACACCCAGGCCCTGTTCATGATGCTCGCCTGACTTCAGCTCACTCCTCACCCACTTTGCAAGATTTCAAGGACTTGCAGCACTTAGACCTTATTGCAAATCCCACGAGGCACCTGGCTGAGTCTTTTGGCTTCAAAGAATATTAAAAACAGGGCCTGAAGTGACTTGCCTGAAGCCAGGGACCGACGCTGCTCAGCAGATCTCCGCATCGCATGAGCTTTAGGCAATGCACAGGGAAGCTCAGCGCACCCTCCCTGCTCTCCAGCTCCTATCCATTTTCCCAGGACTGTGTCCTCTCCCTGTCCCCCCTTCCCTCCCCCCCTCCAAAAAAAACCCCCAACCCTCGGGTAGCCACTGTGATTTTGAAGCTGCCTTCTGTGATTTCTCCCAATGCCAAGCACACACGACACTTCAGGGCTCTCTGTAGCGAGCACTTTATTGCTTCCAGAGCGGCTTTTTTCGACTCCTGCAATCCAATGCCCGAGAATAATGGACAGGCTTCAGCCGAGGGAATTTAATTCTGCTCCCGCTCCTTTCAGATCAGAGCCCGTGTCAGCGGGGTGCTCTTACAACAAGAGACTTTATTACAGCTTATCCAACACTTGGCAAGTTCTCAATCTGGAGAACTGGTTTGTACTACAGGGATTGCTGCTCCACGTTGCATGCTAATAGAGATCTATGGCTGCGCCTGGTCTGTCTAGGGAAAGGGAAGGTTTTAAACCCTACAGTGGTGAAAAAGCACCCTGGAAAAGTTTGTGGAGGGCTGGGGTTGATTTGGATTGGAGGACCTGCATTGGGTACAGTGGGCTGAATAAGTCCTACAGTAACTACAACTACCTGCAAGGCGGTTGCGGAGATGTCGGGGTTGGTCTCTTCTCCCAGGTGACAAGCGATGGGATGAGAAGAAATGGATTAATATTGTACCAGGGGAGATTTAGGTTGGATATGAGGAAGAATTTCTTTACTGAAAGTGTTGTCAGGCACTGGAACAGGCTGCCCAGGGAGGTGATGGAATCAGCATCCCTGGAGGGATTTCAAAGGTGTGCAGATGAAGTGCTAAAGGACATGATCTAGAGGTGGACCAGGCAGGATTGGGCTGAGGTTGGATTTGATGATACGAAGGGTCTATTCCAACACAGCTTTCTATGATTCTATGAACTCCTTTTGATTATTGAGCTGAATAACTCCTTTTCATCCAGCTGTTTACACCAATGAGCAAAAGGAAGAGGCAATCATACCAGGGACATATGAAATTCCTCAGGGATGGCTTCTGGTCCCAGGTCCATGGAGCATCATCAAACGTCATCAAGACCTGCATTCAGACATAGACCTCCTCCTCTTTGCTTTGCTTATTTTTCACTTAATATTTTTATTTTTCCTTGGTATGACTATCACAAATGCCCTGGGACCAAACTGACCTGTGGAAAAACGACCCACAGAAGGAACAAGCTTCCAGCAGCTCTCAAATCCAGCCTCCCACCTTTTTCTTTTTCTCTAATTTATAGTTTCAGCTTCCTTACTGGGGCCAGGCAGGGGCAATGAAACCCAGGAATTAGGGAATTTCCTGGGCTCCTGCCTTGCCAAAATAGAGCATCTCTTCTTCCTCTGCCCTGAGCAAACATCAAACTCCCTTTAACTTCAGCAAATGCTCCCCAGGCCCGGCCGGCGAGGTAACTTGAGGATGCATGGCTTGTCACTGCAGATGACACATGCCTCTCTCTCAGGATGTGGTATAATGAGCTTCTTCGTGGTCTCCCAAGGCAGAAATGTATTTATGGCACAAGGGGAGATTTATATAGTTTTTCTTTAAAATCTGTCAGCTAATAATAGCTGTGGCTGGGGCTGGGTTGTGCCGGGCATGCACGCAGGTATAAATCAGGGGTGCGCTCTCAAGCTCTACCATCATTTTCTCCCATTTGGAGACCATCATCTGCAAATATTTGCACCAAAGAGAGAAGGAAAAGAAAATATCCCATCCAGCTTACCAAGGCAAGGGGTCTTATACATATCCTGCCACCCCCTGGGGACTTCTCTGCTAGAGAATTCAGCTCCAAACCACCTGGATCACCAGGACCTTCTTGCAGACCTGGTATTGCTTCCCAATGCGGGGATACCCCAGCAAGGAGAGGCTCTCTTTATTTACAGTGATTCATTTTTAGCCTGCCAAGCGACCTATATATCTTCGGCCTCAACCAGCGAGCAAAGTTGATAAAAAGCCTCCTGTTGTCCCCTGGCATTGCAGAGCCTTGAATAGTACAAATGCCCTAAAGACAATTTTTTTTTTCTCTTTTTCAAACAAAATAGATGCACTTTTATTTTATTTTATTATTTTTTTGTGTGTGTGTGTGTGTGTGTGTGTGTGTCCGTGGTGGTCTGAATAAAATAGCTAACAGGTTCCAGAGGGATATATCCTGTTAATTCCACTCATGATAAAGGTCTTTTAAAATGCCACTGATGCCTGAAGCGCTGATGAGTTTTCAGGTTTGCTGATTTGTGGACCGTGGGCTGGGCTCCCACCGGAGCCCATTAGTTGGCCTATAGATAGGCAGCTGGATGCACAGGCACAATATGCATATATGCCAGTCAAAAGTTGAAAAGCATTACTAAGCAATCCCATGCATTTCCCATCTCCTACAACAAGGCCGAGGAGGTGTGAGGAGGTAGGGGGAGGGGGCAGCTTTCTGAAAACCACAGCTGATTAGTTCTTGGGTTTGTGGTTGGGGTTTTATTTTTCTCTTCATGCCAAATTAATTCTTTTCATGTGGAGCTCAAAGCATGATGCTGGGGAGAAAGGACACGGGGTTGTGTGTTTCTTCATGGCATCACCTCTCATTGTACCCCCTCTTCTTGTCCTTCACTCATCACTCCCAAAAACTCATGCAACTCACACCGCAGGGGTTAAGTTTTTATTCCCTGCCTGGTTCATCTCCAGTGCAAGTCCATCTAGAGAGGTTCCCATCCTAATGTCATCATGTCCACCTCATTTCTGCTCTGGGTTGCTTTATTTCTTCCTGAAAGGTGAGCCTAAGCTCGGTGGTGGACTGTGTAATTCAATAGGCTTGCAGATCTGTCTTGGGTCAATTTTAATTCTATTTAAAGGACAGTCGATAGAGCCATCTCTGGGGTTTTCTGAGAGGGAATTTCATATTGCATTTAATATGCACTGAATGCACCGGCCGGGGAGGGGGGGAGAAAGCATTTCAGCGTCGATGAGACATAAACGATGGGATGGGAAGAGCTTTGCAACCTTTCTCCTTTGCTATTTTAGGCTTTGTGAGACCCTCGTGAGCTGGCTCAGGAAGGGCCCAGGGAAGAGGTGGCTCCCAGTGTGATTTGTTAGAAGCACTCATGAGCCGCAGCGCGATGCCCTGATGCTCGTGGAAGCACAAATCATCTCCTTGAGCATCACTAGCCAAACTGATGCCAAATTTACACCACTACAAACCCACCTTTGGCATCCAGGGGAGGTGACAAGCAGCAAAAAGGAGATAGCTTGAAAAACATGAGATCTGAGTACTGCTGCACGACCAATCTGCTGTACCTCCCTGTTCTTTATAAACCAGGGGGGCAATGTCCCAGAGAGCTGGATAGCAATAAAGAAAGAGGGCTTTCAACTCTGCTGCTCATCTAAAACATTCCCTTAAGTGCAGGACGAGATGTTCGAGCACTAAGATGCAGTTTTTATGCAACTTAATAAAAGGGAAAAATGATATGACCACTGGAAAAAAAAAAACCCAAACACCAGAATGCGTGCAGGGGAAATGGATTGCATTGCAGGATGCTCAGATCAAGCCTGAGATCACATTGCTCAAGTGAAGTGGGGACTTATCAGCGCTGCTTCCCACTGCTTGTGCTATCATGGCTCAAGAAAAGTCTGCTTGGGCATTTTTGGGGTGACAAACCTCATTGGACAAAGCAGGAAAACGTGCTGAACCCACCCAAGAAACCGGCTGCTGTAGGAAAATTATCAGTGACACATTTAATGAGCATCCCAATGATAAATGTGGGTCCATATCAAGAAACAAATCCACTCACCTCATATCAAGGCCACAGAAAACCAAGGCTTAAAATACCCCTCTGGATTTTGCTGTGTGACAAGGGTGGGGGATGGATCCCATGGCTCCTCTCATGTTTTCTCAGCAAGTCACGGGGTTCATCCCATAGCGGGGAGCATCCAGCCGTCTGCCGCGACTCCAAATGAAATCGCCCGTTCCCTGCTGGAGATAATTAACGTATATCAGAGAGAAATTTAGCTGGAGTGGCTATTTCAGTAACATGCAGCGTTCTCCCCCAGTTTGGGTTTGTTTTCGAAATTGCACATAAAGTGCAACTGCGGCACATTTACTTTTCTATTATGCCTAGGAAATTAAGTTAGATGGCCCTAATAATAGCATTGCCTTTAAAATAACGTTGTGTTTAAAGAACAAACTCTCCAATGTCGCCGGCACAGCATATTTGTCTTGTGCTTAATTTCCACTTGCTGTTGTATTATTAGACATTAACATGATAGTTTTGTTTAATCTCTGGCTCCGTCGCCCATGGCTGACTCCAAACCGATCGCTCGCCCCTGTTGATGAAAGTCCTAATTCATCCTTGTTAGTGCAATTAGGAGGAAATTGGATAACGGTGCCACTTCTCACAAAAGGTCTGGGAGAGGGTGAGTCTCTCCCCGGAGAGGTGAAGCCAGCAGTGAGCTCCTGGCTGCAGGAGGATTAGTCGGCTCCTGGGAAGACGATGGGGATAAATGAATTGAGACTTTGCAAAGTTTTGAAGTGGAATTTGATGGATTTTACTGCTCTTTTCCCAGTACAGAAGTGCTAGGAGTCCATCCCTGAAACTCAGCGAAGGTCATCATCATTTCGAGGTCGTTTTGAGCACACCTCTATGAAGGATGGAAGAAACGTGAAAATAACGGGATTATTTTCTTCCAAAAAATAAGTCCTCAAAAGCTTTTAGAAAAGTGGCTGTGGTTTTTTGCAGTGTTTGCTCTTCACGAACATGAGCACAGAAACAAGATGAAATGCTCTTCAACTGTGGCACCGAAAACACCGTGCGTGTTTATAGGGCAGTTCCCCCCAGCCCCTACACCTCCCAGCATGATTTCTTTAACTCTTAGCTCCTTTCAACCAAGATTTTCTGAGTTTACTTACCATCCCCACATCCAGAATCCTGTGCAGACCTCAGGGATTTCTTCGGGTGTCACTTTGCATCTCGATCAACATGGGACCTGTAGAAAAGCCCACCCAAAAAACACGTGGGATCATCAAATCTTGGGAGTTTGCTGCCCCTCTGCAAAACATTAGGCACGCAGATGCTTGGGATATCAACCTTATAAAGCAGAATTTTCATATAAAATGAGGCAATTCGGGGTACCTAAGGAGGAGTTATTGTGGGTCTCACCCCACCTGGGTACTCGCCTTCCTGCATCTCAGAAAGAGAATTAAGCTGAACCAGACAAACCAGCTTTTTATCGCTTAATGAAATCCATTCCTCATGGGTACAACTCGAAAAGGTGCAAAGGATTTCATACCAGAGGAGATTAAATGACTTGGGTTTCTTACCTTGGAAGAGAGGAGGCTAAAGGAAGGATTTGATAGAGGTTTTATAGAAGGTGGATGGCACAGAGAGGGCAAAGTGGAAATCCTTATTTCTGCAAGCATCTTCAGATTGAAGTGGCACTGGGTGAAAATTAGCAAGAGGGCAAGTTTAACTAAATTAATTGGCTAAACTGTAGAATGAATTTCCAAAGGGTTTTGTGGAAATCCGAATTACAGATGAGGTGAAAGCGAAGGATTAGACAAGGCTGGGGAAAACGATGCACTCCAGATTAAATATGCAGTTGAGGATGCAAGCGTAGCAGGAGGAGTACTTATTTATGAGGACTTAGAGAAGTACTTTATTCAGAATAGTTTTGTGTCTACACTCTCCACTTTTTCTGCTGTTGCTCACGATCCCTAAGGCTGGATCTGGCCCCTCTGAAAAACACAAAGGGTCCAAAGAAGAAATAAATCAAACTTATATTTGAGTGATTAAACCCAAAGCTGCCAAAGGCAGGAGCCAGATGATCTGAAATCATGCAGGACTGTAAAAAGTGAAGTTGATCCAAACATCCCAGATATTTCCTAGTAGGGCTGGGTGGCTACATCACGTTTTTGTGATCTTTGGGATTTTGGCACCACCCTTTTGTTTTCATGGCTTGTATCATGCCCATCATGATGGCACTGAGATATCCACTCCAAAAAATACAGTCGGTCCCCCATGGGATTTACAAATGTGCCCAGCTGGAGGAGGCAGCCGGTACCATTGACTCTCGATTCAATTCTCACCACAGCGAGCTGCGAAAATCACAGTGGAAACAATAAAAATAGACTGGAATTGGTGCAGACATCCCCCTTCACTCCACTTCCAGTGATTCTCAAGCTTTTGTGTAAATCAGGGTTTATTCATACTTTCAGGTGGGCTCATTATCCATGCAAACAACAGCAACAATAACTCCACAAACCCTCAGCTGCTCTTGACCTCCAAATATTCTTTGGTTTTTTGCCGGTATTTCAGTACTTTTCCAGGCAGAAGAGACAACATGTGCTTTCAGCAGCCTCGGATATGTCCTGCTTGGCTGCCCCAGAGGTGGTTGAAGAACTTGAAGAAGCCCCTCAGGAAGGAGAGGTCCTGATGGTGCAATCACAGTGAGGATGCAAAGCTTGTGAGAGCACTTTTGACCATCAAATGATGGTCTCCAAGCAACCGTGTAATAAAATCCCTCAGAAATTAAACCCTACGCTGGGCTTTCAGCCGGGGGGAGAAGGGGGCTAAACTTGCAGCCACGTTCATTTAGGGTGCAACCATGTCCCTGCTGCTGTTTTATCTGCCAGCCAAAAATAGGGTGGTTTTTGCTTGTCCCAGAGGGTTGGCCTCAAAATGAAACTCTTATTCTGAAACTCTTACAGAGAAGAAGGGCAGAAGGCAATGCACAATGAAGAGCAGAACTGAAATTCATGTTGTCACAGAGCAGAACCCCTTATTTCCCAGGTGGTTACCAACTAGTAGCTAGCAGGATGGGGGCAATTTTGGCCTGAGAGGTTGCTGAGTCCACATACCCCTTTTCTGTTGGGATTTTTGGTGGGTTGTTTTAATTTTTCCACAAGGCTTTCCTCACACAGATCACAGTGTGCTTGGCAAAGCATTAGCATGCAGCTCATCTCTGATGGGCCTCGGGAAAATAGACTTGGACAGCGAAGGGTGGAAGGGAAAGACTTGTGAATAAATGTCTTGTTGTCACAGTCCTATTAACCTCCCCTCAGTCTAATCCTGTCCTTAATTGACTTTATTCTGATTATATTCTCGATAGGCCTGTATCAGCCTGCGAAGGTGACGAGGGGAGTAGAGGATACAGAGTCAGCTGGAGGAGAGCACGACAGCAGAGCAGCAGCATCCCTGCGCTTCTGCTTCCTGAAACAGCACACTGAAGGAAAAGGAAGTCAAAACTTCCCAGGAAGGGTAAAAAACCCAAAGAAATCTCCACCAAAACAAATCACAAGCTACGCTTTTGATAATTAAGAGGCTTTAAACTGCCCGCTTAATACAGACCAAAATACCATCTGCAGGTAACGGGGAGATGAAGCTTGATACCTAATCAACCGTCCTCTTGGTAAAGCAACATCACCCCGTCTGTCTGCAATCAGCGGCGGAGCAGAGGCTGCGAATCCTTGAAGTGGCTCTCTGCGAGGGTTCGGTAATTGTCTCGGCGGAAAGTAAGAGTTCCCCCTAGTGCAGAGTGATAAATCAGGGATAATAATAACTCTTTCCAAAATAATCCTCAGGCAGAAACAAAATCCAGCGGAGAAGGTGGTACGGAGTCAAAACGTGGCACCTGGATCCGAGGGTTAGTTAGGGCTATAAATACACAGAGAGTTTCCTGTGCCTCCGCTGTTGCCATAATATATTTTTATTAGTAGCACTCAGCTCTAAGGCTGTAGGGTTTTTCTAAGCCTATTTCCTTCTTGACTCTTTCTTGTGCTGTGATGCTTCTTCCACTATCACCCCAGACCTCAGGGATCGCACTGCTGGTGCTACGTGTCTTGGTGCGTGCAAACGGGGGGCTGTGAGCCCACTTCAAGGAGCACTTGAGCTTCAGCATCTTGTTCAGCAAGGCTGAGCTTAAAGTCGAGGATTTAGGGATGGTTTTATCTCATCACTGCAGCCAAGAGGCAACAGCAACCTGGCCCCATGGGTGGCACAGGCCAAGGCGTGGGATTTGAGATTTACAAATATAAATACAGATTTACAAATGAGCATATTACCCCAAAAACTCTAGGAGAGCAGCCTTTCCTGATGGCACCCTGCAGATGTAATGGGTCCCTCTGGCCCTTTTGGGTCATACATCCCACCTGCTCCTATTTCCACCTGTTATTTCCATCCGTGGGAAGTAAAACCCCAACAAACCCTATCCGCAGGCCAACAAAATGTGGCAAAACCCATCACGTAGGTGAGGAGAAAGCCAGCAAGCAGTAAAGAAAATCCCCAAAACTTGCATTTACTTAATCATTCCCTTATTGGTTCTGATTTTCCTTCTTACTTGGGGAAAAAAAAAAGAAGGAAAAAAAAAAAAGGCATGTGCAGGGTTATTTTGAAGTTTCGAGCTGATTCTATTTACTCAGAAGCTGATAGGATTGATTTACAGCAACACAATGAATGCAAAGAGGGGGGAAAAAAGATACAGGAGCAGAGCAGCAGTGTTTGATTTCAGGGCTGGTTTTGTGGTGAATGCTAATGCCAGCAGGAACTTCAACCTGTGGTCAACTGGAAATGAAGGGTTGGGAATTGGTTTGTGGGGGGAAAAAAAGCACCTTGCAGTCCAAGAGACTTTTTGTGACAGTGTTGTAGGGAAAAATAACCCAAGTTTTAGTGTTCCACAGGTATTTCTTAAGAAGCAATGGAGCAAGGGAAAAAAACATCAGAGAACAGAGGTTTTATGTGGAAAGAAATAGGAACCAAAGGAAAATACAAACCTTTGATAATTTAATATGATGAAAAGTTGTAAGCAAACCTAAACTGTTAATTTTGGGGGGGTTAATTTGCTTCCCAGAACACATCTAAGGCATTTTTGGGGAAGCAGATCTACTTGAGAAACTTCTGTTGGGGTCTCTCGACCTCCAGCTTCCCATCCTGAATCCTCAGGTTAGACCCCCCCCCAGTATACAACCCAAAATCCCCACCACCATCTCCATAATAGCAAACTTCATCCCAGCTCTACGTGGTGTCCTCGGACTGCTCCGATTTGGAAACTCCCCTGCAGCCTTAAATCACATCTTCCTGAAAAAAGGTTATGACTTGCTATTTTGTGACCTTTAGGAAAGGAAAGAAAAAGGCAAAAAACCTGCTGGCATGAGCAAGGCAAAACGATGCTCACGAACCAGGCACTGGTGACATTACTTCCAACAGAGGTTTATTTGCATCACCAAGAACTCAAAACTCCTCAAATTTGCCCCAATTTCTGCATCAGTCATTAGAATCATAGAATCATTGGGGTTGGAAGGGGCCTCAAGAGCTCATCGGGTCCAATCCCCCTGCCAATGCAGCTCCCCAGCTCATATTGCACAGGTCGGTGTCCAGACGGGGCTGGAATCTCTCCAGAGAAGGAGACTCCACACCCCCTGGGCAGCCTGTCCCAGGGCTCCCTCACTCTCACTGGGGAAAAGTTCTTCCACTTGTTGGTGCAGAATTTCCTGTGCTCCAACTTGCAGCCATTGCCCCTTGTCCTGTCCCCACAGACACTGAGAAGGGGCTGCCCATTTCCCCCTGCATCCCATACTGAAGATATTTATAAACATTAATAAGCTCCCCCCTTAGTCTTCTTTTCTCTAGGCTGAACAGTCCCAGCTCACTCAGCCTTTTCTCACAGGGTAGATGTTCCAGGCCCTTAATCATCCTTGTAGCCTCCTCTGGACTCTCTCCAGGAGATCCCTGTCTTTTTTGTGCCAGGGAGCCCAGAACTGGACACAACACTCCAGGTGGGGCCTGACCAGGGCAGAGTAGAGAGGGAGGATCAACTCCACTCCTTTGACCTGCTGGCCACACTCCTCCTGATGCACCCCAAGATCTCATTGTCTCTCTTAGCTCAGCTGCAATATTCCAAAGGGAAACCTCAAACTTTATCCTCCATGCCTTTATTCCTGGATTTTTCTCCTGTTGGGTTTTTTTTTTTTCCCCAGTGGAAAAAGTCACCCTGTCTTGTTGGAGATGGTGGGTTAAAGGTGATGTGGAGAGGATATTGCTTCTGCCGTCGTGTCCCATCTGCTGTAGCCACATGGTCCAGCTCCATCACAGCATCAGCATATGATTCTCCAAGCACAGAGCACACAACATTTTGGGAGACGGCTCATGGAGCCGGGCACGCCGAAGCAAATGAGCAATTTGCAAACACCCGGGAGGCTGAAATTTGTTGGCTGCAAATGTAACAAACACCCGAGCGGCGCAGACAGGGGTGATTCATGAGGAGCTCTGCCTTACGTGAGTCATCTGGGCAATGTTTGCTGCTGGTTGGAAACGAAGCCAATGGGCTTGGAGTAATTTACAAGGGAAAAAAGAAGTTTGACGGCAGCAACGGACACTTTTTGATGGCCAAGGGAAACGTGTGTGGAGAGGGAATGGCAATGCAAGCGCTGCAATATGAGTGGGGATGTTATGGGGCTGTGCTGGTGGGATCAGGGAGTTTTTGGGGTGCAAGACGTAGCGTAGGCAATGGGTTTTAGCACAGATCTGCGGAGCATCCTCAAACCTGAAAGCTTGGGGTGGGGGACGGGATTTATATGCCACCTATCCATGGGTGCTCTCTGCTTGAGCTCTCCTCCAGCAGACAATATTGGGATGAGCTGATTGACCCCAAACCCAGGTAGATGAGGTGCCCATCCCCGGGGTGGATGAATTCTCCATAATTTGCCTTTGAAGGCGTCGGTTTGCACGCATCCCAGCCGCATCCCCTTGCTTAGCCTTATCTTTTTTGATGAGCCTTGGATTTTGAAAGCGGTACCTCTTGGCAAGGGACTCGGGTGGCAGAGACAAAGGAAGAAATGATCAAACCCAGAGGCTCCTGCCTCTTGTCTCCTCGCTCGGCCCCTTTTGCAGCGCCGCGGAGGAGCCTTGCTTTTAAACAAAAGCTAAACACTGTCAGTGGGAGAGCAAAGCAGGATCTCTCTGAAATGCAAATGCCTTTTTGAGAGCAGCCAGCTTTGAAAACAGGGATCCTGCTGACTCATGTTTAGGAATTGGGGGTGAGAGCCAGCTCCTGCGCTCTATCCATCATATATATATATGTATGCATATATATATATATACACATATATATATAACACCTCTATATAGGCCAAGCAGACTACACAGATGAAACAGTGTAGGCAGGGACAGGATCTACCCGCCTTGCAAAGCCATCAGCTGCCCTCAGCGCAATGCTGGCACAGCAGAAGGTTTAGGAACACAGCTGCACAGGTTTAAACCTTGATACATCAGGTGGATTTGGGGGGGTTGCGGAGGGAGAAGCTCTTTGAATCCCTTCCCTCCCCTTTCTCACCTGCAGCATCTTCATTTTTCCCTTCCCATTTGCAGGTCGTTTCCCAGTTCTGCATCCTTTCAGCTCATTTTGGGTGGTTTAGGGCCGAGCTTGTACCCAGAACTGAGATCCAAGGAGGCAGAGAGCTCATGGCCATGGCTTCTCATGTTGTTTTCACTCAACAGCAGATCCCACACACTTACAGGATTGAAGGAGCGGGACCCTGGCCTGTGTTTTTCCCAAAAGGCGATGGGTGAGGGCAGGGAGGAAGACAAGGGAGATGCACAAGAAGGATAAGGCATAGATCCCCTTCCCTAGGGCAGCAAGTTCCTCCATCCATATGTGCTTCAGGCTAAAGGTGAGCCTGTCTTCTCCCCAAAACTTTTGCAACATCACTCCACATGCTATTATTATAAACCCATAAACACCTACAGGGTGTCTCTGATCTGATGCAAAAACCTCTTGTCCTGAGCCGTGGGAAGCTGACAGCAGAGCTGTACAAAGTCACCAGCCCACAGACACCTCTCACTTGCACGGGGCGAGATGCCTCCCAAGATCCATGTCCACATCTCCACCCAGTCCCTGGATTAACACCCTGGCATTGGAGCTGCTCTTAGGTGTGGGGGCTCTGAAATCACAATGTGTGATAATAAGCAGAGCAATCATGGAAATACCACAGCTTGCAGCAGCATCAAGCTCCAGGGACATCATGGAAATTCAGATTTGACTCCTTTTTTTCCCCCCTAATACGCTTCTGCTGTAATAGCCACTTTTTTTTTCCTCCCTTCCTTGCTTTTCATCAGAAAACCCTGGTGTGCTGCACCACCAGGAGCTGATCAAGACTTCACACATCCTGCTCATTATCCCCTGTTTCACACAAGGGAAAATGAGGGGGATTTATAGCACCCAATTTTGTAGCAGCGTTGCCCAAAGTGAAATACCCAGCCATGTCTCCTCTCCCAGCTGTGCTGGGGCTAAGGCTGGGAGAGGAGATGGCTTTATGGAGACAGATAAAATCTTTTATTAGTCCAACTAACTGATCTAGCTGGAAGAAGCAGACAGGTTTCAGGCACGCAGACCTGTCTTTGGGTCTCAGTTTGTCTGTAGGTAGCTCCAGAGCTCCTGCAACACCTTTCCAGAGCCTGTCTCCATCTCCATAACACCCCAGGGATGCAGGAGATGCAGAACAAACCCCAGCAGCGTGGCCACCCTGGAAAACCTCCAAGCTCCAACACTGACAGAGCCCAAAATCCTGCCTGAACCTTCCTCATCATGGGTCTCCAGCACACCAAAAGAAAATCTCCATCACATAGCTTTTGCTGTTTTCTGCTGTATCCCAACCCATTTTATACCCCCCTCTCCCACCTCCCACTGCATCTCCTTGCTATGGAAACCCAGCTTGCAGAAAAAGAAGCTGAAGGGCAGGTAACAGAGGGAGAATTCAATTTGGATGCCGGAGCCAGAGGCAATGAAAGCAGTGAAGAAAATGGTGAGGGTGGTAATTAGAGCAGGCTCCTGGGATCAGATGCTGGCCAGGATCAGCACTGCTGGAGGTGACACCCCCAGGTACGTGGTCTCGCATCCTCATAGGTGTTTGGGTGATGAAGAGCTTGTGCAAGGGAGATGGGGAAGCTGAAGTCACGTTCTTGAGGCCTCAGTGCCACTGCTGGCAGCGCTTTCATGCATCTTTTTGCATCCATCCCTTCCATCCATGCTAAATCCCACCCCAAAAAAACCCACCCCAGCCCTGCCTCCAATATCCACCCCATACTGGTCACTGCACCCAGCTACAGCATCACAAATAAAGCACCAACTGCCCAGTGTGATTCAGCCTTCCTCTTCCCCTCTCCTTGCCTCCTATATTAACTCCACTGAGGAACAGCCCTTTGCCCCCCCAAATTATTTCTACCTGCATGAGGCATATCGATAAGATTTCTCTTTCTTTCAGAAAAAAATAATAAAAAGGGTTGATCCTGCTGGTGATTTATAGTATTTGTAGTAACCTGGTCATAATTTCTAGCAATTAAGCACAATACTAATTCACTCATTCGCTGAGTAACGTCTTGTCTTTATTTATGGGGGCTGTGCTGGAGTATAAATATCCTACTCACTGTGTTGGCTAATGAAAATTTACTAAGTAGCTTTTTTTTTTAAGAAATGTTTATTCATTTTAAGCTATTCTTAGTAACCACGTGTGAATAAGGAGTAATTGCTTTACTTTGGGATGGTAATTAGAAAGTACTAAGTCATTGTTTTCTTCTTGGAGGCTTATGGTTTGTTTAAGTGTGCATCTGCTCTCCCAGCATTAATTCAACCTGCCAGCCCCTCATCCTCTGCCTAAGCACCCTGGGTCGCATCCTGCTCTCTCCCAACAGGGTGTTTTTCAGGATCAACCGCGGGGTGGTACAGAGTGCAGATAGAGGTGTCAGAGTGGGAACTGAGTTGTTCTACTCAAGTTGTTGAGAAACCCTCCATCGGGTCTCCAGGAGGCTTTGCTCTGGAGCAGAGCAGATCCATCAGCATGCATGGCAGGATTTGCATCTGCTAATCAAAGCCGGATCCGGGAAAGCAACTCTTAATAAAAGAATCCCATTACGAAGCAACCAGCTGTGAAATACCCTACCTGTGGTGCACCCTGCAAACCCTCAGCCTCTCCTTTCCCTGGCAAGGGGGTGGGAACTTCTCCCAAGTGTGGACGTGGGGAAGGAAGGGGCTGGAAATGAAGCAAAAAGGTGAAGCAGGTATTGATAGTCACAGGTGGGATCACTCATCTGGGCAGCTATGGAGGGATGGGATGCTCATGGAAGGGATGCTCGTGGAAGGGTTGCTCGTGGAAGGATGGGATGCTCCCATCCTGGATGGGAGAGATGCTGTTGGAAAACTTAAGAGGTAAGTTTTTGTATGTTTTTTTTTCTCTCAAAGCCCCCCAAAGCAGCCAAAAAATTGTGTTCCCCTTCTCAGCATCAGCCACAGGACTGGCATGTTACAGCCTGGCCAAGCCGAGTCATGGCTCGACCCTGTGAGTATCTGGAAAAAGCCCTCCACTTGGGCTGCACCTCCAACCACTGATGGCATCTCCAACCCAATCCAGAGGGAAACGAGGCCAATTGATGTGAATGCAGAGCTAATGCACACCGTGCCTCAGTTTCCCCAATTGCAAACCAGAGTTAATTGTTCTGCTCTTCTTTGTGAAGAGCAGCAGGATCTCCTGGGGAAGGCCCAGGCTCCCACATCAGATCACTGTGTGGGATGATGGGCAATGCAGCATCATTTGGAGGTGATTGTGGTCACACAGCACTGGACATGATCTTTAAAATCACCAAGTGATTTTTAAGTGCTTCTCTGAGAGTGTTTACCAGGCCCTGATTTACTGAGCACTCAGAGCAGCCTGTTCTTTCTGGAAAACAGGGTTTGAGATGCAGTCAAGCATCTACAAAACCAAGCTTTGTGCTATTTTAATCTCTTGCTTGCCTCAGTTTCCCCATCTTTAGAATGGGCATAACATAGCTCCCCTGGACTGACTCCCAAACACCTCCAGCAAAAAAAGTAAGAGCCCATAAAAAGGGACCATCCTGTCTTGTCTCATCCCAATAGGATAGCAAAGAACAGGGGAAGATCCCCAGTGCCTACAGGTGCTGGGAAAACCAAAAAGCAGGAGAAAGCCTCAGTGGGGATCATCTAAAAGGCATCTCAGGGATGAGGAATGAGAACCTGCAGGTTTCTCCATTTGTGAGTGGCCAGAAACAGGTAAGGAGGGTTCTGTGTGGTATTGGTGCATATACCACACCTATACCTTATTATATCATACGGCCCCGGCAGCCAAGGAGGCAAAGGAAGAGGTAAAACACTACTGAGAGCGTTTGGGGGTCTTAACCACCTCCTTATGGTGCCAAGGTTCAGCAGCCCTGGGCAACATCTCCCAGGTCAACTTCTCATAGGGACCATTTGCCTTTTGACATCCATAATCCCTTTCCGAGCATCCCTTCTGCATCAGTCCCAAGGATCTGGCTTTGCTTTGAGCTGGCACTCGTAGCAGCATGAGCTGCCAAGGCCAGAGGGTTCCTGTCCCTTTCTGAAGCTGCAAAGCATCTCTGGGAATTCCCAAAGCAGTCACCAGGAGAGCTCAAAGGGAACAGGAGAGGGTTGGTGTTGTCTGAGAGATTTTCACCACAAAATTGCTGTGGGATTGTCCTTAAAAAGCCAAAAAAAAAAAGCAAAAAATAAGGAAAAAAAAAGCCTTTTACACTCATCTTTTACAGCCCTTCTGCTGGGTCTGGTGCTCTGTGGGTGCAAAAAGAGCCGTGGCAAGAGGAGGAAGCAGATCCAGGACACCCCAATAAATCCCTGCAGGGCTCCTGTCCAGAGCGCCTGCTTCTCAGAGATAAAAAGCAAGTGCTGCTCCTGCAAAGCACAGACACTGGGCTAATCTCTGCCCGTCACCGTGTCACAGGGAGCAAAGACGGGCTGTAAGCATCTCCAGCCGTTCAAGAGAGATCAACCCTGACCAGCTGCTTGAGGCTGGGGCAGCGACTTGTGGTTTATTTCACACAGGGAACTGGGAACTGCGGGTTTTTTTCCACCCTGAGAGGGAAAATCATAATCCTAAGGAAGAGCCCTGGGGTTTGGGTGTGTTGTTTAGGTGCTTTGGGATATATCCTAAAGTGTGATGTGGCTCTGACCGGTCCCACGATGGGAGTTTGGGATGATAAAGGGGAACCTCACAAAAGCAGCTGCTGGAGGAAAATCACTTTGGGTGGGGGTGAGCGGTGAGGGGAAGGAGCTGTAATGACATCTAAGCAGCTTCAGAGGGAGAAAATACTGGGCAAGCAACCTGCTGCTGCAGGATGGTAGTGCCAGGCAGATTCCCCATTGGAATTAGACACTCATTTTTAACAGGGAGGATGATTAACCCTGGGAATAAATTATCAAGGAGAAGAGGAAACGCTCCACCTCTCGATGGCTGTGGATAAAAACTTGATGCCTTTTGGGAGGTTTTAATCAAAACCCAAAGGCAACCGCTGTCCCCCTCCTCCCCCTGGCCAAGGGCTGATGTTCCCATCAGATCTCATGAGCACTGTGAGGGCTTATAAAACCTGCCAGTCCATATAAAATGATTGCTCACCTCTGCCCTGGGAAATGGCTGACCCATCCTGCCCTCCTCAGAAGGAGCAACTATGAGACACTAAGTAATTGCCAAGTGCCAAACGCATTGGGTTCCCCCTCCCTTCATTCCTCTGCAGTAATAAAAGAGGATTTAAATGTTCAGGCCAAATTAAAGACTCTGCCAAGTCCTCTTGTGGGTCCAGCAACACGCTGGAGCGATGGCTCTGAGCAACCTCAGAAGATGGTGTCTGTCAGCTTCTTTTTCTGGCAACAGAGCTTAGGTTTTTATTTTCCTTTTTTATTTCTCTTCTCTTCCAAGCCTGGAAGTGCCACCTTTAATCTTGTTCCCAATTCCCAGCCTCTGTTATATTAATATCTCTTCATTTCTACTGCGTGTCTGAGGGCAACCTTGGGATGCTCAGACCCCCCCCTTTTAGGGCAACCTGGGCGGGGGGGGGGGGGGGGGCAACGTCACAGGGCAGGGGTAGCAGGTGGGTTGCTATTTCTGCTTAATGACTTCCAGTTTAAATTACCTACAAAATGTCCTAATTATCCAGGTGCCATTTTAATCATTGGGGCGGTAGGGGGGGGAGGAGGAGGAGGAGGACAGGGCAGGCTGACAGCTGCAGGTTGCCTCTGCTGAAATGCTGTGGGGTGGCAGAAGGGGCTACAAACCAGCAAGTACCTGAAGGAAAGGTGGGGAAAGGGGTGAGAACTCACTGTGCAGTGCTGGATTATATCCTTATGAGCCCAAGCTGTGACACAGAGGCAGGGGGGAGCAGAAAGACCTGCCCAACATCCCATCCCCATTCTGCATCCAAATGATTTGATGCCACCGAGCAAAAGGGAGGCTCCTGAATAGAAGGGATGCTCCTAAGTAAAAGGGATGCTCCAAAGTAGGAGGGATGCTCCTAAACAGAGAGGAGGGTCCTAAATTGAAGGGATGGTCCTAAATAGAAGGGATACTCAGAAGTAAAAGGGTTGCTCTTGAATAGAAGGGATGCTCCAAAGTAGAAGGGATGCTTTAAAGTAGAATGGATGCCCCTAAACAGAAGGGAAGGTCCTAAATTGAAGGGATGCTCCTAAATAGAAGGGATGCTTAGAAGTAGGAGGGATGCTCCAAAGTAGAAAGGATGCTCCTAAATGGAAGGGATGCTCCAAAGTAGAAGGGATGCTCCTAAGAAGCCATCATCCCTCCACACCAGGGGCTTCAGTACCTGTTGCCTCACCAAAGGGACAAGTGGCATTTTTCTAAGTGGCTGATACATGAATGTCACTTAGCAAATTTGGGATTTATCACTCCCCATCCCCATTCTCACAAACTATTGGGAGCGAAGCAGGTAGGTCCTGACCCAGGAAATCACTTCTCCCAGCCCTTGGAATGGCTTTGCTATTTGGCTCTGACTTGCCAGGAAGGGGAGGGGACAAAAAAAAAAGACAGAAATGGGAAAAGATGGGGCTTTGCCCCCCCAAACTCCATCTCAGGAGGAATTCAGAGCGTTTCTGATCAAAGGGAGCCCCGCAGGGACCGCTCCAGGAGTACAGCAGGAGCTGCTTTGTCTGGCTTAGTTGCAGGATGGGGTCCCCAGGGACCCTATGGCACCACTTCAAGCAAAGTTAGCAGCCTCTTCCCCCAGAAAAACCCCTTCCAAGTGTGAGTTTTTGGGCTTTGGCATGGCGAAAGGGAGGGATATTTTGGGAGCAGCCTTGTTCTCCCTCTGCCTTTCTTCTCGCCTCCTGCTGCTGCTTCACATTTTTTGATCTCTCTTCTCTTCCTCTCTCTTCATGTGTCTCCTTTGGAGGTGAGATGCAGTTCCCTTTCCCTCCCCTCTGTGCCACATGCACAACAGCCCCCAAATCTAGGAGATCTGTGGTGGCATGGACCACCCTCCCCATAAAATCTCTGGGATGCCCAAGCTGAACCCACCAACCACTCAGTGCACCCCCACCTTTCCCTGGGCACCCTCCAAATCCATGTGCCCAACCTCTTTTGATGTGCTTCTTTATGTGATTCCTTCCAAGGAGTTGCAAAGCCAACTGGTTGCTCAGTGGGATGGCACAAGCAAAAACCCAATCACATGCTCACGGTTATACTGGAGCTGTTGGGTTGCATGGAACTGGGAAGGGGGAGCCCCCCGTGAGTGCCACCTTCCCCCTACACCCCCCACTCTGCCCTGGGTGCTGTGTCAGGGTGTGTCCTTCAAGGAGCTGAGCTGTTTATTGGAGAAGTAATGAGATAATCAAGGAGTCCTTGAGAATCCTCAGGAGGTGGGTAAGTGCCTCTGGTAGATTTTCCTTGCTTCTGCTCTGTACGGATTGGGACCAAGGGGATGAAGTGCAGTTCAGGGTCATCAGCAGGGACAGGGAGGGGATTGTCCCTCTCTGCTCTGCCCTCATGAGGCCCCAGCTGGAGTCCTGTGTCCAGAGCTGGGGCCCCAGTACAGGAAAGATGTGGGACTGGTGGAGAGGGGTCAGAGGAGCCACGGAGGGGATCAGAGGGCTGGAGCAGCTCCCCTGTGAAGAGAGGCTGAGGGAGCTGGGCTGGCTCAGCCTGGAGAAGAGAAGGCTGTGGGGGGACCTCATTGCAGCCTTCCAGTCCCTGAAGGAAGCAGAGGAACAGGAGGGGAATCAGCTTGTTAAAGGGCAGAGACTGGCAGGACAAGGGGGGTGGAGTGAAGCTGAAGGAGGGAAGGGGGAGATGAGATATTAGGGGGAAATTTTTTTACAGAGTGGTGAGGAGCTGGAACAGGCTGCCCAGAGAGGCGGTGGGTGCCCTGTCCCTGGGGGTGTTCAAGGCCAGGTTGGATGGGGCCCTGGGCAACCTTGTGTAGCTCCAGACCTGGAGGTTGGTGTCCCTGCCTGTGGCAGGGGGTTGGAGCTCTGTGATCCTTGGGGTCCCTTCCAACCCAGGCCATTCTATGAGTGGTGGTTTATTTTCCATCCTCAGAGTAAAAAGGCAAGCTGATGGTACCTTGGCCATACCTTTGCACCACAGGTGTTTTTTTTTATCTTCTGTATTGAAACCACCCACCCAAGCTGCGTGAGCACATCCACACAAAGCCCTGGGGAAACTGAGGCACAGAGTGGGGAGAGGTTACACCCAGCAGCCAAGCTGAAAAAAACACCCCCACGTCTCTTGGCTCTTGTTTGCAAGCTGTAGCGTCCTCACCACCCTACCACTGACCCTCTTCCATCTCCTGTTTACCAAGAGCCAGCCAAGTCCCCGGTCCCAAGCTAACACCCTCAGCCGCTGCCAACCCGCTTTCCCTATTCAGGGGGCTGGCGACAAGTATCTCCACACACATATGGCATCCCGACTCCTCTGAGCACATTTTTAGGGCAAACTTCTCATCCCACTGCTCGCTCAACTGAAAATAGAAAGCTGAATTTGGGATGAAATGCATCGCTGTTGGCTGGGGAAGCAGCAGGCAGTTAGAAAGGAGGGGTTGCCAGGAATATTTTATACCCCAGAAAAATGTTAAAAGGCCTTTTATATATATATATATATATAAGAGAAAGAGGAGAGTAATTTGTTTATGGTTTGACTTGCTAAGACCATTTTGGTAAAGCTGAAATGCTGCTGGCTGCTGCTGGCTGGAAGAGGGGTGCAGCTTGCCTTCCCAGCCACATCTGGATTGAGAAGAAGCAGCCCCATGGTTTTACCTTTCTAGATCATTCAGTGTTCAGCACATCTTCACTGGAATGGGTTGCCCAGAGAAGTGGTGGAGGCCCCACTCCTGGAGATATTCAAGGTCAGGCTTGATGGGGCTTTGAGCAACATGATCTAGTGAAGATGTCTCTGCTCACTGCAGGACTAGATGGCCTTTGAAGGTCCCTTCCACCCCAATGCACTCAATGATTCTGTGATTCTCTCCAAGACCCATCTCCTACCTTGTCTCCAGAAGATGGGATTCTGGGGACATCTTTGCCCAACTGGGGACGTGCTGGAGTGGGTTATACGTGAGTCACCACATCAGCTGAGCATTTCTAGAGTATATTTAACAGGAGATATGGAAATTCCCCTTTGTGTGGAGGATTTCATGATGTTTGTCAATGTTTCAGTTGGATTTTCCAACGCTGCGAAGGGAACGTCTGCCAAAAATAAGGTTCATTTACACTTGTGCAAAACTTTGTGTGTTCTCCAAACTTGGCCCCTGTCGTGCACTGTAAACGTGGCAGCAAAGTCTTTTCAGGGTGGAAAGAGAGACAACAGCAAACTAGACCTTGCCAAAGAGCATTGGGAAGCTGTCAGCCCTGGCTTCAGGGCCTGGGTGTGACCCAGGCTTGAGCAGAGATGTCCCTAGAAGCAAAGATCATCCAACTTCTAGGTCTGATGTTGTGATATGATGATGTTGCCCCAAGTCTTGCAGCTCCTGGGACCCTTTGGGGTAATTTTTAAAGCCCCACGCGCCTGCCTGGGCACGATACTGTTCCCCAAAACCCCACATTATATATCCTAACATGATAACCCCAGCTTAGTATCATCCAACCTCACCAAAGCCAGTGCTGCGAGCAGCCCTAGGTCGAGCTTTCTTTCAGGCAGCAAAGAAAAGAGCTAAAGAAGGGGAAAGAAAAAAAAAAATATAACACCCCCACCATTTGTCCCCCTCAGCTTTATTCTGGCTGCAGAGCTGGAGCAGCTTGTAGCTCCAGAGAACTTTTAATAGAAATCTTCGGGATGAAATGGGCTACAGCTGTTTGCCTTGATAAATATATTTTATGCTACATGCCTCAGCCGCCATCTGTTTGCTGATACGAGCATTTCTCCTCTGCAGCAGCTGAAGAGAAGTCATCAAAGGGAATAGCAGGAGATGGGTTTCGTTGCAGGTAGAGGGGAAGAGGTGAAGTGGCCCGTGCAATGGAGTTATTCTGGCGGCTTAATGCAGCGAGGCTGTTACGAGAACAAGAGGGAAGACGGCGGGTGGGCTGGGGGCTGGGGGGAGTTGGGGGGTTTTTCAGGGGGAACCTGGTCTTTTTGTTGGTATTTTCTGAGGGGGGATGCTGCCTGCAAGACTGTGGGGCCAGGTTTCTCCAAGGTGTTTTCGGGTGTTCAGAGATGCAGGTAGCAGCCAAGGAGGAGTTACCCGTGTTTTGGTGCTTAATCATCATTAAAAACCACCAGGCTGCATTGGGAAATCCCACAAGGTGGTTTTGTGTGCCTGAATAGGTGATCAGACTCAGGCTCCTTCTCACAGCTCTCTCCATCCCCACTCAGGAAAACTCTCCTTCTGCAAAATACTTGGAAGATCCCCCCCTCCCCATAAACCACCTGCTTTGGTGTAAAGCCCCGTGAGCATCATGTCTCCAGCTGGCTCTCTCCCTCCCAGCACCATTTCTCCAGCTGGACATGTCCAACTTTCCTTGCTCTGAAGGGACAAACTGGGACCCAGCAGGGAAATCCTTCCAGATGGAAACCCTTCCAGATGGATTTCCAAACTAGCAGTGATGGATAACCCACTGCAACCCCTCCTCCCCCACCACTGCCCCCCCAATAACACTGGCTCAATCCTGCCCTGCTGCTCTCTTTGGAAAAACTTTTCTGGAGCAAATTGAGCTGATCCCCCTCTCTCTCACTGCTCCCCAAAAACCTGAGGTGGGAACATTTGCCCGAGCATCCCAGCAGTGTCAAGGGTGCTTACCCACTCCAAAAATACCCACACCAATTCATAGATATTCAGGACTGCACAGGGGGAGCTGGGCTGACCTCCAGACACAGGTTATGCTGTGGGAGGGTTGAGTTTTGTTTTCCTATTTCCTCCACTCTCCTGTTAACTCCCGGTTGTGGCACCACTACACTTAGCCTAGGTATGTAATAGCTGGTTGTCACTGGTGCTCACATGCCTAGGTGACAGGTGCCCTAGCCAGAACGTGGCTTATTATTATGATTATTGCTATCATTGCTATGATTATCATATTATTTTATATTGCCTAGGCAGCTCAGCCAAGGTCAGGGCTGCAGGAGGTCCTATAGAAAAGTATAGAAAGAAGGAGACCCGTGTCCATAGTGGGAACAGTAATCAGGCAGCTGGGTTGATGGGCAGGGGGAAGAGGAGATGGAGGTCGGGTTTAATTGGGTTGTGGGAATTCTGTCAGAGGTCGACGTCACCCGTGCTTGGATGAGGGATGTTGGCAAGAAAATGTGGGTGTGAGCACCGTCTGCAAGCGGAGGTGCCGTGGGTGACTCGGGGACACGGGCCCAGAGGACCTCAGGGTTCACATTTGAAGGCAGTTTTGGCCTCTTCATTACATTTGTTCCTGGAAACAGTGTCCTCCCCCTGAGCCTGCGCTCTGGCTTGCCTCTGTGCTGTGTGTGAGGCTCTGGGTGCCAGAGGAGCCACGCTGCTTCAGGGAGGGAAGGTACAGCCAGCCCAGCCCACCAAAAAGGATCCCCCAAGTAGAAAATTCCCATTTCCTAATGGGCTTGGGAGAGTGGGGTGCTATTCCTTCTCCCCCTGGATTTTGGATTGAAACCTCCATAACTTGTCCATGATGCTCCCATCACTCACAGGCATGGAGCAAGCTCTGGGGTGTCACGGGGCTGAGTGGTGCTGGCTCAGGGGAGCATCCCTCAGCATTCCCAGTGCTGGTGGACACAGGAGAGTGAGAAACAGAGCAGTGGGTGGCCAGTGACCCATTAAATCCTTCTGTCTATGTCCATGTCCTCAGCAGCCCCCTTCACCAGTCCCTCCCCATCCATGACCTGGGAGAAGGAGAGAGGACCTCCAAGGAAACCTTGGACTGAGCACAGCAGGCCTGGGATAAAAACCTGTGGGAAAAGTCCCCCTGTGAGGTCAGGATCTGTATCAGGCCCTGCCCAAGGCTGGAGAAATTTGTGCTGAACCTTTGTTGTGTCTGCAAAATGTTTTGTCTTGCTTCTCGGTCTCCCCCTCCCCTCTCCTCCTATCCTTCCACTCAGAAAGCTTCAAGCTTGGAGCACTTTGAAATTCAAGGGGATTCAATGCAATGCAGGAGGTTTGTTTGGGGGGTTGGGTTTTTTTTTTCCTTGGGGTTTGGGTTGGGTTTTTTTTTGGGGTTTTTTTTTTTTTTTCCTCCTCCTCCCTCATCTCCGGCATCTTTCATCCAAAGTGTCTCCAAGCACTTTGCTGGGGGAGATAAAGGCTGAGCGAAGCCCTTTTGCAGAGCCAGGCTTCCCAGTGGTTAAGAAAAATACACTGTGAAGCAGAAAGACAGTGAGGAAGGCGGCTGTTACAGAGCACAGGCACCCCATGGTTCCCAAACCAGGGCTGGAAAAATTTGGGGGTACTGCAGGAAAGGAGGTTGTTCCCCCACCCTGCTTCCCTTTAGCATCACCCAGCACCACATCCCATCCCAAGTCACAAATTAGCCTGGATCTCCTTAGCCCCTCTCCCTGCCTCCATCCCTCAGGTGACACTTGGGCTAAAAGGAATGATTTGATCTTTCAGCATCCCACAGACTGGTCCCCAACCTAAGGACCACCCTGACATCTCCACTTTACCCATCCACACGCTGCTGTCTCTGCTTTTTGGACCAACCCAGGAGCTTCTGTTGGTGGGAGGTTGTGGATTTAGGTGTTTTTATGTCACAGCACACTCATTCCTGTGAGTGATTCCTTTCAGCAACGCCAGGCACTGAATCACTGGTCTGTGATCCTGTAAAATTAACATGCCCTGCTATAAATAACCACTCTCTAATGGGCTGTCAGTCGGCGCCTTTCCGAAAGGCTCAGCTCGTGTGAGCAAAAGTTTTAATGACCGTAATTGAAATTAGATGAAACCCATCAATGTTGGGCTTTCTGTGACCCATGCTAGGACAAAATCTATCATGCATCAGGGAAAAATTACCCCCCCTGGGACATGTCAGGCATGATGAAGCCTGTGTAGCTCTCAGGAGCTTGGGAAGCGCAGTCGGAGGCTGTTTTGGACACGGACCACGCTTGGCATTTCTCTGGCCCAACTTGTGTGGTAGCAGCGGGGCGGGATGCAGGGGAGGAGCTGGTGGGTCTGGGACCTGCCCATACTCAGGGGGATGGGGTGGGATGCTCAGGGCCACACTGCAGACCAAGCTTTGAGCTCCAAAAGTCCAACAGCTAAGAGGAAACATGAGGTCTCATGGCTGCAGGTACAACAGAGGGTTCCTTTGGCATTCAGCCCCAGCAAACCAAGCAATGGCATCTTCTGCAAGGTCTTGGGCTTCATAGTATTCCCAGGGACATGTTTCAGCAGGAGCTGCCGAGGCCACGCCATGCTGACCCATGGAGCTGCCATTCAACCATCACAACTCGGATGTGATTCACTTCACACAGGCTCAGTGTTGTTGTTGTCTTGTTTCTTCTCCTCCTGTGTAGACCCTGAAGGTACCCGGGCTCCTGGGGGCTGCAAACCCCACGTGTCCAACCCCCACCAGCCTACATCGTGCCCCTGGGAGTGACCGATGGCGCCTGGGGATGGGATAACAAGTCCCCCTGTGCATCACACGTGCTCTTTGCACATAACAAAACATCTCCTCTCCCGGGACAAGGAGGTGGCACGGGACAAATTAAGCAATGCCAAAGTGCCCCAGAAGTGCTGGCTCACTCTCACTGCCAGCATGCAGGGATGCTGCTAATGAGAGGGACAGGATTGGGGCTGGGGACTGGGGTGGGGGGATTGCCGTGGGCTTTAGTTTTGTTCTTAAAGGCCAGAGAAGAGGAAAAGATGAGAAAATTGACTTTGTGTGTGTGTGTGTGTGTGTGTGTGGTCCTAATAGGCCCCAGCAATTTACAGGCACGCAGAGACACAGAGAGCGCCGCTTACCTTTCATTACCCGGGGAAGGAGGCTGAAGGCACGGCAGGGAGGCAAAGGGGGAGATCCTCAGAGCACGATTTGAGTGATTGCTGCAAGAATATTTTGCAGAAAAAGGACCTGGAAAGCATTAACTAAATCACCCAGCAAAGGCACCTATGTGTTCCTGGGGAAACTGAGGCATGGGCTCCTACAGGACAAAAAAGCATCGATGGAGGTGACTTTTGGGGGAGGCAGAGCTTGGAGCTTCACAGCCTGGCCCCAAAAAGCTTATATTTAAGAAGAAATATAAGTTATAGTGGCCCCAGCTAAAAATAAAAGGTATTCACATTTGCAGAGCAGGGCCTCAGCCATCAGCTTCAGGCACTTGATGCTCTCCCCAAGCATCATCTTGAAGCCGCCTTCAATTTAACTCACCCTGTATAAAACTTCCCAGCTCCCCAGAATGAAATTCAGATCGTTGCAGATTTACTAATTGAGGAGATGGTGGGGTTGGGGTGGGGTTGGGTTGGTGAGGGTGGGTTTTTTGGCTACAAAACTTCCTCTGACGAGCAATACGCTTTCCACAACCAAGTTTTATACTCTAGTTGGGCAGTTTTAACCACTCACAGACTTGTTATTAATGGTTTTTCCACTGAGGAAAACAGATGTTTAAGTGAGGGCAAATGTTTCCAAGCTCACAAACAAACAAAAAACTCAAAATAATTTAAAAAAACTCCAAAAAGTCTGTAATTAAAAATTAAAAAAAATTCAGGGCTATGGGAGTGAACTGGTTGGTTGATCTGCAAGAAAACAGTGTTTGAATTTAGTGGTTGCAGAGGAATTTTCCAAGGATTGGTGAACATTCCCCATCAGAGCCACCGTTTTTATTTCAAAATTGCCAGCAACACCCCCCCCCCCAAATTTCATTTTCTCTGCTATTTGTAAGTGAATATTCACTGGGCTATTTGATAGCTGTAATTTACTCGTCAAGCTGTGTAATTAGCCACCTCAATCAAAGGCATCATTTCTATCTTTGCTCGAGGAACAAACTATTCTGCTGCAAAACAAGTGCCTTTTTTCCTCAACTTGAGCAAATCCCAGGGACAGGTTGAAATTTTGCCACCAGCCTTTGGTTTTCAGGAGATGCTCGTGCTTGACACGGGGGTTTGGAAGTGTTTGGGGAAAGGAAAAAAGAAAATAAAGTGGAATAAAGGGAAATAAAGTAAAAGAAATTAAAATTAAAAATAACATAAAAATAAAAAAATAAAATTAAAATAAAAAGTAAAGGAGAGTGAAGAGAGAGGGAGAAGGAGAGGGAGAGGGAGAGGGAGAGAAAAGGAAAGGAAAGGAAAGGAAAGGAAAGGAAAGGAAAGGAAAGGAAAGGAAAGGAAAGGAAAGGAAAGGAAAGGAAAGGAAAGGAAAGGAAAGGAAAGGAAAGGAAAGGAAAGGAAAGGAAAGGAAAGGAAAGGAAAGGAAAGGAAAGGAAAGGAAAGGAAAGGAAAGGAAAGGAAAGGAAAGGAAAGGAAAGGAAAGGAAAGGAAAGGAAAGGAAAGGAAAGGAAAGGAAAGGAAAGGAAAGGAAAGGAAAGGAAAGGAAAGGAAAGGAAAGGAAAGGAAAGGAAAGGAAAGGAAAGGAAAGGAAAGGAAAGGAAAGGAAAGGAAAGGAGTTAAGTTTGGGGCTGAATATTGACTCATAGCTTTTGCTCATCCCTCCTCTAACAGCGACTGGCTCGGAGAGGTGAAAGGATGTGACAGAATGTTGGTGAATGGGTTTTTGCCCCCGTACTGCAGATTTGGGGGATTCATGGCATGGCAGAAGAAGGGGTTTGTGTTTTTTTACCAAAAGTGGTGCAGAAGAATAATTTTTTTCCCAGCATTTTTTTTTTCTTCCCCTCCCTATTTCTCACCAGATAAAACACTCCTTATTTCCAACAAAAGAAACAATTTCCTCAGAAATTCAAGAACTGGGAACCTCCAGTGTGCCATATTCCCTCCCCAGCGCTCAGAGTTGTCTTTTATACCTGGGCATAAAACCCTGCTCAGCCCAATATCTCTGCTCATCTCGGTTTAAGTTTTAGGATGGAGCTAGGCTTAGGTATAGGCATTGTAATCTGGGCACATTATTTACCGGTGCCGCTTATCCGAAAGGCAGTCTCGGGAGATTCACTGGGTGGCTGGGAGCTGTGAGCTGGAGTTACAGCCTCCACGCTGTAAAACAGAGAGAAGGGAAAGAGGGAAATTGCCTTATAAAAACCACAAGGACTTTGGGTTTTTTTTTTCCTATGGTGTTTTATTTGCTGGAGCTCTTAAATTCAAGTCTGGTTTTCAAGCTTCACCTTCTTCCCGGCTGACTTGAGAGACAGAACTTTCCTCCCCTATATTCTTCTCAGCACAACAATCCCTCGTTAACATAATAAGATTAATTCTTGTGCTGCAATCAGGAAGCCACGCTTTGTCCCAGCCCCAAATAATATCATTCCCTTGCCACGTTCATAAGGTAGCAGGGTATTTTTTTTTTTAATTCTTTTCTTTTCTTTAGTGGGGTTTTTTTTTTCTCTCTCTCTTTGCATTTGGAAAAAAAAATATATAATAAAATAAATAATGGAAATCTTGTAATCTTGAGATAAAAATAACGGCGTGGAAGCTTCCCGTTCTCCTCCAATCTGATTGCGGTGGCAGCAAAAGGACACGGGCCTAATTAAAGTGCCAATCAAGCAAAAATGGGATTCATTGTTTTTATACTCAGCGGCTTGTTCGGGTTTGATTTTACACATTTTCCCTCTTCTTTTTTTTTTTTTTTTCCCCTCCAGAAAATAAATTTAAGAAAAAAGAAAAAAAGCCAAACTGGGTTTCAGAAAGTTGGAAAAACTTCTGGGGTGAAAAATTAACCCTCCCCATCAAAAAAGAATATGAAAAGCCTCATAACTGGCAAAGAGGACAAAGCCTGGCTGTGTCCAGCAATCTCATCCCATCCTTTCCTTCACGTTTTTTCCACAGTCAGCTCCTCTCTTGCAGACAGTGGGAGGATCTGTGGAGCTCCATCCATCCTTCCAAGGTATTTCTTGAGCTGGGAAGTTTTATGGGACCTGGGAAAAGGATCACTAAGGTGATCCACTGCTGGTCGTGTTCCAGCACATGAATTGCGTCCTCGCTCAGAGGTTCCATAGGTTTTTTCAGTGGATTGAGGCAAACGGCCCAGTGAGCACCCAAGGGTGAGTGATGGAGGGTGAAATCTGGCCCCAACTCCCCTGTAACACACATAAAGAGATGACTCCCCACAAACATCT
Source organism: Gallinula chloropus (assembly GCF_964237585.1). Lineage (NCBI taxonomy): Eukaryota > Metazoa > Chordata > Aves > Gruiformes > Rallidae > Gallinula > Gallinula chloropus. The sequence goes on along the minus strand of NC_140109.1, from coordinate 4,988,401 downwards.
GGGCAGAGGTGAACGTTTTACAGGGGTGGGTTTGCCTGGCAGCCTGTGATGGGTTTGGATCAGAGAGCACGCACGTGGCATCGAGTCCCTCTTGACCCCAGGAAATGCCTCACCCACCTTCTTCACCATGAGGCATCTTCTTCATCCCTCCTCCCTATTGACTACATGTAGCATCCTGTGAATCCCTTCACTCCCAGAGACTGTTCCCTAGTGCAATGCAAGCTGCTACGGCACGTGGCTGTAAGCAGTGAGTAGGATGGTTATGGGGAAACCACCAGAGGAACTGGTCAAGGGGTATCTGATGAGGATCCGTGTATTGAAGCAGACACTCTTCCAGGCCTGGGGGCATAGCTTGGCAGCAGCAGTGCACAGTGGAGGGAGAGGTCTGGATTGGCATCCCTGCTCCTGCCCGCTCTTTGATATCCAGCTCCAGCCTTCCCCTGGAGACGGTCCCTTGGAAAAGGGGATGCCAGGTTGGCATCCAAAGCCAAGCTGCCTCACTATCCCCACCCAAAACCAGAATGGCACAAAAACACTTGTGGTTTTTCATCTTTAACCCTCAAATGCCTCGGTGCCTTTCTCCCCCCACGGCTCTTTCCAGGCCCTGCTTATCCCTGCCCGTATTATTCCCTGACTTGCCATACAAGGGCTCTATCAAGTGCCACAAGCTGAGGGTTTTTGGCAGCTGTCCACACAGCCGGGAGAAAAAGAAGGAGACAAGGAGAAAAAAGAGCTTGGGCACTCCTCCCTGATCTGCTTCTGGCTTGTTTTCCAAGAGGGTCCCTCGGGAGACATGGAAAAGGACCAGGCGCTTTTTGGCTGGGGTTGCAGTGAAATCAAGGCAGTGTGCAGAGGCAGAGTGCTGCAAATCCCCCTCGTATCCAAGGTGGAGGGGCTGATATTGGGGAGTGTGTGTGTGGGTGTTTGTTTGGGCTTTTGCAATGGGAAAGCAGTGGCCATGCTTACCTGTTGCCAAACAAAACGGTCTCTTTGCATTTCCTTGCAAGAAGCATCCCAGGAAGGTGGTGACCGCCTGGGAGACATCAATCAGCCGCCCACCCCCTGCATCCCTGGTTCGCTGGTGGGGATAGACAAAGTCCCAAATGTCTCCCCAAGATTCTCAGAGAGACCTCAACCGGCTTCTTTACACACTGCCATCTCCAAGGATGCTCCTTGGCATCTCCACGACACCTCTGGGCCACCAAACCTGCAGTGAGGTTCCCCCAGGGATGCATAACACTCCAATTAATTGAAGGAACCACTGCTCCCTCCTCCATCCCATCACCCAAACTGTCTCCCTTTCCAATTAGACAGACAGCTCACCTTTTGAAGCATTTTTCTTGCCAACAGGTGAGCAGCACTTCACAGGAGAGGGGGAAACTGAGGCACAGTGGGATGAATTTCCCCAAGGCCATGGGGAAAGCTCGTAAGCAAGAGCAGGGAAAGCCTCCGAGTCCCAGCTCAGGATTTTTACAGCAGGACTCTTGTCCTTGTTATATGTGTTTTTAAATGCCAAGGAAAAGATTTTATAAACTGGGGACATGTGAGATTATTCCCCGCCCCCCCTTCCAAGCACTCAGCTTAGATTGCTGCAGCATCTTTATTTCCAGAGGGATGCAAGCTAAAAATATATAAAATAATAATAAATAAATAAATAAAATATAACAGGAAAGGCTCCTCCATTTCTACACAAGAATGAAACCCATCTGAGTTGCTGTTGTCTTGCTTTTTAAAACTCCATTCTCTGTCAATATTGCTTCATTTTGATCAAGTTCCTTACATGTTTTATATTATTATCTCTTTTTTTTTTACAGCCCCCCCCCCCTTTCATTTTGCTGCAGCATCTCAGAACATTTTGTTTCTCCCACGTCTGGGTAAATAGCTTGGAAGTAAGAGAGTCAAAGGCTCCAGGCAAGTATCTGTGTTTGGTGTTGTGATGTTTCCTATCTGTCAACGTGGAGTACCAAAAGGAAAGGGGAAGAGAGGGGGAAAAAAAGAGGGGGGAAAGGGGGAAAAAGGGGGAAAGGGGGAAAAAGGAGGAAAAAAGGGTGGGAAGGGGGAAAAAAGGGGGAAAAAAGAGGAAAAAAGAAAAGGGGGGGAAGGGAGAAAGGGGGAAAAAGGCTCTTCAAACCCCCAAATGACACGGGAAGTCATTGCCACGGTCCCACACAAGGTCAAGGTCTGGAAGCAGGGTGATGCAAAGGCAGCCAGGAGTGGGGTTCCCTCTCCCCCAGACCAGGAGATGCCCCACACCACCTCACCATCCCTCCCCAGAGGCCACTTACACCCAGCTCTGTGATATCTTTTTGGGGTGGTGGGGGGTGGTGTTTAAACAGGAACAATTAATTTCCTTCCACAAAGCACAGCAGATTTAAACCAGAGCATTTAATAACCAGTTCATGCTCATCTCCTGTAATAAAGCAGCCGTGCAGGTAAAGGAAAGAGAATTTTGCTGGGTGATGCTCAGAGCTGCAGCCCTCTTTCAGCTCCAGCAAGCCAAAATTATGTCAGAAACCTGCTTTTTCTTATTTTATTATTTTTTTTTCCTTTCTTTTTACATGCACTGTACAACCACCTAGTCCTCTAAATCAAATTTGACTACCGATGTAGTCGAAACCACAGAGGTAATCAGTTAATAAAACTTCGCACTTACATGCTACTTTCATTCAAGGATTTAAAGCCCTTTGCAAAGGTCAGTATTACAATGATGAGAATTTTCCAGCTGAAATGTTTTCACTGGGAAAGAGGGGAAAAAAAAAAAAAAACCCAACCAACCCAGAGAGAGAAAAAGAGAAAAATAATCTCTTTTCCTGGAAGTTTTAAGTTCTGCTGGAAAGGAATAATATTCTTTATGGGCTGGGAAGGGGTGGGGTGAATAAAAGAATAAATAAAAGAAGAAATAGGCATGAAAATGTTAATGGTGTTTTGAAGCTTCACTTGGGTAGCAGCCTTAAATATACATTAGCACCCCTCATCTGCCAGCAAACAGCATTTTTGCAGAGTAAACTAAAACACAGTGGTAGAAAGTCTGTGAATTTTTTAGCATGGAGGATTTTATTTAAAAGAAATTAATTAATTAATTAAAAACACACCACCTGTAACCCCTCCACCTCCACAGAAATAGCCCAGATCTCTCCCAGGGTTAAGGCTGATGTGCCCAAAGTGAGCTGGTGGCAGAGGGGAATTACAGTCTGGGGGTGTCACCCATATAACCCCATGGGAAGACACGGGGAAACAGGAGTTATGAGCAAACGGCCTCCACTTTTGCACCTTTCTCACCCAAACTGAGGTGAGGGGGATGGGAAAACCAGTGTGCACAGACAAAAATCCAACCTGATTTATTCTCAGAGGGATGCAAGCTAAAAAAAATATAAAATAATAATAAAAAATAAATTAAATAGACTAGGAAAGGCTCCTCCATTTCTACATCAACTCCCCCATAAAGTGCACACGTGTCGGGGTTGAAACACATCTCCATGGACAAATCTCAGCCCACTGCTGCTCCTAAGCCAGGTTTAACCTGCTTGGCATGAGTTTAGCTTGTTAGCCCAACTGTGCCTTGGAAGAGTTAGACCGGCTTAGCCAAACCAGCGCCGGGTAAAGGACAACACCAAGCTGCCACCAAAGCAAGCAGGCAGTTGCAGAAGCTCCCAGCACAGCGTGGAGAGCTGTGGCAGCCCACTTTGAAGTTCACCTTCCAGCTCAGCAGTAAGTAATTAGAGTCCACAGCTGTAATTACTTTCTAATGCTCGGGTTTATAATTGCGCTCAGCAGCCCCCCACCTGTCCCTTCGGACTGGGAAATGGGAGGCGAGCGGATCCCTGGCCTCGGTGGATACCCGAAGGGTGATGGTGAGAGATGCTTTTTCTTTAATTGTGGGGGTTTTTTGGAGGGGGGCACTCTGCTCCCACCCCCGAGCCCTCGCTGGCCCCCCAAAAAGCACATTTTAAAAAGGAAAAAAGCCCCAAAACATCCTTAAACGCCCCTAAAAGCTCCGAAGCGGTAATGGAAGGAAGGGAGAGACCCTGGTGTGTCCCTCCTCCCCATTCCCCCCCCACCCCGCTTCTCCCTGCAGCAGGTTGCATGGGGGCGAGGGAAGGGATGCACGCAGCACCGGTTGAGGGGGCTGCTCCCTCCCCGTCCCCTCCCCCATAAAGCTTTATTTTGACGGGTTTGGGTTTCTTTTTACTGTTTGGGTTTTTTTTTTTTAACCCCTTCCCAGCTCCTGAGGGGTAGTGGGAGTTTTTTTGGGGGGGCATTGGGTGAGTCCCCACTCCTGCTGTTCCAGGAGCTGTGCGAAGCTGCCGGCTGGGAGGATGGAACTTGTTGGGGGGTGAGATATGTGGGGCTGTTATTTTTTTGTGCCCCCGCCGCAAGCTGGACCCTGGGGTGAAGCTCCGGGTGTTTTTCACCCCCCTCTTCCCCCCCCCCCCCCCCCCCCCCCCCCCCCCGCCCCTCCCAATCTCCATCCCCCACTCCGGATGCCGGAGCGCTGTGGGGCAGGTGAGGACGATGCTGGGGATGTGTGTGTGTTTGATCGCGGTGGCAGGCAGCAAGCTCCCCACTGCAAATTTAGATATAGGAGGGTGGGGGAACCGTGCAACCTCCAGCGTTTGGGGGGTGCAAAGATCCTCGCCCATCCCCCCCGCACATCCCATCCCGGGCTGGCAGGCAGAGCCAGCCCCCAGCTGCGCGCAAGTTACACCCCTTTAACCATCACTTTCCTCCTCTCCCTCCCCTTTCTTCTCCCCCCCCACCTCAAAAAGCCAGGCTGCGCCGCCGAGGCTCGCTCCGCCAGTCAAGGCAGCGCTGCCGGGGGAGGAGCTGGGGGGGGCGGCGGCGGCGGCGATGGAGCCGGGCGAGCGGAGCCGGCGGGCGGCGGCGGCCTGAAGCCCCCCGCCGGCGGCGGCAGCGGAGCCCCCCTACCCGCGGCGCCGAGCCCACCCTGAGGAATGAGCGCTTTCCAGGCAGACCTCCTCCTCCTCCTCCTCGGGTGCTTCCTGCTCAGCCACGGTAGGACCCGGCGCCGCACTTTAGTTTCCGAGCGGGGCGGACGGGAGGATGGGGAGGGGGGGGGTGGGTGTCGACGGGTTGGGGGGGTCGTAGGGTGAGGTGGGGGGACCTGCGTGTGATATTTGCTCCTTGCACAAAGGGGGGTGGGGGGAAGGTGTGGGGGAAAAGGATTGCAGAGTTTTCCATGCATTTCTGGCGAGGCAGCTCGTCCTTCTTTTAAGGGGAAAAAAAAAACCCAACCCCAAACCGAAAAATCTTTCGCGTGCAAATGAGTTCTTTCTGCTCCAGCTCCGTTAATTAGATCGTGTTTGTGTGTAAACACGGCTTTGCTCAGCAACACCCCCCCACTCCATCCCCTCCATCGCTGCCCGGTCCTTTCGCCGGTGCTTGGGGAGGCGGCGGATGGCTGGTGCCGGCGCGGCGCGGGGGGGAAGAAGCTGCCTCGGCTGGCAGCGGAGCTTGGCTCCGGCCCGGGGAGAACCCGCCGGCTTCGCGGAGGAGCCCTGCGGTTGTACAGCCGAGGTGTCGGGAGCGGTTTTGCTCCTTGGCGGTAGGGAAATGAATGCAGCCAGCTCGGGATGTATTGGGGGGGGTGGGTAAGGGGGAAGTGGGGAGCCGCTGCCGTGGTGTCTGGGGGGGGTATGTGGTGGTGGTGGTTCTGTCATGATCGGATCCCACCTCCCCGACAGCGCGGAGCCGGGGCAGGAGTGTGTGTATCTGGAGGAATTTGCCCTCTAACTTTGCTACCTGCCTGGTTCCCCCCTCTCAGCCCCCCCGGGGAAAAAAATATGGGGAGGGGGGGTGTTTTGGGAAGCTGTGTTTGACATGCTGCTGTGTGCCTGGTCCCTGGACTCTCTTGTCACCTGTGGAGGACGCTGAGCTACAGCCAGACCCGAGCTTCTGCTATGTGCTGCTCACCCCCTCGCATCACTGGTGTCAGACCCCATCTGTGTCACGCCGTCGTCCCCAAGCCAGCTTTTGTGAGGGGTAGGGCTTGGGGTTGCTTAAAAAAAAACCCAACCCTACAACCAAAAAACAAAAAAGGGGAGAAAACCCAATGCAACAACAACAACAAAAAAAAACCCCAAACCCACGCAGCTAGTCCATCTGTTGATTAAATGAAGGATAAAACTTTTGGAGAGAGTGGTGCTTCTCAACGGACAGCTGGTTTTTTTGCTCAGCCAGGCATTATTGCTGAACATCCCCCCACCACCATACGCTGTGTTTCCCCCTATTCCCTTAGCAGGGCTGCCGTGTTTAGATGTGGCTGTGCTTCTGGTTGTCCTCCCCTCTTCTTTTCCTGGGCTCGGATGTGATGTTGGGCTCCCACGCTTCAGCCTCCCTTCCCCTTCTCTCTTTTTTTTTTCCCCCATTCTCTCTGCTTGTACTAATATTCCTTCAGGGAAAAGCTGTGTTTGCATTCGCCTTCGTTCCTGCACAAAGGAAAAAACCCCACTGTGTCTTCGTGTAGATTTCTGGCTGAACAAATTTGAACTATTCCCCGGTACAGCAGGGCAGCAGCGGCGGGTCGGGGCGGGGGGGGGGGGGGGATAACGGCAATTTGGAAGCTGATCCTGGCCTTCTCGCATCCTCTCCCGGCTCCTGCCGGATCTCACAACTCCCTGCAGGTCAAATGGCAGTTTGCTAGCGGAGCTGGAGAAGTTTGCCTTTGGGATCCAGCGGGGTTTTGCTGGGGGGGGTGTGTGTGTATGCGTTTCTTTTTCCTCCCTCCTCCCCCCTCTCCTTTTGCAGCCGTTATTTTTAATAAGAGCTTAATGCACTTGTTAATAGCGCTCGTGTTCGGGAGCCGCCGCGGCTCCTCGGCTCTGCTGTGCGTAGCGTGAGCTCGGTTGATTTGTCTCCCCTGTCTGTACCCGCAGGAGTGTGCATCTGGTACCTTGCTTATTCATGCCGGGTTACGAGGCAGAGAATAGTGCCTTGCAGAGCGCTTTCGGCTGTTTCTTCCCCCCTCCTTTACCCCCCTCTTCCCCGTCAGATGAACCGAACGCGTTTCTGCGGAGCATGCGGTACGTGAGCAGGGATGCTGCCGGCAGCAGCGTGGGTATCCCCTTCTGGGGTGCAACCGTGCGAAGGATCCCTAGTGCAAAGGATTCCTTCAACTGGGTGGTACTTTAGGGAGAGGAAAGGCCTGGATGTAGGAACCAAAGCTGATTTTTCCCTCGTGTGTTGTGTTTGCCACCCCTCTGGTGCCCGCTGGTGTGCCCAGATACAGTGGTGTTTGCTCCTGAAGACAGGCAGGCTGCAGGGATGGGATGTTCCACCCAGAAGGGAACTGAAGGGCCAAAAACTCACTTGAAGGAACAATTCCTTGACCCTGCCCATCAGGAGTTTTGGTGGCTCCTTTTTTTTTGGAGGGTGAGGAGTGGGCAGGGCTGCAGCACCAAAGTGGGCTTGAAGGGATTTGCTGTAGTAAAGCAGGCAGGACTTAAATTCCCCCAGAGCCAAGGGCAGCAGGGATGAGAGGATCACCTCCACTGGGGTTGCTAAGTTTCAGAAAAAAAAACCCAACCCAGGCTCCTTCACACAAAGCCTCACCAAAAAGGTGTTTGTGGTGGTGGGATCTGGACACCTATGCCCTTGGGTCTGTACTGTGTTGGCCCCATACCAATTTGTGGCATGCTGGCACCCCCCCCCCCCCATTCCTGTGAACAGGGACTTGGGCTCCCAGCTGAGCTCGTGGGAGAAAGTGCTGGTTGCTCTGTGTCCGGGGTGTGCAAAGTGCAAGCTGCTCTTGAGGTGATGTGGGAAGAACAAATTGCCTTCCCTTGAGCATCCTCAGCCTTTGGCCCTTGCAAACAGCCCAAAACAGCCTGTGCTTTCTCTTGCTGGAAGTCGGTAAGTCAGTGCTGTTTTTCTCCTGATATACTGCTTGGTTTTCCACCCAGCCCTCCCCCCGAAAGCTGTCAGGACCGCAGCTTTGGTGGAAGGCAAGATAAAGTCGAAGCACGATTTGCCTCCTGCAGAGACGAGATGCCTGGTGCCCCTCGGTGGGAGGGAATTGATGCTGCCATGAAACTAGCTGCCTTTGCTTCTGCCTGGTGTGTGGCATAACCATCCTTCCCTCCCTCTCTCCCCTGCTCCAGTGTCAGCCAGACTGGGGGAGGCTGGGTGGGAGCAAGTGGGGAGAGTGCTGAAGACCTACAGCCACCTCTCTGAACTGGCCTATAAGGTAACAACCTAGATGAGTTTGGCAGGATGTGAAGTTTACCTTGGATGGGAGGATTTCTGTTCAGCTGGGGACTCTCTTTCCAAAGGCATGTTTGCTTTCCCTCAGGGTGATAAATACCAGGTTCTCTGGGTGTTGCAGGGTAGAAGGTAGTTTTTTTCCTTCACAGTTCACTTGGATCCTCCCTGAAAGCCCATCTTTTTGTAAGCTTTGGAGTGGCTCAACTTCTTGGTGGTTTGCCATCATCCCCTGGGTGGAGAAGGGTTAAATGATGCTGATGGGAGAAACCAGGCCAATTCCACCCACCAGCACTGGTTAGGACTGGAGAACAAGGGCTTTAGTGGGTGATGGGAAGGTGTCTGTACAAAGGCTGGTGGCTTTGCTCCTCTCTGCAGCCCACCAAGTGCAAGGTGAGTGGTCTGGCAACCAAGGGCCTGGTAGTGAGAAGTTTGGATATCTGTGGTTGTGATATCTGCTCCTCCTGCCATGTGAAGAGCCAGGCTGGCTTTGCAAGAGGAACGTGTTGGGCTGTTCCCTAAACCCATTGGGTGAATCTCTGCACCTGGACCTGGTTGGGAAGTCCCAGGGAGTGTGTAGGGTGCTGCAGAACAAGAGATTGCCAATGAGCTATGAAAATGAAGCCAAGGCCAGCAGCAAAACTACTTGCAGCTGGAAGGGGTTGAGTAGAAGGCAGTAAAGGTGCTTTGTGAAGATGGGAGATGCTGGTGTGGTGGGGTTATGGAGTTAACTGGGTTGTATGGGAGGGAAACTGAAGGAGCTGCTGTTGTCCAGTCTGGGAAAGAGCCCACCACTGCCTCTTCTGACATCTGTATTAGTGTGGGGAAATACAAATTGTGTGCATCTCCTGCAGTGACATTCATGGGAGGACCACGATGACTTTGCTCAAGCTGGCTTTCTTGCAAGGCTTCAGCTGTTGGAAAAGAGAGCGAAGGGCATGAACTGCAGTTCTTGTTCAGGTGCCCTTTGCCAGAGGGAGGATGGAAAGGATAACAAACACCTGCCCTGATGATGCTAACGCTGCATTCCCTCCCTTCCCAAGGTGCAGTGGAGGTCCCTGGGGCGGTCAACACGCAGCACATTTTGGGCAGACATTGATTACTTCTGTGCTTTCCTGGTGTTTAGGGGACACCAGCTGGAGTGGAAGTCAGAAATCCCTGAGCAGGTTAGCAGCTCCCAATATCTCTACTCAGACTGTTAGAATATGAAGGCTCGATGCTGCTCCTGTAGCAGCAAATAAAGGGGTGAAGCCACCGTGCCCCTTTGGTTGTGAATTGGCTGAGGATCAAGGACTTTGACTAAACTGGTGTCTCCCTACAAGTGGTGTCTGACCAGTGTGGCTGGCTTCAGACCTCTGATTTGATGATCAGTCCTGGTGAGGTTGTACCATGCTCCATGCTCTCAGCTCCTCCAGCCGGTGCTGGAGGGGACTTGCCAAAAATGCTGCTGGAGTGTTGGTCTTGCATCCCATCCAGGACCCTTCCAGGATTTAACAGCTTTTTTTGTTTGTTTCTTCTTTTAAATTTATTTTTAAAGACCATTTATAATCACAATTGATGAAGGCCCTAATTTAGCTTCTGTTCCAGGAGTGCTGTCTTTGACTTCAGTGGGAGCTGCCTCTGGCCGCTGAGCGAGCCGTAGTGACCGTGCACAGAGCTTATTTTATAAATCAATAGGTAGTGAAACAAATTGGTTGTAAATCAGCCTCTCGCTTATTTGCTGAGATTTAAGGCAGTTGGTGGAGCTGGGATTTTTTTTTTTTAACTTTTAAATGTGTTTTTTTAAGGTGCTGTGCCCTGCCTTGAGGCTGGCAGCTGTCCCAGCTCTTGCAGGGGGGTGTGTGTGTGAATCCATCGCCTGCAATATTAATTTCAAACGTGCAGGATGGGGAGAAGAGTAAAGCCTGTGCTGCTCTTTGCAGGCTGGGTTTGAGTAGCTGATGCTACTCAGAGCTGGGTTTCTACTCCTTTACACCCCTGCACCTTAGGCAGCACCCATACTCCTCGCTGCTTGGAGGGGGAAGGGGAAAATACCCAATTTCTGGGTTGTGTGTTGTGGTAGGATGGAGCAAACGCAGAGTTCTGCTCTTGGAAACTGTGGCCTAACAGATGTCCTGGTTCAAGAATGCCTTTTGAGGCTATTTATTCGTTGCCTTGCTGGCAAAGCCCCACGCTCAAGTGTTTGCCTTTCCCCGGTGGCATCAACAGCATCATCCAAAGCGCTGAAGGTCACTTGGCTCTTCCTGAGTTGCATTAAACTGGCTGAAGATGTAAATGTGCTTTTGAGTGGTACCTCCAGCGTGAGGCTCTGGGCATCCTGCCTCTTGGTGTCACATGCTGTAGAAGTAGGAGGTGGAACGCTTGCATTGTTAAATTCGGATGCTAACTTCGGGATGAGATCTTGTCTTAATGTGTTCCTTCAACGCCCCCGCTTGCAACAAAAGCTTAACAGCAAAGCTTTTAGTTTGTTGCGGGATGGGCTTTCAGGGTGGTGGAGCAGGGTCTAATTGGGTTTTGAGGGCTTTGCCTTAACTGCTGCTCATTAACCATTGATGGAGGCACATCAGACTTTCAGCCGGGACAGCAGAGCTTTCTTTTGGTTCCTAATTGCTTTGTGAATTTCATGTTGTTAGGTCTCTTGTTGTCATTCTCAACAAGCCCTGGTGTTCCCACCTTGCCTGGGTGTGAGGTGGTCTGACTTGATGGTCCAAGCACTTAAAGGCTGGAAATTTCAGGAGCCTTTTGTGTGAGAAACCCTGTCTCTGGAGGAGGGGAGATGTTCAATGATGGGGCTTTTTTAAGAAGCTGGGTGCCCAGCAGGATGCATGGCTGCAGGCTAGAGGAGCCTTCCTAATTGCAGATTAAATATGCACCGATAGTGGAAGAGATGAACTTTTTCAAACTTCCCCTTGCATGAAGGATCAAAGCTTTGTGCTGTGGGGCCAATATCGCTTTATTTTCCCCCAAGCAGGGGGTGAGTGGGAGAAGTCATTGGGATTGGAGTCCCACCTTGTGTTTTGGGCAGGTGCTCACTCATTAAAAGATCAGAAATGGAGGGTCTGAATCCTTCTCAGGTTTCCCCCCCACCACCACCACCCCCAACATTAATGAGTATTCAAGCTGTATGCTGCCAGTCAGTGAATGTCAATATTGGATAAGTGTTTCCTTTATATCACTGCAATTTAGCATAAGCTGCTTGGAAACAAATGTCTTCCATAAGCATGAGGTGTTTCAGTAAGTACACAGTCAACATTACTATGAGGATTAAATAAATGTCAGCCCCTCTTGTATGCTCAGCGTCAAGTTAAGACAGCCAAACTTGCGTAACGGCCAGCGTGGCAGTGACTACAGGAGGGATTTTGCCAGTCTCTGTGGAGAATGGGGGATGGAAGGAGCTACTTTGCTTGGAGATCACATCCCCATGGGATCCAGGTTGAGATGAGGTTGCCAAAGCACCATGCAGTGGGAGGTTGCTGATGGTGTAAAGCCACACTGACCTTCCTTCAGACTTAAGAGGTCTGCTCTTTCTTTGGGTATGGGCTGGCAACCCAAAGATTGATCCAGCCAATGTTGGCTTGAGCAGGTGGAGTTGCTGGCTCAGGATGAGCGCCCTGCTGCAGATCTGCCCAGGCCACCAGTGTTTGGATGGATCTCCCTCTGCTTTTTCCAGTGCAAGCAGGGAGCTGCTGGGCTGCAGTTGGCAAGGCTCAGCTGTCACCTGCGTTGTGGTGAGGAACATGTGCTTTGAGAACTGCCTGTGAGCCCTGAGCTTGCCTACAGCCCAAGGCTTCCCAGTGGAGGCTGTTGCAGTGTGATGATGGTCTCTGCTGGCAAGGCTGGCTGAAGGGAGGTGGTCATCTTTGGCTGCTTGTGCCTTCAGCTGTGTGAATCGGAGACGGGCAAGGGCATGGGGCTTCTGTGAAGGGATCTCAGTCGCTTTGAGGTGTTGCTCAATTTTCAGCAGAGGCTCAAATGACTTCTTCAAGCTGTGCCCTGCTCTTTACCACCCCTTGCTTTGCATCTCCACCCATTGTCCTGAGATGTCACTGGGCGCTGCCTTGGAGTGGGTCCAAGGTATGGAGGGAGAATCAGGGAGCACGATGGAATGGTGGGGGCTGAGCTGGATGCATTTGCATTCCCAACGATGCAAAACTGCCTCTCTTCTCCCCAGCTGGCAAGTAGCTGACTGGAGCCACTCGCTCCCAGCTGCACGAAAATAACTGTAGACAAAATCGTTAGGAGTCAGATGAGCCTTATCAGCTCCTCTAATGCCTGTCTCTGCCTCTGGTCTGTGTGGACTTGTTACCCTGCAGAACGTGTCTCTTAATGACGGGCTATTGCTGTTCCAGGTGACTTGAGCAGAGCGTGCCAGTCGTGTCCTAGCAGCCGGAGATGATTTTTCTCTCTCTTCCCCATCTCGTTCAGGGAGCGGGGTCTGACCGCGGCGCTCGCCTCGTTAGGCTGCGCATTTACAGCGCTGGGAGAAGCAGCTTGTGGACATGGCTGGGGTCGTAATTCAGAGGCAAGGAAGAGGGGGGGGGGGGCATGGAAGAGGGCGGGGGGTGGGGAGGAAGGAAAGCCCTGAGTGTTTTGAGACTTGAAGCAGGTCACCTGGCAGAGCGAAGGCAGTCTCCATCCTCACTTTGTCAGTTCAGCCTGGCGGTGGCAGCAGCAGCGCTTGCATGGAGCGGTGTGGGCTCCTCCATCCAACTTGCCTGGTCCAGGCTTCAAGTGATAAGGGAGGTTGTAGAGGGGTGGGCGAGGGTCTCTTCAGCCAAGTGACAGGAGAGAGGATGAGGAGAAATGGCCTCGAGCTGCACCAGGGCAGGGTCAGATCAGATGGGAGAGAAAAGTTCCTCGCTGAAAGAGCTGTCAAGAGCTGGAACAGGCTGCCTGGGGAAGGGGTTGAGTCACCAACCCCGGGTGTATTTAAAAAAGGGTAGATGAGGTACTTAGGGATATGATTTAGCTTAGGATGGGAACGGTTGGACTCAATCTTAAAGGTCTTTTCCAACCTCGTGATTCTGTCATGTGGGGTGACCCACTGGGCTTCCAGCTCTGTGGAGAGGCTGAGACCACCAAAAGCTGGGTCAAACAAGGCTGTTATCCCTTCCGTGCTGCAGAGAGGATGCTTGAGGGTTGGGGTCGGGAGAAGAGTTGGGGGCCTGCTTGAAGTTCTGGCCCTTTTCCTGAGGAGCAACAGTCACGCTCAGTGCATGGTTAAGACCCATCTCTGGACAGTGGGGCAGATCTTAAGGTCACCCTGCCAGGGTACACATAGCAGTGGTATGGCTGCCATTAGTTTGCTCATGAAAGCAGAAAGGATGAAGGTGCAGGAGGAGAATGTGGGGCTCAGCCTGACCCGCTGCTGCTTACCCTCCATGCGTGAGTTTGGGGGTGTGATGCCCTCCGTGCACCCTCATGGGGTATCCATTGCTGGTCAGCTGTGCTTTGCTGGCTTGTTTTTCCCATGAGCTAACCCCCAGAGTGAGATTTAACACTCCTCTCTTCTCCTTCTGGCTGTGCCTTCAATAAGCTGGGAGTGATGGGGCCACCCCCCAACCCCCCCGTAAGTGCTGAAGGAAGGGAACCAACAGATGCTAAATTTAGGCACAGCTGTTTGCAGCGTTTTGTCCTCCCAGTCGTGGAGTCTGACACTGTCTATGCTTATTCCTCCTCTTGTCCAGAGACTGAAAAGGTTTAAGATGTCAAAGCTGTGAGTGGCTGTAAATTAACTCCTTCTGTCTAAACTGAAGCCCAACGTGTACCGGTAGATAGGAGATTTCTTGTGATTTCCTTTATTTTGCACTTCTATTCATGGAAATTGCCAGGTAACCCCAAGATGGGCATCTTCTTTCTGTGCTTGGAGACAGTGCTGTTGGTTTTTCCTTGCTCATAAGCTTCCCCAGCAGAGACCAAGGGAAACATCTTCAGCCTTGCTGTGCCTCAGCCTTTGTGTGCCCAAACCCAGCTTTGATGTGCAGCTTAAATACCTCCTGTGGTCCAGCTCAGTCTCTGCATGCCTGGAGCTGCCCTGATCCAGTACCTCAACCTTGATACCATGATCCACTCTTGCTTTGGTGAGGTGGAGGATTTAATGAGCACTTTCTCTTGGCTGGTGTGCAGACTTTGCCTTTGTGGTTTGGTCCTTGGGGTTGCTCTTGCCCAACAGTCTGGAGTGTGTTTGCTCCTGACTCAGCACAGAAAGCTTTTCAAGATGTGATGGATGTCTCTGCTGCCCACCATCTCTTGGAAAAGCATAGAAGTGCAGAATCTCTAAGGTTTGAAAAGGTGTCTAAGATGATTAAGTCCAACTGTCTAACACCATGTCCACTAAACAATGTCCTGGAGTGTCATGTCTATATGTGTTTTGAATTCCCTACGAGGGTAGTAACTCCACCACCTCTCTGGGCAGCCTGGTCTGATGCAAGACTGCTCTTCCAGTGAAGAAATGTTTCCTAATATCCAATCTAAACCTGCCCTCATGCAGCTTGAGACCATTTCCTCTGATCCTACTGCTTGGGAGAAGGGACCAACCCCCACCTTGCTATACCCTCCTTTCAGGTAGTTGCAGAGAGTGATCAGGTCTTTCCTCAGTTGCCTCTACTCCAGGCTAAACCACCCCAAATTGTTCATTCCCCTTCACTTGGGTGTCAGCATAGTGGCTGAGTGTCAAGGGTATGGAAACTTTACAGGAGAGCAGAAGTATCTTTTGCTGTCAAGCCCAGAACAGTGTACATGTCTCCTCCTGACATATCTACAGTGACAGCAGCAGTGCTGGTGGTCTGGATGTGAGTTGGGCTCTTGCATGATGCTGTAAGTCCAAAGGATCTTGGGTGGGGTTTTTTAGTCCTTTGCCTCTCATGTGAGTGTGTCTCCCGCAGCAGGAATGGTCTGTGAAGATTCCTCTTGCTCCAGTCACACTTAAAATGGTAATATTGGTTTAAGATAGACACTCAAGATAAACTCAGCGACACGGTGCCCTTTGAAATCTTCAAAGCCTCCCTCATCAGACAGCCTGGGTAGAGAGGCGACTGCCAGGGCATTGGGATTGCTCTGCTTTGGATGCTAACCACCTCCTAAGGTGATCTTTGCTTGGGAGAGCTGACACCTCTCACTGTCCTCTCCTCCTTGGGGGGCATGTGCTGGCTGCATCGAGGTGGTATCTGCTATGCTTGCTCTGCATCTCAGTGTGGTTTCTAGCATGCTACCTGCAATCTCCAAAATTTGCCCTATGTTGTTTAACCTTTGTGCAAGAGAAGGAAGCCAGAAGGGTGGAGTGTGAACAGGGAAAGGTTTTTTCCTGGGAGCGAGTAGGGATGGATGAGGAGAAAAATGTGTGGGGGGAGAAGTGAAGCATCTCCTCTAAATAAAGAGGAAGAATCCATATGTGGCTGTCAATTGGCTGATGGGCTTTGACAGAGTATTTATGCTGGTGGCTGTAGCTTACTCTTCATCCTGCCTAGCTCTTTCTTCCCTGCAGCAGGTGGGTTTCTTGCCATGGTTTGGTTTTCTCCCAAGCGTGCACAGAAATCCAGGTAGTGCTCTGAGGTCCAGGCCCAGTGGTAGCCAGTTTCTCAAGCAGAACACCGTGAGAACCAGTGTCAAAGGCTTTGCTGAAGTCAAGGTATGCTACATATACAGCCTTTCCCATGTCCACTAAACAGGTCACCTTGTCATTGAAGGCCATCTGGTCCTAGCACCCTCAACTAGCCTCACCACCACGATGGCTCTGTGGCATGCTCTTCTAGAAGAGTGTTGACCTGATCCCTGCATCCATAAAGCATCTTATGGCAGGCTTGATGTGATGATGTTCCATTGCCTTAACCCACCATTTATTTCCCTCACCCCAGTCATGTGCTTTCCCTGCACATCCTCCTGTACTCCATGAGCACACTGTGTGCCAGCACGGGCTTTGCTTGGCTCCTCCCTGAAAGCACCCTTAAAATGAGCTCATAATGATTAGAAGACATGGAAAGGTTATAAAGGTGCTGTGGTGGGGAAGAATGGACTGAAGAGGTGATTGAAGAGGCTGATGGGTGGTAATGGGCATGATGGTAATTCTTGTCCCTTGTTTTTAATAGTGTCAGACAACAAACACAGCTGGAGCCCCCGTGCGGAGAGCGAGTTAAATTAGAGGCTTTTCTTAATTGAGGGCCTGTAATAAAAAGGAGGTGGAATGAGCTAAGTGTAATAGTACTGCTGTTGTGCTTATGAGTGCTCCAAGCAGGCAGCACCCTGACCTGATGGGGGGATGATGTCATGATGTCTCTAGGACGAAGGGCTTTCCTGGTTGGGATGAAGATGGGGTATATTTGAGACACTTGGAAGAAAGTTGGCTAGCCAAGTGATGTGCTTACCTGTTAGCTTGGGGGAATGAATGAGCAAGCAGAGCACCAGATGTGGGTGATGCCCCATGGTTTTGGGGCAAGTCCCTGCTCTGGGTTTTCTGTAACCTTGGGGGAAGTCTGTGTGTGAGAGCCTCCTTGCTACGTAGATGAAATTGCAAAGGGATGGGGGGGGGAAGAGTCTGGTTTTGTGATGCAGAGGTGAAACGATGGGATTTCTTAACAGCCTGGAGACAAGGACGTGCAGAGAATTGATGGGCAGGCTCAGAGGTTGGACAGGGCTGCAGCAGATTTGTGTGCCAGCACCTGGATTTGGAGATTGAGTGGCGAGGCTCCCATTTAGCTGGATTGGGACCTCTTTGGGGGTGGAGGTGGGAAGCGGATTAGTGTCTGCAGAACAGTTATGTCTCTGCTGCTGTTAAATGTAGTTAAACTTGAGCGACTTCTAATCTAATAATGAAAGGAAGAGAAATAAGTGTTCTCAGTGATGCATGCCCCTCATGGTAAGTACTAATTGAAAACAGATATTTACTTTAAAATGAAAATGTAATACGATAAATGGTGGGTTGAGAATTTCGCACGCGTAGGAGGGAGAAGTGAACGTGCGCAGCCTCCCATCTGCTCTGCCCAACTTCATGTCCAACCAGGAGCAGGATCTCCCACGCCATAGGGCTGGTGGGCCAGGAAACATGGAGAAGTGATCTGGGGCTTATGTTAGAGCAGAGCTTAGAGCCTTTCTTTGCTAAGTTCAGGGGCACTGAAGTCCTCTTTGTCTGACTTTGGTTTGCAAAGGACTTTCCATGCTGGGCTTCTGTTCCTTTTCCTTGCAAACCTTTCCCACCCAAAGCTACAGGTGAAGAACTGAAGCCTTTTAAGATTGGAAGGTTCACCTCCCTTGTCACTAGGATGATGGGGCCAGGCAGTGGTGGTCACCCTCTTTCTGATGGTCTCTGCTGCTGGAGTTGCACCTTCTGTCCTGGCCTGTAGCCATGGCTTGGTAGGTGGAGGTGCCCAGTGCTGGAGAGTTGCTGGCCATGTGTGCTTCTGGGGGCTGCTTTGGGGGTGTCTCTGATGCCTTCGGCAACCTGAATGGGTGCTGATCCCTTGAGGAGATCACTGACTGGGTGTGCTGAGGCTATAGCACCCCTTGCATCCTCTCATCTGCCCACCCTCCTCCTGTCCCCTGTCTGAAGGCATCATTCCAGCAGTGGAAGCCAGTTGCAGTGCTTTTAAAAGTACTTTGTAGGCAAAGCTCAGTGCTGCGTGACCAGTGACCATTAAAGGATGCTCCCTGACAAAAGCTCCCCCCCAAGCACTGTAATCTTTGGAGGGAAGCAGCCTGGCCCTAATCCCTTTGTGCAGAGTTCCTGCTTGTTTCTTCATATGGGTGCATTTGTATAATTTGCATTTTGCACTCTGATCATATGCATAGAATTCAAATTGAAATGGGGGCTTGAATAGATTTGCATGCTAATGAAGCAGCAGCTTTATTTATTTATTTGGAGCCCTCTCAAGCAAGCAGCAGTGTGCTGGAAAGCAACTCGTGTTGGTGACAGAGCTCCCTAGCAGCACGAGGACCTTGGCTTATTCCCCAAGACCCCTTTGACCCCTGTGTTTATGTGTCTGAAGCTGCAGGTCTCTGCTCTAGCAGCTCTTTGCTTGGTCCTTCTGGTCTTCTGGGGAGATCATTTGGAGGGCAGCTTCATCCCAAATTAACTCATTGGAGATGCATCTCAAACGTTATCCTGTGCTAACTGGGTCTGGGTTTGGACTTTCCACATGGTGAAGTGGAAACACTGCAGGGTTAGAGCTGACATGAGCCACTTGATGCTGAATGTGGTGGGCCATGGACAAAATAGTTGGAGTGTGCCCCCGTTCTGCCCTTGGTTGTGCAGCAGTGCCCTGGGTGAGCACAGGTACCTGCTGGTCTCAGCTACTGGCCACCTTCGTCAGACCATGATCCATCCCTTCATCCTGGGGCTGCTATTTCTGGTGCCTTTCAGCAGCTGACCTTGGAATGTTGCACGTGGGCTATGGCTGTGATGATGCCCATCAATCCTGCCCTGTCACGGCCAGGTTCCTTCAGCGCTGCTGTGGTCCACCCATGCTGTTTCCCCTTGACGGGGGGAGCCTTTCAGCCTCTTTCAAAGTCAGCAGTAGGGAAGAAAGTGTGGAAACACTGAGAAAAAGTGTCTGATGGGAGAAGGGGAAGAAGCTGAGGGCCAGGAGAAAAATGGCTCCTGAAACACCATGCCATTACCTGGGAGGAAAAAAGCCTGGCTGAAGCCCAGGTGTCTTGCTGAATTACAACACCCTGCCCCTCCACATTCCTGCTCCCTGCCCTGTATCCACAGCACATCCACCCAACATACCGTTTAATACTCGGCCTTCCCAAGCCAGCTCTCCCTCCCTAGATGACTTCTGCTGCAGCTGGGTTCATGGGAGGCGTGCTGAAAAACGGCCAAGCAAGAGGGCTTCTGCGGTGGCAGCAGGAATTGGGTCACACTGTGCTGCCCCAGGAGAGCGAGCATCTCTTGGAGCAGCCTGGCTTCCAGTTATTATTTTACAGGGGGATGTTAGAGGTTGATAAGGGAGCTGTTCTGACTGCCAGTGGGGCTTATTTGGGGCTTATTGTATGCTCTGGTTTGTATTTTAATATAGTCAAAGGTGACTTACAACTTTAATATTAATTTTAAAACTGATTGCTCGAGGTGGGTGTGTGTTTTTTATCTATGTGAAACCAGATTCATCTCAGCCTTCCTTGATCCCGCTGGTAGCTTTTTCTTTCCCTGGCTGGAGACATGTGTGGTCCGTGTTGCACCACCAAAAAGGCGAGAGGGAAGATGTTTGCGTGGCGATAAATAATTGTCACTGGGGGCTGCTTTTCTTCCAGAGAAATCTCTGCTCTGCCAGCTCGACAATGGCATCAGTGGGGGCTCTTGCTTTTGTACGAGGTTCTCTGCCTCGCCTTGTGGAGCGGGGCTCTGCTGAACAATGTCCAGCTTTGTGCTTCCAATAGAAATCCTCCTTTCTATGGCGTTGTGTTTCTCCCTGGCTTTGCAGGCTCTCCATAATACGTCTCCTTCCGTGCAGCTTTGTGCCGCTGGCATTACGATTCCTCGCATGCCCACTGTGCTGCTCGCAAGATGCTTCTGTGCCCAAGGCGATGGTATTTCATGGGGTGAGGAGGTGACCCCGTGGCAGGGGCGGTGGGATGGGCTGTGGGTGGCTAGAGTCAAATCTATGCCCTGCTTCTGGCTCCTTGATTGTCTTTAGGTGGTGGTGCCAGGCTGGAGGATCTGACAGCGGGTAGAGCTTGGCAATGCTTCTGCCTCTGGGTGCCTGATTTGGGGTGTTTCAGGCCACTTTGAATGCCAGGCGTTTGCCTGATGCTTTGAGTAAACGTGAGGATGGTTTTTAAGATGACCTAAGCTTGGCACCCAAAGCTGAGCTGCCTTTGGCCAAACTCAGTGTGAAAGCTGGATGTGGAGGCTAGTGTTCTCTTGATGCTTTCACAGGTAAAAATCCCAAATCTCATGGCTTTAAGGCAAGCTCCTTGATTTAGCTCCAGGAAGCGTGGTGGCTGGCTGTGCTGCTGTAGATGCTCTGGGTCTAGAAGAAGCCTTGCTGATGCTGGCAGTCGCTGGAGCATCAGGGAGTGGTTGGCCTTTGGAATCAGAAGGATCAGAATAGGAACTCTGAAGACATGTGGTCATGAGTTTTCACGTCTCGAGCACAGGCCAGCCTGAATACCAGGGGCACTCATTAAATTTTTCCCAGGCATTGGTTTTATAATGCTGGGACGCTCTCACCATTATATACTGGGAGCATCCTCTGTACCTCAGTGAGGGATCACTAGAATGAAGTGCTCTGTAACCATCTTTGTGCTCTCTTCTGTTTTGTGTGTGCGTTAGCACTTTGCTGATGGCCAATGTTCTCCAAAATAGCTCCCAAATGCTGCCTGTAGCTCTTCTCATCCCAGCCTTACAAGTGCTATTTGAGAGCTTGTTATTCCACACACAGCACAACTGACTGTGTAGGAACACAGTGGCTAGATGGGCTGGGGATTGAATGCTGGCAGATGAGGGGGAACTGAGGCACGGATGTCTACAGCAGAGATCCATGCTTGTTTGTATCACAGCTTGGGGTGGGTCAGAAATATGAGGGTTTTCTTGCTAGAGCCTACCCCGTGTTTGTCCTTTCCCCACATTGCATTTCAGCCTGGGGTGGGGAAACCATCAGGTATCAGCTCAGAAGCCAGCCAGAAACGATGTTCCAAGAGCCATTAGAGGCACGACTTGACACCGCGCAAGTGAGCGCCAAACCGCAGCCACACAAATCCCATTTGTTTTACATTTCAGAGCTTAATGAGACAGAAATCGCATGGCAATTGTCACATGTGAAGGCAGAGATTGCTACTTTGCATTTAGCTGAAGCAACCGCCGTCTGCAGCACCAGCGCCTCGAAACGAAGCGGTGATGCCCACTCGCTGTGGGACCGCTGGGATGGGGGATGCGCTGTGGGTAGCTGCAAACTGCTGGTGAAACCACCCAAGTCAGGTGGTCTTGGAGGTCACCAGACCTTCTCCAAAGTACTTAAGTGTTGTGTTCTGCATGTAAAGAATCGAGGTGTGCAATAATCAAGTCTGGGAACCCAATTGCTTGTGTTCTCTCACTGGTGTTTGGGTGTCTAAGGTCTGTGGGATTGTCCTTCAGGGTGGGGTGTGGGAAGCCGTGCAGAGCAGGACAAGTGAATTTTGAGGGTCCAGGAGCAGGCTGGAGTCCCTGTGCTTGAGCCATCCCGCACCAACACATGCTTCAAACTATTTCCAAAGCTTGAAAAATACCCTGTAAAAATAACCTCAGCAGCACCTTTAGCAAAGATGCAATTCCTCTTCTGGGAGTCATCCCAAACCCATGAAGCTTGCCTCTGTTTTATTTGTTTCAGGTCAAATAAAACTTCATCTAATATGATACTTTCTTTGCTCAGACTTACATCTCCCCCCTCTTTTTTTCCCCAAGTAAATTAACTTCAGATGTCCTGGGAGGCCAGAAAATTTTCCAGATGTTTTATGCAGAGGGGAAAGTGTCTAGATAAAAGGCTTTCACTTTTGACACTTTCCCCCCCTTCCTTTTTCAGCCTGAGCTATTGAATGGGTTTGATGGGAGTTCCTGAATAGCATCAGTTGACCCACATCTGTATGTTGGAAGTTATTATGCTGAAGATGCAGGGGGAAGAGCTAATGAGTCACTTTTCTAATGGGTATCTCAGTAGGTGAGAGAAGTACTGAAATTATATATTTGAAGGAATAATGGGACCCTAGTTAGATGACTAAATCTTATTCTTAATCATCCTGGGGGCGATGAAGAGAAGCTGTGAGTTGCATCAACCTGATCAGATACATTGTGGGTGAATACTACTTTGCAGGTAGCTTAGAGCTTTTGGGGGGGAGAAGAGGGGGAACCAAAAGCTGCTGTGTGTTGCAATTCAC
Source organism: Gallinula chloropus (assembly GCF_964237585.1). Classification (NCBI taxonomy): domain Eukaryota; kingdom Metazoa; phylum Chordata; class Aves; order Gruiformes; family Rallidae; genus Gallinula; species Gallinula chloropus. The sequence goes on along the minus strand of NC_140109.1, from coordinate 4,966,345 downwards.
CCAGCTGGGTCATCCCTGGCATCAACCCTGAGATCTGAGTGGGCTTTTGTCATCAAGAGAGGTCTCCTTGATGGTGTGATTGGCTGGGTTAGCATATCTGCTCTCTGCTGTTGATGGTGGTTTTTTGTCAGTTCCCTTGAAACATTATTAAATGCCTCTAGCACTCTTGTTTTCTGAGGAATGCTTACTAGGATACCTGAGACCTTCTCAATCTGATGAGAAATTCCCCAGGCCATACTGCAAAGCTCTTGGAGAAAATCCTCCTCCTGAGATCTTCTGCTGTGGTGTCTTGAAGGTGAAGTGAGCAAAGCCTTGGGAAACAGCTTTGTGTAGGACTTCTGTACTGGTCTGGGTCTATCTCTTCAAGTGATGTTTCTCCAGATGGATCTGTTCCGTGTTTGTGCCTGGGGTGCTGGGAAGGGTGCTATCAGTTGTAGAGGAGTAATTGAGCAATTGCTTTGTCCTGGACATAGCAACTAATGATTTTTTCTGTATGATAATGCATCTTCATTACTCTAGGGAAATCATCTGCTCCTGTGAAGACAGGCCTCTCATTCCTTTCATTGTGTGGGTTAAGGGGGAAGAGACTAATGGCTTAATTAAAAGGTTGGAGAGAAAAATCTCTCTTAACCCTTTTTTAATATTATTTTTTTTGTATTTAAAGAGTACTGTGGGTAGGAAGATCCCATATGAAGGCACGTTACAGCCCAGCCTCATCTAGTGGAGCTATTCAGTACCACTGCATCAAATGAGGGACACAAATGTCAGGTCTTCAATCCGTCACCCGTGTCTCCTGTAAGCCATCTGCCCGCTGGAGTAGGCTGGTGTAGGCGTGAGCACGGTGTTTCTTTGTGGGAAACGCTGAGATTTATTCTGTGGGGAAGGAAGAGTGGAGGGGGGGGGGAATGGAGGGAGGGGGAAGCGTTATTTAAATCTGCACATTTTGCAGGATGTGAAAAGCAGCTCCACGTAATATACAGCCTTCCTCTCCGCTGGGACCGCTCTATTAACATCTTTCATTTGTGTAGTTGGATGCTTTGCAGTTCCTTTTAGCGGTGATAATCCAGCAAAGACCTCTGCGTTGTTCACACTGCAATATTTATGGAGCCAGCCTTCCTTTTAATTTCCTTGCCGAGTCCAGCCATATGCAGGGATGTAATACGAACAGCGGCTTTAGTCACACAATAGTGGAGGCTTTTCCCTTGGTGGGATGTAGGGCTTTTCAGTGACTTTATTTGGAGCTGATTTGCCTTTTTGGAAAAGGAATAGAAAGGTTTGAGTGTGTCTGTTGATGGTGATTGTGCTCTCCAGGGCTGTCTCCAAAGACAAATAGTGGTGGAAAGCCCCTTACTGGGAGCAGGTGAATGACTTTTAAGTAGAGTCCACAGCACCACTGGGTCAGCTGCTGGGATTTTTAGGGCAGAGGGGACCTGCTGGTGTGTATCCTTCCATCCAGCCCTTCTAACAAAGGAGTTGAGACAAGTCTTTGAATGAGGAGAGCTGTCCTGTGAATGAGTGGTGCCTCCTTTGTGAGCCATGCTTTTTGGGGTGATGCAGAGGGGAAGGGAGCAGCCCTTCTTGTGCTTCTGAATATTTCTCTGCTGGGACCTGGGTGCTATAACTTTTCTTATACATGAGAGTGGATGGAGCCCACAGCTTGGCTGAGGCAGCTCCATTCCTGGGGTGCTGAGTTATAACTGCTGGATTTCACTGCTCCACGTGGTCCCAAACTGGAGGGGAGGGTGCTTTGTCCCTTGCTGAAGGGAAGCCTGGCAGCAGCCAGCACCACAGACGCATCCAAACCCTCGAGATGGGTACTTTGGCTCATTTAGGTGCTCAGCTTGGCACGGAGGCATCAGAGCGCCCGGCGCGCACGTGTGTCTCTATCTGCAGCTCTGATTCCCCAGCTTCTTTCTCTTCATTTTGCACAATTAAATATTAAAGCCAGTAAACACTTTAGCTCGTCTGCACAGCGCTGCCTGCCCAATTATCCTCCTGCAGGGCTGTCGTGTTGTGCCAGTTGCTTCCCTGGGCACTGGCAGCCTTTAACCTACACGCCAGTCATCGCTGCGAGCCAAGCCCCTGCTCTCTTCGGTGCCTTGGGAGAGATCCTGTGGTAACTTTGGGCTTCCTGAGGCTTTTTGGAGCCTGTGCTTTGTTATAAAGTTGTTTTGAGGGTACCAGTGAGGGAATAAAGGGAGAGTTTAGGCAGTGGCTTCCCACAAACCTGTAAACACAGGGCAGACCAGCTTCTGTGCTTCCAACAACAGGTTTTTTCCATCCTCAGAAGTATGTGGCTTGGTCCCAGTAGGTTTTGGGGTTTTGTGTGGGTCTGCAGCACCTCAGAAAACCCACACTTTACTCCCTGCAATGCTGTACGTGTTGGTAAAGGTGGGTTTTGGTGATGCTAAAATACTGGAGTTGAGGCATTGGCTTCTCTTTGGAAATGTGATGTTGGATCTCTCCACAGCCCTGTGCCCAATATTAAGGGATACCTATCTGGTAGTGAACCACCCTTTGGTGTTTTTATACAGCTGGTGATATGGTTGCTGGCAAATGAAGGGAAATTGCTGTAACTAGCTTCCCCAGCCTCAGTTAAGCAAGGCTTGGTGGGTTTCTGTTGTTGGGGGGTTTCCCTCCCCCTCCTTCCATCTTGCTTTGATAATCAGTGGAGCCCATTTCTAAGAGGGATGGGCCGGCATGATTTTATTGTGACTTCAAAAGACAGTTTAAGTGCTTGAACTCCTGCCATCACTGAGTTACATGCCTGAATCTGGCCTTGGCTGTGCAGGCAGAAATATCTTGCTATGATTTTCAAGGTACTCTGTATTAGCAGCTTGTCCTCTGCCAGACGGATCAGTGTTAACAGCTAATAAGGTTTCTCTCTGTGTTCACTCAGCAGTGATGTGATGTGATGTCCCAGACCTTGGCATCTGGGGTGGTTGGTGTGAAAAATCAGCATAATAGTGAGGAGTCCCTGGCTTGTTCCTGATAATCAGCACGTGTGGAGTTTTGCCCCAGAACAAAATTCAGATCAGATTGTTTTTCCTGTCTCGGTTAAAACTTATTACACGTTGGGATTGCTATCGACTGGGGCCTCTTGTTGGTCAGTATTTCCTTCCTGGATCAATAAATCCTGGTATTGATTTCAGAATAAGTTGGTATCTCGGAAGTCCAGTGATGCTGACTCGAGGAGGCAGCTTGGGGTCTGCTGGTGGTTGATATCTGGATCTCAGTCCCCTCCCACCCCCTGGTTATATCTGTGGGTTACCACTTCCATAGCCAGCTTGTAGATGGGGTGTGTGTGTGTGTATCTCAAATCCAACCCTCCAGAGAGGGCCCTGAAAGTGCTTTAGCAGAAGGGAGCAACCCTTTTGTGTGTCTGTGTTGTGTCATCTTGTGGGTAAGGGCTCCCATTTACTTGGAGCACTGATGTCCCATGATGCAATCTCACCACTGTGTGGCACCAGCTTGAGGTGCTGGCTGCTGAGGTAGCTCCTCATTCCCTTGTGTTCATCCTTCCTGGCTCTCAGAGGATGCTACCTGCCCCTGTGCAGACTGCAAGCTCTTTGGGGTATGGAAGGAGAACCTGCTCCTTTGTTTTTCCACAGCTTTATGGCTGAGCTTCAGGGCTTCCCTGGGTGAGAGTCTTTTGAAACCCAGAGACCTTTCTGCTACACCTTTTGTGTCTTTGTGTAATACTGCTCTGGCTGTGGCCACCCTCAAGTTGCCGAGGATCTCACAGGGCAGGAGCTGTTCCTCTCTGCACAGCAGCATGTGGAATTGTTTCCAGCTGTTTCTGCTTTTTAGACCTGTTGAATTGACCAGAGTCTCCAGCCATCCTCATCCCCCTCATGTGCTTTGCTCCTCGGTGCCTTGTTCCAGCCCAAGGAGACCTCCTGGAAAAGCCAGCTAATAACACACAAATCTCTCTAGGCTTGATGAACTTGTCCCTGTGGTGGCTTTTGTCCTGTACAAGATGCTTCATAAGAAGCTTTACTGTTTTATACCAGCACCAGATCTTCCAGGCTTAGCTGGCTTAGAAGCAGCTGAGGCATCAGGCAGGATCCCTTATGAAATCTGTTGGGAGTAATGAACCGCAGATGACTCTGTCTTCTGAATCGATACCGAGCTGCTGTTTCTAGAAAGCTGCCAACCACAGGGATGTGAGGTTAGCGATGGAAGAGCGCTTTGATGGGGGAGGCAGTGCTATCAAATGTCTCTGCTTTCCACCCAAGAGGTTTCTGTATTTCTGACTTAGGTGAAGTGTCCCTGTTTTCCCCCTTCTTGCAGATAAATAGTGATGGGACAAGAGGGAATGGCTGCAAGTTGCTCCAGGGCAGGTCCAGGTTAGACATGAGGAGAAATTTCTTCTCTGAAGGGGTGGTTGGGCATTGGAATGGGTTGCCTGTGGAGGTGGTGAGGTCACTGTCCCTCAGGGTGTTCAAGGAAAGGTTGGGTGAAGTACTCAGGGATGTGAGTTAGTAATATAGGTGGTAGGGGGTCGGTTGGACTGGATGATCTAGGGGTTATTTTCCAACCTTAACAATTCTGTGACCCCTTCCAGATGTGGTGAGACATAGTGCGGTTCATGCTTGCAAAGCACTTCTTGGGTAAAGTGTGCTTGAAAAGTGCAAAGTATTTATTATTATTTGCATAGCAGCCTCTGACCTGCTGTGAAGAAGCAGCCCTTCAGCTCTGCTGAGTAAATACACCTTCATTAAAAACCTCTGCCTGTACCGTGTGAACCACACTGTCTCACGTTCATCTGCTTTTTCATGTGTAAAAGTCTTAGGAGTATTTGACTTTAATGAATTTTGAGCATGCAAAGTGCCTGCTTGGACCACCACAGTGTAGCATCTCTGACCCTGCCAGCATTGGTGACAGATATGAATAACATCCAGGTAGACTGCTGAGAGAGGATTTGCTTAAGGCATACCTCTGCACCCTGTTTAGGAGTTGCCTTATGGCTGGAAACCTGTGGGCATCCATCAAAGCTGAAGTACCAGTTGAGGCTGGTGTGGGGGTGATTGCCAGCTTGGTTTGCTGGCATGGTACATGAATCTGGGGTAGTTGTGGGGCCTCTTGTTGCAGGTGGTAGCCCTGCTTCTGCAGCATCACACCCGCACGCAAGAGCTCCTTAAGCCCTGCTAGTGCAAAGCTGCTTGGGTTGCAAATGGATTGCTGAGGTTTTAGATGCTCTCGGTGGCCCATAAAATCTTCTTGAGCTTTGCCTGATGTTAAAGCTTGAAGAGTCCCTATTTAAAGCAGAGTGTTTTCACAAGTGCTTGAGGTTGGCTTAGCGCTGCTCTTGTTGCTGTTGATTTAAGTCTAGTTCAAACAAACTTTGTTCGTTGCTGAGCGCTCTGAAAATACTTCCCCCCCCCCCCCAAAAAAAAAACCCCTGCACACTCACACACAGAGGAAGGCAGGCAGATAGCTGTATTAGAAGAATATTTGGAGAACTCTGGGTCTTGCTTTGTAGCACAGCAGGCTACAGCCATTTTCAGTCCGACTGCTATAGAAAGCGTCAGCCGTGATCCTTCAGCTTCCCGGCCTTGGCAGAGATGGTAAATCAGATGCCAGGCAGTATGAGGGGTTGTTTCTGCTTTATATTTTGTTGATCAGTGTTCAGATTCAAGTGGGGAAGCTGCTTTATCTTTGGCATCTTGCTCAAAAAAGTGTGGGGGGGGGGTGGGGGGAAAAGTTGCACAGCTCAATGGTTTTCCTTGATAAATACCTGGAGCATATCCTCATCCTTCCCTCTTGTCATTTGACAAATGAGGGTTTTGTCTAGCATTGCTTATTGACTTATTTGCCTTTAATGTAACTGACACGCAGAGGGAGAACCAGCCAGCCTGCACGAGCATCTTGCTTGTAACTTTTGGGGGTCTTGCCTTGAATTTAGGAACTGGGATGCTTTTCTTGGGGTTCTTAATTGTGGTGGTCAAGGGCTTGCTGCAGATTTAAAGGCTCGACTTGCAAAAGGCTTGTCTCCATCACCAGTCAACCCTTGGTGTCTGCTGCTATGCTTCTGGACCCTGACCTATGCACCTCAACCTGTTGACCTTTCCTTCCCTCTCTAAGTGTTTTATAAAGCCAGGTGGGTCCATATGGACCATGTTGATAGCTGTGGTAGGTGGGGCATCTTGTGAAGCTTCCCAAAACCTCCAGAGTATGCCAGGGATGGAGAAGAAGCAACAGATGGCCCAGTGCCCTTGAACAATCCATCCATACATTTGTGATGCATTCCCATCTGCATTTTGCTTCCCATGTAGTGATGAGGGCAGTACAGCTATGCATGCAAGTTCTCGGTACTTCTACCCAAAAATAGGATGCCATGAAGGATTTGTACTTCTGCTGGCTTGCTTGTTAATCTGCCAAAGATGGGATTTGCCAAAACACTTAAGAGCTGAAGTTCAGCTGCCTTGCAATAGGATTAGAGCTCCTAAAGAGGGAAGGATTTTAAAAAGCTGGTGTTACTGTCACCTCTGTCTTGGAGTGGGCAGTCTGGGTGTCTGTTGGAGCAATTTGGATGTAGGTCTGTTTTGTTTTGTCTTTTGGTGTCCTGGTGCCTTTGATACCTGGAAGGTCGTCTTCATCCAGGGTGGTTCTGTGATTGTAAGGTCACTTTGCTTGCTCATACGGAGCAGAGCAGCTGTCAGCCTAGCATCCTGCCACATCTCTCGCCGGTTTGACAGGTGGAGAAGAATTAAAACCTAGGAGGATTATAACTGGGCAAAATGCAATTACTTACAGAGAAATCCACGAGGATACCTTGTCTTAAAGGGACTTTCTGGGGCTTCTTAGCTGTCTGGAAGCTTTGGGATCTGCTAAGACCGTGCTTTGGGAAAAGTAGTCTTAAGTCTGTAGCGAGGAGAAGCTTGCTGAGCGTGGGGTGGGAAGTTCAGACTGAAATCTGGGGCAGTGTGTATTGCCATGCTGCAGCTCTGGGTGGCTTTGTATACCTGGGGGATGAACTCATGAGTACATAGCCAGCCTGACCTTTACCCACCCTCTGGGCATGTAGGTTTTAACTTACTGAGTGAGGAAGAGATGGGCTGTGCCCTTGTTAGCATGTGCTACATAACAGCCAATGGCTGTGTGGGGTCTGGTAAGAATGGAGGTGCAGAGCAGGACCAGCCTTTCCTGTTAAATAAAGCCTCAAAAGGTACAATTCCCTCTGCATGTGTACCTGGCTGCTCTATAAGAGTTGGAAGAGCATCTCCAAAGACTGGGGAGGCCAACTTTTTCCAAGAGCATCCTTTTCAGGCACCTCCTTCTCCGTCCAGTTGTCTTGTGGGACCTCCCTGAGCATCATGCCTGGCTGATAACCGTATTGCTTTTCTGTCTTCCTCCTGTTTGAGCGATGCGCCCTCCCCCCAAGTCCCAGCACCATATGTCATTAAAATGCTTAGGCATGTGGAAAAGGCCTTGACAGAGATTCAAGGAGACAAGGGAGACGCGGACGAGCGGAGACTTTGTCAGATGGAATGATTCTGACTTTAGCGACGCTAACCCGAAGAGAAAGATATAGCTATAGGAGGGGGATGAACGGGTCTGGGGATGTGAATTGACAGAGTCATGGAGACGGGCATCGGGGGTGAAGGGAGACACACAGGAGGGGTGGAGGAAAAACCCAGAGCAATTTCCAGTAGCAGATGAAGTGCAAAGCAGAGGTGGGGGTGGAGGACCTGAGCATCGTCTCAGTTGCAGTCTGTGACCCTGCCTTGCCTTAAGTTTGGGAATGTATAAGTCTGAGACCAGAGGAAAGGACTTGATTTTTTTTTTTTCTCACCTCCACCCTTTAGCATGCAAGGAGCTCATCTGGGAACCCTTCCTCCTTGACCATCCTCCCACAGCCACCCTGAGTAGAGCTGTTAGCAAGCTCCAGCCTCCACCCCTACCAGGTGAAGGTGAAAAAACAACCCCCTGAGCATCTCAAGGACAGAGGAAGCTTTTTTTTGCCATATTCTCTTGGGTGTCCCCTCCTGTCACCTGCTGCTGTTGCCCCACCGCTGTGGTGGGGTGCAGGGTTCCCTCTGCTCTTCACATAGACCCTCCTTAAAAAGACAAGACAGCTCAGTTTTGCTGGTTGCTTCCATGCTTTGAAGGTATTTTTGGTTTTTCTTTGCCTGCAGAGAACACCTCTGAATTGCCTTGTGATCTCTGAAAGAAAACAAACAAACTCAAGCCTACCTTGCTCCTGCTGGTAGGTGGAATTCAAGCATCCACGTAGGTGGCGAGTGTGGATGTACCTGGCCCCATATGTTTGATATTCAGGGCAGGAAGCTGGTGGGGAAAACCCAGCAAAGAATTCCTTGTATTGTTAATGCAAATATGCCCGTGGTTCAGAAAAACAAGTGAAACGTTTGGAGCTGGGAGGGAGGGAGGGAAGGGGGAAGAGAAAAGCAATTCCCAAACTACGTGCAACCTGCAAGAAAAACACAGCTTCTGTTGTTTAAACAGACTTGGCTAGAAAGTGCCAGGAGGAAATACCATCTGTGGTGTGGAAGGGAACAAAGGATCCGACTCCAGGTGATGGAAGTCATTAGTGAGCCAGAGAAGGCAACTGTATTGTAGGGGGAAGTATTGTAGGGGATGCTCCTGCATGTCTGTCCCTCCTTGTTGTCCCCACATCACCTGTTGCAAGAAGCTTTTTATTTAATTTATTGAGAGTTGGAGGCTCCCAACAGCAAAGGGTTTATCCTGTGTGGGAAGGACTGGGAGCAATTACCTTCTTGGGAGCATGTTATGGTGTTCTCTGGGGTAGGTGAATTGTGGTGTGTCTGGAGGTGGGGCGTTTCCATGGCAGTGTTTTTTGAGTTGTTCCAGTGCTCCTTGAGGGATGCAGTGATGCCCCTTTTAAGTTGTAAGGGCAGCTACTTGCTTTTGAGCAGGTGATGCTTTTATAGAGCTTGGGCCAAGGCAGCTTATATGGTTTCTCTCTGGTACTCGGGCATGATTAACTTTGGTTTACTCCAACTTTATAGTGCCTCCCTCAATTTTTGGTCTGGTGGGTGGGGGGGTTTCTGTTTCCGGGGTGGATTTCTCTTCCTCTCTGTCTTTCCACAGAGTTGTATTTCCTCAGATGAGTCACTCTGCAGACAGCCTGTTATTTTTCCCCGCAAGTAGCCTATATAGAGCAAACTTTGTGTTCTTAAGCACGAAGGGAAGCGTTCTTTAGGGGAGACGAGCTCAATTTGTTTAACACTGTAATTCACTGTTAGAAATCTCTCTCTCTTTTGTCACAGACAGAGTCACTGGATGCGTCAGCCTTTGATCTCAGCGGCTGATCTTCTGCGCGTAAGGAATTTCACTAACACTTTAAATTATGTGTCTAAGATACCCATTACCACCATGTTGCGCTTAGATTTAGGAAGACTGTCGAGTAGTAGATAAATACTAGATGAGGAGCTTTTTAAAAACAGTTTGGTTTATTATACTGGTGTTTTTCTTCCCTCTCTGGAACTCGGAAGTGGTGTTTCCTCTCCTGCCACTTTAAACCACCACCCCCCCCCCCCCATGCTCCATGAGTGTGAGTTTATGGTGCTCTGCCTAATTTGATAGATGTTGATAAATGGCATGGCTTATAACTAGTGGCTTTGGGGCTAAGTGTGCTTTTTGTGGTTGGATTTGGGTTCGCTGCTCGCTCTGCAATTAATTCCTTCGGTGACCTTGAGCATATTGCTTCAGATCTGTCTCGTTTTAACTGCGTTACCAAGAAATGAAGTCCCTCATTTCATGTTTAGAGGGGAAACACTAAATGCAATCGCTGTTGGCAGCTGGGAGATCACCTGGTTGTAAAACAGGGTTGGCGTTTCCACCCCTGGGGTAAGGCGTTGCGGTCTGTTGTGTTACGCTGGAGGTAAATCCAGCCTTTTGCACTCATCTGTCAGGCTCCTGCGCTAAGGAGATTCACCTTGTTGCTTTTACACGGCTTCAGGTCCCCGCGCTTCACTTAACGGGATTGTCTGTCCGGGTGAAGAGCTTGGGGAAAATTTCAAGATGCGCTTTCTGCTGCATCCTCTGCTCTAGCTGTTGCCTACCTAAAGAAAAATCTGTGGGAGAAAATCCCCTGAGGCACAGCAAGGAGCACGTAGGGAAGGCACGCTGAGACTTCTAAGCCTCCCCTGGAAGCATCCATCCGAGCGCCAACTGCGTTTTAAAATCCAGCGTTAGACTGAGAGGTGTGAACTCCTCTGCTGTGCGTGGAGAAGAGGTGTGCTGCCAAGGGTATGAAGCCAGCTTGCTGCCCCAGGCATTAAACGAGCATCCTAGTGATGGGAGATGCTCTGGCTAGTCGGGCAAGGCACTGCACTGGGCTCAGAGGACCTGGCTGCATGGGGACCTGATTTGGATGTGCTGTGGACTCCTGTCATCAGACCGAAGGCTTTTGGGTCTGCCTCCTGCTGATGACTTGAGATAGGAGCCACAGCTGGGAACAGGTCCTGCTGCTCTTCCTTCTTCAGCTGTATCTCCAGCTATCCTGCCCCTCAGTGTGAACCCATTTAATAAAACCCAGGGACTGTTCCCTGCTGCTTGACAAACCCAGGAGAGCCAAACTTTTCCCAGGGCTCACAGGCTATAGCTGTTGCTAACAGCATGGTTTCTGAGCCAGTGTTCTCTTCTGAAATCCTATGAATGGGATAGGAAGGGTCAAATTTGGAGCTTAGAGCTAGTCAACCTCCTGCTTTTACTTCAAACAGGCCGTGCTTGTGTTTTGTTAGTGGCCAGCTGCAAGGGAGTGTGACAAGGTTGTGTGGTGTGTGCCACTGATAGCTCACAAATGGATTTATAGACATAGTGATGCTGGGTGATGCTGTTTAACAGGTGACTAAGTCATCCCTGAATATATTGACTTCAGTATAAAGAAGTGAGTTTACAGAAAGGTGGGTTGTGTTGTTAAATATGAACTTGAGCTCCGAGCATATTGTATTTTCCATCAGAGGGAGGTTGGATGCTTCTGTGGGCGGAGATGTATGTAGAAGGTGGGGGAAATAAAGAAGAGAATTTCCCTCAGGTGGGTGTTAAGAGCAAAGACACATTGATTGCTGGAAGAGGTGAGGTCTGGTTGGCCACCTCCCTGCTTGGGGTGTGTGGTTTTCCACTGGTCTTTGGAGCTTCCCCCTTTTTGCAGCATAGGTATAGCAGAGCCCACCTGCCTTTGAAGTGCCTGGGAGAGCTGCAGGGGGAAGGAATAATAATAAGAAGAAAGTAGGTGCAAGAATCTCATCCTAGGGGTGTTTATTTTGCATGTCTGGAGATTCAGACTGGATTTGGGGACCTGGGAGCTGGTTTGGGGGTGTGATGAGCCAGAGTGGCCAGAATACAGAATCACAGAATACCTGTGAGCACAGTTACTCTTCTAGTGTTGATTACAGACTTCCTGCTGGAATAGCTGCTGGAGCTAGTAATACATCTGAGGTAGCCAAGTCTTGTTTGGGGTTTTAAGTGCAGCCACTGTACTGTGTCAATATGGTGCTGCCCAGTGATAGTCCCTGTGAGGCACTGTAATGAAACACAGAACCTTTCACCCTTAGCCAAAGCTGCTGTAAATTGCAAACAGGGATTTAAATGGTAGCAGGAGCTCGGGGTCCTGTTCCTTGTGGTGCAAAACGGATGGTGAATTTTCCTCAAGCTGAATTGGGGGGGGAAATACAGAAGCCCAAAGGAACCCCAACACCACAGTTAAGGAATTGAGCGTTACAGAGCAAAGGGGTGAGTCTAATGAAACTAACTGTGACTGTATTCCCCAAATTAAATCCAGAGCAGTTGGTCTGTGGAGAACTCCCTGGCCCTGGTAACTTTTATTTTATTCTTATTAAATCAAGCAGTCATGTAGTATCTGAAAGAATTGTGGAGATGGAGGATGGTTGAGGAAGGGGAGGGGGGAGGACAGGAGGAGGAGATCAAAATGGGTTTGTCAGTGCAAAAATTGCATCGTGTGCAACAAAGAGACAGGGAGAAGCGGATCACACGGGGGGAATGAGACTGAGAAACAGTGAAGGTGTCAAAGCAGGTTTGTTGCTGCTGGAGCCAACTGGAAGTGAAAGCGTCAGGGAGAACGAGAGGCAGATCGAGACTGTCAGGGAGGTTTAATTTTTCTGAGGACTGAAAACACTCAGGTCCCCGCTGAGATTGGAGCGGACAGCAGGGAGAGGTGGGTGCCCACGGATGCTGGAGATGGTGGAGGTACCTGGTGAAGTGTCCAGCTTGAGAAGAACTTGCTCAGCACCACCACCCTGTCACCCATCATGATGTCCAAGGGGAGTGTGAATGGTTGTGCCCTCTGGATAGCTTGAGGGTTTTTCAGTGCAGTTCCCAATGGATGACTCAAGACTCAAAAATGAATCTTCTCTCCAACTCAGTAGGGGGTTGGGGGATGATTGGTAGCGTGGCAGGGGCTGTCTGCATCTTGGGGTGTGCCTGGGTGGTGGAGGGGGACCGGTGTGCCCCATTGTGGGGTTGCCCTCCTCCCTACCTCCGCTTGCCAGCAAATTCCCTTTCAATATTCCTCCCAGATCCATTTAATATGACAGCCAGGGGATGCTGCTGTGCTTTATTGCCACCGCGTTAATGAAAAGGCCGTGGTAACTGAGGCTCTTTTTTGTGACTTGAAGATGGATTTCCTCTTAAGGAGAGCAAAATGAGCCATCCTCACCCCGTGAGTAGATAAGAAGTGGTGAAAGATGGCTGGGACTGGAGCATATTTTGCTGGGTGGCTGCCATTCTTCTGTCTGATGACTTGTTCTTTAAAATCCCAAAGACAGACCCATCTTGTCAAGCTGTTGTATAGAAGGCACAGCTAGGGCTTTTTGGGGCTCTGGGGCATGAAGAACCTCACTGAAGATTGGAAGGAAGAATCTTCCTCATCTGAGTCCAGCTCTGGAGCTCTCAGCACAACAGTGATGTGGACCTCTTAGAGCAGGTCCAGAGGAGGCCACAAGGATGATCTCAGAGCTGGAGCACGTCTCCCATGAAGCCAGGCTGAGTGAGTTGGGCTGGCTCAGCTTGGAGAAGAGAAGGCTTCAGGGAGACCTCTGAGCCCCTTCCAGTCCCTGGAGGGACCTCCAGGAAAGCTGGGAAGGGCTGTTTGTAAGGGCGTGGAGTGATAGGATGATGGGTGATGGTTTTAAACTAGAGCAGGTGAGACCTGAGGAAGAAGTTCTTCCCTCTGAGGGAAGAACCAGGTTGCCCAGAGGTGGGGGAGGCCCCATCCCTGGAGACATTCAAGGTCAGGCTGGATGAGGCTCGGAGTGACCTGATCTAGTGAAGATGGCCCTGCTCACTGCAGGGGGTTGGACTAGATGGGCTTTGAAAGTCACTTCCCACCTAATGTATCCTATAAATCCCTTTCTGCTGTTGGAAACCCAAAAGAAGGTCCCTTCCTGATGCCACAGATGCTGCAACCCATTCCTGCATCATGTCCTCATGTCCTCATGCAGTGCTGCACCCCCCTCCCAATGCACCAAATGAGGTGATGAAGCCTTGTGAGCTGAGGACCACTGCATGCAGCAGGAGAGCAGGCTCCTTCTTCCCTTCCCAGTGCATCACCAGGGATCTAAACATTCCAGAGGAGATGCTCCCTGGCACTGTGCTGAGACACACTCCAGCATCAGCATCAGGTTTGCCACCGTTGATCACTCACGTTAATTAGAGCTCTGCATGCCTCTTTCCCCCTGAATTTAGGTGCTGGGGCATCAGTGCTTATGGTGGCTTTGCCAAGATGTTTTTCTCATCTTCTGGCTCCTCTGACACGTGTTTGAAGTGTCCCAGACCACTGGGCATGTAATTCTCAGCTGGGGATTCTTAGGTGGGATTTTTGCAGTGGAAGCAAAAAAGAAATGGCTGGTTGCTGTGTGCATCAGCATGCTCCTTGCCTTGTAATGCCCTGGAGAGGAGCAGAGGAAAGATGCAGGGCAATGGTGCTGAGGCAGTGTTTTAAGCAACAGAAGGGTCAGTCTTGAGGGAGGAAGGCTGAGCATTACGGTGTTTCCCTGGGTTTCAGTGCAAGGTGGTGAGTTTTTGGGGGGGTTCACAGTGGAATCAAACACAGGGGAGAGAGTTTGGAAAGGGTTGAGGCTGGTGGAGCTAAGATTTTTGGCTTGGATTTGATGCATCTTTTTCATTTTTGCATGTTTCTACTGCAGGAAAAAAAACCACCAGGTTTTAAAAAATAGGGAGGGGAAAAGTTTCCTATCTGCTTTAAATTAAAATAAATCCAGACCAGAGAAGGCCTTTTGTAAGGTCTGCTGAGTTAATGGATTCATAATGACTTTTAAAGCTTCACTTGGGTAAGAAATACTGTTCATTTCATAATTGCATATAAATATACTTTCTCATAATCCAGGACAGCATAGCAAAAGGAAATCTACTGGCTTAATTATAAATCTTTTTATTAGCTGGAACCCCGCTGGAATTAAAAGAAAAAAAAAAGGCAAGAAAAAGCCACATATTGTTTTTATCTAAGAGGAAAAGCGTGGGGAAAGAAGAGAAGGGGGGGGGAAGTCTAGGGAAATGAGTTATGAGGAATTAAACAGGAAAGAAAACAATTCTGAGTGCTGAGGACTGTGGGGTAGCGATGCCACTACTGAGGGCTTTACACGAGCGCTTCTCTCTGTGTATTGATCTGTGGGTTCCTGGGTTCCCCCAGTGTTTGGAGCTAGCACAGAAGATCAATTCAAATAGCCAGTCAGTGGCTTCTCAAATATGTATTTTTTATCACTTTGACCTACCATGACCTGAGCTGAACATTTAGTCTCTGCTCCCATCCACCTTGCTGGCACAGCCTGACTTCTCTTTCCAAGTCAGGTCTCAAGGGCTGGAGTGGAAAGCTTTGGTGGAGGAGTGTCCAGTACCCTGGCTGGAGTTTTGGGTCACTAGGGAGGGGAGCAGATGCTTCCAAACTGGAGGCAAGGTGTCTGACCTCAAGCAGAGGGATGCCGGAGATGGCTGGGACCTGTTGCTTCCTGTAGGAAGTGGTAGAGATGAAGTCCTTTTGGCTTGGGTATTTGCTGCCAGCATGGAGCTTTTGGGGTGTTGGAAACCATCTCAGCATGCCTGCTGTTTGAGGCTGAAGGACAGGGCTGCTGTGCCCACACAGACAGCCCATCCATCATGTCCTGCTCCCCTCTTCCAGGGGAGCACGGCACCCAAATGTTGCTTTAAAAACCAGAAGGGAAACTGAGAGCTTTAAAGGTTGAGCAGCTCATTCGCACTGGTTGGAGATGAATGAGGCTGGCCAGCAAACCTGGCACTCCTCCTTCCCAGCCACTGCTTGTGATGCCAGCCTGGGACCTGCCTGGCATCCTCCTGCTTGATGAGTGTGGTGGGAGATGTCCCTGGGCATCTCTAAATCCTCCTCACTGTGCTTGTGCAGTCCTGGCATCCCAGTGCTCCCCTCTGAAGGGGCTTTCACCACAGGACTTGCAGAGGTGGTGGTACATCACACAGGCACATCTCCACTGCCTGCTCCTGGGATGGTAAGCATTGGGTGCCTCTCACACATCTCAAAGGCATTATTCTGGTTTGAAGGACCGCCATCTCTTGTGTCAGCTTGGTCTGCTCCTTGTGGAACACAAAATTCTCATCTAAAGTGGATGGCTTGTGATTCCTGTCTTTTTTTCCTCCTCTGTCCTCTGACTGCAGTTGGGGAGAGTGTGGGGTTTAGTTTAGACAACTTATATTCTATGTAACCAAAGGGAAGCACAGGAGCCTCCTGCTAGTCCTCCTTGTCTTCATCCACTCCTGATTTTGAGTGTTGGAGTCCTCTGAGTTACATATAATCACAGATTTGGAGGAATTGGAAGGGGCCTCAAGATCCTTGAGTCCAACCCCCTGCCAAAGGGTATAAGATGAAGCACAACTGGAAGGTGTGAGGTCTGAGGAACTACCTGTAACATCAGCTAAAAGGGTATATCAAATGCTCCCTCTTCTCTGGATATAACCCAGTTCTTTGGGCGGATTTAAAATACCAGGATGGCTGGGTAAATCATTTCCCTGTTTGGGTTTTTTTTCCTTGTATGTTGAGAGGTTGGATGTTAATTTGTTTCTTCAGAGGGAAACCCAGGAATATCTTAGCCAACCTAAATTGTCAACAATTTTGGCTAGATGTTTCCTGAGTCCTGTACGTGTTGCTGGAGGTGGGAGAGGGGGGGCCAAAAATAAAAGCTACAGCAAGCCCAGAGAATTAAAGAAAAGCAAAGGCTTTGAAAAGGAAACAGGGGGGAAAGAAAATGAAAATAAATTTCTTCTCCCACCCTTCCCTCCAGCCTGTGGAATTAAATCTATAACTATTAGAGAAACATTTCGACCCAGACATCTCTCTTTTTTTTTCTCCTCTACTCTCAGCTTTTTCTCTGTATTCAAAAGCCTCCAAAGTGTCAGCATGTTTCCATGCAGGCGAGATGTGCATAGCATCTAAACAACATAATGTCAGTGTGGTGGAGAAAATTCCCACTGAGGGCCCTGCAGGTCAAAGCAAGCTAATGTATGATGCCCTCCCTTGCACTATTGAGCATGAGTTGTGCTGATAAGACTCCACACACTCTGTCTATTAAATCTTGTCCTACTGTAGAAGCAACGCAGGCATGGGGTTGTGGTGTGTGTGTGTGTGTGTGTACCCCCCTTAAATTGTCGTCCTTAAGGAGGTGGGGGACTGGTCTGGCTGTAGGACTAGGTGGTAGCCATCCTGCTTGGGTTTATTTTATTTTGCCTCTCTCTCTTGGTGCTATTTGGTTCTGTTCCCCCACCCCTGGTCTGCGTGATGCTGGTGACTCGTGTCTGGTTGCTTTACGTGCTGCTGTGACTTGGCTCTAGGGCTCATCCTCTCATAGCATCAAGCCTTTCCTCTCTCCCCTGCTGTCAAGGGTGTGAGGTGAGCGCTGGATCCCCTTCAGCTCCTTTAGGAAAGTGGCCATGGTAAGGAGCTGGTATTTCACTGCTGTCTGAAGCTTTTGCTGTGCAAGATATTTATTCCTTTTATTTCTTTTTAAAGAGCTGCTTGGCCAGGGAGTTGCTGCCCCTTACTCCTGCTTCTTCCCATTTTTGCTGTCATCCTGTGCTGACAGAGTTACCCAGCCCTGTTTCTCATATCCACACTGCTCAGCATGGGTATTTTGGTGCCCTTTCCCCATCTTCTGAGTCTTTTCTTATCCCAGCCCTGGGGCTACCTGGTCCAGTGATGAACGCATCCTCTCCTGGATTGCAGCAGAGATGATTTCCATCTCTGGTCTGAGCCCTGTTGCAGAAGGCTGATTCATTAACCACGTTTGTGCCAGCTTGCTTGGTGAGGAGGGAAGAGGGGTCAAACTGGAAGCCTCTAGCACAGGGGTTTTGTTAGGGAAGTGTCAGCCTTTTAGCAAAGGGGCCTGGGGGACTCGTTATCTGCTGCCCAAGTTGCAGGGAGTGAAAATTGGCCATGGGTCTGCTTTTAAACATAAACTATGTCCAGTGTCATGGGTCTTGGTGGACCCTGCCACAGCTCACTGAGACCATGGGGTGCTCTGGGAATAGACAGGTGGGTGGCCGCAGGGAACTTGTGGGTTTTGGGGTAGGAAAGGTAAAGAGCAGGAGAAGGAGGACCTCTTTTATTCTGTGTTTCCATATTAAGGATTGGCAGTTTCCTGGGGAAGCAGGAGGATGACTCTGCAGGTGAGACATCTCCACTGCTTGCCCTGTGAGGGTAAGGAGTGATGGAGGGAGCTTGAGTCACATGGAAAGGGCAAAAGGAACAGGGAAAGGCGGCTACGTAGGCACCTTTAATCTTTCACATTAACCAAGTCTTTGTGCCTGTGGATTTGGGGAGAGCAGCTGGCTCCTGCAGAGCCAGGCTGGTGGATATCTAAAAAAAAAAGGGATGATGGGAGATCTCTTGATGCCAAGAGAGGATAATGCTTGTTGGGGAGAGCGTTAGGGTGGGGAGAAGCAGCGTGGAGGAAATCGCCGACATCTGCTCTGCCGCTCAGCCTTCACGCTGATCCCTCCTTGAATCTGACAATCCGCTCCCCGTAATCCTTAAATCCCACCGATCCGCTGCAGCCACCCACCCTACCGCTTCATCCCACCGCAATCTGCCGGCTCACAGGCTGTGTCTCTGCGCCAGGGTGAGGGAAGCAGCTGCTTTGCATGATGCAGCCCAACGCTGGCTGCCTTGTTAGGACACTGATGACTTTTCCCCACCCAGCTGATAGAGGCGTGGGCATGAATTAATCAGGTGAGCATCAGATGCTGTGAGGAGTAACTCCCAGTGACTGCCTGAAAGGCAGTGGGGTTCAACTGGTTTATAGGGGGGCAAGTAGTCAGCCTACAGATCCATCCTTCTACCTCATGTCTTGCAGAATATGTTTAGTCAGAATATGGGGAAATGTTTTCCCTGTGGGGATGGTGGCCCAAAAGCTGTGCTGGGGTTTGACTTGTGCTTGCATCCACTGCCCCTTGTCCTATTGCTGCCATCCCTGAGAAGAGCCTGGCTCCGTCCTCCTGACTCTCACCCTTCACACATTTATAAACATTAATGAGGTCACACCTCAGTCTCCTCTTCTCCAAGCTAAAGAGCCCCAGCTCCCTCAGCCTTTACTCATAAGGAAGGGGTTCCCCTCCCTTCATCATCTTGGTGGCCCTGAGCTGGGCTCTTCCAAGGAGTTCTGTGTCTTTATTGAACCGAGGGGCCTGGAACTGGCCCCAGTATTCCAGGTGTGCTCTCCCCAGGGCAGAGCAGAGGGGGAGAAGGACCTCTCCTGACCTACTAACCACCCCCCTTTTAATACACCCCAGGATGGTGTTGGCTCCCTTAACCAGCAATGTGCTCTTGTGGCTATGGGCATCCTGCTGTCCCCCAGGAATATATATATTTATATTTCCCGGTCCTTCCTCATAAGGAAACTGGAGGTCTTTTGGGAGGTGGTAAAGCTCAACTTAGCTGTCTTTCCATTGAAGCCTGTTGGCATGAGAAACGTGCTGAGATGCCACCCGTTGTCTCTTTAACACCCTGTCAGTTGCTGAGATTGCATTGCCAACTGAAGTGGCTATTACAAAATATCCTATCAGCTGTTTTTTACATTATATTCAGTTTTTTGTGTGTGATTCCAATTCAACCCCCCCCCCACCCCCCTCAAGGTTTTTCTCCCCCTCTTCCTTCCCAAAATTAGCTGACTTTGCAGTGCCTGATGCACAAAAATTAGTGATCAGAAAGACTCTGTGCAGAGGCACCTCCTCTGAACCCTTGGTGGCTACGGGAAACCTGTCTCTGTGCCCAAGAAAGATGGTCACGCTGCCTCACTGAGGGAAACTGATGTTCATTCCCATCACTTGTGGACATGTTTATGGTGTTTTAGCCAGGCAGCAATTCTGCTGTTGAGGAAGCACATAGATGTTGCCCATCTCATCCCCTGTACAGGTGAATCTGGTACCAGTGGAAACCTTTGTGTGCTCTGAGAGTTATATTCATCTTGTCTGGTGCAAGAAGCGCTCTGGAATTGCACTGGCTTTGCCAGATGGAGTGAAGTAGGGATGCTTTTCTTGGGGCTGTGTCCTAGCTGCTCGCTGGCGTTCGTTTGCGTGTGTGGTATGATTTATTGCTGCGGCAAGAGCTGGGAGGAACACGCCCCGGAGCTGATGGTCATTAACTCAGGACATCCTGCACCACAGGTGTCCTGTAGATCCTTGGCTAGCAGGTTGACATCTAGGGATGTGTCACTAATTACTCTAATTACTGTTGCCCAGGACTGCCAAGGTCATCTCTCAGTTGTAGTTCCAGGCTTTGCTGTTCAGGCACAGCCCTGCCAGTTTAGCAGGAGTGATTTAAATGACACTCCAAGACTGCAGGCAGTCGGATGGGATGGGGAGGGAGAGGGAAAAATATGGTCCTTGTGTTGCAGAGCTGTGCTACTGCAGTGCCAAAATTTGATGCTTGTGTAATGATGCTCCTTTTGTCTCCCAATAGCTTTCTTGGGAAGGACTAGAGGAATGAAGGAGACTTTAGAGCTGAGGCTGGCCATGCTTGTGTGTGCTGTCAGGGTGGCTGTGCCATGCCCCACAGCCTGCTGGTAGCAGGGCTGTGGGACCCAGAAATAACTCAGAAAATAACAAAAACACTGGCTGGCTGCCTAGCCTTGGAGGTGTAGGAAAGATGCCCCTGAGGTGGGTGGGCAGGAGCTCAGTGACAAAGATCTCATTCGGTGCTGAAGATGGATACATACCTTTGTAACCTTGAACCTCATCCATGAACAAAATTGGTTAGGAATGAGGTGGCATTGCAAGAGCCTGGGTTGGTTAGGACTGAGGTGGCATCATTGGGGCCTGGGTCAATTAAGACTGAGGTTAGAGCCTGGGTTGGTTAAGACTGAGGCAGTGGCACCAAAGCCTAGGTTTGCACGGTGCTGCTTGCAGAGGGGAAAGCAGTGAGCATCTGGTGCTGCCCAGCATGAACTTGCTGGCTGGGAACTCTTGCACAATGTGCTGCTTCTTGAAGGTGTCTACAGGATAGAGGACCTGCAGTTTTCAAGGGTGGGGGAAGAAAGTATCATCAACACCATAATCCTTCTTGAATTTGGCTGTCTTTTTTAAATAAATCATGTTTACAGGCATTACCTTGTCTGTACTTTGCTCTGCTTTGGCTGTGCAGCAGCGAGGCTGGAGGCTCTTGCCAAGTCTGGGGGAATCTGAGTCAGCCTTGGTTATGAGGAGCTGTGTGGAGTAGAATTCTCTCATACCTGTTAGTAGTTCTCATGCACTTGAAAAGGGGGAAAAGCAAGGTACCTTTTTCCTCTCCCTTCCTTCCTGAGAAAACAATGAGACTCCTTCTTTGCTCCATTGTAGCCAAATTAGCTTAAACCTTTCTCTTGTTTGGTTTTTAGGTAACCCTCTCTTACTTTAAACATACACCCAGCAAGCCGGATTCATTACTTATTAATTTACAAAGTGGCAAATTTCAAAGCTGTCATAATGCTGAAGTCATGTTCGCTTTAGTTATTCTGCATAATTAATTACAAAGTAATAATTTGTACATCATGATATTTTCATTCCAACATGAAAGCACAAAGGCTCGGCGCCGTAACCGCCTCGGGCACTGAAGAGGGAAGGAGGATGCTCGAGGATGCGCCTGCATGGAGGGGAATCTCAATTCAGAGTGGCTGGTCATGGTGTTTTGGGGCATCTCTCCTTCAGAGTGACCTCCTTTTCCATTCCCTTGTTTGTCCCCAGAGATACCTCTCTGAAAAGGTCAGCATCGCTGTGGGCAGAAGGAGCAATGGGTCACCTTTGCCAAAGCACCTCTTGCACCTCACTGGCAGGGTTGGCTTGCATGACCTTGCTGTTTAACCTGGAGTTGATACCAACTTGCTGTGCTTCGTGGAGAGCATCTAGGTGCTCTCTTTGGGGTAACAGTGGGGTACAGCGTGGCTGAAGTTGTTCAGATGTTGTCCCAGGACCACAGGGACCTTGTGGAGGCAGTGCTACGTGTTGGCAAAGGAGAGTAGGGTGAGTGATGGGTGGGATGCTCTGACAGAGGGGGGAGGAGTGAGTGTGCTGCCGAACAAGATTGTTTTATCTGGGATGCTGAAAAACAAATGTTGATTTGGGTGGGAAGAAACGCCGGTGTCAGAGGAGCTCCGCAGGGAGCAAGCCCCATCATTTTATTGATTTGTTCTTTTGATGCTCCTTTCTGTTTATAAACAAAAGGAGAAATGGATTGTGTGCGAAACTGCCTCAGACCTGAGCCCTAAAAACGCTGAATGCATGTATATAAACACGTCTCCAGGGAACTGGAGCAAGAGCTGCTTCCCCTTTGTAGAAAACCACACTGAAGCTGAGGTTTACGTACAGTGTTTCCCTGCACCTGTGCTGATGGTGCTCTCAGTCTTCCTGCCCCCCGGCGTTGCTTTGGAAGGGGCTCGGGGACATTTCTAAATGCTTCAGCCATGAGGATTAAAAACTTTTTTAGAGCTGAGAGGACTGGGCTCACCTGACCTGTGGAGCTCGGGCTTTGGGTAAAACTTCAAGAGATCCTAGGAAGACTCCCAGTAAGCTCAGTGGCATTGATTTTACTCTGGACGTAATGAGCCTTAGCAGTGCTGTCAGTTGCTCATCTTTGATCTCCATTTTACTACTAGTTCCCTCAGCTCTCCAAAAAGCTCTGGTTTTTGGTTCCCTGTCAGTTGGTTCCTCTGATTTCTCAGGTATTCTCGAGGCAAGCGTGCCAGTTTCTGAATTGTGTCCCTGTATCTCTCCTACCCCTTGAGGAGATTTCTGTTGTTACCCCTTCACACTTTACACACCTGTATGTTTTCCACACTGATGCTGTTGATCAGGGAGGTCCCAGTGATGAAGCCACCTCAATGGGGTCCTGAAGCTGCCTCAACAAGGCCCTGAAAGCTCCTTCAGGCGATGTTGAAGGGAGAACATGTGAAGGGGAACTTGCATGTCATCGCCACACCATGACCATAGAAAGCACTGTGCACACTGAAGGGTGCTTGCGTTTCATTGCCTGGTAAAGTGGTGATGAGTGAATCACTTTGGACTTGGGCCCTTCACATGGGAAGCAGCTTTTGGTCTGGTGTGACCATTCCACTGTTGGCCAAGAGCTCGTGGTGTCCTATTGTGTCTCTGCTGTGTCTCTTCCACACTGCAGAGAAGCAGTGGAGGGGGTGAGGGGGTCTCCAAAGGGGCGGGTAGGATCCTGAATCTCCCCCATCTGAATCCATCCTTCCTTCTTGGAATTGGCTCTGTTGGGAGTGTCACTTACCAATCCTATCACAGGAAAAACATTCCTCCTGACAAGCCTAATTCATTAATTGTGGTTGATGACGCGGCCCGCGATCGCGACGGCAAGCGGCGGAGGGGCTGTTAACAGCGGCCTTTGCGAGCGCTTCTCAACTGCCACAATCTTCATGTCCTTCACCAGAGCCAGTTTTGACATCCCATTAGCAGCAAATCGCGTTCCTACCGCTACAGTAAAGGCTTTTCCACCCTCTGGAAGCAGGGCTGCAATTTTTATGAAGTCTGCTGCCTCTTGTTTATTTCGTGAGAAAACAGAAAATCCAAAAAAAAAAAAAAAGAGAGAGAAAACAACCCCCAAAACCCAAGATATTGAAAGCAAACAGCTTTCAGAAATTGAGTGGTGTAACGGTAAACTTGTAATTTGGGAAGGGTTGTTATATTTACCATTGCAAAGATCAATCTATAGCTTTTGTGAGATGGTTATTTCGCCTGGCCTGGAGAACTTATTTTAATCACTGGAAGCTAATCTCATTTCCAAGCCTGAAAATGGTCCCAAACATTGAAATTACATGTTAATATACAGAGATTGACAAAAGGAAGCTGGTTGTATCGACGTGGAATTAATGAAGCAATTCAGCGATGAACAATAATGCTGGCAGGAGGCGTTAAGGAGAATTGTTGCTGTTGTTAAATTTTGGCACTGAGAGGTCTCGTTGCTCTGAGGAGATGGTCAGATCACAGCAAAATGGAAATTACCTAGGAACTTCGGAGTTATTTAGTTAGCTGGAGTCATTGCACATAGTGCTCAGGAGGAAAGGGGGGGAAATTGCTGTCAGAAGGACTCCTATTTACCCACAGGCACTTTGCTACTCTGATGAAGGATGAGTCCTGCCTGTGTCAACGTGGAATCCCCTTTTTTTCATGGGGATGCTGGTTAACCTAACTTGGCTTGGGGCCTTTTGCACACACTGTGTGGACTGGTTTCTAGTTTTGGCTTGGGGCAAACGTTTTGTTTCAGCTGCTGACAGCATGGAAGAGTTTCTCCTTCCCCAGGATCAAGTTTGTAAAAAGGTCTGTGCTTGCTTGGTGGTCAGCAGTGTGAGGGCTTGGAAGTGCCTCAACCCTGGGCTTTGATTCTTTGACCGGTGATCAAGATCAGCCAAGAGACACAAAGCTTTCAAGCTTCATGTCAGTAGAAAAAGGCAAACTTGTTAAGAAATAGAGTTTCTGTTCTTTTGAATAAAATTCTCAAGTAAGACGAGTACAGAAAGATGCCAAGATGTGTTGCTGCTGTTAACATCTTGAGGCTTTGAACTCATACATGCAATACTTGAGAGACCAATTTGAAGAAACCGAATTCAAGGCACAGCAAAAAACGCTTCAGAAGCTGCTTCCTGACAGTGCTAAACACGTGGAACAGTGAAGTAGATGCCCAGTGGATTTTTGAGGTAGCTGTTAGTGAAACCGTTCCTTCAAGGAAGCCAAAGTTGAAAGTTGAAGCATGTTTACCTGTTATTGACTTGTTGATCGATGGCTTAGTAAGATGTATTAGACAGGACATCAATGCCAGTTCCCTTACAGATAAAGGGGGATTCTTTACCTGCATATGGTCAACATCAATAGTCAATGTGGTCCTCTCTGTCTCAGCACTGTGGCTGGAAAGAACATCTTGCTTGGGAATGTGTGTAGAATCACCTGGGTTGGAAGAGAGCTGTAATATCAAGTCCAACCACAGCCTAACCCTGTCTAGTCCACCTCTAGTTCATGTCCTTAAGCACTTCATCCACATGCCTTTTAAATCCCTTTGGGATAGGGACCCCCTCACCTTCCCAGGCAGCCTGTTCTAATGCCTGCCAACCCTTTCAGTAAAGAAATTCTTCCTCATATCCCACCTAAATCTCCCCTGGTGCAATTTCAAGCATCTCTAAGCATCCTGGGAGCAGAGGGCTTGATGTCAAGGCTCTTTGCTCATCAGTCTTCCAACTTCAAATGGGATTTCACATTCCCTGGTGTTAATGTGTGCTTTGAGGCTTTTCTTGTCTGGTAGCACACTTCACATGCTACTTCTGTAGGTGTTTAGATTCTCTGTGAGGTTTTTGGGTGTGCAGAAGTCTGTCAGAAGTTTTCCTTTATTTTCCTCCAGGACTCTTCCTGTATCCCACTGGTACTTAGTTTTGCCCTGAGCACTAAGTGTTAACAATAGACCTTTTTTGAGGTAAAACCCAGAACTCTCTGAAATCAGTCATTTCTGTTTTGGCAGCTGATTGAGGGTCCCAGAGAAGGGGAGGGGGATCTGGTTTTGGCTGGCTGTTAATTAGAGGTGGTTTATTTTCATGGGAGCAAAGTAAGGTTTTGTGGTGCTCTGTCTTGAGTATACTGCTAACAAAATGTTTAGTTCTGAAATCTCAAGAATAACTAAAAATGTGGATGGCTTTCCCCCCCCCTCTTGTGATAAGTGAAAGTGCTGGATGCTGAGAGTTGAAAGCTGAAGATGTTCTCTGATCGTAGTTTAGATTTGCAAAATTACTTCAAGCCACCCCCTCCTCCCCCTTTTATAGTTGCTAGTCCCCCCTGGGCTGGATGGAAACATCACTTTGGGGGCAGCAGTGCTTTGAATCTCAGGCTGAAATGAATTTACTGCCTCTATATGAAAGTCTCTATCAGGGTGCTGAGATCCTCCTCTATCTGCTGTCCTTGTGCAGCCTGTAAATGTCTCTGTGTTAGTGTAACTGAGGCTTTTGAGTGATGGAAAATGATTTGTCTGGGGTCATAAGGTGTGACTCGGGTAGGACTTGAGAGCAGCTTTGTTCAAGCCTTGAGTTTTAATTGTGAGACCATCCTTCTGCCCTGAGAGTTAAGCTCATTTGGGCTTGGAGATGTAGTGTGAGTTTTAAGGTTTATAGGAAGCTGTGATATTTTTTTTTTGGGGGGGGGGGTGTAAGGCTTGAGATGACATTGAAACCTCCAGCTAGGGCTTGTTCCCAAGTGTTGGTGTGCTTTCTGGGTGCTGCAGGGTCTGTGGCTGGGAGCAGCACCTCCACTGCTTGAAAAATGGATGTTCTGCACTTTGCTTTGGTATCTGAAAACACAGCGGGCAGGAGATCTGGATGTCACCAAGATAAAGTGCCATATTAAATGCAGGTCCATGCCACTGTAGATGTTCTTCTAGGGAGAGATAGACCACTTGCAAGATGGATGGCATGTGTTATTACAACACAGAGTATTTCTGGTCCTAACAGGCTATCCATTTAGGGGTATGACAATGCCCTGTGAAATGCAAGCTCATAATTAGCTAAAGCTATGTCAGCACCTAAGACCCAGTGAAGAGTGTGGGGGATATAGGCTTTTAAAGCCAACCCCAATCTTGGTGCACAAACCAGCCCCACAGCTTGCTGGCATCAGACACAGCAGGCCAAAAATTGCTCACGGATGTGGTGCCTCTTGGATGGGTCTGTCATGATTGATTTTAGTTAAGTTGGAACCTTTTGCCAAATCAATAGCAAGGGGCTGGGTCTCACTGGCTGCCTGAAGTTTGATCCTGTCCCTTTAAGCCCCTCAGATGGGTTCTGCTGTAGGCAGAGAGATGGGCTTGTTGCATCTGCGCTGGCCATACACCCCATCCGTGGGATGCCTGCTGTGGAGGCAGGACCCCCTACTCTGGCAGGGGCTGCCCAAGCATCAGCATCCCCTGGGAACCATTGGGTGCTCAACATGAAACCTGAAAATAGCATGTCTATCTCTAATGGTGCTTCTTAGGCTATAGTAGAACTGGATGCTGGGTCTGTGGTCGTGCTCCTGGAGCTGGGTGCTAACAGACCTCCCAGGGATGGTTGTGTCACTGCCTGCATGTGTTTGCCTGGGGAGCTCTTGAGGACTGTGAGGAAATAGATGGAGTAGATTGTATCTCATGTCTACCAGCCAATCTGAAATGTTGGGCTTTATTTTTTTCTGGTGGCTGGTTGGGTTTTTTCCCTTCACTAAAAAAATGAAGTGTCATTAAGGAAAAGGGAAGGAAGAGGCTTGGAAAACTCCCAAGTGAGGATTAGAGAGGGATACAGGTATGCCACTGGAAGTGACGGAGTCCAAGCTAAAGACAGAGGTTCCTAGAAACAGGATGGTTTTTTATTGCAGTGCCTGTTTGAACCTGAAGAACAAGGGATGGAGGAAACACTGTTTATTTTTCTACTCTATGGAAGTTTAGTAACAGGGAGATGCTCAAATACTCCAGCCCAAAAAGCTGCCATTCCCTGGCTGTGTGGTTTTGAGGCTGCAGGTTTTCCATAGGTCATCTGTCGCCCATGGAAGGGGAGGGTTCTATGTGGTTTTGGAGCACAGAGAATTATTTCCATAGCAGTCTCTTATTTTTGGGTCAGATTTTGTGCTGGCCTCCGAAGTCTCCTTCACTGTGCCATAAATCGCTTTGCTTGCTCATAAATCAGCCTTTGGAGATGCTTTGTGTCCCCTGTCCTAGTCAATCTGAGCCATTTTGGGGCTTTTTTTCCTGCTCTTTTACTCATGACTCTCAGTACCCCGTTCTCTGCTTGCTTTTATTTTCAAGTACATAGGCACAATATTGGGGAATTGTCTCAGCCAGCCTAAAGGTGAGGGGTAGTAGATAAGAGGTAAAGCTCTTAGGAGCCCTGGGGATAAAATACAGCAGCTTATCAAAATACCTCAGTCCCTGGCAAAACAGTTCAGCATTTTGCTGCCTTTTTGACAAAACAAAGTCCAACTCATCGTTTTCATTCCAATGATTCTTTTATCAGGTGGGGGAAGAAAATAAAAACCAACCCCAGCCCAATCCCTTTCTTTAGTGGAAAGCCTGCTTTTCAATCAAAGCCCCAGTTTTCAGGAGAAAATGGTGAGGAATTGATCATCCCTATGGAAAACCTGCCCCTGAAAGCTTTCTGTCACCCAGGCTCAAGGGCTAGTGAAGCAGCAGTTGCCCTCCTGTGCTCCCTCAGCTGCTCCAGTGAGATGCTCCAGGCAGGCACATTGACAGTGTAATCCATGTCTTTGCAGGGAAGGATGACAAATGCCCCCACTGTGTCTGGCTGTAATAACTTTGGGTGTTGCTCAGAGCAGTTATTCCAAAGGGGAAATACAGGACTTGGGCTGAGTGGGGTGAGGATCTTCTTGATTATTCATCAGATAAGAATCCAGACATCTCAGCTCAGTGCTTAATTAGGCTGTCCAGAAGCTGGGATTAAAGACTTTGCATTATTGGCTGAAGAAAAATAAAGATGGTTTAACATGACTTCATCAAGCGACTTTCGACAGCATCTGTTACACTGCCCCAAATCCTGCATGTGTGCTTTGAACCCTTGGCCCTGAAGCTTGGCAGTGAGTTAGTACTTGGAGATGTCTCCTGGACATTTATTCTGAGTGCTCAAGTTGATAGCCCTGAACCTGTCTACTGGGGATGCTTTTTCTGTGCCTGGCTTAATCAGTTTGATGGACTGTCCGTCATTTATTTATTTAGGAGAGGGGAATTGTCCCCCAGGAGCCCAGGGTTGGGAAACACTGTCACGACTTGAGGTTTAGGTGAAGCTGGACCATCTTTGAGAGCAAACAAGCCTTCTGCTGTAGGCAAAGCACCCCTTCCCTGCAAAAAATGCCTGACAGTTGTGCAGTGGGGTGGCATCCAGGAGTAAGGCACGTGATGGATTTGTTCTGCTGTTTCCAAGTGGCTCTTCCCTTGTGTAAAGCCTTTTATTGTGAAGGCCAAGGAGGTTTGTTTTGTTTGGGGGTTGGTTTATTTATTTATTTTTTTTAAATATTGGATTTTTAATACAGGGCTGTTCATGGTTAAGTTAGATTGAGGTGAACTGGTGGCCTTCATCCTCGCAGTGATTTGCAGGCTACAGTCAGGGCAAGAGGAGAAAAGCCTCTTCTGTAGCATAGCAATAATAAATAGGAAGCAAGTGTCTAGAGATGTTCAGCATGTTATTGTGCTCCTTAAAATACATATGCCTTGAAGTCTGCCAAGCGTTTTGTTCTACAAAGCATATGGTTTAACAGATAAAATGATTTCTGACCTGGAGACCTGAACTGACAACTTAGGAGACAAACAAAAACCAGGATGGCTCCATCTGTCAGGCCTGTTTCATCTCCGTGCTGCTTACTGACATTTATGTGTTTGCATCAGGAAGCTCTGCTTCAGTGCCCCTTTCCCTCCCTTGCCCAGAAGTCGGTCAGCATCCATCCTCATGTGTCTTGGCTTGGTATGTATGTTCAGCTCCAGGATTCTGGCCACGACCTCTTCTTTGAAGGGTATTGCCATCTCTGTGGCTTGCTGTTTTAGCAGCTGGTTGCTTGGTTCTGTCTGAAGCGTTGAGCAGGATCTCTTCTCCACATCTCCACAGGGCAGGAGCTTGCCACGAGACTTAGCAGGTCAAGTTAGGTTCGTCTCAGTCTTGACACCAAAGGGACCTTCATAGGTGTCACTCTAGCAGCATATTCCTTTGGATAACGAAAGCTTTGGCTTGTGCTCTGCTCCCATTTCAGTTTGTTGAAATCTTTCTAAATCTGAGATCTCCTGTGCTGTTTTCTGGCAGGGGTTGTTTGGATAGGACTGTATGGCCATGCAACCCACTCGTATCCTAGCAATGTCCTGTAATCCCTCCTGTCTCATGGAAGAGTCAAGCATCCCTCACAGAGCTGCTTGCTGGACTAATTCCTTATCACTGTTGAATAGAGGCTGAATGGTGGTCTAGAAAGCTCACCTGGCTCCTCCTTGGAGACAATAGTTATCAACCTCTGCATGGTCACTGTGTTCAACCTTGCTTGCAGTAGGGAATGGTGATGTTGGAAACCCCTTATCTGCCTTCTGTTCCCTTGGGAGAGAGTGATGCTACTGGGTACCAGGCTTCACACGTTCATGGTAGCTTGGGTAGCAATGGTGGCTTTACCTCTGGAGAAGGAGGTCAAAAAGCTGGGACAATGAGATTGGAGATACACATGTTTCTTGGTGGGAAGGGTAGCAAGGGGTGGGTGCTGCCAGCTCTTGCAAGGCTTTGGGTGATGAACTTTTCCTGTGCAGCCTCCTAGAACAAACTTTGACTTCCTCTTTCTCCTTGTCTCTTGATTCCCTAAATGCCCCCAATCTCCCAGTGTGTGTTCAGTGGGAGAACAGATGATGGCTTAGGAGAAGAGGATTATATCTGCTCTTACAGGCCGTTATATATACTCATGTAGTTATTTAAAGCTGAAACTGAAGTGCCAGTAGTGTCTGGGAGGACAGAAGCTCTGCTAAGAAGTTTTAAGCAAACATTATTAGATATGTCCACTTATTTATGAAAGACTTTGCAAACGAAAGTCTGTTACCCTCTTATTGCCTCGGCAGAAAGACCTATTTTCCCAGTCATAATATCCCTGCCAGCAATCAGTCTGATTAGAACTGAGGATGATGCTGTAAATATGAAAGCTCAATTTAACCAACGGCACAGAAACAAATAATCCTGAGTTGGGGCCTTTAGCCATAAAAACGCAGGCGTTTACCTTGAATGTTGACTTCAACCATTTCAATTTTGTGCCAAATGAGGCTTGAAATGTATCACCCAAACCGTACAGCATCCAGCTGATAAAGATTCCCTTCAATATTGTACCTTCCAGCTGGTGGAGGGAGACAGGAGTTCAAGCATCCCTTTCTTTTTGGGGTTCCCTGAAAGTGATGCGAGAACTGAGGGGTTTGTTAATGTTTATTTTGGGATCTTGGAGCCAACTGTGGATATTCACTGATGCTGCTGAGACTTTGTTGTCCCCTGGACCGTCTGCTCCAGCATATCCCAGCCTGCAGTTTTAGGTGGAAGGAGCAGGATGTGATAAAGGGGGCAAGGGTGGGGGGGGTTTGTGTGTGGTACAGATGAAGCAAAGCTACTGAAATCTTCATCCCTTCGCTTTACTGAGCTTCCTGATTCATTAGCAGGCCTGATTATCCAGTTCCTTGGCTTTAATCTCTAATTAAACACCACCACAGACAGCGTGTTTGTGCCAAGCTGAACATAAGTGGCCTCCTCTTAATAAATGTGTAACTATGATCTCTGTACCGTTAACCAGAAAAATGTGAGAGCCTCAAGTTCTCGGGGAGCGGTAATTGCCAAGGAGACTTTCTCCCCTCTGCCTCTGTCAGGTTTTTGGTATCTTTTAAATGATAATTTCTTAAATCAAAAGTGGATTTTTTATATTTTTATTTTAAATAATATTCTGTATGTCAGGCAGCGAGGTAGTAATTAATCTGTCCAGAGAAGAGCTAGGGATGCTATCTGTTGTTGTCAGCTCCTGGTGTCTCCTAGGCAGGCTTTCTGTGGGGACCAAAGGATGCTCAAGCAGGTGCTGGTTCCTGGCTGACCTGAAATGTTGTTTTGCTAGTGGGTTGGGAGGTGTTCTGCTGTTGGGTCAAGCCTGTGTTTGGGTGCTCCACATGGGGAAAACTATTTGGAGTATGTGTTTGGGGTGGAGTAACTTAGGGTATGTCACGTTATTCTACTGGTCTAGCAGGGACCAGCTTTGAAATGGGTTAGATATCTAACCCACTGGCCCTGGAAGGGCAGTAATGTATCAAAATGGTTCAAACATGATGGCAAAAGCACAGTTGGTGATAACACCTCACCCCTATGTCTACAGGCATTTTTTTTAACCTCTCCTGGCATGCTGCTGAAAATGAGAATAACTCCTTTACAGAAAAATCACAGAGGGGGACGAAGGTTTTTGCAGGTGGCGTGTTGACGTTTATGCATGTTGTTATTTGGGATTACCTAGAAAGCTGTTAGCCAGAACCTTGGGGTTTGAGAGGCTGAGGGATGTGTGTGAAGTCAAGGTTGTATGCAGGTGGAGTATTGTGTGTTGGAAAGCTCTGCAGTGTGTACAGCACTGTCTGCCTGTCCACAGGGTTGTTGATTCCCCTTCTGCTTTTTAACTCTTGCCTCTTAAATACCAGTTTCCTTTCCATTTTGATAGTCTGCAAAGTCGGACAGGGGACAGGAGCAACCCCCCCCCTAAGTCTCTCAGAGCAATTGGCTGTGTGGGGAAAAGGGGGATGGCAACCCTAGCACCCCACAGAGGGGTATTTCCTCCCTCTTCACCCTGAACCTGCTCCTTTAAAGTCACAGAGGGGGATGCTTCTTCCTCCGTGCCTCTGGGGCAGTGGTTCAGCTGCGGAGGCTGCAGCAGATGGAGAGGCTGCCCGTGTGGCTGGAGGCATTGCTATAAATTCCCTGTGCCCTCCAAGGGTGATGCCACGAAGCGGCGACATCTCTTTCCGATGCTCTGTGACAGGGTCACCAGGCTGCAGGGTCCAGCGCTTGCTCTACGTGGTACAGATGGGGAAGGGTGATGCTCTGATTCCCTAAAAACACTCTGTTCAAGTACCAGTACCTCCAGCTTTAAGGGGTCACCCTGAATCCGGGGCCCCAAATTTAGGTGAGCTGCAGTGAGGTGAGATCACCCTGCCCATCCGACCACAGCATCGTACCTCTCGAGCTCTGGGTTTCATAAGGCTTTTCTTTGGGAGCAATCTCAAGCCTCCCAACAGCACTACCTTTTTTCCCCCCTCCCTTCCCCCCCCTCCTGCTTTTCCCTGAGCAGATGTGATCATGCTTTTGTCAGCTTTCTTCCTGCTCTGGAAAAAAAAAAAAGAGAGAGAGAAGAGTTTGAAAAGAATATTAAATCACGGTGAGGAAAGGTTGCACAGAAGGGGTGGGAGCAACTTTTCCTATCACACATCACAGCCCCGTTGTCCCACATTTCCCGTCCTCGAGGCGGATCCTTTTGCCTCAATTTCTCTTCTTTACCTTTTTTTTTCTTTTCTTCTGTCCTGACTCCTGGAATAATTAGTC
Source organism: Gallinula chloropus (assembly GCF_964237585.1). NCBI lineage: Eukaryota > Metazoa > Chordata > Aves > Gruiformes > Rallidae > Gallinula > Gallinula chloropus. The sequence goes on along the minus strand of NC_140109.1, from coordinate 4,933,790 downwards.
GTTAGCAACTCTGGGCTTGTGGTTTTAAAGGCAGCTTTTTCTCTCAGCAGCATGGGCTCCCTTTGCCATAGCTTGCTGTGGTGGCTCATCCCCTTGAAGATACGCAATCAATACTTCTCCTGAACCCACTGATATACTTGGCCGTCACTTAAATATCATTACAGGAAAGATTTCAACGAGATCACTACATATTATACTTTAAAGTTTGACTTTAAAAGAATGCCTGGGCTTTGCTAAAAGGCATTAGTAATGGGATTCTCTATCTTTGAGCTTAATTTATTCTGAAGAGAAAAAGGCCATTATCTTAAATCTTTTTTTTTTGCCTTTTCCTCCTCTTATAAAAAAGAAAAAAGGGAAAAACAGGCCTCTGAAGTCCAGTACTTATGGCAGAAATCATTGTTTAATTGCTTACTCTCTTAACCCTTTGGAGCCAACCGTGTTTTCGTGGCATATCTCCTGTTGTTCTGCAGTCTGTGCCAGGGTTGGTGTGTTTTCCAGTCCTTCCTTCTCTCTCAGCGTCAGGGTTAGGAAGTTGTGGGGCTCATCTTCCTCAGGCAAACTGGAGATGCTTGTAGCAGAGTGGTGTAGCTTTGCTGTGGTTGAGTAGATAGGAAGAATCCGACAATTACAGGGTGGGAACCTCCATCAGAGAGTCATCCTCGTGACAGACAAATCTTCCTCTGCAAAGTCCTCATTAACCCAGAAATCAGGAGGTGGTGAGTACACGTCCATGGGAGTATTTTACTTGTGGAGACAGTGGAGAGCTGCTGTTGGGTTAAGGAGGGTTTGGTTTCCATCAGCACCCCAGCAGAGAGGGGTTTTTGGTGTGTCCAAAGGCCCCTCTGTGCTGTGCTTCAAAATTAAGCAGAAAAAGCCCTGCCTTGGGTTTAATTCCACCTGGGGATAGGTTTTACCTTGGGTTAAAGCACACCCAACTCTTGGATCAGGCCAGAAATGTTGACCCAAGCTCATGGAAGTTGGTTTTTTTGCAAGACTGAGGGGAAAAAGCCTGGAAAATACCCAAACTCGTGGAATTCTGAGCAAGAAAGTTGTTCTAAGCACTGGGATGTGAGCCCTCGCTCACATTGGCGTACTTAACCACGAAATCTGCAGGGCACTGGAGCAGAGAAGAGCAGAGGCTTTGCCCCAGGGCTGTGGGAAGTGTATTAGCTCCAGATGCCCTGCATCTCAGGCTGCGACTTTCCCATTTCACTTGAATTGGTTTCTGCTCTCTGGGGCCCTCCTGGGTGGAGGCAGGAGTCTCCATCCCTTGGAGCTATAGCTGTTGGTGCCTGAGTTATCATATGAGCTAAGGATCAATTATACATTAGAGACCTGGTAATGATGAGAATTAAATGAGCTTTTGCTGAAGTGTGCCGTGCTTCTGTTCACCTTCAAATAGAAATTGCTCCGAAGAGCACCAACATCTGCACGGATAATCTATCTTCTGGAAAGCACATTGATCTCCTGTTTACATATGGGAGTGCTCTCTTCTTGTCTCTCCTGGGACAATGAGCTCTGCATGTAGGAATGCAGGATAAGGATGGTTTTCTAAAGGAACCTTGCCTGATATATGCACATCACTGCTTACAAGGAGCATGGGTGTGACAGGGTCCCGTGCCCAGGGCTCAGCCTCCTCCTAGGCAGTCAAGGCTTTGCTCAGTAGTGGTGTGGGACATCTATCTATGGATGCTCTGACAGCTCCTTGACATCCATAGGGAGCTGCTGGCTTTTGCCAAAGGCACAAAACAGTGTTCCTCTGGAAATATCACTTTATGAACCTACAAACTTACCTCCCAGGCTACTGCCCTTTCACCTTGGTGGTATTCTGTTGTCTTTGCTTTTTCCAGTGCTTGGGTGAAGCCTACTGAGCTGGGTTTGGTGTTTGGTTTGTCCTAAGCCCGACTGGTTGGATGTGTTAAGTCATTTCAGGTTTCCAGTGGTTTGGATGTTTTCTTGTGGCTTTGGTCCTTAAGCATAACATAAGCCTAGATGCCCCAATGTAAGCCTAGATGATGCTTCGTGGCATTTGTAGCATAACCTTTAATTTAACTCATATAGATTGATGTAGGGTCCTCCTGGCAACCCAGCACACAGAGGTTGAAGCACCATGAGGTACATTCCTTCCACCGGTTGAATCCCTTTTGACTCAGTTTCTCCCTATGGTAAAGCTGTATTAATGGTCCTTTACAAATTTCAGTGCAGTTCTGAAGGTTAATTTATTTTTTCCAAAGCACTTAGCAAACATTAAGTGTTACATAAATCTCAAGTATTATTATCCACAGGATGCATTGATTTGCAGAGTGTGGTCGTATTGTCTGGATTCCTTTTATTTTTTTTCCCCCTTTAAAAATTTCAATCCATTAGAAGAGGGGAAAAAAAACCCACCCCAACAAACCCCCAACCATAACTCTTACACAAGACCAACTAGTTACATAAACAAAGAGCACAAAATGTCTAATCAATGATAAGGCAAATGGGGCCAATTTACCTATCAGCCCCAGTCTCCGATTGTGGACAGCATGGGAGAGTCAGAGCTTTGCTGTGGTCGATGCTGCTGTGTATAAATGTAAGGATGAGCAGTGCTGGTGCTAGGCATTATTTTTCCCATTATTTTCCATATTTCCATGCACCCAGCACTGCTCTGTGCTCCTACCAGTTGCCCTTGGCTATTAACAGGAGAGGCTTATGCGTCATTGGGGAAAATCAAATTCTTCCAGAGGAAAAGCAGTGTTATTTACACACCTACACTGCTGTTATCTCTCTTGGGACAGGGCAGTACAGACCAGCATTTTTGAGGGGTACCAAATGCAGCCACAGGGAATAAATCATCAGGGAGCAATGGTGAAGAGCAGGGTTGCTCCTATAGCTCCTTGATGATGCTGTAATTTATCCTATCAGGAGCAGCAGGGCAGGAGAGATAACTGAATGCTTTCTGTTGGGGCAGAGGAACTGACAGAAATGGTCAGCTTTTTCCTCCTTTTTTTCCCCCCTCTCTTTTCCTTCTGTTTGAGTGGCAGTGTAATGGCAAGCATTGTGTTTTGCTCCAGTTTTACTTGGAAAGGTATGATGGAGTAAGCGGAAACCAGTTTTTAGCCTCTTCAGAGCCTTGAAAAGTGTCCCCTCCCCAGCTCCAAATCAATCATAATTTCCTCAGACTCATTGATTTACAGACAGCATGAAACCACCTGCTCCCTGCATCACCTACGGGTTGTTTTCTGTTTGGGAGGAATGCTGAATTTTACATTAGAGGCAGGACTCTTGCAACCAGGGGCGAATTGCACCTGCCTTGGTCTGATCCTATGGCTTGCAGAGCCCAGGTCTGATCTTCCTCACTGCTGGGCTGAGACAGAGTGAACTTCTGAGTCAGTCAGTGAAATGGCACGTGCTGATCTTGGGGACCAGGTCTTAGCAGTGGCCTCTAGACTGGTGTTAATGTTGGGTCTTCCTGGGGGCAGAGTCATGCCAGGTTGGTTTTGATGGTCTAAGTGCCAGATCTTTTTGGGGCGCAATCATGCTCGGTTGGTGTTGATGGTCCGAGTGTTAGGTCTTCTTTGAGGCAGTCATGCCAACTCCTGCTTCATGCTCCAGCTGCTAATTCCCACCTGAGAAAGGGGACGTGTAGTGGGTTGTATCAGGTTCTTGGGCTCCTCTGCCTTGGCTTCTCTCACGTGTGGTGAGCACTTGAATTATGTCACGTGCACCAGGTTGAGGCATGGAAAAATGAAGAAGTTACTGCTTTTCAGCAAGCCAAGCAAGTGGGGCTCTTTAGTTTTGTTTGCTGCTGGGTGGGATTCACGTTTGCTGAAGTGCTTTGACATTGGAAGCAGGTGGAACCGGCAGAAGTGCTGCTGTTCTCCCACAATGCCAAGATGTGAAAAGCTGAAGATGCACTTGCACCCAACTTCCCCCAAAACCCAAAGCATGTGGCAGGGTTTCAAAGCCTGATGAGCCTCTGCTCTTTGGAAGAGCGGTCCTTCAGAGGCAGTGGATTACAGCAGTAAGTGCGTGGCTGCTGAATGGGAGCTCTCTCCTGCAGTACACCCCTCTCATTGTCCCAACCACGTTTTGGTATTTGCCATAAGCCACAGCACTCTTATGAAAAACCATTTGCAAGATAAGTAAAGGAAAAATGTAATCCCTGAGTGGAATGAAGGGTGCTTTGAAATGAATGGGGGATAATCCTTTTGTTGTCTGTTACAAATGCACTTTATTTCTGCATTATCTGAGCATGAGAATAGACTGTTCGCTCAGCCAACAAATCCACTGCAGCACCCTCTCCCCCCCGACGCATCAAACCTGAGTGGCAGGTGGCAGAGCAGCATCTGAACTTCTCAGGTTGGTGGGTTGGGAGAAAGGTTTCATTAGAATTTCATAAACCTTGCTGGCGTTGAGTATTTTGGTGCCTGTGATGCATGGGGCCCTGGTGTAAGTCATGCTGAAAGGCTCAGGTTGGGGTTCAAGAAGCAGCCCAAAAGATTTGGATGTCTACCTGCCCTTGGTCTCCTACCAGGACAGGTGGGGAAGCCTGCCTGAAGTGCCTTTCAAAATCACAAAGCCCCATCTCTGCCCCAGAGAGCCAATAGTTGGGGATGGGGAAGAATTTCTTCCCTCTGTGATGGGCACAAACAGGACCAGAGGAAGCTCCACCTGGATGTGAGGAGGAACTTCTTTGCTGGGAGGGTGGCAGAGCCCTGGGCCAGGCTGCCTGGAGAGGCTGGGGAGTCTCCATCTCTGGAGACATTCAAACCCCATGATCCTGGATGCTGTCCCATGCAGCCTGCTCTAGGGGTCCCTACTCTGGACCTGGTGATCTCCAGAGGTCCCTGCCAATCCCGACCAGTCTGGGATTCTATTGCTCAGCTTTCAGCCTATCAGCCTTTCCCTTGTTGGCAATTTTTTCACCCCAATTTCAAGCCCACTCACTTATGCAAGGAGAGGCTTCCAGCTTTTGCCGAGAGTGGACTTCTTGACCCATGTGGCTAGCAGCCAGGTGTGATCCATCAAGCCACACCGATGGAAAGCAAAGCTCAGAGCTTGAAGACTAAATGCTGCACAATCTCCAACGGTAGCAGCTATTTTCAGCTAATGTTAAAGACCTTTAGTTACTGCAGGCATCGATTCTCAGGGCCTGTAATATGAGTCACAGCATGGCTTCTCCGTGTTTTTTTAGCGAGCAACCTAAGTTCAGTAGATATGTCATGAGATATATTTGTTCACTCTGATTTTATTGCCTGCCATACCCAGCCTCCAGCCAGCAATTCAAAACTTCCTTATGCTTTCCCTCCCTCTGGTTTGAGACGTGGTTTCCCAGCACGTTCCCGTGGTGTGTCAAAGATGAGATGCTGATTTTTGGGTTGGGTTGGGCTTTTTGCTTGAGGAAGGTCATTAGAAGTGAGGTCTGTCCTGGATTGAATGGTATTGCACAGATTGCAGCCTGGGCACTGCCTTTTTCCAGGGTAACCTGCCAGCAGTGATGCCTACTGCTCCAGACCAGGAGACACCAATGGAGTCACAGAATCCCAGGGCGTTAGGAGCTGGAAGGGACCTCGAAAGCTCATTTAGTCCAACCCACCAGCCAGGATCACCCAGACTAAATCCCACAGGATTAGTCCAGGCAGGTTTGAATGTCTCCAGATAAGGAGACTCCCCAAAACCTCTCTGGGCAGCCTGTCCCAGTGATCCAGCATCCTCACAGGGAAAAAGTTTCTCCTTATGTTCCCATGGGACTTCCTCTGCTCCAGCTTGTACCCACTGCCCCTTGTCCTGTCACTGCCATCCCTGAGAAGAGCCTGGTTCTGTCCTCCTGACTCTTGCTCTTCACATATTTACAAACATTAATGAGGTCACCCCTCAGTCTCCTCCCAGCTAAAGAGGTCCAGCTCCCTCAGCCTCTCCTCACAAGGAAGGTGTTCCACTCCATCATCTTGGTGGCCCTGCACTGAGTTCTTCCAAGGAGTTCTGTGTCCTTATTGAACCAAGGGGCCTGGAACTAGCCCCAGTATTCCAGGTGTGCTCTCCCCAGGGCAGAGCAGAGGGGGATAAGGACCTCTCTTGACCTACTAACCCCACCTCCCTTCTAATACACCCCAGGATGCCATTGGCTGCCTTAGCCATGAGTGCGCATTGCTGGTCATGGCCATCCTGTTTTCCCCCAGCACCCCTAAGTCCCTTTCCCCTACGCTGCTCTCCAACAGGTCAGTCCCCAATCTATACTGGTCCCTGGGGTTTTTATTCCCTAGATGCCAGACCCTCCACTTGCCCTTGTTCCACCTCATGAAACTTCTCCCCTCCCAGCTCTCCAGCCTGTCTAAGCCTTGCTGGATGGCAGCACAGCCCCCTGGGGTGGCAGCCACCCCTCCCAGGGTTGTGTCATCAGCAAACTTGCTGTCACATCCCAGCTGTGCAGGGACCATGGTGTTTTTTTTCCCTAATCCCCAGGTCCAAACCTGGTGCTCCCAGCAGCGCTGCAGCCTTTAACATGGATGGTATCAGCCTTGGGATAATCCAGTTGCTTTTAGTAAAACAATTATAGCTGGTAGAATTTGTCTTTGCAGGCATAGTAATTAGGAGAGAATAGGAAATTAATTAAAAAGCTAATTACAAAGCCCACGAACATTGTTGTTTTCGAATCTTGAAATGAATTTACTTTTGCAGAATTCCACCTTTCCTGATTTATTCAGCTCTGGAGGTGGTAGGTGGGGAAACAGAGGGAAACAAACCATCAGTTCCTGACGCGGCGTGAAGCTGTGCGGCCTTCTAAGGAGATTATGCCATATATGATGGAAAAGACACAGGAACGGCACTAAGCTGGCTGTAAGCCTGTTGTCTTCCCTCTTTTTCCATTATGAAACACAAAGGAAGCTGAAGTTTTCAGCCTCCTGGAGTCTCATGCCATTGTAATCTAAAGCTAATCCCTTCAAACGAGCGCGCCGTCCGCCCTTGGAGCTGGTTTGTCATGGGGCCTTGCGTTCTTGGGAGCTACGAAGCGCTGCAATCAATCTGGGTGTTTTAGGTGGCTTCTTCTAGGCCCACATCTCACTCAGCAGCAATTTAAACCAAGTGTCCACTGGTAAATGGTAAAAACTACCCAGGGAGAACACGAGATGTTCCCATGCATAGCAAATGTGTTCATTAGCATCAAAGCTATTACGCCGAATGCCAAAATGACCTTGCAGTCATTAGAAGCTCCGGTGTGTTATGACTTTAAGTTTAGAGGGACTTGCATTACAATGTAAAATCTAATTAGTGTTACCTCTACTAATTGCTGTGTATTGCTGAGGTATAGAAAAATAAATGCATGATTGATACCAGGTACCATGGGTGCTAAGGCTAGCCCCCGGTTTTAAACAGGAGGAGAGATTTGCTGGTGTAACAAGCGGTGGTAATTTAGTTGCCTTCGCTGGTGCCTTGTTAATGTGACTCTTGTTGTCTGTCTGAATGGAGAGAAGGTTTTCTTATGTGGGTGGTGACTGTAAGGGTCACCACTGCCCTTCGTAAGGCTGAGCCAGACTGGTGGGGAAGTATGAGCCATAGGTGGTAGCAGGAGTGGGTTTCTCCAAAAAGCTGGTCCAAGTGCCTCGTGCGAGGCTGTGGCTGTAGATTTGGGTTTGGGAGCCTTTGGCTGTGCTGATGTTCAGCAAAGGAAGACATTGAGGGCTTTACCCCTAAATGCCCATCTGACCTCTCCCCATGCTGAAACTGTTCTTCTCAGGGCTGAAGACTTTGGTGTGAAGTCTCTTACAACAAAGCAGAGAGTAGGGTGATGGGTTGACCAAGGAGTAATTCCCGCAGAAGGGAGGCTGTGCTCCAAGTAGGCAATGGCTGTATTTTCATGTGTACAGGTAATCAATTACTGTTCTAAAGACACGGGTGTTGTCTTTTACATGCCTCAATGGCAAACAGGTATGTGTAGGGTAAGGCAAGCTTGGAGCTGAGTGACCATACCCAGCAGTACAGCTGTCAGAGTTGGTGTGACCTGGACCATATTCCTCTGCGCCAGTGGCTGTGTTTGGGTGAGGGTCTGGCACTGGAGGAGGCAACTGTGATTATGTTAGAAGTACATCAGCAGCCACGAGCAGCTTCTAGGCAAAAGCTTCCTCTTGGAAGTAGCCATGGGTGCTTTCTGTACCCTTGCTGAACGCTTCTGCTTCTCAACTTCACAATGCTCCTGTTTCCCAGCTGCCTCAGTGAGGTTTTTTTAGGGATTTTTTTTGTGTGTGTTTCCTTGCTCCTGTGATTTGTTTTTTTCATTTTTAATTTTTTTTTGGTAATAATTGGGTTAGGAAAAATTAAACCGCTAATAATGAAAATGAAATCTTTGTTCCTCGTGGTCTCTAGTCCTAGGAAGTCATCCTCATCAGAGCCAGACAGTGATATTCTGATATTCTAGACTCTCTTTTTTTGATATCTGGAGGGGAATTACAAAGCAGGGAAGGATGGCAGGCCTAGCAGTTTTATAATCGCTCTTTCTAATGTGTGGTATCATGGGACGTCTCTCAGATGTCTCCACGGTGGCTTCTGTGTGCTTCAAACACGTGTGCTGTTAAATGCAGAAACCAGCTACTGAATTAATGAATGTGGCTTCAAAGGACCCTCCCCCCTTCCCCAAGCTGGAGATCTGAAGGCGATCTCGAAGTGGGTGACAGGCCTTTGAAAATTATGCAGGGCAAACAATAAACCTCATTAAATAAAGTCAGGAAAAAGCAGTGCAGGAATCCAACGTGGAGAACGGACACGGGGGAGACCAACGTGGGGCTTCCAATGTAGGTCCAAGGCAGGGAGGTGTGTGGGGTGCTTCTGAGAACCAATCCCCATTGGGTTGTAGCTCCCCCTGTGATGTTGACGTCAAGTGGAGAGGTTGGGATGGGTTTCGTGTCTACGGGGGGGAAAACGGGCAGTGGAAGGTGGAGCTGCTCCCCTGCTCCTTGTTGGTGGTGGTGTGAGGAGAGTTTTTCCAAGCAGGGTGAAATCAGAGCCTTGACAGACTGTGGTGTCATGTATACCCAAACATATGTCACAACGTGGTCCATCTCCAACATGGAGAGCACTCAGCTCTACCACCACCATCTCCAAAGAGGACCCACTACCTTCCTGTTGGGAACGGGGCCAGCTTGGCTGCCCCGATGCTTTCTCCATTCTGAAATGAGGATTAATGAGTTCTTCCATCTGATACTTGTTTGAGATTTGCCATTTGGGTTCATTTTAAGCTAATTTTATTCTCCGCGTCGCCGGCAATTTATGCAGCAAATGCAATTATTGGAGATGAACGCCTGCCACAGCTGAAGGCTACAAGTGCCACTTCCTTGGATGCATGAGGAACAGAGAGCTGGGGAATTGGGGCTGAGAGGGGGAAGGGATAAAAAAAATATTAGAAAAATAATCTTTCCCCACAATACTCTCAGAGCTGATACACACACCTTCATAAAAAAGTAATTTAATTTTCCCAGTGCAACACGAAAAGGAGATCTAATTATCCACTTCTAAATTGCTTTCTTAATTTTTCCAAACATGGCTTTTTGTTTATGCCTTTCCCCGAGCCCTGCTTAGAGGCTGCCATGGAACTCACCTCCATACGGGGGTCAGCAATAAAGCCACCTGGAAGTGTAATTTCTCCTGATAGCAGGTGTCAGAGCTCCCGCTTCTCTGCGGAACATGTCATTGTAGAATCATATCACAGAATCATTAGGGATTGGAAGGGACCTCAAGAGATCATTGAGTCCAACTGTCATCCCACGTGGTGATGCAAAAGGCAGCGTAACTTAGGAAGCTGCCCTGGAGCTTGGCTTGGGGAGGGGAGATGCACATCAGAAACACTTTGCATCAATTCTAAAGGAGGGAAGGTTTAGATGAGATATTAGGGGGAAGTTCTTTACAGAGAGAGTGGTGAGGGGCTGGAACAGGCTGCCCAGAAAGGGGGGTGAACATCCCTGGGGGTGTTGAAGGCCAGGTTGGATGGGGCTCTGGGCAACCTTGTGTAGATCCAGGCTTGGGGGATGGTGGCCCTGCTTGTGGCAGGGGGGTTGGAGCTCTGTGATCCCTGGGGTCCCTTCCAACCCAGACCATTCTGTGATTCTTTTTCTGGAGGTTTGCAGGAGTTTTGCTGCCTCAAAGCCTCGATTTATGTATTTATTGGGGGGGGTGCTTCTGGGCCTTGCTCAGAGCGTTCGTGTCCCCTTTGTGGTCTGTTGTGCATCAGTATCAAAGACCATAATCCTCTGTAATGAAATTTCTGGTGTCTCCTGGAGATTCCCACAGGCACTGCCTTTTAGGCTGTTTATTTACCTTGTACCTGGCCAATACTTTCTGCTAAGTCACTGGCAGCCTGTGCTTCTGCAGGAAGCTCTTGTAAAAATCACCAGCGAGTGATAGAGCAAAAGATGGGAGTGGGGAGTGTGGGAAAAGCCAACCCAAGCAACCCAAACTCTTGGTTTTCACTGCCCCTCTCCACACTTCATGTATTCTTCGTGTGGATTTCTCTACAGCTCAAACAGGCTTGCCTGCTGAATTTAAAATGATGTACACACACACCTTCTCTAATATTTATAGGATAAATGCTAAGCTGTGCTTTAATGATTATCATGAGTTTCTGGAAAAAAAAACCCACAACCCCAAACCCCCTTGATTTTAGATGTTGGGAGATGACATGACACCTTCAATTATTTACTGGTAAGTGTTTTCCAACCGCTGGCTGCTGTTTGTTGGTGTTAAGGTGCTCAGAGGCTCCCAAAGCAGTTCAGAGGTATGTTGGCCGTGTTTTGAACTACTTTTGCGCTGTGTCCTGCTGTTAGGCTCTCCCTCTGTGTGTCCCCCCATGTTTTTGCAGAGGGAGCAGTAGGTTTTGCACAGGAAGCCACCAGAATGTTGGGTTTTTATTAATTAATCCCTGTTTTTTTCCTCATTGGTACTGATGAGCTTTGTTTTTTTTCCTTCAAATTCTTTTTGGTTTTAATCCCCTGCCCCCCTCCTCTCTCCAAATTCAACCTCACCAAAGCATTGAGCTTTTTCAGTTAGCTTGCATCTTACTAGTCTGTATGGGGCTGGTTGTGATGGGGCGGGGAGGGATGTGCGTGGCTTGAAGGGTCAGGATTGATCCCTGCACATCTCCAGCCGAGCGCGTGAGGGTCAAGGACTATGTTGGGACTGAGCTGTCAGCTGCTTGCAAGGCTCGCCTGCAGAGCCTTGCCTGTTCAATAATGCTCTAATTAACTACTGCAAACTTCAGAGGACCCAGCTAACTATAATTGAGAGATCAACAGAGGCTGCAATGAAGTTAGATGTGCATACTAATTACTGAATTATCTAACACCTGCTTTTGAGAGCAGCACCAAAATATAAATACATTTTGCATTGTAAGGCCCTTGCTGTAAGGAAGGCGAGATCTTGCATGAGGGAGAGATGAAGTGCCTTGTCAGACAGATCTTAGATCCCTTTTAGTGTCTGCGGCTTCCTCCAGGCAGCTGCAAGACTTCGTTTGACAAATCTCTATCCTTTATTTTTAGTCAGGGTATTGAGGCTGTCATGTTGCAGGCTCAACCTGCAAGGAGCCAATTAAGCAGTATTCCAAACATTAAATCAGATGCTCCCGAGGTGGTGGTGAAGATGATGATGATGGCGATGACGTACATCTCAAGGCCCTGGTGAATTCTTCCAGCACCACAAGTTTCATGTCAGTGTCCAAATGACACTCAGTTGGCTGCCAGCTCCAAAAGCCTCTGGGGGAAGGGGAGAAGGGGAAGTTTGAGGAAAAGAATAAGTAGGATTCATTTTTCGGCTGCTGAAGTGACAAATGCAAAGGTTAAGTATCCCAGACGTTAGTGCAGCGGTCTATGGAGGGGCTGTTGCCAATCATTCCTGTCATGGGGAGGAGAAATGAGCAAGGGGAGAGAACAAAACCTGCCTTTTATTTTTGTTTTTCATCTTCTGTTAGAGTTTTTAATACTGCTCTCAGATATGATTTCCACATCATCAGCTCTCTCAGCCATCAACTTCCCAAGGCAATCATTTTCTCCTAAGTAACTTTGTCACCCTTCTGGAAGGAAACTGAAACCACCACTTTGGTCCTTTGGCCAGCCTGGAATCAGCATGTGGCATGGTTCCCCATCTCCCCCTCCACAAGTGGTTGTTCACTTCCCCCCGTTCTCTGGAGGATTAAGCTACTTACCATGGAAAACATTTGAGTGATGCTATTCCCTCCCCTGCTTTAGTGGTTTGGGGTTTTTTTGTAGCATCCTATTTGCTCAATTGTCGTAAGACTCGTCGGCTGTTTTGATGGTTTCAGGTAGTATTGTTTAGGCTTGTTACAGAGCTGGCTGCCTGCTTTGCTGTTGACAACTGCCTAATTTCATCCCTCCTGAAAGGCAGGAGCTTTTGTGAAGCCCCTGCTCTTGAGACGAGCAGTTGCTGTCATGATGCATGGAGCGTTGAAATCCAGAACTCTTGAATGAGTTTGAGCCAGGTCAGTGAGCAGGTTGGCAGGGGGTGTTTTTTCTTACGTGGCTGCAGAACCAGCTTTTGCCAACTGCATCCTGGGCTGCATCACAAGAAGCATGGCCAGCAGATCGACAGAGGGGATTCTGCTCCTCTGCTCTGCTCTGGTGAGACCCTCTGCAGTGTTGAGTCCAGCTCAGCACAAGGAGGATATGGACCTCTTGGAGTGGGTCCAGAGGACGCCAGGAGGATGATCTGGGGGCTGGAGCTCCTCTCCTATGAAGCCAGGCTGAAGAGAGTTGGGCTGGTTCAGCCTGAAGAAGAGAAGGCTCTGGGGAGACCTCTGACTGAGGCCTGTCCAGTCCCTGGAGGGACCTCCATGAAAGCTGGGAAGGATTGTTTGTAAGGGCATGGAGTGATAGGACATGAGGCAATGGTTTTAAACTAGAGCAGGTCAGGTTTAGATGAGACCTTAGGAAAAAGTTATTCCCTCTGAGGGTGGTGACACACTGGCCCAGCTTGCCCAGAGACATGGTAGAAATCCCATCCCTGGAGACGTTCAAGGTCAGACTTGATGGGGCTCTGAGTGACTTGCTCTAGTGAAGATGTCCCTGCTCACTGCAGCGGGGGATATTGGACTAGATGGGCTTTGGATGTCCCTTCCCACCTAATGCTTTCTGTGATTCAGTAACAACCAACCTCCCCTTTGGCCTCTCATCCTAAACAAGATATCATTGACCTTTTGGAAAGCCAGGGACAACTCACCCATCACTGCCTTGTCCCAGCAACACTCTTGCTTGATCAAACAGGCTGGTGTGGGTCCGGGCGAGAGGCGTATTTGGGACCAAGGGGGGTTGTTAGAAATTCCTCTCTCGCTCCTCTTATCAGAAGCAAACCTGGGATTATCGACTGCTTGTGATGCTCAACTTCCCGTGCGCTGGCCTCAGCCTACTGCTTACTTTGAAAATCTTTTTGTAACCGTGGTTGCCAAGCAACTGTCAGCTGTATTTCCAAGGCGTGCACCGCCTCCGAGATGTTGAGACCCAAATGCTGCCGAGATTACCGTTTTCCTCTGGCAGCAGGCTTTGTGAAGGCCAGGTAGTGTTCTTCCAGCTTCATCCTTGCCTCTGCTCACTTGATTAGCACCCTTCCACAAAGCGCGCTCTTCTCCGCTCACACCAGCTGTTGCCTTGCTGGTTTAGGCTCTGAGGGGGGTGCCTGGCTCTCCCTGAGCTGGAAATCCAGGTGGTGCCCCTTGGAACCAGTAAAAGCATTGTGGTTATGTTGTGGTTTGCTATGGGGAGTGGGGGAAATCAGCTTTTCTGGTAGGTGTTAAGATTGGCATCAAGAAAACAAGAGCTAAGTGTGTGGTGTCTCGGTGCTGGTGGAGCCTCTGGGGTGATGTGGCTGTGGGTACCATTGCCTTTTGGGCAGGCTCCAGTCCTCTAGCAGGAAAGCAGGTGCTACAAGATGGTTTTGCAGCAGCAAAAGCCCAGCAGCATCTCTTGTGGTCCACGCAGAGCCAGAGGGCCAAGGGGAAATTAGAAGCCCATCAAACTTTGCCTACAGAAGTGCTTATTAACAGACTCCCTCAGTACATGGATATGCATGGTTTATTTCATTTTAGTGCCAGCCTATTCCATTTGGGTTAATAAAAGAAATATCCGTCCTATTAGGTGCATTACAGTGACAAAGCACCGAGGGAGAGGGAAGCTGCGTGCTTGTCAGCCTGCCTGAGTATCGGGCTGTCAGTTGTGCCATCAAGCCTTCCTGCTTATTTGCAATTTTATTTTCAGGAGTGATTGACATCTGGAGGCTCTGACATTCCCGGCACAAACATACAGCCTGTTATTATGCTTGCATTAACATTTTGATAAACACACAGTGCAGCATTGAAAAAGTAATTACATGTCATCACATCTCTGCCTCATCAAAGAAAACTTTGCTGCGTAATTGCTCCAAGATTTACCCAGGTACAATGTGCCGCTTCCAGTAAAGGCTCCTTTCTATTGAAGAGTTTACATTTACCTTTTAAGATGCACAATATCTTTTCCCCATGGGGTTTTCTTGGGCTAAAATAAACGTGGCGATATAATTTAGCTTTCCATAAATACGCTTGGATATTAGAGAGCGGCACTCTTTGCATAATAGTTATTTAATGCTTGATGTAAATATGCTGTGTATTATATGGGCTAAGCTATCAAGGTAAGATTTTTTGATGACTGGGAGAACGAGCGTGTTGTCACATCAGGTTCTGCAGTAGCACAAGGGCCCTTTTGCACTTATATTTATATCGGTACTTCTCACAATGACATCTAATTTTACAATAAACCCAGCCTAGCTGAAGCACCTCGCCACGGAGTCTAAAATATTGGCTGTTTCCTCCGCTTGTAAAGGACTTTTTCTGATGTGTCTCTGAAAGAGGTATTATATGGAAGAATACAAATAATTCCAAGGGGTTTTCCCCCCCTTCTCCCCCTCTCCCCCCCCTTTTTCAGAGCCAAGTAAGGAAGAGAAAAATCTCATTGAAGTTCCATCAATAAATCTCGCAAGACAAATACTGAAAGACCTGAATGAAAGATAGAAGGGGAAAAAAAATAACCCCAGACCCCAGCATATGATGATAAAACAGGTGTAAGTGGTCAATTGGACAATCATTACTGACACAAGTGTTTTCAGGTCATCTTATTTAAGATGCTACATGCTGGCTAAGTGAGATCGCTCCGTGTTGGGTAGCCTGGATATTATGAGCATGTTTCTACTGCTGGTTGATGGGATTTTACTCCTTTTCAATCTGATGCTTGTCTGGACTCTAGAAATAGAAGTTTTAAGTTATGCCCGTGGTTCTGGTGGGGTAATGTCCTTAATCCCATTATTTCCTACCAGCAGGCAATGAGTTGAACGTTTTCTTGCCTTGAAGGCTTCCTTCATTGTCTGTGGCTTGCTGGGGAGATGTCAGGGCTTGTGCTTCCCAAACTGCTTGGTCTGATGCTGCTTCTGGAAGGCAGAATGATTTGCAGGGTTGTTAATGAGAGGAGCTTTATGAACAAAGCCTTGGAGATGCCTTTTCTCTCTTATTGTAGCAGTAAGGAAAACGAGGGAGGAATGGCCTTAACCATCATTTCTTCCCATTTTCCATCTTCTGCCTTTCATCAAGGCTTCCATTTCAAAATGAAACAACCCCCTTTCCTTCTGCAGGAACAAAACGTTCTTTGCTTGCTTATAGAGATGGGAGTGATGGGTAACGCTGCTTCTCCATGGCCAGCCAGCCTTGAAGGGGTCTGAGCCCATTGCTGCCATGTAGGATTGGAGTCCTGCCAGCCTTATAGTTGCCACCATCTGAGCACATTGGCTGTTCCCAAAAAACAATCCCCTTTTCCCCAGGACTGACGCCAGCTCTGACAGAGGTGCTTGACCATACTGAAGCAACCCAGCACCTCCTGCATTGGGAACCCCAAAATCCATGTCCTCTGGGATGAACCTTTTCCCAGGACATGCTAGCAAGTAGTGGATGGCAAGAGGTGTGTGGGCTTCTGCTCTAAGAGCATCTCATTGTGTCCTCCAGGCAGCAACACTGTCGTGTGTTGGCTGGGGAGATCAGCATCGCTGACCTTGTTGGGTGAATGACTCTTGCAATAAGAAGCATTAAAGACAGACAGAATGGCACGTGTTCCCAAGTGTGTTTAATGGTTTGATAATGCGATGTTAGTGTCTATTAATCCTCTAAGGAGATTGGTGTTAGCTCAGCTTTAGCACTAGACTGGATAAATACGCTAACAGGATGCGCCCAGGCTTGCGCCTGGAACATCTGTATCTAACATCTGTATTATGATTATAGGCTTGTGGCCTATATACAGTATCTATGAAATTAGATCTGGTATTATACCTTTAGAGCAGCTGGGAGAGGTTAATTCCCTTGACTTTCTTGCCAATGACGGCTGGAAAGGCTGGAGGAGCGACCCTGGGTGATGCTTAGGGACTCCGTGTTGCTGTGGAGAGGGGCAGGGCAATGTGATGTCTTGGTCCCACGGGTCCTGCAGCGGCTGGTGGGGAGATAGCAGGCACTGACCCGTGTCTGTCAAAGGCTGAAAACCATCTGGAAAAGCAAAGTTAAGCAATTGCAGTGCAGAGGGGTCTTCCTGGTGTTGCATTTGACCTTCTGCTTTCTTGCCTCTTGTGGGGAACAGCTGCCTGGATGTTCATCGTTCCCATCCCAACGGATGCTGTGGCTGAAGATCCAGGCTGCTTTTTCCAGAAGCTTCACAGTGCTGCCCCCTCCTAACACTTGGCTTTGCATCCTGGAGGAGCTGAGGAGTTTGGGCACCATCAAACCCTGGTCACGGTCTTTAAGGGGCTTTGAGCACTAAGGTATCCACACCTAGGTATGAGCACTGAACAGGGGAAGTCCCACGGGCCTGTCCTGCCCTAATAAGGTTTATTGCATTACTTATCCTAAGGAGCCGCTGCAAGTGGCTCATGATTCCTATTCATCTTTTCAGCCTTTACCCGTTTACTTTCAGGACATTTACATTTAAATGTGTGTTTCTGCAGAAGCTTTACAGGAAAGCAACATCGGACCAAAAAAAAGAGAAAGAGTTTAAAATGCATTTTTCATGCTCTTTCATACTCTATTGATTTTGTTTTTCTCATTTTTTCTTATAAAGAGAAGGTTTTCTAATACATTTTTCAGAAATAAAGGAGTCAGCAGTTCTACCCTCCTAAAGCAATAGTTATTCACCTAGATTATAAACAGAATTTGTGAGAGAAGGCTATTTATATACATTTCCCTTTTCAATAAAATGAATATTGAGAAAAAAGCAAGCAGCTCTTGGAGTGTGGTTCCCAGGCAAAAGAGTTTGGTCGCCAAGTTTCTCCCTTGCCTGATGGGCAACATGCTTGGCTTTGCCTGGATGTGAGAGCTGGCGAGGATGGAGCTGGGTGGTACCTGCCCCATCTCTGTCCAAGTATCTTGTAGGTGAAAAAATCAACAAATAAATTGGTCTCCTCTTGTTATAAGGCAAGACTTTTATTTGTAAGCATTGGGTTGCTGTGGTTTGACATGGTTGACATCCAAAATTCCAGTTCTCTGCTTGAAATGGCTGTTTTCAAATGCTGGTTTTGTGAGGAAAGGGGGGGAGAAGGGGTGGAAAAAGACACGTGGTGTGTCAATTAGTGAGAAGAATTGCTGTCACTGACTTGATTGTCTTAATCTTCCAGATTCTTTTTTTCCAGTTCAGGACTATTTCTGACATGTTGATGTGGTTGGGCTTGTTTCTTAGTTTGTGTTTTATGGTTTGGGTTGGGGTGTTTTTTGCATTTGTGAGCATGATTATTCTTGATACTTCAAAAAAAACCAAAATCACATGAACCTCTCTCTAGCTGCATTCCAATGTAGACAACAATGTATCTTGGTTAAGCTCCTAGAGCTTGTGAGGAGCTGCCATTGATAGTCAATAACATGCCCTTTTATATAAAATCTGCCTCCTCGCTTTGTAGGAAAACAAATGGGACTGCATACACTAGATGACAAACTTTGGCTCAGAGGCTCAGCTCTTTTTTTTGTTGGTTGTTTGTTTGTTTGGCTCAGTGAGATTTGAGCCAAGTGGCTGTCAAGGCTCGGTCAGACAAGGGAGAACCCGTCTTGCTCTTACCCTCCCACCTCAGGCACTCGCAGCTGGGGAGGTTTGGGCAAACTGCACAAATTTTGAATTAAATCTCTTCCTATGAGCTTTAAAAAAAAAAAATCTTCATGCTGCTGCTATTATTACTGTTAATAATGTTAATTATGATTAATAACAGTATTGCTGTTATTATTACTATTTTTGCTTGCCATGTGCCTCTGGAGCATCATCTCTCTTCCTTGCTCTGAATCTCTGCAGTCTCTCCCTATTTACTGCAGATGAGCTCTGCCTTCCTGGCTTTTTGCTTAGGGTTATTTCCTCCTCCCCCACTTTTGTGGACCAAAATGTCCTTGCTGGCTGCGGGAACCTCCCCCTTCTATTTATCCTTGGTCTTTGTAATCTCATACAATGTAGCTCAATCAACCCACTGGTGCTTTGCTGAATCCTGTCTGGGAGGCACAAAAGAATTAAAGCAGTCGGGTGTTGAAAAGCTTCGCCCTGCCTCTGTGGCTGGCTCCTGAGAGCATCCCTTGTTGTTGAGCATCCCCTCTGCCAACCCCTGCTCCTGCATTTTGGGTGCCTGGCCCTTAAAATGTGCCTAGGAAGCAGTGGCCCAGTGTGACCTGATGCAGACCACCAACCTTTCCTTGCAGGGAAGAGGAGCATCTCCACTCTAGTTAGTGTAGAGGGCTTGTGGAGAAGGCTGGACTTGGGCACTTCAGATGCTTCAGGCATAGCATCTCTTGAGAGACCCCCTCCAGAGATGCTGCTCTGGTGTTCACTGCCTGCCATCTGGCACTGGGGCAACCACCAGTTTAATTTCATTCCCATCTCCCCCCTCCTTCCCTCTCGGTGTCGATCTCCAAGCCTACCATGCTTTATAATAACTCTCAGTGAAGGGCGTGGAGCTGCCCCCATGGGAATATCGCTTTCCTACATCCCATTGGCTTCATTAATAACAACATTATGTTATGATGTTTTCCCCTTGTATTATTCTATAGATCATTTTTATTATGTAGATACGAACCCTTTGATATTGTAATTGTGAAGCAGGCGTTATGAAGACAAATGTGTTAGGCTTAATGAGAATGGATTGCCAATAAAAGCTGAAACAGAGGAAACCTTTTCCCTTTTTTATTTTTAAGCATTAACCCTCATAGTAAGTGCTGTCAGACTGAGCATTCAGCAGAAAAGACCCTCAGATGTAAAGAGTATTTTTAGGCTGTTGATAAAGCATCGACTTCCGGAGCGTCGTAATTATCTGATAAAAAAAGGAAAAGCAAAAAAAAAAACCAAGCTGGAAGGCTGAGAGAAACACAGAGGGGTGGAGTGGCACTGGTTCTGGGTAGGAAATCCTTCTGGGTTGTCCCAGAAAATTGTTCAACCTCAGGTTGAGCTTGTGGGTACCTCGAGTGAGGCGAGACTGCTGCTACGGTTGGGGTTGGAGGGATGTGCTGGGCACCAGCAAGCTTTGGAGGTGCCACCTCCTCTTTCCATGGCTGCAGGCTGCAGTGTCTCTGCTCTTGGTGCCAGTGATTTCAGAGGTGGGCACAAATACGGGGGAAATATTTTTCTGCTATGCTGCTTGCTTTGGCTTCAGTGCTGGCTGGCTTTTTGGGACACCCCTGAGGGTATTTTGTCTTCCCCACACCCCCCCTGGAGAGAAGAGCGGTCCTGTTGATACCACAAGAACGATTTCCATGGCACGCAGACCTGCTGCAGGGAGGGGAGCATCCCTGTTCCCTCCTGCTTTGCAGATGGAGATGGGGACTCCTCCCTGCCTTGGAAGGAAGGACCCTGAGATCTCAGAATGTGAAAGAAAAGCTGTGCCCAGCTACGTCTTGCACAACCCAATAAGAAAGGGACAGCTGAAGAAGAGGGATCCAGGGATCTCAGCACCCCGAGCCAGGCTCAGCATGCTTTTGTCTCCTTCCCTCTCTGAATTTGCTAGATAAGAGCTGTTTGTGCACAGAGAGAGAGAGAGAAGGGATGCACAAATGCACATGTCCGGACACGGGCACGCCTCCCTGAACACGCCGTCTCCAAGACAGTCTCTGCTAACCTGTGGCTGCCAAAGTGAGATAACTCGGTGATGCCAGCCAAGGGATTCGCTGGCGAGCTAACAGATGGAAGGAGCCCTCTCCCCATCTGACGCGAGCACAGATTTAATCAGCTCACACTTTCCTTTTCCACCTGGCATAGATGCTGGGAAATGTATCTTGATTTGCGTCCTCCCAGCTTTCCCCATAGACTCTTGACATCTTTGTTTTTTTGGGGTTTTTTTTTTTTTTGGTGACTTAACAGCAGCAATTGCAACCAAGCGCTTTGCCACCTGTCTTAGGGACAAACCTGGTCCCTCCCTGGCTGTTGCAAACCACTTTGTGTTATGGGCTGTGTCAGACGATGAGGGAGCAAGGGGGACACAAGATGTGTATGTCCCAAACAGGATGACCAAAAGAACTGACCCCAAAAACTGTGGGGAGGGGATTGACTTTTCATGTCAGGTGCCTGCTTCATTTCCATGCTCCCCACCTGTCTTCCCAGCTCTAGAGAAACATTTAGGCTCAGCTTTGCTCTTGCTGTTGGTAAAACTGGGGTTCTTTCATGCTTGTAGGTGTTGATGTGGCTTGTGAGTTTCTTAATATTTAATGCTTCACGTTCTCCTAACCTACATCTTGAAGCAGGTTGCTGAATGTAAATGTCTTTTTTTCAGAAACAGAATGAAAGGGGGGGGAAAAAACCCCTCCAACCAAACCCCAACCAAAACCCCAGGTGCCCTCAAGCACCTTATTAAAGCTTAAAAATACTTTTTTCTTCTTCTTTGAGGTGTGAAAATGCCTGAAAACCTCAGTAAAGGAGTTTTGTTGCACGTTGCATGTTTGCTGTCTTGAATAGATCTCGCCGCAGGGTCTGGGAGGGATGGGGAAACTGAGGCACGAAAGCGAGTTGAAGTTGCTGTATTTTTATATATAGAGACAGACATTATAACCCTGCTTGAGAGTAGATTTGACTTGTCTGTGTTGCCTGTACTGAATAAAGTGCCCCCCAAAATAAAGAATCAATATGAAAAGTGGGGAGTAGGGAGGAAAAAAGTCACTCCCTGACTGTGGTATCCAAGGGATTTGTGCATCTCAGTGGAGCTTTCAGAGTTAAATCCTGAATGCAACCGTTGGAGACAAGTAAATTGAGAAGTGAAAAGTATTTTATTAGTATTCTGGTATTGATTTCTTAATGGCTTTTCTTCCTGGAAACCAGGAAAATATTTACTCTGCTTCTAAGTTGCTTGGAGCAGGGGCTGTATGCGAGGGCAGCAGGGTCTGGTGCACCAGGACGTGAGGGATGTCCCACCGGGAGCCTGACCTCCCCCAACCTCCTGCTGCAGGAGAGATGCCCAAAGAAGAAAGTACTGAAACTTTTTGCAAGGTTGGATTCAGGTTGGATGGTTGTTTCCATTCTCTGTTTGCTCCCCCTGCCCCACCTTGTGCCTTTGTGTTATTTTAAGCTTTCAGAGCAGCAAGGGAAGGAGAAAAGGGAAGAGGGGGAAAAAATCCCTTTCCACCTGCAAATGATGATATAAACCACATCACTGCTGTAATGCCAGCTGAGGAACCTGGGATAAGAAATAAAACCTGTACGGGGAGGCTCATGGGTTTGCTTTGCCTGCCCACAGTCAGTGGGAGAGTGATGCATTAGATACTGGTCTTTGTTGTTACACCAAGCAACTGAGTTGCCTGGAAAGCTAAATACCTTGTTTGGTCTGCTCTTGACTTCTTATTCTCTTCTCTCTCCACTTAATTCTCCCTTTTTTTTTTTTTTTGGAGGGGGGAGAGGACTGTGTTATATGAATATCCTTGCCTTAATTTGCATTGCATTAGAGTAAAACATTTTAAATTTCTTCACAGCAGAAGTAAATCTGACAGACTTTATGAAGCCATTATACCTGCAGGTATTTTATACTTTTAAAATACATTCTTGTCAAGCTATCTTAATTATATTATTATATGTACTTTTGAACTCAGATCCACTCTTGGGTGATATATTACGCTCCTGACAGTGCAGTCCTAAAAAGCTACAATTTATATCAAAGCTCCGCAGCTGAACAAAGATGTATCTATTATGGATTCAGGGGAATTTATTAATTTACTGTTTTGGAACGCTTACTCATTGACAAAGCTTGCTGGCTTTAAATTTCTAGCGGGTGATGATTATGTGCAGCGTTTACGTGGCTTTCGGGATCGCGATTGAAGATGCTGGGGAGCAGCTGTAGGTAGCGAGCGCTCTATAGACTTGCTTGGCTTGTAGCCCTGGGAGGGGAGGGACGTGGTTTTTACAGCATTATCTCATTCCTGCATGCATGTCCATGTTATGATCCACTTAGGGTCATCACCAGTGCTCTTAAGACCTGGTCTGGCAAAAATGTCTTCAGTGAGTACTTAAGCAAAGCTGTCGCATGCTCAAAATCAATGGGAGTTAAGAACATGCAAGTTAAGTGCTTTGCAGAATCACAACCCTTGTTTGCAAGAGTCATTATGCTCAGGGAGGTCTGTAGTCTGTCCTGGTGGCTGGAAGTCTGTCCTGTTGGCTGGAGTTGTTCATTTGGGTCTCCCCAATGTTGGGCATCAGGGAGATAAGGAGCTCCCCATGGAATTGCTCATCCCCATGGGCAAAGACCTTGCTCTTCCCCAGCCTCGGTTTTACCACCTGAGAAAGTGGTTGGTAGTAAATGTTTATCAGTTAACAGTGTCCTCATGGGAGGGGGTTGCACATGACTGAATGCTTCCTGAGCACGCTGGTTAGCAAAGCACCCACAGACGTGGAAGGGCTTTGTTTGTCGGTGATGGCCACAGAGAGCTGGGCTGGCAACCTGGAGAGGTGAAGGTCCTCTCTGTATATCCACTTCCAACTCTTTGTTGGCTCCACGCTGAAGCCAGCGTCTCTTTCCCCCTATTTAACAGCGAGCGATGTACAGATCAGCAACAGTTCATACGCTCATTAAATCAACTTTTCTGGCTGATTGGCTCCCATAGATGGGAGGTCGTTAGCTAAATTGGCAGCAAGGTGAAGGAAACATCTGCCTCCCTTGTTCACACTGGCATCTGAGGGTCTCAGCAGCTCCAGAAGAGTTTCATCAACCTTCTTCTCCAGCAAATGGCTTCTTCCCGCCTCTCCTTGGAGTAAGAAGGTGCTAAGAGCAGCCTTGGGCTTCCTACACCGAGTTGGCCATTGCTGAAAGCCATTCAGAAGCTTGAATTGCTGCAAGCACAACTTGTAAGTACCACCATAGCATACAGCACAGGCAATTTTCCACTCTGCCTTCTGAGAATTCAAATTACTTTTTTGGAGGGGAGGGTTTTTTTGCTCCCTGTTGTTGTTTTAAAGCTTTTGGAGCAGCACTGATTTGTTTTTTTTCCCCCCACCCTTCCTTCTTTTTTTCTCCCTTCCCTTCCAGCCAGGCTCATTGAAAACATCTTGGTATTGTCAGAAAAATCACTTTGACTGCTTCATCTTGTAAAAAAAAACTTTCAAAGCTAAAAAATTAACTGACATTTCCAAGTGAAATGTCATTTTTGCTCCAAATAAATAAATAAATAAAATCAAATGTTTTGACGTTTTTAAAGCACTTTTCCTTTGCAAAAGGGAAAGAAGTTCTCTAAATGAAAATTGCATCAGAACTAATTCACCCCCTTGCCCTTCTCCCAAATAATTTTGATTTTTATGGATTTCTTTCCATGAGAAGAAATTCACTGGCTCATCTGTGGGGTCCAGCTGGCCCCAAGAGTGATGGGTGGCGGGATACTCTGAGGATCCAACTTCCCTGCTGAGGTACTGCAGGAAATCTTGGCTGGTTGGTGCTACTGAATGCTTGTGCATGCCTGACTCCGTGGGTATAAATACATATTTAATCTCTAATTGGTGCTGGCTTGGCTAATTGTTTGGAAGCTGAAAGCTGGACTCGGCAAGTTTGCTGATGACACAACCCTGGGAGGGGTGGCTGCCACCCCGGAGGGCTGTGCTGCCATCCAGCAAGGCTTAGACAGGCTGGAGAGCTGGGAGGGGAGAAGTTTCATGAGACTGAACAAGGGCAAGTGGAGAGTCTGGCATCTGGGGAAGAGCAACCCCAGGGACCAGTACAGATTGGGGACTGGCCTGTTGGAGAGCAGCATAGGGGAGAGGGCCACCCTGCTGTCCCCTGGGAACTCCAAGTCCATGACCAGCAATGTGCCCTCATGGCTAAGAAGGCCAACGATATCGTGGGGTGTATTAGAAGGGGGGTGGTTAGTAGGTCAAGAGAGGTCCTTCTCCCCCTCTGCTCTGCCCTGGTGATACAGCACCTGAAATATTTGGTCTAGTTCTGGGCCCCTCAGTTCAAGCAGGGCAGGGAACTGAACAGAAGAGTCCAGCTCAGGGCCACTAAGATGATGAGGGGAGTGGGAGACCTTCCTTATGAGGAGAGGCTGAGGGAGCTGGGCCTCTTTAGCTTGGAGAAGAGGAGACTGAGGGTGACCTTATTAATGTTTATAAATATGTAAAGGGTGAGAGTCAGGAGGATGGAGCCAGGCTCTGCTCAGGGATGGCAGCGACAGGACACAGGGCAGCAGGTGCAAGCTGGAGTAAAGGAAGTTCCATGGGAATATGAGGAGGAGCTTTTTCCCTGTGAGGGTGACTGAGCCCTGGGACAGACTGCCCAGAGAAGTTGTGGAGTCTCCTTCTCTGGAGACATTCAAACCCACCTGGATGCGTTCCTGTGAGACTTCATCTGGGTGACCCTGCTCTGACAGGGGGGTTGGACTAGATGTTCTTCCAAAGTCCCTTCCAACTCCTAACCTTCTGGGATTCTGTGACTCCAGCTTGCTTAGTTTTCACCTTAAGAACAGTGCTGGGATGCTTGCTGCGTTCATTTGTGTTCGCCTGGTCACGCTGGATTTACGACAGCCCCACGTACAGGGCTTTTATTAGTAGGATTATTATTTTTCCATCGATTGATGCGCTACCAGCCCTCAGTGGAAGTGGCATGTCCTGCTGAGTACAGCAGATCCAAGTGTATTAATTCGGACACGTTGCATGACTCAAGGGGCTTGGGGAAGCGCCGCATCGGAGCACGGGTTTGAGGAGGGCGGGCAGGACCTCTCTAACAACAACAAAGTCTCTGAGATGAGCTCCTCAGCTGCAGCTTAGCAGGACAGAACTGCTCAGAGGTGCAAGGCTGAGGTTCTTGCTTGCCTCTTGGAGAGACAAAGAATAAATGCATCTGTCGATGCTTCTGTTGTTTTCATGTTGGGGAGTTAAACTGACTTTGGCAAATCGTGGTGGTGTGTTCTAAATGATGGCACCAACAACCTTTGCTGCTGCCAAGCAAAGGGCAGCCGTGAGCGGTGGGGAAGAGTAGTAGCCATGTATTTAATTTATGGCTGGGGAGGTTTAGCCTGAGCATCTGGAAAATCCTTTTCTCTGTGAGGAGAGTGAAGCCCTGGGACAGATTATGCAGGGAGGAAGGATGCGAGCTGGCCATCCCTGGAAGGTTTTATGGTGGCTTAGACACACATTCGCTGTTTTTATTGGAGGCACAGTTCATCCTGGTCCTGGAGGAATGCAGAGTAAGAAAAGTGGCTTGAGGGGACCTGGTGGGACCATGTAACCCATCTGTCTTGCTCTAAGACCTCAGTGAGGCAGCTCCAGACTGGCCAGGGCAGGTCCAGGTTAGAAATGAGAAGAAATTTCTTCTCCAAAAGAGGGGCTGGGCATTGGAATGGGTTGCCCAGGGAGGTGGTGGAGTCACCATCCCTCAGGGTGCTCAAGGAATGGTTGGATGAGGTGCTTAGGGACATGGGTTAGTGAGTAACATACCTGGTAGGGGGACAATTGGACTGGATGATCTTGGGGGTCTTTTCCAGCCTTAATGATTCTGTGATCAGAGACCAACCAAGGACTTGTCTGCAGGAGGAGGCTTCTGTGGCTGATAGAGATGCTCATCTGGGATGCTGGCAAAAGGGTGCCCAACCGTTTTGCCAGGCAGGGGCTGTTATTTCTTATGTGAGACCCAATTGGTGCCTCTGAAAATCCCTCTGCTACTTTTTCAAGGATAATTTTTGAGGGCAGATCCCTGTGAATTTAAGTCAGCGCAGGAAGATAAAGGCTGGGTAGTGAAATGCAGACCAAAATCTAGGTGAGTGATGTTGCAACTGATAGTTTCAGATGTTGGCATCCTCAGTATAGGAATGTTCAACCAGTTTCTGCATCTGGCTTTATCTCCCACCCTCCATCGTCTGTTTCCCCCCTTCCAGCAGCGACAAGCAGTGTGTTGGCTGGTTCCTCCACTTCAGCATCCCTTTAGCAATTGCTTCAGGAGGAAAAAAAGGACTATTCCCTGGCTGGGATTCAGATAGTCTGAGATTGGCCAAAGCACAAGCTGAAGCCCAGGCGCAGCCTCGACCTATTTTGGGAGGCGAAACGGATGCGAGGGGCCTATTGGTTATCTGTCAGCGCTGGCGAGCCGGTAAATGCAAGGTAGTCAATGACATAAGAGATGTCAGGTTTTATTTCCAGTAAGAGCCGGTGAAGCTGGGAAAATTGCTCATTAATGCTTTATTGATATTCATGTTACTATTGAAGAAGTCCGGGGCAGGAGGTGGAGGGCTGGGGGGGTGGGAGGGGAGGTGGAATCTGTGCCCATGTTAATGGGGCCGGGCTGAAAATAGGTTCTTTTATGCCTGGGCAAAAGGGTATGCACTGACCATGGGAGGTTCAGCTATGTCAGCCTCTCTAAATAGAGAATAGATCAGTTCTGTGTCTGAGCCAAAAGCTTTGGAGGATAAAACTAATACCACGGGTCAAAACTGCACCAGAAGCAGCAGAGTACTCACTTTTTCCTTCCCCCCAAGCAAAATTTAAAGCAGGTTGGTGTAAAGCTATGCAAAATGTTCATCTCTGGGTGTTTGGGGGGGTGTTATTTAACCCTCATGCTTGTTAGCCTTCCCTTTTTAGAAGTTGAAATGCTCTGTTGGAAGGAATTTCTTTGGAAAATGTCGAATTGGGTGATTTCAGGAGTGCTGATGCTAAAATGTTTGGATATTAAAAAAAAAAACCACGAAACCAAACAAAACTCAAAGCAAACTCCATTAGTTGGTTGGCATTGTTGATGCTCACAGCTTTATTTAATTTTTGTGTGTCTCCAGCTCCTCACCCTGTGTGTTTTCTGGGTATCAGGCTGAGCACTGAAGACCCTGAAATGGCCCAGTGGCAGCTCTTGGGGTTTGCTGGAAACCTGATGCTCTGCCTGTGGTGCTCATTCTCTGCTCACTTATCCTCCCAGCACGCTTTTGGGATGTCCTTCCTGTCAGGGGTGAGAAATAAGGCAAATTATACATGCCTGGAAGTGTTTGATTGAGGATCGTGCAGGATTAGGGTATAAAACTCTTACTGCCTCAGTTTACCTGGGCTCTAAATCAGGAGCCATGATGCCTTTCCCTGCTGTAAGATTAAACAATGCGAGGGTTTCAAGCCAGGCTCCTGAAATCGCTTCCCAGCCCTTTCCCAGTTTGCTCTGGTTTTGCAGAAGGGCTCATGTTTTGCTTGAGCCAAAGAGTTCTTCGTGCAGGAGCATCCCCAGGGAGGGGAAAGGCGGCACCACTCTGTAGCTGCGCTGTTCTCGGCTGGAGGAAACCTCCAATAGCTCAATAATTGAGAGAGTTTAGAAAGTAAAATACCTCCTGGTCTCATGTTTAATAAAGGTCTGCTTCTCATCTGTCATCGAGCAGCCTCGTTTCCTGGGCTGCAGATCAGCAGGGAGGCAGCCGATTGCTGAAGCCCCGTCGGCACAGTGTATCCATCTCGAAGGTCCACCACACATCATTCCCCTCCCTCCCCCCTCTTTTTTCTTTGTGTGTGTGGTTTTTCTGTTCTATTTTGCTGCTCCCACGTGTGTTGACATGCACACAGAGAACATTTGATCATGGTAGGATGCAGGATGTAACAACCCCAGGGCTGAGCTTGACCCAAGGCACCTTGCCGAACCATGAGCCGCTCTTTTTGGATGTTGTTTTAAGCTCAGTATGTTCCCTGGTCTCCTGCATTCGGTTTGATCCGTCGTCTGTCCGCTGGGACTTTGTCTTAATGGAGTGCTGGGCATCCTGTGGTTGTTAAGAAGCTTATCCTTGTTGTTCCTGGCATATAAAATCACTCTTCTCGCTTTATAGGTAGAGAAAATTTTCCCTGGTGATGTCTCCTGTCAGGCTGCTTTCCCAAGGCAGGAAGGCTTCCCTGTGCCTCCAGGAGCTATTGCTGGAAAAAAGCTGGGTATCCCTTCTTGTAAGACATCCAGTGGGATGCCCAGCAAGATGGAAAGCTCCTTGCACATACTTTTCCTCCTTCACATATGAAGAAGGGACCTAATTAGTGCTTACAGATGAGGTATTTAAAAGTCAGGGAGATGTGGTGCTTGTGGACATGGTTTAGTGGTGGTTTCAGCAGGTTGGGTTAATGGTTGGACTTCATGATCTGAAGGTCACTTCCGTCCATTTATGATGAAGGATGCTCTAGTCAGCCTTATGGCACTGCTGCTGCTAGACTGAAGGTGGAGGGGGAGTGTGAGGTTAGGGGTAGCACAGAGTTATCACTCTCCATTGGTTTATGCTCCTTTTCATCACCACAAAGTTGGTTTCATTGGAAGTTGATTAAACTTGTGGTGAAATGCAGTGATTTATGCAGAACACATCCCCTTAGTCATCCCATAGCCACGGTGTTGAATTCTGGGTAATTAAACCCAAGGTTTGTTGGATTTGGGCGGTCGGGAGCATCCCTCTCTTCCGCTCCGTTTGGTCCCTGGTGATGAGGGAGGAGAGGGCACGGGCCAAAACGCAGGAGCACGGCAGTTATTACCCGAAATGAAAAGCATCTCTCCTCATTAAAGCTGAAAATTACAGCCCACAGATAACTCTGGTGGTTCCTGGAATCAATAAAACCCCAGTTTGGTTTGAAAGCCAAGTCGCCCATAAGCCAAAATACATCATTTGCAAATTGCTTCATTTACATTTGGGAAGATCAAACCTTTGTTTCTTCTAAAATCCAGGAGGTGGGGTGGGCACACAGCCATTTAAATCACCTTTCTGCTACCTTCCAAGATACGTAATTTGATTGAAATTGATAGCTGTAGAGAAACTTTGATACAACAATGCTGGGAACCCAACACTCTGAGTTGTCAGGGACTTTTCTTTACTAATTTCAAAGCTGTTGTAGCTAATTATTTGAAGCAATGTTGCCATTGGTGCAGGGTGTCTTTCAGAGGTGCCGATGGGTTGTCTGTACCCTTGTTGACTGGGCATCTGTACCCTTGCGATGGGTTGTCTGTACCCTTGGGGATGCTGATTACTTCTGCCTCAAGCTCTTTACTCCTTCCCACAAACTTTGTTGACCCTGGAAATGTGGGATATAATCGCCTTTCTCATGCACTGACACTGGAAATCATTAAGACGTGCTCAGTGGGGGTGGAGACCGATTCCTGCAAGCTCTGCTGCTCCCTAAAAACCTGGAAATAACCTTTTCCTCTTTAGCTCCCATGATAATTGATCTGCTGGGTACCCACTCCCTCCCAAAAGATGCCCAAGGGGTTCACCCACCTTTCTGTCCTGCGCCTCGCCACCCAGGGAATTTTCCCCCCTAAAACCAGCCTCCCAACCCGCTTGAAAAATAAAGATGTATGACTCCCACTTGAGAGGAATAGATTGTTTTCGATTGCTATTCATCTATTATTTTAGAAAGTAAAATGAATAAAACTTATGCAGGTCACAGACATTAAAGAGTTTTTTTTTTATATCAGTTTGGGAGCGCTTGTCAGCTTTGATTTATTAAGTAAAGTTCCCCGACTGGCTACTAGTATGTGTTGTCAGTCTCTTGATAATGGATAGACCTCACAGCTGAGTGCTCTGTGATTAGACTTCTCAACTATATACTTTTAAATAAAGGCATTGCTTTTTGGGCTTTGCTCATTTCCCTCTCTTAGGCAATTTCATTCATCTTCCCTCACCCTCCCTCCCTCTGCTGTAAATTTGTTTTTGTTGGAAGTGATGAGGAAGGTAAATGGGATGTGTCTTTAAGGGGGGTGGGGTGGTTGGTTTTGGGGGTTTTTCTTTGGTTCCCCCTCCCCAAGCTTGCTCTCAACTTAGCTTTGATTGATTAAATGTCATGAGGGGACCAAACTGGATAAGCAGAAACTATCGAAACATCTTCCCAGGACACCCATCGCACCCGCTGCTCCGTCACTACGACTGCATCAGCCTTTTTTTTTACTATCAAACTGCTCTTCCTTGGTGCTAAGGGATGGAAATTATCAGAGCTGAATAGGAGAGGTGGCTGGTGGAGCCTGTGACCTCTCCAAAGAGAGCACGGGGGCTGTGTAATCCCACCACTTCCATCCCTGGAACCTCCCCTGTAAATTTATTAACTGGGGACACGAAGCCTTGTGGAATGATGCACAGTGCAGTTGTGTCTCTGACTGTGACAATTCCCTTCCCCAGGCTGAGCTCTCAAATCTTATTCCTTGCTTGTGGGAGCATCTCCGAGGGTGTCTTGGCATCTGCTGGGTCACGGAGGGCAGGGGATTTGCAGTGCTTGCTCTGAGCTGCTGTTACCAGGCGCGTGCTGTGATCTTCTCTCATAGGGATGGCAACAAACGGGCACTGGAGAAAGGTATCCTGGACTGAAATCCCCAGCTAGAACTTTAATTACGCTTTCATAAAGAGCTTGAGCCGGAACGAGGATGCGATTGTTTCCCCAGGGGCTGAAGGAGCGCTGGGACTAACTCATTAGCGTGGGATTGAGACGGTACGCGGTGGCCTCCCCACCCGCGCTTTCGGTAAATGAGTCTCGCAGCTCTCGGATGCTCAGCACCTTCTTCTCAGACCAAAAACTGATCCATGTAACTTCCAAAAATGCACTGGAAGGGGAAAAAAACTGTATCCAATTGCACCGATTTCATAAGCCTTTTTGCTCTTGTGTGACTCCACAAATCGCTTTTGATTCAAACGTTAAGATCTGACGAGCCAACAGACCTTAACGAAACATCTTCTCTTCCCCCTCCTCTTTTCCTTCCAGTTCCTTTCAAAACTTGAGAAATGCCTGTGTGGGGAGAGTGGGAAGTAATTAATTTGGGAAGAGCTTTCTGCTGCCCCTCCACTGCTGGTTCAGGATGCGGTGGTTGCTCAAGGGTTTGATTTCTCTATTCTGCATCAGTCCCCCTCCCTGGTCCTGCAGCATCCCTGCCTCTTGGTGTAGGGGATGAGTGACCCTGTGGGTGAAGGATAAGATGAGGAAGAGGAGTGCAAAGGAAGGGCAGATGCTGTGGTTTTTAGAAGGGCGAGCAATGTGTCTGGTTATTTGGTGTGGTGGTTTATCACAGGGTGCTGGTCCTACCTCTGGAGCTGGGGTGTGCTCGTAGCAATGGCTTTGGCAGTTCATTAAGCGTCTCTGCATTGCTGTTGCTCAGCCTGTGGATGGCATTAGTTGCTTTGCATGTTCCAGTGCCACTGCCATTATCTCCTAATAACATGTGCGTTAATTACTAAGCCAGCTTGCTTATTCTACACCTTTAAATGATAACCCTGCCATACATCTTGCTTAATATACGAAGCCCTGGTGTGCAGACATGGTTTATTAGGGGTGTTTTTAGCTCATCCCTTACGACTGTTGTGTCTTAAACTGCTGTGGTGACAGGCAGGAGTATCACGGGCAAGGGTTTGGGGAGAAACTGCTGTTGGGAAAGGGGGCTTGACTATCAGAGAGAGGGATGAGCTACCAGACCCTCCTCAGGTACAAAGTGAAGGGTTTCTGCTGAGATGGGGTGGCAGTCTGGGGCCAGCCAAGCTCCCTTGGTATTGTGGGAGACCTGCTAAGTCTCGTTGGTATGTGTCAACCTCAGTGTCAATGGAAGAAGCTCTTCTTCCAGCCCTCAGCATCAGCAGCTCATTTCATTGTGCCCACCTTCAGCTCAACAAGGAGGTCTCTGGCCATCACTTTTACCAGCAATGGTGCTGTGCTTTAGGTAGGAGCTGGGCTGACCTCTCCTAGAGTTATTTCACAGATACCTGAGGGCCAACAGCTTCAACTCTTTTTGCTTTAGACCCAACATGAATGCAGATAAACCTCTATGTCCTACAGCAGAATCCACAAAGCTGGGTCCTTAATCCCTTCTTGTTTTGTCCCTCTCCCCAAATAAAAATGGTTGTGCAAATTTGCAAAGAAAATTTACCTGTCCAAGGTCCCAGATAAAACTGCAGAGTGGTTCTCCCAAGAACATGTAAGATAACATCCCCTTGCAGCAGGACTGTCCTGTTTCCCAGGAAGGTTGGTGGCTCAGCGATGGTTTCATTGTCACATGAACCTTGCAAGTTGGTTTTTGTCTTCTGGTGCTCATGTCCATCCTTTGAGCCCCACGGGAGGTGAAGACTTCCAAGTTAAAGGTAATGAGAGAATAGAGACATTAGGCAATGAGAACTGCTGCCTGGACCCCCAGCCCTCTTGCTCCCTGCACATCTCCTGCCGGAGCACCAGATGGGATTTAATCAGGACTGCTGCAGCGCCGGAGGGATATTAAGAGACATCTAGTTCTAGAAGAGAGAAGATTATC
Source organism: Gallinula chloropus (assembly GCF_964237585.1). Taxonomy (NCBI): domain Eukaryota; kingdom Metazoa; phylum Chordata; class Aves; order Gruiformes; family Rallidae; genus Gallinula; species Gallinula chloropus. Next base: position 4,901,123 of record NC_140109.1, on the reverse strand, counting down.
CAGGGTTTATTTCCAGCTGATAGCACTCTGCCCTTCCATAACACCTTTTATCTGAGGGTCTCAGAGTTCTTTATGGCCTGCAGTTAATTAAGCTGCACATTGCCCCCTGGTGCCGTGGGTGAGAGCGGGGCTAAGCATCGGTGGAGGAGCAATTAGGAGAGATCCGGCTCTGGCAGGGAGATAAGATACATCATCTCCTGGCTCTTCTCTGCTATCCTATTTGCATGTTTATCTCTCCTGTGCAGGTGAGACAAAGTGAACCCCACGGTTGTACCACCTGCCCAAAGCCCTCACTTAGTGCTGCACAGGGATAAAAGCCTCACCAGTCCCCTTTTTTCCAGCCCCCACAATGTATACTGGGTGCCCAGATACATCAGTGGTGTATGATCCCAACTCCACCCTCAAAATTTCCCTCTTCTTTCCCACAGCTGGTTTTCCACACTGAACTTTCCACTGAGTTTTCCTCCTGCAAAAAAAAAAAAACCCAACCCTATCTCAAAGCCTTCCTTTGGTAGAAAATAACAAACAAAAACCCCCTTGCAGGCCTCCAGGGGAAAAAAACCCACCCCATTTTTTGCTGCCTCTCTTTACAGGGCCAGATTCCTCAACAGTTATTCCTCCCCACCCCCTGAGGATAAATAGCTGGGCCTGAGGTTTCCTTCCCTTCCTCTTTCCTCCTTCTTTACTTTCCCCCTAACTAAGAACGGGGAAGCTCGAAAATCCTCTTTGAAGTCACACTGTACGAAGAGGATTTATCCATGTCCACTTAAATATTCATGACAGCTTGCATCCCTGTTCAAAAAGACACTTGTTTATTTAGATAAGATTTAATTTATTCATAATTTACCTAAATTTGCAGGAGCGTGCATGTACATTTTAGCTTATAAGCAGCGTGATACATAAAACATTATTGAGGCATGCAAATTACACCACTACGGCATTTGAAACTGCCTGCTTGTTTTAGGCAGATAACTAATTTCTTACCCTGAGTAGAGACACAAACACAATTGCATGGGCTTGTTGCCTGGGATTCGGTGACTCTGAATTGCTCTTCCCTTAATGGATGAGGCGCGGGGTTTGTTGTGGGGTCTGTGGTAGACCCAGCTGTTCTTGATGTGTGAACCGTAGTAATGCTGAAGCACTTTGGTTGGTGGTGGTTTCGTAGGGCTCATCCCCCAGGGGATGATGACACACGACTCAATTCGGGTTTGCTGGATGAGTTGCTGTTTGTTTCTCTCTCTGGGATGGGGATTTGTCTCACCAGTGCCTGAGGAGAGGGGGATGGTGGAACCAGTAGACATCCCCACTCTTAATGCCATTGATCTGGCGGTGTGGGATCTGCTCTTGCTGTGCATCAACCTTGTTCACATGCATAGTGGAGTCACTTCCCCCTAATCAATCTCAGCAGCCCTCATGGCAATGCAGATGTTTGTTGTGTTCCTTAGGGCAGCCCCTAACCCCAAACCACCCCCTTTTCCACTTGCTTCCAGGGTAGGTTTAGGTTAGACCTTAGGAAGAAGTTCTTCACTCCAAGGGTGGGGAGACACTGACCCAGGTTGCTTAGGGAGGCGGTGGATGCCCCGTCCCTGGAGATGGGAGCTTGATGGGGCTCTGAGCAACCTGACCTAATGAAGATGTCCCTGCTCACTGCAGGGGTGGGACTTAGATGGGCTTTGAAGGTCCCTTCCCACCTAACGTATTGGATGATTCTATGAGTAATCACACAAATTAGCATCCAGACAGGCACTGCTTTAGCACCACGATGAGTCTGGGTACTTAGGGACATGGTTTAGTAAGTAATAAAAGTGGTAGGGGGATGGTTGCACTAGATGAGCTTGGAGGTCTTTTCCAACCTTAACGAATCTGTGATTCTGTGTGACTCTCAGTGCTGTTAAAGAGTTGTTTCTAACAGGTTTCAGTCGGGAAGCAGATGCTTGCAGTTGTACCTGTGAAGTCTAGGGTCTGTGCATATGAAGCTTGTATAAGGAGATATCTCAGGGACTTGAGATATCTCAAATTCCCTTGTGTAGGGCTGTGTTACCCTGCAGCCTGTTACTGGGATTGCCTCCCACGTTCTACCAGGTTCTGCTTTTCCTTGCCTGTGCCAAACTGTAACTGCTTGAGTGGGATTTTCCATGGCCAGGCGTCCTCCCTAGGCTCGTAGGCTTTGTGTGCTTGTTCTGCGTGGTGGGGTGGAAGAGAGGGATGGGGATAGCAAAGCTGTTTGGTCCTTTGGGATTTTCCAATCTGGAACCACAGCCCACGTTTTCAATCATTTCCAAGATTGAGGCTAATGGGGAAAATGCATCTTCTCTTGTTTTGCCTGAAGGGAGAAAAATGACCTGTGAGTAGCTCCAGAGGCTGAGAACTTCAGGACAGTGCTTCTTGATGGGTGTCATGAAGATGTCTTTCAACCCTTGGAAAAAGAGTCTCTTCCCTGTATTTGTTACCAGAAAAGTTGGTGAAGGTCTTTGTGGTACCACATCAGGCATAGTGTTGATTGTGTGATGTGCTACAGGTTGATGGGTTAGATAGAAACTGGCTGGATCTGCCTGGAATGCAGTTTGTCCTGGCTGCATCCCCCATGTCCCTTGTCTTCAAAGCCTTTAAACCAGACTAGGGTCTGCTTTCTTCCCATAGCACCTGCTGGGTCGTGCAGCAAGGAGGGAGGCAGCTATGCCCAAGTCTGGATTGTATTTGCAAGATGAGAGACTTTTAATTACAGAGCCTTAATTACGTGATCGCAGCTTATTTGGCTTTTCTGCAGGACTGTGCCCTCACTGTGTGGACAATATTCACTTAATGAGTTGCTCGACTCGGGTGCTGCAGGGCTGAGCATTGTAAGAAAGCCCAGGAGAGAACAAATAACCCTGTCTTGAAATAACAAGCAGCAAAACAAGGCTTGGGCAAAGGAGAAACCGTGATGTTAAAGCAGCTCTACCTATTTTTATTAATTTTAGGGGTTTTTTTTCAGTTAGGTTTTGACCCACATCCTCATGTTAATGCTTTTTGTGACCACAGAATCACAAGGCTGGAAAAGACCTTTGAGATCATCATGTCCAACTGTTTCCATCCTGTGCTGAACCATATCTCTAAGCACCTCATCTAGCCATCTTTTAAAAACACCCAGGGTTGGTGATTCAGCCTTCTCCCTGGGCAGCCTGGTCCAGTGCCTGGTAACCCTTTCAGGGAAGAACTTTTCCCTCACGTCTGATCTGACCCTGCCCTGGTGCAGCTTGAGCCCATTGCCCCTTGTCCCATCTCCTGTCCCCTGGCTAGAAGAGACCTTCGCCCACCTCTCTGCACCCTCCTGGCAGGGCAGGGGAGGTGGGGAGAAGGTCTCCCCTCAGCCTCCTCTTCTCCAGGCTCAACACCCCCAGCTCCCTCAGCCGCTCCTCAGAGGATTTTCCCTCCAGCCCCTTCCCCAGCCTGGTTGCTCTTCTCTGGACTCACTCCAGGACCTCCATGTCCTTCTGATGGTGAGGAGCCCAGAACTGCACCCAGCACTCAAGGTGCGAAGAGAATAAGCCATTGATCAGAGCTAATAAATAAATAAATAATCTCACCTTCCCCCACCACCTGTAGATGGATCAGGGAGAAAATATTGAACTGGGCTCTCCTGGCTCCTGTGCAATTGATGCAATTTATTTTCAATTTGTCAAACGTGGCATTGGAGCAGCAATTGGTTTTGGTGATTTATTAGGAATTTTCTAAGCAGGGCACTCTGTCATTGGAGTTACTTCACCTGTGTCCTGGTAGATTTTTGTCTCTCCAAGCTCGAGCTGTGAACTCGAGAAGGTGAGTTTTCTTTTCTTTCTATTTTTTTTTTAAATCAGAAAAGGAAAACTAAGCTGAAAAAGGGGGGAAATACAGCAGCATTGACATATTTTAAACATGATGGCAGGATCGGCTGTTTAAATTGCCTGTGTGAATTGATTTAAAACATGTTGGTAGGCATCTCTATTTCATTAACTGTCTTTCTCCTGCACTCCAGTCACTGGAGTCATTGCCTCTTATTATCTTCTAGGCTCATGATATCCAGCCACATGGTTATTTTAGTTATTACTATCTGTATACAGAAAATATAAGAGGCAATTTTGGGACAGAAGCAGCTTGGGAGGGGTGTGGGGATAGTGAAAGAAATATTCCTGCTTTGAAATAAAGCTTGGGGATCCTATCTGTGTCCTCGCAGATGTGCAAGATCTTGTCCCTCCAATACATGGGGACCACTGATGCTCCCCGTAAATAACAGATATGATGTGAAAAGGTGCATGTGATGGATGTAGTGAGGGTTACAGGTCTGCCTGGTGGAAAAAAAGAGTAAAGCTTTTCGGGATGTCTCTGTAACCCAGAATCTAGACATTTCCATCACTTCTTTTCAGACCAAAGGGAAAAGAGAGAGAGAGAGAGAGTTCTAGATAATTTTCACAGTTTCAGAAACGCTGTAGCTTACAATATTTTTTTTCCCCAGCACTCTGCAGAGTCATTAGCTCGCTTACAGCACTTAAAAGAGAAATGTGGTGCTTAGGAGACTTAGCTTCTGTTTGCTGTCTTTACCACCAACTAATTGGTTGGATAACGAGCAAATATTTTTCCTCTGTTCCTCAATTTCCCAGCTTTTTGACTTGCAAGTAGGAAGAGAAAAAGCTGCTGGTGGTTGGCAAGACAGCAAAGGGAAGTGCGTGGTGCTGAGGGGACCAGAGATGTGACTGCAGTTCATGCTCTCCCCTCTGTTGGTGCCTCTTCTCCTTTGTATTTGCATCCTATAGGCTCGGTTTTACTCATCCTATGGACTTTGGGAGCAGGTGCCTGGTGGGGAAGGGGGAGAAGCTATACAGGAGTTGGGGAGGGGGCTGCGTGGGAGGAACGGTTAAAGTTTGGAGACAGAACAAAGCATCGAGGAGGCTTGGTAAGAGCACTCCAACCAGCCTATTATCAGGGCAGCCGGGAAGGGACAAGACAGCTCCTGGCTGCATGTACAAGCGTTACCTTGGTTTAAGGGCAGGGTTTGTTGCTGTAGACTCTGGTTTCCTTGCTTTTGGCTGGGTTTAATTCAGGCCTGAACAAAGCGTGCTGGGTGTATCGCATGAGGATGCTATTCAGGCAGCTCCCGGTTAGAAAGCGATGGCGCTCCACACGCACCGGCACAATGGAGTAACACTCGTGGTCTTAAATAAAGCACGTTGTAAAGGCTCTGGGTGATTGAAAGCATGGACATCCCGAGCACTGGGGAGGAGAATAGAGAGCTGACCTGACAAGTGAGAGCTGACCTCCACAAGGAATTGATCCATGGCGCTGGGGGGATGCTCTTGCCGTAAACAGCAAAGCTGTTCAGTCTGGGAGCATCAGGTTGGTGCCACCTGCCCGCCCTCACACACGGGTTTGAAGGAGCACATTGCATGCTGGTTAGCTTTATCCCATCATTTCAGTGTGTCTGCCTGAAATATTTGGGATAGCTTCCTTTGTACAAAGGGCATACCTAGCTTTTTGGGTCTGTAGGGCTGGTTCAAAGCTGTGGGACCACAGATAATCACTCTGCTCAGAGAGTTGGTTGCTGCTTGCTGCCGTGCCGAGTGTCTCAGATGTGCTGGGTGATGGTGTTTTTCAACATCTGTTTTCCTTTAAAACTCCCAAGCTGCTGCTTTTTTCTTTCTTTCTTTCTTTTTTTCTCTTTTTTGCATGCAGCTTTTGGTAGGGATGCTGCCTTGTACTTACTGGGTGATGGGATGGGATGTGCTAGTCTCCAGCCCAAACAAAGCGAACCCAAAAATGTTATTAATGAAGATTTGCAGCTGCTCCTGGGACTTGGCAACTGCCTGCAAAAGCTGGTGACAGGATTCATCTCATGAAGCATACCCGTGATAAATATCAAGTGGGAGTGATTAGCAAGAGGTGGTTAATTCATGAGCGGGTTTTGTCTGTTGTCTGGGGAATAATTTGGTTTCCAGTGGCATCAGGATGTATTATTTTTCCCCCCTCTCCCACAACCTCCCAAAGATGCTGCAGAGCAACTGTGGCAGCTCTTCACCTCATTTACAAGCCAAGGTTATCAGCCCTAGGAAGGAGAAAAGGACCTGAAAAGCTGGGACACGGTCAGGAAGGAGGAGAGGGAAGGGTTAAATACAGACACGTTGGGTTTTTGTGGGTTGCTTTGGGTTGTGGGGGTTTTTTTTGCAGGTGAAGGCAGCAGTGATAGTTATGGCAGATAATAACCCTGCTCCATCTGGGCTGAAGAGATTTGCTAATTGAGGCAGGACTCATTTCCCGTGGGAGAAATAGCCTCCCTATTTTCAGGGCATTAACTGGCCCTGATTGCGAGGGGCAGGGGCAGGCGGTCCCCTTGGAGATGCTCCTCGCCTCATCCCAAGACCAGTCTAGCCAGAAGAGCAGCAACTATTTTCCTCCTATTTTCATCCAGCCCCAGCGCTTTCTGTCTCCGCCGTGACACGGGCTTGGCAAGGGAAAGGGAGGGGTAGAGAAGGGTTGGTGTGGGGTGGGGGGGGGGAGAGAACAGGAATGAAATGGTTTCATTTCCATTTCCAAAGCTGTGTCTCGGCTCCCAAAGAGTAGGAGCACAGAACTGATGCTCAGGGAGCTGCCTCTGACAGCTCGATGCCGTGGGGGGAAACCTGGGCTTCCATTTCCAGCCCTGTCCCCCGCGGGCAGAGCGAACCCAGCCGAGAAGTTCACGGGGGGATCAGCAGGGGAGAAGGAAAACAATTTGATCAAGGGGCCCTGGAGTCAGGCACATGGAGCAACTGTTCTGGTGGGGTTTTCAGCTTTAATCAGTGTCAAGTTGATTTTATTTTTAGAGAAGTGATGATATTAAAAATAAAAAGGGGTGTGTGTGTGTGAAGCACCTACAGGTATATGGGGCAGAGCCCCATCAGCTATTCAGCTGGTCCTTCCTAAAATGCTCACAGCTTTTTGGAGCTAATGACATGAGAAGTGTGATGTGGGGGGTTGCAGGTGCAGTGTTTTTACCTTGTGTAGCCACGCATGTCAAACCCACCAGCAGTATTTGTCTGGTTTGTAACATCCCAGGGGGGAAGAATGGATCATTTCATGCCATGACTGGTGTTGGGGAATTGATCATTTCATGCCATGACTGGTGTAGCTTTTCATAGAATCATTAAAGTTGGAAAAGACCTCCAAGGTCATCTAGTCCAACCGTCCCCATACCACCTATATTACTTGCTAAGTACCTCATCCAGCCTTTCCTTGAACACCCCGAGGGACGGTGACTCCACCACCTCCCTGGGCAACCTGTTCCAATGTCCAATCACTCTTTCTCCTCGTTTCTAACCTGAACCTCTCCTGGTGCAACTTGCAGCCATTCCTTCTCATCCTATTGCTAGTTATCTGCGAGAAGAGGCTGACCCCAGCTCACCACAACCTACTTTCAGTTAGCTGTAAAGAGAAATAAGGTCTCCCCTGAGCCTCCTCTTCTCCAGGCTGAACAGTCCCAGTTTTCTCAGCCACTCCTCATAAGAATTGTGTTCCAGCCCCTTCCCCAGCTTCGATGCCCTTCTCTGAACATGCTCCAGGACCTCAATGTCTTGTAGTGAGTGGCCCAAAACTGAATCAAGTATTCAAGGTGTGGCCTCACCAGAGCTGAGCACAGGGGGATGATCACCTGCCTGGTCCTGCTGACTACACTCTTCCTGACACAAGCCAAGTGCCTTTGGCCTTCTTGGCCACCTGGGCACACTGCTAGCTCATGGTCAGCCAGGTGTCAAACTAGGTCTGTACAGCTTTCCAACCACCCTGCCCCAAGCCTGTAGCATTGCCTGGGGTTGTTATGACCAAAGTGCAGGACCTGGCACTAAGCCACGTTGAACTCCCAGGGAAAGCTGCTTCATTATGTCGGTATGTTGGCACTGGACTTACTGCCAGACCAGCAACAAGAATCAATGATGGAGCTGCCTCTGTGTCCTGTTGCTGCCCATGGCAGTAGGTCTTTATAAGAAAGATGGAAGGAGATCCTGCAGTAGGTTGTGTGAGGGCCATCTACCCTCCAGACATGTTCTGTCTCAACTCTTGGTCACTAGAAACTGCTTTTAGACCCAAACCCTGAAGTTTTTACTGTCTGTCCCCAACCTGTTCCTCCTTGTTATCAGCTGCCCTCGCTCACCCTCATCACCCACAAAAGCCTTCTTTACTTTCCAAAACCACCTAAAGTCACATTCCTGCTGATGCACACGCTGCTGGAAATAAGCCTGTGTTTTGGGGAGAAGCATCCCCTTTCTGTAGGCAGTGAATGGAGACTGTCTCCAGATGTGTCCCTTGGGTTATCAAAACTTCTTTTCATCTCCACAGAGAAAAATCAGGAAAACCCATGGGGTGGCAGACGGTTGCCTGGAGAAATACTGCTCCCTTCATCTGATTTCGCTCAGCCCCAAATGCTTCCCTGGCAACGATGGCCATATATATATATATATTTGTATCAATAGATGTGATCTTCATATATCTTTTTCTTTTTGGTGATCAATGTGGAGGAAGGATGAAAGTTCACTTCTTTCCATGCTGAGGAATGGGAAAACAAAAGGGGGTTCAAACTTTTTTGACGTTTTCCCTTTCTTCTGAGTGAAATGTAGTAGGAAAATAAGAAAATAAAAATTCCAGCAAGGACTGCAGCTGCCCGAGGGGTTTAGGGATGGGTTTTTTTTCAGCCTAGTCTCAGTAAGGGTTTGTTTTTACCTCCCAAGCCAGGAAGGTGAGATGAAACACTGATGCTTGATGGTGCCTAGGCAGCCCTGTCTTTTAGCACTCAGCTGCAGCCAGCAGCGAAGAGGTCAAGTCACACGATGCCGTCTCCTCTCCCAGCCTCGAGTCAGGGAGAACAATGAATTTCCATAATTTTACTCAGAGTGTGAAAAAGCGCCTTTGTTGCAGAGCCTGTGCTCTTCTCACAGAGACAATGAGCCTGTGCGGTGTAATTGTGACCCTGCGCTGGCAGAAATGCCAGTGAGGTTTAATGAAGAATCCTAAGCAGGGAAACAAAAAATACCCACCAACCCCCAACGTTAATGCTTGCTCACAAGCCTGCAGAGGTGAGCAGTTCCTCTTGTTAGAAGAATAGGTAAAAATTGGCCCATAGAGCTCTTATCCTACCTCAATTAATCAAGATAATAATCCGCTTGCGTTGAGCCGCCTTTGCCTCGCTACCTCCTGTGACCTCCTTGAATTTTGTGGCATCGGTGGTGACGCAATCATCTGAGTCCTGTGCCCAGGTCTTTGCTGAAAAACAGGAGAGGATGACCACAGCTTCATGGTCATCCTAGCCAGTTGACAGTGGTGGTGGTGGTGGTGAGCAAGTAGAGGCTCCTAAGTGGAGCCACAGGTGATTTGGCGTGATCTTGGCAATCAACAGCTTATTCATCCCAGCTTCGAGTGTCATGCTCTAGTAACCAGGCAGTTCTTGTTGCTCATCTAGAAATCCCAATCGAATGCCTTCATTATCGCACAGCAGTGTTTCCTTTGTGGATAACAAGTCATACTGCGAGCATTAATGTAGCGTCGTATGGATTTGTGTTGTGGGATTGTTGTAAGCTCTGATTGAAGCTTTTCCTGTGATTAGGGTATTTATTCAGGTGTGAGAGAGGGGAGTCTCCATTGTCTAGTAAGATCTGAGTTTGCCGTGCGTCTCTGAGGGGTGTTAACTTACAGAGCCAAGTTAATAAGTTGCAGGCATGAGATGGGTGTTTTCCTTTATATCCCATCTTATGCCCATCACTAGTGTCACTGTTGTCTCAATGGAGACGCCACCTGTACGGGAAACCATAATCTAGATGTTCTCTGGGATTTGAGTGGCTATCTAAAGGGGGTTGTGGTTTGAGTGGTTATCTAAAGGGGGTTGTGATTGGGGTTTGAGAGGCTGTCTGAAGGGGGTTGTGCTTGGAGCATCATCCTCTCTGCGGGGCATGGGTGTCTTTCTGCAGAGGTGGGCAGCAAGAACAAGAAAGCGCTCTGGGGATAGGAGAAAGGGTCTGGTCTTGTTGTATGGAAGAAACAGGATGTTAGGCGGGGTAAGGGCTTCTGGGCCAGCAGCTTGCAGGAGTTGAGAGGTCAAAGTTGCTCCGTCCTAGCTGAAAACTGCAATGCTTTCATTCCTTGAAGAGATCCGTTGTGATTCCTTAATTGGGATGAATGTGTAATTGAAGGAGAGGCTGGCAGCACGATCTATCAATTCTACCAATGAAAAATGATAGGAAGTGGCATCCTCCCACTATCTGGCAGCCTCCCAGCCTCCTCCGCTGCACACCTCATTATCCTCTTTGACTGCTTCATCTGGATAGTGTTCATCCTTAATGATGGCGGAGTGATACTAGGTTTCTGCAGTGTTATTTGATTATTACCTCACCGTTCCCATTCTTCCTGGAATGACAATGGGGCATTTTTCCAAAATGTCACTGGTAGATCTAGACCAATGGTTGCAAGATGAGGAAAAAGAATGTCCACACTTCCAGGCCTTCCCTGGTGTGTGTACCATTCCAAATTCCTCCTTCCCATCAGTGTTTGTGGCCAGACTGCTTGTTTTCTTGGCTCCAGGAGAAGTTTTAGCTGTGGTGACAATAGGAGGAGGGTGCTGAGTCCTGCCAGGGAGCTGTGGAGCTCAGCTGTGGGTTAGGCAGCAAGCTGGGATGCATAATAAAATGGGCAAAGCTTGATGTTACATACGGTACAATTGTCCTGCAGGCAGCGGAGGGTATAAAACCTGTTCCTTCTCACCTATGTCTTTATGTAGTATCTCTGAGGCTGTTCCCGACCCTGTGAGATGTCCTTGTGGGTCTTCTTTCTTGTACCTTGCACCTGACTCTCTCATTTTCTTCATCATCAGGCGTTTCAGATGCTCACCATTAGTATTACCCTCATGGACTGGTCTTTGTCAAACACTCCCCTTCCATGTGAGAGGTGCATGCCAATTCGTCCACTGAATCAAGTAATCTCTTCAAAGACTTCTAACAAGTTAATAAGGATTGATCTGCTTTTCATGAGATCACGTTGACTGTTCTTAATGAACCTGGGTGTTTTCAACCCTTTCCTTCCCCTTAGAAATCAGTTTCCAAGTAAATACTCTTCTTCCAGTTGATGGGCAGCTGCTTCTTTCTATGTATCTCCAGCACACATTAAGATTTTGATTGAAGGATGCACCCCTCCAGCTTTCATCACGGTCACACGTGTGGTTTTGGAGGGGCTGTTTAAGTTTAGCAAAAGCTCACACTTGGTCCTAAATAAAGATGGATTTAATTACAACTTGTCTTGTTTCATTGAGGGATGGCCTGGAAAAAGCAGGTTCAGGCCTGAGTTTTCTGAAGGGTACATCAGATGTAGTTGCTAGCCATCTGAAACCAGCCAGATCTTGGTTTTCTTCTGGAGAGGCTAAGCCTCCAACAGTGTAAGTAAAGAGCATTACAAGATGAGTGCTGAGAGCAGTGAAAGCAGTGACTTTGCCCACAAAAAGTCCCATCGCCGCTAGCAACTTTGATAATCCACCCTGCTGTCCGAAGCAGCGCTGGGAAGGAGATGTCAGAGTAATGGGGTCTTTGAGGGATCACGGGATCTTCTTGTAGAAACATGGGAATATTTGTACCCTCTGTTCCCCGACTTACCCGTTTTAAGGGAAATCTGTCAGTCCGAAGTCCTGCTTTGTCATTGCTTCCCATTGGCTAAATCCCTCGCGCCAGCGTTACCGCCTGGGCCTTAACGTTTCACATCAGTTTTAAGTTTCCCCTAAGCTTTTATTGACCATTTCTTCTGCTAGCGACTCACTCCCTAATTCCTCGTCTCCTCTCCCCGGGGGTCTGATCCCTGACTTAAGCAAATCCTCATCCTCTTCATTTGCCGACACAGATGCAGAAGTAAATATTGTAAGTGCCGGTGTCAGCTTCTTATCCTCCTCTGCCTCCAATTTCCCTCTGTCACTCTTATCTGCAGTGTATCCACTTATCTCCTGTGTGTATATAACAGTCTTTTTTTTTGGTAAAAGCCAGGAGATTCTCCATCACTAACTGTCTTTGCTCCTTTAATTACATACTTGTGTGTTTACCTTCCTGAACCCGTGCCCTCACTTCTAACGCGTCCCTACTTCTAAGCGGGTGAGTTTACTTTGTACGCCGCCGCTTTGATTAAAAGATAGGGATGTGCCCAAAATCCTGTGTTATGAAAACTCAAAAACCCCCCACCTCAGGCTGTTTGAAGCTGAAATCCTGGATCCAGCCAATGTGTTTGTCCCCACTTCGAATGCCCCAAGGTGTATAGAACGTGTCACCTGTTATATGCCAAATCAAGAGTGTTTCACGTCATTGTGTCTCAATTTCCCTGCAGAAGTGGGAGCTGAGTTGCCCTTTCTGTTGAGATATATGTCGTTGTAGGGATGCAGGAGTATTTTGGGAGGGACTATCTATACCTATAGGACATGTATAGTTCATGCCAGCAAAACCCCCAAAACATTTGGGAGCATCTCGCCCACGTCTCTGGTAGATGGTCTACGCTTGTACTAACATCTGATCCACCCCAAGCCTCGTGATTTGTGGTCTGAGCATTACTCACGCTATAACCTGGTTAGGAATCGATATTTCACCTGCAAATGCCACATAATAGTGTTTATTACATAACAATTCCCATCAGGAAAATGTCGTCTTCTATGATGTACAGCACTAGTAAACGTTGGCGTAGCGCAAGGGCTCTGCTTTTTTTTGCAAGATGCGGCAGTTTGTAATTTCAAGATCAATGTGATGATGTGTTTTTTGAATTTTAATGAATAAACTACACTGGTGTTTGTTGTTTACCTGCTTTTCTGATTTTCTAACAAGTGGCTCTAGTGATAATTACTGAAATTCTGTAGTTGCAGAAGGAGGAGGGAGGCCGGGGAAGGGGGGGGAAACCTGGATCCTTCATAACTATCCAACTGGGCAATTATCTCCATACTGTATGTGCTGCTTTTCTATAAATGTTGAAATTCAGTAATTACCACTAGAGTCAGCCGTGACATTTCGAAAGCAGATACATAACAAATAGGGATGCCATGGAGTCATTAAAATTCAGATATCAAAACAGCTCTCCCTATTCTTCTTTGCATGAGTCTATCTCTTTGTTTCGCGAAGAATTCAGTTGCCAATTAAATACCTTTTCTTTTCCTTCTTTTTTTTTTAATTCCCCCTCCCCCCTTTTCTCTTTTTCTTCTACAAATGAATTCTAATCTCCATGAAAGGAGCTGAATTGACAGTCATGACAGTTGGTGTATTAGGAAGAACCACGGGTGAATTTAGTCCTTCCTAAGGAACCCAACCAGCATCTCGCCAGCTTTGGAAATGGTGAGGTTGCATTGAAAATTTGGGAGGGGGTGGGAGGATGGTTTTTTACCCCTTGTCTCCTTCCAACACCATTTTTCCTCCTCATCCTGTAAGGAAAAAAAAACCCCACACCTCTTTTAAGGTTGCTAATAACTTCAGGAAGTCTTTTTTGCCTGTCCTGCTAGAGCTCTGATTTCATTGCCAAGAGGAATAGCTCAATTATTTCCCAAATTGTTATTCGCTCTGCGGTCTCGTAGCAATCTCTGACATCTGGCAGGTTTGGGTTTTGGTGTTTTTTGGGTTTGTTGTTGGGTTGTTTTTCTTTTTTTTAACAATGTTGTCTTGTTTACGGGTTTGACTCTTGGAAGACAGGATTTGATGCCTCCCAATCAGTCGCTAATGAAACGGAGGGATTGACAGCGTGGAATTGATCCTGCCTTTGTAATCCTGTAACAGCGAGACGTGTTTGTTTCTGAATCTGTCAGTGGGTTGTATGTAAACCAGGTGTGATGAGGAACCCGTGCGCTGAAAACAAGGAGAACAGTGGTTTCATAAACCTCACAAGGAGGAAAACCTGTAGGGTTTCTACGCCTCCTCTCTTCCCATATCTGAGTGCTGTTTGTGTGGGTTTTTTTCTGTGAATGTCTTCTTGAGATGGCAAGATGTATTTGTTCTGAGAGGGGGCAATGTAAGTGGAGGCAATCCTGGTCCTTAAGCACCATGAGCCTAAGTAATGGTAACAAAGGGGCACGGAGAGATCTGTGCTCCCTAAGACCCACACCTTTTGTCTTTCATGGCTTTACTCCACACTTTCTCTGTAGCCTGCCTGTAGCAAAGCTCTCCTCACCTCTTGGACAACACCCTGACCTCTCTATTTCGAGCAGATTATTTGTTTGCATCCTTCCCTCTACAAAATAATTCTACCGAGACCGAAAGATTTCATGTTGAGCTGTGCTGAAGGAGAAGCTGCTTTAGCTCGTACAATTTCAGGAGACCTCGAGTCCATCCTTTGGTTTATCCCTGTAGAGGACAGCTTGGATTACTCCTCCATCAGCACTTCTCTTGGGAGCAAAGCCTTCAGTGAGGCCCATTGAAGGATAGCTTGTCTAAGGTTTATTCTCAAGCCTGATGCATATGTGTTAAGGTGAATAGGAATTATCTTCACTTCAAGGAGAGATGAGGCCCTTGTGTTGACTACATTATCATTTATACTAACAAAAAGAGCTTAAAATGTTAGCATATTCTTTTGAAAACGGAGCTTTGCATCCTATTAAGAGGAAGGAAACACAACCCGCGGCGCATTATATTTCCAAGCGCCTGTCAAGAAACGCTTACGGCTGTCGCCTGCTTACTGAGCATCCAGCTCTAGGAATAAATTGGGAATCGCTACCCGTGTGCTGATCCCCCCTAACCAAGAGCCAGGAGACGCTGTTCAATTAAATCCAGCCAAACACAAATCTTGGGTCCGCGTTGGGAGAGAAACTCAGGGAATTGGGGGCTTGGGAGCTGTGAAAGCTTGCTCGGGTGGAAGATGTGTGAGTAGGAACACGGCTTCCATCCTGGTTTTTTGGGGGCGGGAGGGTTGGGAATTTGGGAGTTCCCCCATGGTGGATTTTGGCAGGGGGATTTCTAGCCTGGTGGAATAAAGAGCAACAGCAAACTTAATTTAACCTCTCCGCTGTGGATTTGGAGGGAAGAAAAGCAGTTAAACATGAAGCTTGCATCCTGCCATGGTATCAGATGGTTGATTTTGCATCCTGCCATGGTATCAGATGGTTGATTTTGGTGTAAGTTGAATGTCTTCTGTTCCAGGTCAATGAAAGTTTGCAATTGAAAGCTTGTAGGTTGCTTTGAGGTGTGTCCTGCAGTGGTATCAGATGGTTGATTAAGGTGTAAGCTGAAAGCTGATGGTTGATTCAGGAGTAAGCTGAAAGTCTTCGGTTCCAGGTGAATAAAAGTTTGCAATGCAAAGCTTGCAGGTTGCTTTGAGGTGTGTCCTATGCTAAAGTGGCTGTGGGGACAGTGCCTTCCAGTCCCTAAAGCTGCTCATCCATCCCCAGAGGAAGGCAAGGCATTCTGCCTGCCTCGCTGCAAGCAGAACCTTTGTTTTAAAGGAAAAAATGAGAGAAAACCTTTAACTCCAAACAGAAAATTCCCTCAGGAAGCCCTTCCCCAAGCAGGTCTATTGGAGATAAGCTGCGGCCGAGTAATGAGCTAACCTGAACTTTTAGCTCTGTTGTTGGTCTTTCTAGAACCAAAATCCACCTTGAGGGGAAGGGAATGAGATTGTGGAATGGTCTGAATAGAGGAGGTGCAGAGCTGCTTCATCAAGCTGCTGAGTCGGATGCTGTGATGAGGCAGTTGCAGTTGCATCCTCTGGTTCAGAAGGAAATCACTCGGGTACCCTTCACGCTCTTCATCATCTCTGCTGAGTTGCATGAGTTCCCCTATCAACTCAAGCTCCATTTTTTTGGCTGTGAGTGGGTGTTTTCATTCAGGTATCCTCAAAGAGCGGCTTTCCTGAGCTGGGAAACCAGAGGCTGTTTTTAAAAGACAACGTTTTTATCTCAGTAAAGGCCCCACAGGTAAATGTATGTGTATGATTGCCTGCTGATGAGCACGTCTGTACGATGAGATCCTCCAGTGTAGCTCTGTATCAGCCAACAGAATAGGGATTGTATACTGGGCACAGACATACCCTTCCAGAGCTCCAGCATTCACGAGCTACTGGAGATTAGGCAAGAAATGGCATCAGGGAAGAAATGACATCAGGCAGGCTTTGCTAACAGGCTTGGATGCATCTTTATTGGCATCTGTGTTAATCTCAGTGCAGGTCCATCCACGCTGACACGCACTGCGTCTGTCTCCACGAGCGCGAGCAGGTGAAATGAAGATGTCTTGCTGTCCTTTCTCATCAAGCGTGGTGCATCCAGGATCCCACTGATAGGCAGAGCACTGTTCCCTTCCCTGTCCACTTTGATTAATTTGGTGCCTTGTGTCTGGAGCCGGTGAATTTGTCTTGGTTTTGCTCTTCCCCTTCACGCAGAAGGTTGTCCCCCTGCTTTTAACCACAGTGCTGTTACAAAGCCTTACCCTGTCTAGGCTGGCCTGATGCGGTGGGACCGGCAGGAGATGATGTGCTAAGTCCCTTTGCATTACAGAGCAGAAACTCCAGCCGTGAATCCTCTTTACAAGACTCCAGAAACCTCTACTAACACCAACAGCACCGGCCGGAGAACCAGTTAAAGCGCAGCGCCTTCCAGGCACTTCAAACCCAGCGCTATCAGGAGGGCTTTGGCTTGCACAAAGTACTTTCAGCTATAGCACAGAGGAGGGAATAAAAGCTCAGCAACAGCAAAGTCCGTTGGAAAAGGTTTCTTGTGTGCGCCGTAAGATAATATATGGTAATGAGGACAGCACCGAGTTGCTGTAAGTTACAAGAACTTATCACTGCTCTCTGCTGTCGCGGCACATTCCCGGGATTCGGTCTCGCCAAAGCAGCGTGAATAGATTTATTTTGTATTGTTAGACTGTCAAGCCACTGCAGAGCAACAACTTCCAAATGATAACTTCTCCAGCGTGCAGAAGTTGTGAATTACATGCTTTTAGTCCCCGGCAAGCACACAGGGTGGGTTGACAGCTGCTCTGCAGAAGCCATTCTCCTCTTCCTCCCCCTCTATGCTTGCTGTGTATGGTCAGCAGCTCAGTGTTAGCTCCCTCCTACCCAGCCCCATGGGGCTGTTGGTAAGAATGATATCAATTTTATTTCAGAACGTGGAAGCGGAGAGGGACGCATTCCCTTACTGAACCCCAGTGATAGGTGGGACTAGTTCCAAGTTGGCTGAGGTTGGGATGGTTTGGGAATTGGGTTTGAAGAAGAGGAGGTGGCCTAGGGAAGGGGATGTGTTGTGATGGGACATCTCCTTTCCTTACTTGACTGATCAACACCTTTCTTCTGGGGTTTTGGTCCCTGGTGCTGTCCCCATCAATGGAGATTTGCATTTGTAGGTCTTGAGGGGTGACTTCAGCTCAGAAACCACCTAACTCTGTCTACCATAGCCGGGCCACATGGAAGACATATGGCCATGGGTGGTGTTTAATGTTGTTGGACATAGCTGAGGGTGACACCGTGAAGATGTACCCACCAAAGGTGCATCTTGGGTAGCTCAGCCCTTGCTCAGGCTGTGTGGGCACAGAGATAACTCCTGCAAGAGCAGGAGCTCCTCTTGCATGTGGAATAAAAGAGAAACACTGAGAATTGAACCCATGGAGATGAAACACATAAGGAAACTGGGAGGAGAGCCCAGGCTTTTGTATAATTGTTCTCAAGCTTTCCTTTAGTCCTGAAAAGGTAAAAATAATGGCTGGTCCTTGGTATTCATGGCTGAGTTGCCCTTTCCCCACCCCACCCCCATTTCCTTTGGCTCTTCTGAACACCCACAGTAGTTTATTTCTCCTTGCAGGGGGGGGTTGCACAGTTAGGTCTGATCTGCATATTCCTATTTCTTGATTAATATGATGATCAGGAAACTCCACAGGAAACTCGTATCCCAGCACTGCCTACGCGTACCCCACAGTATGGATATCTAAGGGCACTGGCTTGTAAACACAGAGCACCGTGCAATAGCATCCAGGCTGGAAAGTTTTGCTCATGGGGTTTTTGGGGTTTTGTTTTGGGTTTTTTTTTTAATATTCCAGCAGAGTTTGAGTGCTGTATCAAGGAACTTCTTTGAAAAGGAAATAAACCCATAAATTATAGCATAGTCTTTGCAGAGAGGCAAAAGGAATACAAGATTGCTTTAAACGTATCGTTTGCTGACCTTGACAGTTTACTTGTAACGTTATTCAAACATTTGGGTTTTTGCAGGGTGGTGTTCCTATTTATTTATTTAATAAGCTGCCAGCTTACAAATTGCAAAACTTTTGCAGCTCCTCTTATCTTCCGCAGAACCACTGAGATGGCAAAATATATTCTCTGTCTCAACAATTCAGCCTGTATTTGCATGAGGAAATTGGAAAGCAAGTTGTTTTTCTTCGTTTGCATGACAATACCCAGAGCGCAATACAATTCACCGTTTAATTTGTGATACTTAGCGGGTGAGAAGAATGGGCCCAGCAGTTTGGCTCAGTTTTGTTGCTGATGTCGGTCGCCCCGCCGTAATTAAAATTGATTTATAAGTAAAGGCAAAGAAATCTTAAACTACCTGTTTATTCAGCATATTGTCGACCTGCTGAGTACAATAGTTGGGGTCGCTGGGTTCAGATCTCCTACTGGAGACCTGAGCTGGAGTTTTGCTGAATTAAGTTTTCAGGATTGAGCTTCCAATTAGTCAAATATTTCCAAGCGGGTGATGGTGGATAATATCAGACCCAAAACTGGAGCAGACGGCCCCAATAGCAGCATCTGGACCTCTGCAGGCTTTTCAGAACCTGATTGAGGGAGCATGAACCAGCAGCCCATTGGGACATCCTTACCAGGAGGAGTAAAAATTACCTGCCAGGGGTGACTTAATCCTTGACCCCTGGTGTTATTTTGGCTACAGAGGTACATCTCTGCTGATAGCAGCTCAGGGCAGTTAAGGTGTGCTTGATTGGTTTGGGGATTCTCTTGAATGCAGGGAGAACTTGTGAAATAAAGCTCTGATGGAAGGCATCCCCATCTGGTTTGGTAGGGTTCTGTGTCGTGCTGCTGTTACTGAAGTGAAAAAGTTTCTCCTTACGTTCCCGTGGAACTTCCTCTGCTCCAGCTTGTACCCACTGCCCCTTGTCCTATCGCTGCCATCACTGAGAAGAGCCTGGCTCCATCCTCCTGACTCTTACCCTTTACATATTTATAAACATTAATAAGGTCACCCCTCAGTCTCCTCTTCTCCAAGCTAAAGAGGCCCAGCTCCCTCAGCCTCTCCTCATAAGGAAGGTCTCCCACTCCCTTCACCATCTTGGTGGCCCTGAGCTGGACTCTTCCAAGGAGTTCTGTGTCCTTCTTGAACTGAGGGGCCCAGAACTAGACCAAATATTTCAGGTGCTGTATCACCAGGGCAGAGCAGAGGGGGAGAAGGACCTCTCTTGACCTACTAACCACCCCCCTTCTAATATACCCAGGATGCCATTGGCCTTCTTAGCCAGGAGGGCACATTGCTGGCTTAGGGTCATCCTGCTGTCCCCCAGCACTCCCAAATCCATCTTCCACTATGTTGCTCTCCAGCAGGCCAGTCCGCAACCTGTACTGGTCCCTGGGGCTGTTCTTTCCCAGTTGCCAGACCCTCCACTTGCCCTTGTTCCATCTCATGACACTTCTCCCCTCCCAGCTCTCCAGCCTGTCTAAGCCTTGCTGGATGGCAGCACAGCCCTCTGGGGTGGCAGCCACCCCTCCCAGGGTTGTGTCATCAGCAAACTTGCTGACTGTTCACTCCATTCCCTCATCTAGGTCATCACTGAATACACTGAACAGCACAGGTCCCAGCACTGACCCCTGAGGGACTCCACTAGATCCAGGATCAAGCTAGAAAGATGGTTTAATGTTTCAGGTGGGGGTCTAAAAGGCTTGAGCTATGAAGGTTGTACTCCTGGATTTGTGTTCAGGGGATGGGTTATTTTTTTGTTGTGTGGTTTTGGGTTGGTTGGGGTTTTTTTTTTGGTCAATGGAGAGAAACATGATGATTTGTCTCGGCTGGAAATAGGCATTTGAGGAGACTTGCCTGCTAAAAGTGCTCATTTCTCTCTTTTGACTGTAAAAGAAATCTCAGGTGACTGATTCATTCTTCAGTGCCCGACTTGAGATATCTGTCCTGCTTGCTTCAAACAACTTTGAAGCTTTTCGGTGCTTTCTGTGTATTTTAAGAGGAATTGAATTTCCTGACTTTCACGTACGTCACTAGATTAATCCTCGAGCTGGAAGCAATCTGTTTCAAGTGAGGCAGCACGATTGTAATTATGAAGCTGTTGAGACAACAAGAAGTGTTTTGGACAACTGGTTTGGTCACGAAGGAGTTTTGAAAGGCAGATTTAGGCCGATGCCAAATAGGCTTTGAAAATCCCACTATTTACTCTTCAGAATATGTAGGAGCAGAGATTCTATGAGTAATCCCTGTACTTCTTCAGCACAAAGAAATATTAACATTAGATAGCGATCATCTGACTCTGTAAAAGAATAAATAAGGACAGAAGGATTGAATAGTTGGGGAAAACAGTGTAGCGAATGAAAATCCATGTCCCTCACTCTCTAAACATGTGGGCCAAGGTTAGAGAGAGGTTGAAGCATGGGACTTCTTTAAATATGGGTCGAGGAGGAGGAGGAGGAGCTCAAAGAAATACCTGTGCTCATCCTTAACTACTGCAATCACCTTGAGCACAATTTCTCCCTTGTGTTAGGGTGTTAGGGGCTGGAAGTTGTGGTCTTTTTGGGGAGGTGTGAAGCTTGTGATGTGAAAGGGGACAATATCAATAGAGCAGCTGAAAAACAAAACAGTTGGTCAGCGAGTAAGGCTCAGCGGTGCTGTCGTGAGGCTCATTAAAAAGTTTGTTAATAAAAGTTGCCCTAAAAGAATTCGATTTCTCCCACCCTAGTCTGGTTACTCCCAGTTGGACAGAAAGCAATCAGATGACTTCTAGCTTCCCATTAAAAACCAATCCGTAAGGATGTGAGAAGCAGTGGGACGTCACAGCCACCTCCTCCCTTCCCCCCTACCCGAGGGAGCTGGACTGGGGGTTGCTGCCCATCTGACCCAGCTCAAAAAGGGGAGCTCCCAATGGAGAGAAGAAGCCAAAAGTTTTTTGCATATCTGTGTTTGCCATTTCAGATATTTCAGGGGAGACCTGACTTTATAAAGCATTCATGAGCTCGGCCTCCCAGTATGCTGCCTTTCCCCCCCCTCCAGTTACAAGGAAATATTCAAATACTGCAAACAAATGTCAGTCTGTAGAATATTCATGAAGTCTTCTGTTCAAGTCGGTCCCCCAAGTTGCTGCTGGCTGGAATACATCAAGCTAATGCTGATTGCGTACATTTAGGGTTGAATAAAGATATTCCTCTAACTAAGCACAGAGCTGCTATTCTGAGTTTTGAGGCTCTGGGGTTTACAAAGGCTCAGCCGAGTCCCAGTGCTGGAGAGCTACTAATGGATGTTGTTTTTCTGTGTGCTTGACCATCTCTTGCTGTCAAGGGTGAAATTTATCTCTGCTGACTCTGGCCATGTTAAATTCCCATTGAAAGATTATTTTTAATCTGGGCTCCCCTCTTCAGCCAAGAACAGCAATCGCATCCCGAACCATGACAAGATGCTAACACTTTGAAACGCTGTGAAAACCTCATTTTAAACCCAAACTAAACCAAAGAAAAACCCCACCTGATGTAACCTCTTTCCTTTCAACCCACACAGACGTGTTGAAATGACATTTTATTTCAAAAGAAGCAAGTTGGTAAGAGAATTGCCAAGAAAAGGATGTGCTACCATTCTGAAAATTACTTTGGAAATAGTTTGGTCAGGTTGGAAATGAAAAGGAAAATGTTTAGACAAAAGAAAAAGAAAAGTTTAGCCCCCATTTTTCTTCCTGCTGCTTCTGGGTTTGGATAATTTACAGCACAGAGGTGAGAGAAGGGGACAACTTGATCGCAGGAGAGCAAAATTAGGATGGTGACAGTTAGGGTCTGGCCATTGGAGATGTGACAAAACCCAACGGGTGGAGGATGAAGCTTCTGAGCAAATTCAGGCTAGACAATCAGTGCTACCTTTAAGAGGGGGGCTAATTAGCACTCAGTGCAATGTGCCAGGGGTTGTGGTTGATTCTCTGTTGTTGGCAAAGTTTCAGTGGAAACCAGATGTTTTGCTAATGGCCTGGCATGGGTAGTTCAAGCCGGCACGGACACAGGGAAGCTATGAGGTCCAAATAGCTAATCATCACGATCCTGCAATGCCCAGAAACCTCTGGATGCCATCTCAGGTAGTTTGTGGACGTGGGTTTGTAGTAAGAGAACTGTGAAATACCTTTCTGAAGCAGCAGCCACTTGCTTTTTAGTAACCACCTTTAGCATGCGAAGCCGCAGGGAGAAATAATTACATCTAATAGAGACGGTGGGTTCCCGATGAAGATGTGCGGTGCCTGTACACAGCGTGCTCCTAATGAACAGAGATGTCGGGCTGCAATAATAGATGAGAAGGATTATATTCTCTGAGGTGTGTCGTGTTATTGCTCTGCCTTTTTGCTGGGCTGGCTGGAGACAGCAGGCTGCGGCTGGAGGCGGGTGTTGGATGGGGAAGACCAATGGGTTGATGGAAAAGAAGGGAATCCCATGCTGCTTTTAAGAGATGCTAATTAAAGGGTTTAATCTAGGTTTGTTTGCTAAGGGTCCCAAAGAGGCACCGAGGAGTGGCTGGGAGGGGAAGATGCCTTTGTTTGGCCACCGAGAGAGGAGATGGGGAGAAGGAGATCTCCTGGGTGCCTTTCCCTTGCCATCCCAGCCCAGCTCCCCCTCTTCCTCAGCTGCAGGACCGCTCTGCTTTCTGCAAGGCAGCTCTTTGCTCATGATACTGTGAGTGCTTTGCGTGACCGCCACTGAGTCTCGCTGAATTTGCACAGGGCTTTTTATGAGCTGATGTTCTTCAACCTCGCCAGAATAAAAGGCAGGGGGCCTTAAACCTTGCTCTTCCTTTTTCACTCCCTGTTAAAATTGCTGCATAAGGATATTTGAAGAAGTCATTGCCTCCCGTGGATATTAACACCTAATCTTCCCACCCCCCACCCCCCCTTCCTTTAATAAAAGTTGGCCATGAAAGCCAGTAGCTGAAAACAACAGTGTCCCATGCTGCTGGTGTCTTGCAACAGTATTTTTTCAGATCATAGCTCATAACCACAGTGAGAGCTCTCTGTGGAGGGACTGAGAAGTAACTTTCTGTTTATTGCCATTTACCTTCAGCTGTAATGTATTTAAGGAGGAAAATTGCCACTTACACTTGCAAAGCAAATTGGCTTGCGCCTCGGTAATAGCTTTGTAGTGTCTGTCGAGGAAAGGTCATCCTGGAGACTTCTGCACAACTTAGTTTCCATGGCCAGGAGGGAAATCACACAATCACAGAATGGTTACAGTTGGAAAAGACCTTCAAGATCATCGAGTCCAACCATCTATCCAGCCCTACTAGGTCCAACACCAGACTGTGTCGCTGCGTACAACATCTACTACTGTTTATATCGGTAAATCCCATGGCCCCAGGCTGGGGCTGTATACAAAGACATTGGCACCGCAGCACTCAGGCTCACCAGCTTTCTACATTGCTGAGATTTGTCCTCAGAGTCTCCCCATTGGAGCAGGACCCCCACAAAGTGAAGACCCTCAACGTGGGTCAGGCAGAGACCCGGTGGGCTGCATTATTTTTTTTTGGTGGATGCCATCATCATGCCGCTTCCTGCTGTGAAAAGGGCTCCTGTTCCCTTTTAATGTTATTAGCCATCACCTTGGCAACAAATATAGATGTTGTGTTTGCAGTAGCACCGTTTCACAGGTCCCCGAGGAGTCTTTACCCTTGAGTGCATTTAGTTGATAGCGAAACCGAAGCGAACGTAAAACAAGCAGGTTGGAAAAGAGGCAGTGGCCTTTCTCGCTCCAGTCGGGCTCCAGAAGTGCAAATTATCAGGTCGGGTAATGTAGCTGACTGTCATCCTGTGTGTAAATCTCACCCATTTATCTGTCCTCACAACTGTAAAGCAAGCAGCGTTGCCAGCTAGTAAAAGCCCCAGTTGTGGCAAAGCTGGCAAAACAATTATCTTAATAACTTAATCAAATAGCAGCAACAGTAATAATACAACGATGTGTTTGTTTGTGAGTATTCTCGCCTTTGTCAAGGCATCTATTTTGGGGAGCAGCAGGAGGTGGGAGAACAGGTTTTGTTTCCTGTGGGTGAAGCAAACCCATCTCAGGTAATTGTGGTTTGGGCTGTGGATGTTTGGCCTCCACACTCAAGCCCAGAAATCGTTGCTCGTGGTCGAGGCACCTGGTGCAGGGATGCTCAACACCTTAGAAAAGAGATGAAAACATCCCTGAGAGTCACTGGGCAAGGCCCAGAGGGTGATGAGGATCCTCAGAGCCAGATTTAATCTTGAGAACCTGGGGACCAAGTCACGGGGGCAGTGGCAAGAGCTTGGGTTTGACAGGAGTGTGTGTGTGTGTTATGAGGTTAGTGGCATAGAAGAAACTTTCTTCCAGTGGTCCAGCAGTTCATCTCTGCCTTGGGAGAAAGCAGACTGCTTGCATTTCTCCCCATTTTAATGCTGCTTTGCTTTGCATCTCCTTATTCCCTTGCTGTTTTCCTGTTGTCCCATGCCACCTACTTAACCTAGGACTTGGTGAAGCAAAAACTGGTGTTACATTTAATTTCCATGGTTTCCCATGCAGGGATGCCCTGATTTCATCAGCCCATCTCAGCCCAAACAACAGCCAAAAGCACATTTCCCAAAGCATTTTCTGGCAAACCATAGGATGGTACCTTCTTCTAGATGTCTTCTTCCATCTATCTGTCAGTCACAGGGCTATAAAAAGATCTCCCTGGCCCTTTGGAGCCTGTTGCATCATTAAGCTTGGGCATGATCAGGCTTGTGCAGCCAAAAGCTGGACCAAGGGAGCATCGCAGATGGTCCCTGCAAAGCACTGAGGAAATGCCCTTGTCGTCAGCTAGAGGAACGAGTGTCACACCAAAGGTTCACTCATGGACCCTGCTAAAAAGATGCCTGGGGCTCATTAGAGTGGAAGTAAAACTTGAAGGTCAAAGTGGCACGGAGTGATGTTTTTTGGGCTCAAGAAAGAAAAGATGAAATAAAATGGATTGGAATTGTCTTTCGTCTGTTTTGAGATTCCAGGCACGGCAGGCTCAGAGGGCAAACTTCTCATAGGAGACATGTTCCTGATACTCCACTGCCGCTGAATCTTAATCGAGATGATGTTTGTTCCCCCTGGCAGATCTTCCCTATTTGTATTATATTTTGCAAACAAACACCCTGTAATGAATTTTTCCCATTTATTTCAGTTAAATTTTCCTTTCCCCCTCATCTCGCAGAACTGTGCAGTGATTTAATTGTGAGCCGTCCCCTTTCCAGTGGGGCTCAGGGATTGGAAACTGGTATTGAGGTGGGGAGAGGTGAGGGGAATATTTTATTTTCTTTAGCTGCAGAGAAGAGGGGTCACTTCCCTTCACCCAGCCTCTTTTTTCTGCCTTCCTTTGCTGCTGTTGTTGTGGGCGTCTTGCTTTTTTTCTTCCCCCAGCTCCCCCTTAACAGTGAGCCTCATCATCCCTTGTCAAGTTTGGTTGAGATTCACCAAGAAATTCAAAAGTACTTACGAGACACTGATTGATGGACCAACAAGGCTGTCAAAACAGCTTAAGAAGATGAGGTTACCACGAAAGATAATAATTAGTGAAATCGATAAGAAGGAAAGAGGCTGGAGGGCTTTCCAGCTGCTAGACCTAGTGGGGATCTTCAAGGCAACCCAGCACCTGGAGTAGAGACTGCTAGAAAAATGAGCTGAGAGGTCTTCCACTGAGAACTTTGAGGCAGATGAAGTTTGACGTTGTTTTCATCATATGCCAAATCCTTTCACGGGGGTGGGGGGGGAGAGGAAAGGCAAGAGCGTTCCTCCTGCTAAACGGTTTGATTGATGTACCTTGAGAGCTGCCAATCAAATGGAGCGTACCTTGGGTTTTCCCTCTGTAAATGGGTCTCTGCTGCTGGCTCCTCTGTTCTGCGACGCACAGGCTTATTAGGAAGGTAACTCAGAGGCTTAAAGGGAGCCCCAAATCACCCAGGGATTGGCAGAGTGACACGTGAGACTGACAGGATGGTTTAAAAAAAAAAAGGAAAAGGTGAGTTTTTTTGTCAGGCTTTTGGGTTTTTCTCCTGCCAGTTGATTTCGTTCCGATCAAGGGATGGAGGAATAGAAGATAGCCAAAGGCAATACAGGCTGGGGGCGGGTAGCGAAAGGCTGCGTCTGGCTCGTAGATCTTTAAGGTTAAAAGAAACCAAGCATATGGCACATGGCCCAGGGGGTGTGAAGAAAGGACTGTTTGTTGTAAGCGAAAGCAGAGGTAAAGCAGTAGAGCTAAAGTAAGCATGGGTAGGAGTAAGGATGGAGGGAATGGCATAGGAAGATGCCCAAAACAGGGGAATCCTAGTTTAGGGCTCAGATGCACGGGCTGTTTTGGCATCGCTGTTGCCTTGCAGCCCTATGTAATTGTTTTAGTTTCTCTGAGCACCAGATGTGAGTGCCAAATTCTCAGCCAAGTTTTGGGGGAGGAATTTCTCCTGCCCTCAGCTTCTTTGGCCCTTGTGGCTCTGCACGGCATTTCACCGGTGATGGGGCACATTGGAGGAGGTAACGAGCGTGGTGGAGCGCTGTTACACTCAACACCCATGTTTCTAAATACACATCTACGTGCAGAGGAATTGTCTCAAGCTGGTCAAACCCCAATTATTTAATTTTCCGCCCCATTCAAGGTGGTTGTTGTTGTTGTTGTTGTTTCAGAATAAATTGCTGCTGATGATGATGATTTACAAGGGCAGGAACAACGGCATGAAATGGGCTCAGTGAAGTGATTTTTAAATTTCCACTACAATTACTCTTCTCTTCAACCATATGATTCCCTTTTTCTCGCATGCACCAGCCAGGTCCTGGTTTTGTTTTGCTCACTGCTGCCCTGGGAGGTTTGCATGCCCTTACTGTGCAGCGAGCCCCAGGGCTGAGCATGCAGAAACAATCCTGAAGTGCTAAATTGCACTTTATTAATGGAGGCTGGCAAAGGAGGCGCATCCCAAAATCCCACCGTGCCCAACACCAAGGCATGTTGATGCTCTCTGACTCCAGTTGTGACATCAAGAGTTAAGCCCCTGGATTTTTGTGTGCCTGTGTTTTATTTTCCTACTAACTACTGGGTAAATTCTCTTCTTGGGACCTCTATTTGTCTGCTGTTAGGCTCTGGATAAGTTCTTCTGGCTCGAGTCCGAACTCCTCAACAAAGCCCACATGCTCCTCTGGGTGATCCTCCATTAGAAGGCTTTTTATGTTCAGAGCGAGACTTTGTGTGTCACTATTAATGCTCTTCATGGCCCAAAAGGCAACCTAGTTGTACAGAAAGGGGTCACAGTCTTGTCAGAAGTTCTTCTGATTGTTGTCTTTGGTCTTCTCTAGCTCGTTCAGCTGGTCACATCTGTAAATGGGCTAAAAATCCCGTCTTCAGGTTGGTGGTGGGGAACACTCTCATGAGTTATATAGGTTACTGGGAGCGAAGGGGCAATTTAAGGGAGCTGAGAAGTAATTGGGGAGGAATTCAGTTTTTCTCTGCTGTTTCTTGGCTTAGTTCAGCATTGGTGGTGAAGTGTGTAAACATGACCTTTGAGCTGCATGCATTCCCTTCCCATTGCTTACCCACCCTGTAGTCTTTCCTTCTCCTTTACTAGTGTCTGCGGGGGCTCTCTAGCTCAAAACCACCCTTCCAGGACACCGGGATGTTTGGATGACGTTCCTAATTTGGGGCTATTTTCCCCATCTTGTGTTGTTTTATGAGAGGTACATGCTGGGGACTCCAACGTTATTAACAAAAATCTGAGCTCCGGTAACACACTGCTAATACAAAACCACGCCAGCTCCGCTGAGCTCTAAATAGTATAATAAATGCGAACATCTTGGGTAATGTGATTTATTATTGGCAGCATGAATAGGAAAATAATAAAACAATATAATGATTCTGCAAGAAAAATGAGGGGGTTTTTTTATTATTATTCATACTTGGAAGCTTGTTTACAAGGCAGGAATGAGGTCAGACTCTTAAGCAGAGCCGCTGATGCCAGATCCTCAACTTTGTGCATATCGGGAGATGTAATCCCCTTTCCCCCAAGTTCATTTGCGTGGGGAATTAGGCTCCCCAGTTTCATTATCACTAATAGACCTTGCCTGTTTCTAAGTGGCACAGCGTATTGGAGTGTCGAATTGATAACTGAAGCTGCATGTCCTGATGGGCAAGTTGTTTTTTTCCATGCCTGGTGAAGGGAGCGATGGTGTTTGGAGGTGAGATTCATCGGCTCTGCGTGATAGGGCAGAAGGTCAGGCTGAGAGATGGGCTTTGGTGGGGCTGGGATGAGGTAAAGCAGGTAAAGAAATGAGGAATATCCAGAATACCACAGCACTTGAAGTTATTTTGTTGAGAGGGAAACTGAGGCACGAGGGGTTGATATAGCTGATCTGGGGTAGAGCTGTCGGCAGGACCTCAGGCTCCGTCCAGGGATGGTCCATCATGAGGCAGAGCCTGGCACATGTGTTAGGAGGACACGGCCACCCCTTCCCACCCCCCTTTTCATTCTCCACCAGTTACCACATCCAGTTTCTCAAGCTCCTCCAGCTTTCCCAGGATAAATGAGCCCATCGCCTTCCTTCTGCGGTACACAGTGTGCCCTGTAACTTCCCCAAAAAAAGGCTCCATCCATCTTTCTACTTTGCATTCCACTTCTTGCCTGATGTTTAAGAGAGACAGGGCTAAGCAATGCTTATTTTCCTCTTTATTTTGCATCAGCCCTGCTGCACTCAAACCAATTGGATTTTCCATTACTGTGGCAGGTTACGATCCTTTGGTTACTTTTCCTGTAATTTTCATGTTTGCCTTTTAATATTTCTTAGGAGATTGAAAGCTCTGGATAAGAGGTGGTAAGCTTCTGCTCAGCGTGTTACAGAGGAACTACTTGAATTTGAATGAGGTGTGAGGGAGAGTAGAGCCATACCCAGGGCTGGTGTCTGGCTCTAAGGCTGCTCAGATGAAGGGGAGTGATGGAACTGAGCGTGAGGAAGCTGAAACACATCTAGGAAAAAGCATTCCTTAAGGCCCAGCACTGCTAAATCTCTACATGTTGATAACCACGGCTTCTGCTGCCATCAACATCACCCGTGGTTTTCAGTGAAGTAATTCTTTTAGATGCTTCATATATAGATGGATTGTTACAGAGAGGTGTTTTTTATTATTTATATAGAAGTATATACCTGTATCTGTTGTCAGCTGGTATTACAAAGAGCGTAAAGCACATCTCTGGCCTCTGCACGTTCAGTTTGGTTAGGAGCATGCAGCAGGTAGGAAAGCAGAAATGAACCCAAACCCATCATTACCCCTTCATTGGGAGGACTTGTAGGGCACCAGTGCAGACTCATCGCAGTTTGAATGGCAGTGGGATGCTGCTGGTTATCTATTTCAGGTAATTCCTGGATGTTTTGGTAGGGAATGAGCGCTTACAGCACCTTATTTTCCTTTATATGGGGTGGGGGGTAGAGGGGGTAAAGCTTTTTTTGCTCAACTAACTTTTTGCTGGAGACTTTCCCTCTGGAAAGCAGGGGCTTGTGGAACTTCTCTTTATCTGAAAGTTAGATGATGCCAGTTATCCTTAGATGTCATTAAATGCTGCCGGTGATGCTCAACTAAACCCACCACCCGCAGCATTTCAGAGGTGGTGGCAGAGAGCAGCATTTCACTGGCTTGGAGAGACCAAAGCCTTGGAAGGATGCGGTGTTGGTCTGTGGGAAATCTCAGTGAGGGGACCCAGATATTGCATTTAAATGTAGTTGCTTTCATTAGCTCCCAACTTTATAGCGCTCATCAGTCTTTTTCCCCTGCCAGAAAGTCTCAGATGTGCTGAGGAATATTCAGGCCTCTTCTGGCAAGCGTCAGAGATAAGTGGATAATAAAACACACCTTGAAAACATTCTCCATCCTATTATTAGCCACTTTCTTATTATACTTGCAAAGAAAAAAAAATAATAATCCAGTTATAAAGCAGCACGCTTTCTATAGTGTCAGTCCATCGTGTCCAGGCACTCGCAAAGAAAGCCTTTCCATAATACTCTCACTATTGTTTGTGGATTGGCTCCATTAATCAGTTGTTCATAGCCTCAGCTCTGTATTTCCATGAGTATGTGCCGGTTCCATCCCCCTGCCTCCCTGCAGCCTCCTTTAATGCTCCCGTGGACCTTCGAACATGCTTAGACGAACACTTCAGTGGGAATGAGGGGAGACAGGTCTGCAAAGATACCTGCTCCCCTTTTAGAGAGAACAAAAGCTCCCTGGAATAACAGCTGTTATTTACTCGTCTCTCATCAGCAGATTTGACCTAATTTTTGGTCTCCTCTAGCCTTTGTTTCAAATACCTGG
The DNA here is from genome assembly GCF_964237585.1 of Gallinula chloropus. Lineage (NCBI taxonomy): Eukaryota > Metazoa > Chordata > Aves > Gruiformes > Rallidae > Gallinula > Gallinula chloropus. The sequence continues at coordinate 4,870,660 of NC_140109.1, read as the reverse complement.
TTGCAGCATCGCCAGCAGATCCGTCTCCTTTGCAGTGCCTGGTTTGAATTTGATGGGGGAGATAGAGGGAGACAGGCTGCTCCTTCAAAAGCTGAGCTGCTGTGATTGCCGTGGCACTGCCCCTTGGACCAGCTGGGGGTTGTGGAACAGTGCCCCACTATTTAGTTTTGGGGTACCCATGATCGCCTGGTTGGTGGTGATGGCCTCAGCTTTGGATATATTTGGATATTTGGGGTACTGATGGATGAAAAGCTGGACATGAGCCACCAATGTGCATCTGCAGCTCAGAAGGCCATCACAAGAAACATGGCCAGCAGATAAGAGAAGAGTTTCTGCCCTTCTGCTCTGGTGAGACCTCACCTGGGGTACTGTGTCCAGCTGTGGAAACCTCAGCACGAGAGGGACATGGACCTCTTGGAGCGGGTCCAAAGAAGGATAATCCAAGGGCTGGAATGCCTCTCCTATGAAGCCAGGCTGAGAGTGTTGGGCTGGTTCAGCCTGGAGAAGAGAAGGCTGCAGGGAGACCTCTGAGCCCCGTCCAGTCCCTGGAGGGACCTCCAGATAGGACTGTTAGTAAGGACAGAGATTGATAGGACAGGGAGTAATGGGTTTAAACTAAAAAAGGGGATATTTACATTAGATATTAGGAAGAAATCCTTTCCTCTGAGGGTGGTGGATCACTGGCACAGGTTGCCCAGAGGGGTGATGGAGAACCCGTCCCTGGAGGCATTCAAGGTCAGGCTCAATGGGGCTCTGAGCAGCCTGATCTAGTGAAGATGTCCCTGCTCACTGCAGGGGGGTTGGACTAGATGGCCTTTAAAGGTCGCTGCCAATCTAACGCAATCTGTGATTCTATGTCTCATCAAGCTCAGGTTGTCTCAGGTGATGACATCTTACTGTCCATCAGCTCCTAAAACTATCCCCAGACCACTTTTCTCCAGCTAGCCCTGCTCACGTAAGAGCTCAGCGCCTGCTGATGAGCACCCACCTCCCTTTTGCATCAGCTCACGCGGCGAGAGCTATTACTTTCCCTCGGAAGCTGCCCAGCTCTCTCCAGCGCTGCCCGAACGAATGCAGCCACAGATCTGTTATGGCTTTCCATTTAAAATAGCCTACAGCCCTCCCGTGCTGGTGAGGAGGCAGCCAGGAAGGGAGATGCACTGATGAGAAATGTGGCACCCCTAAATTCATTTTTCAAAGACGGCAAGGAAAGCCGGTGATTTATCTGCTGTCACTCCAGTCCGAGCAAACCTTCCCCACCAGGTAAGGGATGTAGGAAGGGTAGCTCGCTGAACACATGAGATGCAATGAAGCCCTGTCGAGTTTCCTCACCTAGAGCTGAGTTTTCGTTTGAGCCCTGAAAGTAATTAACAGCACTGACTTGGAAAAAAGAAAAAAAGGAACCTTGCTTCCACCTGGTCTGTCGGGTCTGTTAGCCAACTTTCCTACCTGTCTCGTGCTCTCCCTGTGACTTCTCATGCTCCTGGCTCCCTCCATCATCTCTGATTTATTGCTTTCGGAGTGGGACCTTCATCTGCAGGGCTGAGCAGCTCTGAACAATTTTTAGAGAGACCTTCAGTGTCTTTGAGAAAGACCCACCATCTGGCACAGAAGTATCGGGTCCTCTTGGACCTCCCCTTGAGGTGCTCATCCATCCTTTCAGCAGTCTTCTCCAGGCATGGCTGGTCACAAACGTGTCTGGCAGATGTTTCAACCATTTGAGTGGAGTTGCATGTGGTGCAGATGAGTCCAGCCTTCTTAGAGCCTTAATTCTGCTTTAATCCTGTTAGACCTGCAGAGGTGGTGCTAATGGCATGTACCAGCACGGGGTATGTCCTCCTCTCCCCATTGTCCCCCCAGCAGCAATAAAGTTTTTTGCAAGCCATCCTTGCTTAAGGGAGGTGAGCCCCATCAGAGTGAGGTTAGCACATCTAATGCACAGTGTTTCTGCCCAGCAGTGGTGAGAAGAGGTGGTGTGAGGCTTGACTATGCTCTCGCCTGGTTGTAACGTTGAATTACTAAGAGATAGAGTGTGTTTTGGAGGTCATGGCCAATATACCAGACTTTAAATATTAAAGATCTTTTCCAGTTGGTCCTCTGTGCTGGAATTAAGGTCTGACACCCAGTGCCTGCATGCTTTAGGCTGGTGTCTCCTGTTGACTTCATTTTTGTAGAGCAATGCACATATAGATCTGTTGAGTATCTAGTGGGAAAACAAATTAATAGCTAGTGCACAGGCAAATAAAACTAGGGGTCTTTGCTCCTGTACTGTTAACTGTTTTCTAATAGGGATGCAACAAAACTGTGCTGCCTCCCAGGTCACTCTGTGTGTGTGGAGATCACTCTTTCTGGAGGCAGATTGGATGGGAGCTGCACAAGCCAGGGCTTTGGTCCTCATTGGGTCATCCCTGGTCAGCAGCTTAGCTGGGAAATCAATCAGAAAAGTAAAGCAGGGCTGGTAATTCTTTGTCCCTCTCGTACCTAGCAAATAATGGGAGCTTTTATGCATACATGCTGGAGTTATTTCAACCAAAAATGGGAAGGTAGGCTGCCTGTGTATGGTGTGAAGGATCCTCTCGGTAAGATTGAAGGTGGTGGCCATAGGCTCTGGTCAAATTTTAGATTATTTCAACTGCACTGCCCTTCTTTTAAATCCCCTCCCCCCCTTTTTTTTTGGTGTGGTTTCAGATAGTTGAGTTGTTCTTGACCTCCTGCCTTGAATTCTCATGGTTTGTTACTGCTCATCGTTAAAGAGCTGCTGTGCTCTACACCAGAATCAATGCAGTTCAGGACTAGGTAAATGAATCCTGGAGATAGTCGATTATAAGCACTTTGGGACCCTTCTGAGTGTAAAGAAGTTATATAAATGCAAGCGGTTATCTTGTCATTTAGATAGTGAGATGAATAGGCTCTTCAGAAGTAGCCAATAGGTACAGATAGAGCTACTGCTATTGAAAACCTTCTACCCTGATGCTTTGTTTAATTATAAAAATTATTTTGGAAGCCAGCTCCTGAAGACCTGTCTTCCTTCTCAACGGCAGCACAACCTGGAATCGGTTTGTGTTGTTACAGCTGAGCACCAGAAGTCGGTATCGTTATATCTGCTGAGGGCAACCTGGTGGCACATGAGGGGCAACAGCCATGCACACAGCATATTTAATGAATATTATGGTTATGAGACCCAGTTCTCTTCGCTTTCCCCTCTTCTTGTTGTGTTGGGTGCAAAGTCCAGGCATCAGGTTGGGTTTTCAAAGCCACCTTTGGGTCTGTTACGCTCGTCAAGTGACGCATCTTGAACAACCTGTGATTTCTCATCCCCTGCAATGTAATGAGATGTGTGAGGTACTTGCTAATTTATTAACACTCAGATCCCATTTATTAATGCTCTTAATGTGCCAGCAATAGGGCTAGGACTCTGGCAGAGAGGATAGGTTTTAGATAAAAGAAAGGTGATTATTTTACTCTGCAAAAAACCACAAAACACCGCGAGACTCGTGATAAATCATGTGCTTGACAACACCTCAGCTGCGATTGAAATTCAGGGCACTTGGGAGGCAAAATTCCCCATCATCTCTTGCAAACCTCAACTTGGAGTTTTGCCTTCTCAACTGCCAGCTTGGTGCATCGCGCGTGCCGTAGCGCTGAGCCCGTGCCGCTCCCGCGCTCGTCCTTCATGTAAAAAGGGCCCTCCAGCAGGCTGTAAACTTTACGATGTGATGGAACAAACCGGAGCTAAAATGTAAGCTTTTTGTCATAACCAAACGTAGACACCTCGGGGGCTCAGCAGGGACGGTCGTCTGCAAAAGGGAAGGGAAGAGAACGCGCGACGAGGTCTTCAGTCACTTACGAAAATATGCAGAGTGGCAGAGCTGGTTCGGAGCGAGACAATAACCTCAGAGTTGCTCTCCTGACTCTAATAACCCGAATGTTCAAGGCACTGGGTTGTAGCTCATCAGAAACGGAGCTCCTCCTGTAACACAGCCTGCTCACCGCTGTGCTGGTGCACTGGAGTCCATAAAGGTCCTTAATGAAGCATTATTTCATACAGCACGGCTCGCGGAGTCTCCCGGTTGCATATGAGACAACACGGTGTATATCTAATCAGAGGACCTTTCTTCCCCCCACACCCTGGCCCTCCTTTTCCTTTTTTCCTTTCAGGAAGGGGCCTTCTTTGTAGGTAACACATTGATCACCAGTGGCAAATAGCCAGATCCCGCCATGCCCGTGGCTGCTGTAAAAAATTTAAGACATCAAGTTGCGCGTAACGGCCTGGAATGAAACATCCTCACCATTAACCTGCAAGAAAGCATCTTCTCTCTTTCTGTCTCATGCTCCATTGTGGGTTTTTTTTTAAATTTTTAAATCACCTGGCAGCTTCTTTTGGAATTTTAAGACCTCTTTGATTGCACCTTTCAGTTTCTGCTCAGGTTTCTTAAAACTAGGAGCAAGCATCAGGGCTCGTACCCAAAAAAGCACCTGCCTTCAAAAGCCACAGAGATGTGTGGAACAACATCATATTTTCCCCGTGGGCTTTTGAAGCTCTTCTAAGCCCGGTGGTATTGATAGACCAGGGCAAGGCCAAGAAAAGGGGACTACAAATACAGTGAGGAGAAGTCATAAGCATAGAGGGTCTCAGAACACATCTGCTTTCCTTGGTTTCTGTTACCGGAAGCAGTTTGGAGGGGAACTGGTTTTCTCTTTTCTGAGATTTTTTTTCCACATGCCTCTCTTCTGTCAGCACGTGCCACGTAGGTGGTTGACTAAACTGTGACATACAGGATCAGGATTTTTTTCCCCCGTAATAATAGTTGAACTGATAAGAGATTTTGTTACTCCCCCTCTGTCAGGAAAGAATTTGGGGTGTTCTTCTGTTGTTCTGGGGTTTCTTTTGGGTTTGTTTCGTGTTGGTTTCTTTTTTCTTTTAGCATGGGTTTTTCAGCAGGAACTGTCTGCTTTCTTATCAACCCATTTGAGCATATCAAAGAAAGAACATATTGCTAATTTTGGCCAAAATTGGATGGGCTTGTGTTGAAAACCACGTGTTCCTTGCTCCTGAGACCCACCAGCTTTTATTCAGTGCAGGAAAGGGAATAAATAAATGCGGATGTGGTGAAGTTCTCAGCACCTCTGTTGCTTTTTGCTGAGCTTTCTCGGGGAAGTAAAATTTCCCAACTAGCTGTGAAGGCTCGTTCCTGTTCCCCGTTCATGAATTATCCAGTGGTATTTCAGTGCCTCGTGGCAGAGCACAGTCAGTGAACGGGCACTGTCATGAAACACTCCAGAACTGTAATTAGTAGCTCAACCTGCAGAAAGAGCTTAAATTTAGAGCTGCAAACTTGCGTGCTCCTTGGATGCTCTGCCTGGAGGGTGGACCTCACGTCTGCCTCCGCGTCTGTTGGGTGACCTGTGCTGTAGAGCTTTGCTTGTCTTCCTGGGCAGGACACAGAGAAAGGCTTGTGCCAGCTTGCAGTGAGAAAGCAGTGAGGGTTTCTATTCAGAGTCAGGCAATATGAGGTGGTCATCAGGGGGGCAGTGTGGGAGTGGGGCTGAAGCACTCTTCTACGCAGAGGTTTAGGAGGATTGGGGAATATGAAGCCACCTTTTGCCTTGGTCTTTTGGGAAAGTGAACTGTTTCTCCTGAAGCTGGGAAGGGGACCCAATGGGAAGTGCCTGTAGGTTCATCAAATGCTGTTTGGTCACCTTGATCTTGGCCAGGCAGTCTCTTTCCTACTTCTTCTTCCCTTCCCTCTTGCAAAGGATACTCCTGTCTCTCTCTTACCTGACAGCTCTTGCAATATGCAATCTGTGATGTCTCAGCATCACTGTACCTCCTCCTGGGTCCATCCTTGGTGTTGATGTCTTGGCTGATAGCAGTAGAAAGATAAAGATGCACGGGGGCTTTTCTTGGAGGGGGATGGGGGGGAGGTGTCATCTGGAGACCCAGAGACCTAATTAGCAAAAGGAAATACATAATACATCCCAGCTCTGGGGGGTTTGCTGTAGCGTGTCCAGTGTGCCATCCCCTCCTTGTCCTTTGCACCATCCCCATTATCTTCTCATCATAAACTACAGAGAGAAAATGACGGGTGGGGAGAACTAATCCTTTCACTAGGCCAGCTGAGAAAACCAGCTATAATTAAAACCAGTGATGCTTTTGGTTTCTAGCATTTGCTTTTATTCCCCATCAGGCTGCTGAAGACCAGGCCAATTACTCTTTTACAGGTGGGAGTTAGTTTTAATATTGTGTCGGATGTCAACCGGGCCATTCGGCTTCTTTTTTCCACCGTCTGACTTGGTCCTTCTGCCCTCTTGCCTTCATTAGTGTGAGACAGTAAAGAAAATTACAGTATAGCCCACTCCAGGCAGCTGTACGGGGAGGTTGTTTGGTTTGATTTGGGGTTTTTTTTATATAAAGACAGAAGTAAATAACAGTGACCTGGCAATTACCGGAGCATTGTTTATTCCAGCGCTAAACGCAGAAGCCACAAACCTGTTAAACTGTAGGAACATGGAAACCTATTATAAAAAAGATTAAAACCAGCTAGGCTTTGAAATAGCAGCTTGTTTGGGGCTTGGGTTTTTTTGGTTGTTTTTTAAAGGTGATGCACACAGGATTGTTTCTTCCTTACTGATGCTTTTAACTCTCCTCTCTGTAGTCCAATACGTAGTTTACGCGGAGGGAAAGGGATGCTTGATCTGTGGAGGGACATACCCAGGCAATTAGCTTAAAATAACCTCCTCTTGCTGCAGTCTCAGGTTGGAATACGCTGAGCTGAACAATATTATTCCCTCTTACAAAGCAGCTCGTTGATGGACAAACATGGGGTGATGCTGGCTTCTGGTCTCTGGGAGAGTTGGACCGAGGAGCAGGCGTAAGGGTCGCATCTGCCAGTTTAATTTCCTTGGAGCGTGGGAGAGGGAGGTGAACCTTGGAATAGAACGAAGCAGAATTTGTTCTGACTTAAGTACCTTTTTAATGCTTAAACGCATGAATTATCTTCCCATTAATTGAGGGATTTGAAATACCAGTGAGCATATGCACAGCCTTTACCTCGATTTTTTTTGTTGTTGTTGGTAGAGGCGGAAAAGCCCTTGCAGGGAGATGGGGGATGTAGGGATGGAGGTTGCCGGTGATGCTGCAGAGGTCAGCTGGAAATGGTGAGGGGCTGGTCTGGGAAGTGCAGATGCCTTGACAGGCAGTGGTGCTCATGCTCTTGGCACACACACCCCCCTCCCTTTTCCCGCTCCCAGCGTCTCTCCACCCATCCTGGCTGACCTCTGAGGCCAGGGGAGATGCCTTGGAAAAGTCACCCTTTCCTCCAGGGGCTGTACGTGTGGTGACGTGGGTGAGCAGGGGACCTTGTCATCTTCAGCAAGCTCTGTGGCTCAGAACTAAAGCTTCAGCAAGGAAAGCTCCTCTGCAGAGCTCATTTCCAAGAGGGAAACCAGGGTTTGTCCACCCCCTCTTTGCATTCCCTCCACATAAAAACCCTTCACCACAAGCTCCTTCCAAAGCTTTGGAAGGAAAGGAAGACCTCAGTTGCCTCCCTTTGTACCTTCCTTCCAAAACCCTGCTGGTCCTTGCCGAAAGGAGATGATGCCCATGGCTGGAGATGATGCCTGTGACCAAAGCTGATGATGTCTCTGCGTTCCCTTTGCCGTGGATGTGTAGCACTGTTGGCTTCCCCTCATCCAAGTACAATCTGAGGGCATGTCCCCATCCTCTCTGCTTTTGTTACTTCACTCTGCTTTCGTTACTCTTTGCCCACCGCAGCGAAAATCAGTTATCAGCAGCCCCTTAATCCTGAGCAGCTCACTCAATTTTACTGGAGTTGGGGCCAGATTTTAATCTTGGTGTTGTAGTGGTGTAAATCCTCCTTCAGCTTCAGCGGAGTTGACCCAGGCATGAGTGAGATAAGAGCCCTTCGCCGTTCCTTCCTCCACCCGTGTGCACGAGCCTTTGGAGAGCCCAAGCCAATATATACTTCCAGCCTCGTAAATCTAAATGTGAACTTGACCGATATTGCCCTAGGGTAATGTGAATCAATATAACATTCCCCCCCACACTCTCCTTCCTTCTCCCCCCCTTTCCTTTTAACGGGACTATCTCAGGAAAATATAAATCTTAGCATTAACTCGAGCTGCCAGCCCTGGCTTGACTGGAGGTCCCAGTGCGAAGAGCCAGGATGCTTTGAGATAAGAGCTAATGCTTGCTCACGACCTGCCTGGAGCAAAGAGATGGGGAGACACCACTGGCACCAAAATTTTCCAGTGCCAGTCCTCCCGCTGAACTGGTGCTGGGATAAACCCCCTAATAGCTCCAATCAGCTCAATTAGCTAATGCCACCATCCGTATTCAGAGTTAATAATACAGCAGGAATCAACACAGCTGAGGAGGGCACTGAAAAGCACGTTGGTTTGTTTATTAAAGAACCCATTTCTCCTTGCTTTCGTGGGGATTAATAGCCGAGCAGAGACCTTGAGAGGTTAAACGCTCGCATCCCGGTTCATATATTTCCCTGCTGGTTTTTTTTTCTTGGGTGGTTGGCTTTTTTTTTTTTTTTCCCCCTTTGAAGATAAAAAAAAAATACCCAATTCATTCAAGTCGTGGCTTTTTCTGCAGCTAAAGCAGTTTCCCGGAAGAAGTTGTCACACAGGCTCACAGTTATGTAAATGAGATAGTTATTTCTGACACCGGTAAATAATAGTTCTGTATGCACCAACACTGTTTTCCTACCTTATTGGGGTAGGTCTTGAGCTGTGATTTAGATGTTTGGGGCTTATTAGCATGTGTGGGACTGTGGCAGGCAATTTATAGGGTGCATTTCAGGCTTATTTTATGCACACAGAAAGGGGGGGGGAGGGAATTAATTGTGCTCTTTGGAAAGAAATGTCCATTAAATTCCTGTTCTGATCAAGGTAAATCAAACCATCCGATATAATGATCCAGCATCATGTGTGAGCCAGCCATGCCCGAAGCTACTCCATGGTCACGGGAAATTTAAGACCTTACAGGTTCTGTTGTGGGGGTTTTTGTTGTTGTTGGGTGGTTTTTTTTCATTCCACTTCTGCTATAGAACAAGCTTTTTCCTGTGAAAAATGTTATCCTGAGGCAGGGCAAAGAGGATCTAGCCTCTCCCGCATTGCAGGATGAAATAAAGCTTGGGAGGGCTCGGATTAACTAAAACCCTGGATAGATAAGCTTTGCTCAAGAGGTGAGGTGCAAGACAGAAGGTGCATGAAGCCCTTCCCATTTCCTCGGTCTCTTTGCTGGGTGATGCTCTTTTATGCCGACTTTTCCATGGTTACATGTGGTGGTGCTTTGAGTGAGCAGCGTGGACAAGTCTTCCTGTCTGCTCTGAAGCTGGGACTTGGACACTTTTGCCACTCCTGAAATAGGTTTGGGTTTTTTTTTTCCCTCCAGGAAGTTTTTCTAACATCTTCAGTAACTTTCTTCTTGCTGCAATTTAAGCTCATTATTTTTTATCCTCTCTGCTGCGGACATGGGGAGTAGCTTTCCTCCCTCCTGCCACTGCCTTTTTATGTGTTTGAAGATTATTCCTGTGGTTCCCCTCAGTCATCTCTTCTGCAGACAAAACATCCCCCCGTTTGCTCACTTAGTCCTTCTTCAGTGGTGTTTCCCTCCTCCTCCAGGCGCTGTCACTGCTGTCACCTGGATGCTTATCCCCGTCTCCTTTCACATGCGGTGTTGCAAACCGGGCTGCTGCTTTATCAGAGCCGAGCAGAGTGGAAGGATTGCTTTGCAAAAGCAAAGTCTTCCTGGCAAGGGGAAGATACACTAAGTCTGTTTCCAGTTTACACCGGGGCGCATCGTCGCACGCACAGGAGGTGGTTGTGAGGTTGCACAGGCGTAGCACTGTGAACAATGTCTTAGTCATCTCTACTCACAGCTGAGGTTGCGTACTGGCTAATGTTTGGCCTATGGCTAATGAAACTGTTGGCTGGCATCATCCTGCAGTACTCTGGAGATGCTCTTCACCAGTTCACCCATGTCATGGTTGAAACGTTCTTCCAGCTGAAATTGATGTATGTGGTGGGATAAAACCTGCTGGGGACAGCCCAGGAGCCCCAGTGCTTTGCTGAAGCAAAGGGGCAGCATGATGGTACTCAAGTAGGAGGATGTTTGTGTCCTAGAGCTGGGTGGTTACGCTGATAGATGGGAATGTAAAATGGATGCGTAGCTCCAGCTTGGGCTCCTCTCCAGTTCTGGGAGCTCCTCTCCAGCTGGGAAGGAGAAGCTTGATAGCAACCACTTGAGATGGGAGTCATTCATGCAACCTGGCTGTCCTGTGACGTTCAGCTCCCTGCAAAGCACCCCACACCAGCATTTCTGCTCGCGTTTAGAGCCACCTCACAGTTCACTCAGCGGGCAGCAGAGCTGCTGGTTGACATCGCCACCCTTCCGCGCCTCGCTCGCTTGCGTGCCCGGCACCCTTTTAGTAATTATCTCCCATCTGACTGCTCATTTCCACCAGAACTTTAAACATTGTTCCTTTTTATGTAGCACGGCTTTTTAATTTCCCTCCCTAACAGAAGCGATTGTTTATGTTGTAAATGCCACATTAGTCCCTGTGAAATGGAGATGGAATTGATTTTCATTTCAGAGATTTCACAGCTTGCCCCAGAACTTTTCTGCTTGATTGCCAGTGCTCAGAGAGGCACAGGGCACAGAGAGTCACATACAGCCTGTGCAGTGTCGTATGTACAAATACAAGAGCTGTACTTGGAATGTAGACACATACATACCCACACCCACACCCCCCTCATAATTTGACAGCCGTCTCAAAGGGTTTGCACCTTCAGCTCTGACATCCTGCGCCCCTTTGCAAGCGGTGGGTCAGGCTAGGGCTGTCACTGAGGGTTCAGGACTTGTCATCCCACCAGCAGGCACGTCGACAGGTCACGGAGATGCCTGGTGATTTCTTTGTTCTTAGATCAACTTCTCCCTTCCCAGCTGGGAAAATAAGGTGATCCCAAGTCAGTCCATCCACTTGGTGATGCTCACTTAGACTGCTGTTTTGCTTGGCATGCTCCTCAAGGAAGGGTAGGTCCTTTCCTTTATCCTGGTGGTGGTGTGATGGAAACTGATGTTTCCTTCCAGCTCAGCTCTACCTGAGCTTGCAGGATCAGGACAAGCTTTGTGGGAAAAGAAACTGTCCTGTTGTCGCCTGCTGCTGGGTATCATACGAACAGGCCATGGTCAGTCCCCATCACGAGCTTGTGTCACCAGTGATTGTCTTGGAAGATCCTTCGGGAGGTGGATGTCACCCATGTAGGGGGCAGAAGAAGCACTACCTGATGTTTACTTGAACCTCATATATTACCCAGCGTAGTGGGAGTTGTGTGAGGTCGTGGGGGTTTTCTGATCCCCGAACTTCACGGTAGCACCGTCTGTCTCCTACCACAGTTCTTTCTCCTAATGAACCCTCATGGTTAATCACTCCAAGCCCATGTATCAAAAGCAAACTCGTTTCAGGAAGGGGCCACGTGTGCCCTGAGCGATATCACAGTGAATCATTTGCGTGCAACCCAAAGGCTGAAATATGTTGGCATCAACCATTTCTCAAAGAACGCTACGTGAAGAATCAGTTGATAAATAACCAGGCTTGAACGCAGAAAGTTCATAAACATCAGAGCCTGTTGAACAATTTGCTGCTGATAATTCACTGTTGCGGGGTTTTATAGAGGGCAAAGTGGGAAAGAAAATGCAGAATTCTCCTCCCCATCACCTTAGAAATGAATGAAAAGAAGCTGGAGAATAATCTGTCCTCTTTCCAAAATGTATTTTTGGAGCAGACTTCCTCAATTCCCGTGCAAATATCAACTCCCCTCTAGGCGATGGAGCAGGATGGAGCTCTGTATGTGTACGCAGAAGGGAGGCAGCGGAGAATTGCGAGTAAGTGGCATGAAGACAATTTGCTTGGACCGGGGAGGAAGATGCGCTCTGACAAGGATAGATGGAATGAGGTTGTTGCCAGAAAAAATCTCGAGGAATTGCGAGCCAAGATCAGGGAGGGGGGGAAGCCTTGGATGCAGCCAGCATGCAAATCTCCTTGTGTTTTTTGGTGGTGAAGCAGTAGAAGAGCAGGGGAAGGGGAGGGAGGAGTTAGGGGGGAGGTGGGGAGAGAAAAATCCAAAGAAGCTTTGTCAAGTCTGACATTCCTTTTGCATCCAAAAGTGGGTATTGATTTTCCACCCATGACTGCTGTAAATGAGAATTTCTGTGTCGCAGCTAAGGCCTGAGCTGGTTGTGTTTCTTATCTCTTTAAATATGATTACCTGCACTTCATGGTTTCATGGTTAAAATCGTAATGAACTTTGCCAGCCAAGTCAGTCCATCGTCTCGGGCGTGTTTGCGCGCGTGATCAAATGAATTCTCTCGCCGGTTACTCACAGCTCTATCTCCAGGCTACAGGTTTATTGACTTACCACTAATTTTCTTGTCAGGATAATTCTTCCAATCAAGATTTAAACCAAACTGGGAGGTTACTAAAGTGCTGAAGATTAAAGTCCTAATGCTTTTTGATTTGATTAAGATACCTCTGAGCGTGGGTATTTATTTTAGGGGAGGGGGAGGAACTGGAGAGGGAAGGGGATAGGGGTGTGTGTACTCAAATTTTGGTTTGGTACAAAGCTTTTCTTGGAGGGGCTGGGTTGTTTGTTTAGAGCAAATCCCTTCTTCCATGCCAACATCTGCCGCTCTGGATTTGCTCGCAGGGGAAACTTTAAAAAAAATAAGAAGAAAGAAAGAAAAAAGAAAAAGAAATAGATTATTCCCACTGCATCAACCTACAGGCGGCTGCTGGCTGCAATTTTCTTCAATTTCTTGCCGTGAAAAGCAAGACCGTTCATTTTGTAAGTGCTGCTTTTGTGCGTGACCTATATTTTGAAAACTGATGGGGTCACCACCTCCCTCCTTCCAACCTGTTGAACCAAAGAGTGTTTGAGATCTGTCCTAGATTGTATTTATCTCCAAGATTATTTAAAAAGCAAGGTAGCTATTACTAATAAGACAGTGTTCTTCTGGTGGGTTTTGATTTTCTTCTCTCTCCCCCCCCTCTCTCCCTTTTACTCTCCTTTGGAAATGAAAATCTTCACCCAGCTCCACCTGACCAAGAAAGTGCTTTCCCTTCATGTCTCTGTCCTTCAAAGCTGATTTAGGAAGCACGTAATCTTTCTCCATTCATCGTCTTCCGACCTTTTGAGGGTTTATTGTTTATTTTTTTCCCCCCTGTTGGTTGCTATTAGGCTGGCTGGCAAGTTTAAGGAGATGTCAGAGCTTGTCAGGTAGCTTTGAAGGCATCGTATTTGTGCATATGGATACACACAATTTCAGCGCTCAACTTGTTTAATGCCACGTCTCATTCCCGTGTGATCCGAGGTTGAAACCAGTGCAGGCAGAGGCAGGTGAGATAGAGCAGCCTGGATTCACCCACATTCAGCACTTCCTTTGGTCTTTATCAAGTTTGGGGTCTTTTTTCCCCCATCTGAAATTCCTTTTTTTAATTTTTTTCCCCCTTCCCCTTTAATCTCACTTTCTATTAAAAGTCTTCCCAGAGCTAATGTAATAAATTTAGATCCAAAGCCAGATGCATAGCAAAACTTTTTGGCAGAGAATACTCTATCAGAAGACATTGCAAATGAAATATGCTTTCCCTTGGGGATTATTCTACAGTTTAATTTAATTTGATATTTCAAATTAAATTAATTCAAATGGTTATGCAGTTTCCAGGGAAAACAGACTTCATTTGTGATGTTCTGCCACCAAATTGTTTTGCTCCTATCATATATCTTATATTGTTAACCAGGAATGATAAGTAGTGACAACGTAGGATTTTTTTGTACTCTTTGTTTTCCAATCCTCATCCTAAAGGGAACGGAACCATTTCCCTGCATGGTTTGGCCAACGTTTCCACTGAAACCATTTTAGGTTGAGAGTTACTGGGTTTTTAAAAAAAGAATGTGTTCACAGAATCCCCAGGTTGGAAAAGACCTTTGAGATCATTGAGTCCAACCATATCCATCCTCTACTAACCCATATCCCTGAGCACATCATCTACACGTTTTTTAAACATATCCAGGGTTGGTGACTCAGCCACCTCCCTGGGCAGCCTGTTCCAGTGCCCGGTAACCCTTTCAGGGAAGAACTTTTCCCTCACATCTGAGCTGACCCTGCCCTTGCACAGCTTGATGCTATTTCCCCTTGTCCCATCTCCTGTCCCCTGGCTGGAGAAACCAGCGCCCACCTCTCTGCACCCTCCTGGCAGGTCAGTGGAGGTGGGCATAAGGTCTCTCCTCAGCCTCCTCTTCTCCAGGCTGAAAACCCCCAGCTCCCTTAGCTGCTCCTCAGAGGATTTGCCCTCCAGCCCCTTCCCCAGCCTGGTTGCCCTTCTCTGAACTTGCTCCAGGACTTCCACGTCCTTCTGATAGTGAGTGAGGGGCCCAAAACTGAACCCAGCATTCGAGGTACAGCCTCATCAATGCTGAGTACATCACTTCCCCTTCGCTTTGAGAAGGTTTTGGTTTTATGGAACTCCTACTTCTTGTTGGTTTTCTGTTTGCAGATGAAAAACCAGTGATACTTCCTTTCCAGTTCAGCTTTTGATACACTAGGCTCTGTGGTATGAGAAGGACATGCATCAAGAAATAAACTGGTTTTGCCAGCTGATGGTTTTGGTTTGGAAATCTCATGTTTTCTGCAAGAAGTGGGTGGGGAAATCTCTGTGTTTTCCAAGCAGATACAGCTTTAGCCATCTGCAGAATTTAGGTGGTGGAGTTCAGTGGGAGGGGGGTCCGTTCCCCTTCATCGTTGATCTGCAGGAGGGAACATACTGTATTAAAACAAAAAAGCCACCCAAAAACCCCCACCAAACCAACCCAAGAAGTGAATAATTCTGCTTCTGGTCTTCCCCCATTGCATGGGATCGCTGGTGTTGTAACAGCCCTAAAACAAGTGCTTCCCAAGACCTCTGTGGACTTAAATGGGATTTCTTCATCATCATCATCTGCCAGTTTTTTCCATCATCATCATCTTCCCCCATTGTATGGGATCGTTGGCGTTGTAACAGCCCTAAACCAACTACTTCCCAAGACCTCTATGGACTCCCATGGGATTTCATCATCATCTTCTGCCACTTTTGAAGCGGTGGATTTATTTAACTGGCTCTTATTATCCAGAGTCATCAAGGAACTTGCACCAGACTCTGAAGTACATTGAGACAAGGTAATTCAGGGAAGTGTTTGCATCTAGAAATATATGTAAGCGCTTTCCTATCTGCTGGCCTGTAGAAAAGCCATTACTCTCGACGGGGAAAAAAATATTGGTAATATCACAAGAGGCTTTGGAAGAGAACATAAAACTAGTTTCATTTTCCAGTCAACTGAGATCTAATATTTCCTATACAAGATGTTTAGATGTTTTGGAGAAAGGAGCAATGTTTATTTGTCTAAAGTGACGCACACACCAAAGTTCTATATCGTGCTTGTGGCTTTTTTCCATTGTAAATGGTTTTGGAGGGAGAAATCTCTTTCTCATCCATCACAGCCAGTAGATTAGAGAAATATAAATATCACCTAAAGAGAACAGAGCCGAGTCTACTAAAGAATGCATGGGAGAAAAATGAGAGATATAACATCCCTCCTGACAGGGAATGCTGAGTGCCGAGTCAGAGGGAGCCTCATCTCCCCAGATTCTGGGGGATTTATTTGCCTACACTGTCCTGGGACAAGGGTCCCCTTGTGCTACTTCTTCTCAGACATTTGCTTTGGGCCAGTCCAAAGTCTGTCATCAGGAAGATTTGTCAAAATGTGGGGTGGGTTTTCTGGTTGTTTTTATTTTTACCCTATCCCCTGGCAGTGCAGCATTGGTTGGTTGGGGTTTTTTTTCCCCTCAGAATATTTCTCAAGTCCAGCAAGGAACTGGTCCAGACTAACATGTAGCCCTAAAGCGTTCTGGGGAGCGGGAGATTTAGATGCCCCCGTGGTCTTATTCACAGCCAGGAGCCTGGCAGCTAGGCTGATGCTGCAAGCCACCTGCCTTTCACAATGTGGCTGTTCCCCAACTAGTTTTTGGTCTTTGGCCCCGAATCGCTCAGGGATAGATGGACTGTGTGTGTGATGGGGACAGAACAAGTGGTTTCATAGCCAGGGCTTGGAGAAAGAGCTGAACCTCCCCTGTCTGCTGTGAGGACTTGTTCCCATCGCCGGGAGCCTTGGCACCCACTGCGCTTTGAAGTTTTTCAGCGTCAGGGTTTTCATTTTGATCCCTTTTTTAAACTCCTCTTTTCCTTTTTTCTCTCTTTTCTTTTTTTTTTTTTTTAATTATTACTATTGTTTGAGACCAATTTCCTCTCCAGCGCTTCCCTGGCAGCGAGGAAGGCAGCCAGGAATTCTTAACCTTGAAGCTTCAATGCTTCGGTGTGATCGTGTGCTGCCAGTGGTTTCGGTGCGGAAACCCTGTAAGAGCTGAAGTGGCTCTTTGGACGTAATCAGGGAAGCAAACCCCAGCTGAATTAAATGCACAAGGCTTAAAGGCATACAGAGCGTGCCACCACTCATGATGCTCCTCACGCCGAGACTGAACCTGCCTCCCAGCACAGATTTCACTCATCTCATCTAAGGATTGATCAGGAGAATCCTTGGTTGCATCACAGGAAGCATGGCAAGCAGATCAAGAGAGGGGATTCTGCTCCTCTGCTCTGCTTTGGGGAGACCCCTCTGCAGTGCTGCCTCTTATCCTGTCCCTGGGCACCACTGAACACAGACTGACCCATCCTCCTGAGCCCATCCCTCAAGGGTTTCTCAGCACTGACAAGTCTTCTCTTATCTGGGCTAAACAGCCCCAAGTCCATCAGACTCTCTGCATCAGAGAGATGTTCCAGTCCCCTCAGTATCTCTGTAGCCCTTTGTTGTCCCCTCTCCAGCAGCTCCCTGTCCTTCTTGAACAGGGATCTATGAGGCTGTTTCAAAAAGCCCTTTGGAGATGTGGCTGCTGCCCTTAAGATAGTTTAGGAGTTACTGATGGACTAACCTTTGGGGACCATGTCTCTCTTTCACAGAGAAATTGTTGTTTAAATAATCCCTCCGGGGATGGGAACTGGTGGTGACCCAGAAACAGTTTAGGGGTGTTTTTTATTGTTTTCCATATCTTTCTCAGACTAAAGCTGTCTCTGGTAAAGGAAACCCAAGTTCTTACTGTGGGAGTGAGCTAATTAGGAGACGAGGGCAAAAGCTTAATGGTGTTGAGTATTCAGGAGGTGGGAGCTGTGACAGCTTAACAGCACTTGCATTCATCTCTTCTCTTTCACTTTTCATGTCCCAGTGACCTGAAGCCTCTTTCCCAAATAATGTGTTTCTTGGTTAATTCTTCATAGCCTTGTTTCAATAACTCGGGGCAAAACCAGACTTTGACTCTTTTCCACATGGCAATTCTAGTTTTAGTTGATGTGGGGCTCATTAAAACCAAACTCGTTTCATCATCTGCTGAAGGACGTTGTTGACAGCGTTACTGCTCTTTGTCGTATGAGCCACCATGCGGTTGCTCATTGGCCAGGCAGGTATCTCCCAGCCCAGGCACCTTCTCATGCTGGGAAGTGTCAGAGGTAGGAACGAGAAGGGATACATTTTATTTGCTGTTATTTACTTGTCTCTTGACCATCCCTAATTATTACAGGGTTGTGAGCATCAACATGTCCCTTAGCCTCTGCTCCAAGATCTCCACTCCTCTTTTGTGGGAGCTACTTGTCACCCATGGGACAGACCGACTCGGCTGGCAGCTTGGCCAGCAGAAAGAGGTTGGTTCACTTGTTCTGCTAATTGGATTTTGCACCATAGGGCATCGTTTCAGCTCCATGTGAGCTCCCCCAGTCAAAATTATCAGCGTGGAGCCGACCCTGGGCCATTGGTACTAAAAGCACAAGCCATAGCATGGTGGGCTCCAGGAGAAACCTTGTCGTATCCTATCAGCGTGAGTCCTCACACTCTCCTGAGCACCAGCCACGAGCAGAAAACGTGACGAACGCAGTAGTAGCACAGATGTAGAGAATAAACAAGCCTTTGCCTGCATTGTTGGATTGCTAATGAGGAGAAGCCTCATCAGCCACCCAGCCATCTAATTTCTCTTGGCTACTATTACAGTTGGTCAGGAATCGTACGAGGAGTGACATTTTCTGGCACAAAACTGTGCTGGGAGGGAGATATTTCTGATGGGAAAACGGCCAGTTCTCCCTTTCCCCCTTCTTTTGATACTGGAAATCTCTGGACCACACGTTTCCTGGTGAAAAGACAAAAGCACAATCCCCACTGCTTGTTTCAACGGAGCTCCTGAATTTCCCAGCACCTCCCATGGCTGCAGCACTGCATGCCAAGCCTCCGTGGGATGGGAAATGAGAGAGAGAATGAATCCTCACCCTGCATCTCAAACACTTATATGATCCAGCCCTGGTGCATTTGGGGTTGGTTGGGTGGTTGTTTTTTTTTACACTGACCTCTCTCCTCTGTCTTAAGAGTTGTCTTGGAGTTCAGCCACGGAGCTGAATTCACCACTGCCTCTTCCAAAACTCCAAACAACAACTCCATCCTCCTTGCCAGGAGTTTTCCTCCTCACTCTGCTGCCTTTCAAAATCAGAGGTGTCCTGTTCCACAAAGTGGCCGCAGCCCCCGCGGCACTGCACGTGCTCCCGGGGCGCCGGTTGTGTTGCGCGGAGATCTATTGCTCGCCCAGCGGTGTCTCGACTCGCAAACTAATTAAAGTTCATGTCACACCAGGAAGATGCAAAAAGCTCTCTGAGTGCTAGATGTTATTATTTTAAGCTTCCCTTCTTTTTCCGGAGGCACAGCAACTCCCCGAATCCCAGCTGGCACGCCACATCCAGCCACAAAACACCACTAATTGGGTGTTTCTCCTGTTGACCTCATTTCTCAAGTAGACTTTGGCTGGCTTTATTTCCATGGGTTTTATGTTGGGTTTGTGTTGGATTCTTTTTTTACCAAGAAGGTTCAGAAATTAGATAAACAGAAACCAGCCTCTTGATGAGTGTTGTAGCCAGTCCTTGGTCGTATCTGCCCTGTTTCAGGGTACAAGAATGCTGCTCTTCCCCTGAGGAAATAAGAGGTAGAGAGAGATGGGAAAGAAGGGATCAAGCATGGACTGATGTTTCTGAAAGAGGTTTTGTTTGGAAGAAGTCTCAGGCAGGCAGGACGTAGTCTGTTGCTCCTTTCCATCAGCGGGGTGTTACCACATCTACTGTCCTTGAGATGTTTTGCTGCAAGAGGATTGAATCTTCCACAGGGTAGTGACTGTCCCCCTGTACTCAGCACTGGTGAGACCCCTCTTCAAGTGCTGTGTTCAGTTTTAGGCCTCTCACTACACTGAGATGCTGGAGCATGTCCAGAGAAGGGCAATGAAGCTGGTGAAGGGTTTGGAGCATACATCTTATGAGGAGTGGCTGAGGGAACTGGGGTTGTTTAGCCTGGAGAAGAGGAGGCTGAGGGGAGACTATATTGTTCTCTCCAACTACCTGAAAGGTGGTTGTGGTGAGGTGGGGGTTGGTCTCCTAAGTAATCAGTGATGAGATAAGAAGAAATCGTCTCAAGCTGCATGATGGTAGGTTTAGATAGGAGATTAGGAAACATTTCTTCACTAGGAGAGTGGTCCAGCATCAGAGCAGGCTGCCCAGGGAGGTGGCAGAGTCACCATCTCTGGAGGGGTTCAAAAAATAGAGACATGGCACACCTGGACGTGGTGGTGGACAGACAGTTGGACTTGATGATCTCAGATGTCTTTCCCAACCTCAAAGGTTTGATGGTTCTGTGATGTGGATGCTGAAAGGTATCTCTTGTTGACGTTTCCCCATCAAATGAGAAGGTGTCTTCTGCTGTTAGCACTGCAAAGCTCAGCCAGTCTCTCCCAGTAGAGACCTGCTGCCTAACGAATGGGTTGAGTCCATTAGCACTGGCTCTTTTCAGGGCTCCCTGAGCTGGTTCACCTTCTGAAGAATCAAGCAGCATCCCATTATTTCCTTAATCACCTGGCACTGTTGGGAAGGCAAAGCCTCCATGTCGCTTTGTGGAGGTAACAAGTGGAAACCTCTCCCTGATGTTCTTGAGGTGTCTCTTTTTCTTCCTTCACACTCATACTTATGAAAACATATTTTATTCCATGCCTTGGATTCTGCCCCATCTGCCTTCCCCAGCATTAATCAATTGTGCTGTTTCTCCCATAGCGTTCATTACCTCCTTAAAAATGAATGCAGAGAGAAAACACAATTAGATGCTGCTTTGGTTAAATAATACCTTGAAAGCCCCTCCTCTCCCCCCAGAACAATGGCTTTAAAAATAAGGAGAGAGTGAAGATCGCACAGTTTGAATTAATGATGGAAATTACCTCGGGTTAAGTTGGATTTTAAATCAGAGAGTTTGGGGGGGGGGGGAACTTTAGGTTTTGCTTTTCTTTGCAGTGAATTATGACAAATACAGAGCCCTGCCAAATGGATGATTAGATTTTTTTTTCCTTCCCCTCTCCCATCCACATTGAAAAATGAAATATTTCTGTAATATTAAATCCGTCAAATTGATCAAAGTGCAGTGTCAAGAAACGTTGTAAGCGCTTCTTCTCATCCAATCCCCTCTGCGACTACAAACCAGAGACCTTTTCATATCCCTTTTCTGGAGGTGGCTGGAGGTTACCTCTACCCAAAGAGCCTGGGCAAAAAAGGAGCCTGCATTTCTCCATCTAATCCCCGTGGTGGGACTTAAAAAGGGGCTGCTGATTTGGCAGAGGAAACTACAATAACGTGCTCCTCAGTTTTGTGATGTCTATAATCTGTCCTAATACCACCTTTCCCCCCCACCTCCATCTAACGCTGGGGTCAAGTTTAGGGTGGATGTGACCAAAAAAAGGGGATGATTAAGGCAAGTTTCAACTTCTGGGAGATTTATTGGCATTGTTCCCCTCCCCCTTTTATTTGTCTTTCCCCTGCTTTACTTTCACCAGAGAACAAGAAAAAGCAAACAAACCAGAAACCCCAAATATTTGGGATTTGTTTGAGGAAGCTTGCACAGGGTGTATTCAAACATTGGAAGAGGTGGTAATCTGGGGCATGGCAAGCAGCTGGAGAAATGCACAGTGGGTCCAGAAAAGATAGATTTCTTTTTCTTTTGAAGCTGGTCGTGAGGAGGAGGAGCTGAGAGGGTTTTGGGAGGGGGTGGGTGGGTTGGGTAAGTCTGAAAAATAAGGGATGGTCTTTTTCAAGGGAAGATGTTAGTGTAGATAAGATGCTGAATGGTTGCCTTCCATTCAGTTAGATGGGAAGAAAACAGCTTGGTTTCAGCAAGGGAGATTTTTGCTGGCTGTAAAAAGGGGAGGAAAAAATCCTTCTGCTGGGGTGGTGGAGCATGGGAACGGGTAATTCAGGGTGTTATGGGCTCTTTTGTCAGCAGCTCTGTTAAGAAGAGGTTAAATATCTGGGGGAGGTTGCTGATGGGCACTTGGGGAGAGGTGGGATAGAGACGGACCCGGCATCCCTTTTATTTTCAGTAAAGCCACATCTACCAGGTACTTCTGCCCATCTTAGTTCTGCTGCGCCAGTCGATGTGAAACTTCAGTGGTCTTTGAAGGGAAACACCAGGAAATAGAAGGACACAGCTTCTGCATGTGCTCACGTGTCAGGGAAGTCTGTTTGCTCTGCTCTGCTCTGCAAGGTTTACTGTCTTGTTGCCTCAAGTGTCCCTCAGGTGCCGTCGTATGCGCGTTTGAGGTCAGAAGATGGTAAACTGAGTCAAGTGTAGCTGTGGAGGCTGGTCACCAGTGGTGTTCCTCAGGGCTCAGTACTGGGGACAGTTTTGTTTAATGTCTTCATCAATGAAGGAGTTAAGTGTGTCCTCAGTGAATTTGCCAGATGATGCCAAGATTGGTGGGAGTGTTGATCTGCAAGAGGGTAGGCAGGCTCTACAGAGGGACCTGAACAGGCTGGATTGGTGGGCAGAGGCCAGTTGCATGTGGTTCAACAAAGCCAAGTCACAACAACCCCATGTAAAGCTACAGGCTTGGAGAGGAGTGGCTTGAGAGCTGTCTGGAGGAGAGGCACCTATGGGTGTTGATAACAGCTGGCTGAACCTGAGCCAGCAGTGTGTCCAGGTGGCCAAGAAGGCCAACGGCATCCTGGCCTGCATCAGGAAGAGTGTGGCCAGCAGGAGCAGGGAAGCGATCCTCCCCTGTACCCAACACTGCTGAGGCTGCACCTGGAGTACTGAATGCAGTTTTGGGCCCCTCACTACAAGAAGGACATCAAGGTGCTTGAGCATGTCCAGAAAAAGGCTACAAAGCTGGTGAAGGGTTTAGAAGACAACCCTTATGAAGAGCAGCTGAGGGAGCTGAGGTTGTTTAGCATGGAGAAAAGGAGATTGAGGGGAGACCTCATCGGTCTCTACTCCTACCTAAAAGCTGGCTGTAGTGAGGTGGGGTTCGGTGTCTTCTCCCTGGTGCCTAATGACAGGACAAGGGGAAACAGCTTGAAGTTGCATCAGGAGGAGTTTGGGTTGGATATCAGGAAGAATTTCTTTGCTGAAAGGGTTGTCAGGTATTGGAACAGGCTGCCATCCTGGTAAAAGAAGAGTAGATGATGTACTTAGTGACATGGTCTAGTGTTGGACCTAGTAGGGATGGACAGATGGCTGGACTTGATGATCTGGAAGGTCTTTTCCAACCAAAGCTGTTCTATGATCCCTGCTCTCTCAGACGTTGATTTCTTTACTTTAGGAGCTCTCCATGCCCTCATCTAACCTTCACAAGGAAGAGAAGCATTTCCCTTAGTTGAGCCAGTGGGGAGACAGGTATAAAAGGGACAAAGTCACTTTTCAGGAAGTTGACAACAGAAACCAGAGGAGGTTAAAGCCCTCCTTCCCTGGCACAGCCTCTGGTGAGTGTCTTCATGCTCTGGTTAACCTCAAAGAGGGTCTCAAACAACCCTACAGAAATGCAGCAAAAAGATGGGATTGCTGCAACTCTGCTGCTTACCAAATTAGAAACAATTTAAGGATTTAAGGATTAAGTACCATTAATTACTGCCCAACAAATGCTGAACTACAATGGAGCACTTGTGGAAATGGAGAAGTTCTGCGTGAATACTAAATGGCTTCATTAATGCTCGGTGCAATTTCATTGAGTGATAAATTAATTCGCTTGATGCTCCAGGAATTACTGAGCGGACTGTGGGCACACGTGGTGCAGGCAGAGCAGGAGTCCAACTTCTCCCCCTGCCTCTGCAGAGCAAGTCAGGCAGGTGTGGGACACTGTAGGGCTAGGTCATGATAAAAAGAGTAAAGAAAAAGTGAGGAAATGGCTTTGCAGAGTGAGGAAAAAACTCACAGTGCTGCTCTGGCCTCATCTGGGAAACACCAGAGCTTTTGGAGGTCAGGATAAGGGCAGGGGGGTGGTGTCAAAGTCATAGAGTCATAGAATAATTTTTAAGGTTGGAAAAGACCTCTAAGGTTGTCCAATACCACCATGTGAACTAAACAACATCCTGAAGTGCCACATCTACATGACGTGGTCCTTATCCTCCTCTCATATCTGAAACTGATGGTGGGCCTGTGGGACATCAGCCCTGGTTTGCTGTAATGCCCCTTGTGTTTTTGTTCCCTCCTTCCTTCCACTGCAGCCATAATCACGGGGCTGAGTAGACCTTTCCAGCCCATTGATTCTTCTGGCCCCATGGTTCATGCTCAGCAGTCCTCCCATCAAGTCCAAGGACCTTGAACATTGCATCACCTTCCTCTAATGGTTATGGTGAGCTCTTGCAAGGCTTGGAGCTTCCCAGACACATTGGTGTTGCTCCAAGGGCATGTTTACTTGGGCCTGGAGAAAGACTTTGTGCATTAAAGGTGGAAAAGACCACTAAGATCATCAAGTCCAATGCCACCATGTCAGCTAAACAATGTCTTGGAGTGCCACATCTACACGACATGGTCACTTCTCTTGCATGGGAGCCCAGCAAAGCTGTGACAGCTTGAAATCAGAGTCCTTTTCCCTGGCAATAATTTCCCTGAGAAGAATTGCAGGAGGAGGAGGGAACAGCATCCAGCAAGGATGTCTTGGGGTGAGTAATTTCAGTTTCTCCTCTGGCTGTCACAGTATGACAGCTGCCTGGGCAGAGCCTTGCTGCTTCCCTTTAGTACGTGTTACCTGGAGTTCAGCATCGGTTTTCTGTCCCTCAAGACTTTTTAGCCTTCCGTTGCGTCGCGGTGTTATTGATTGCTCACCCGGCCGTGGCCTGGAGCCTGTATTAGGTGTGAACAAAGCACCGGCCCCAACAGGCCAACGTTGCAGGGCAAGATGCTCAGAGGTTTGTTTTGCTGTCAGCCTTGCCTTTTTTTAAAACTCTTTTCTCCATCACCCTTTGACTCCCTCCTTTGCCTCATACTGCACCTTATGTCGTTCCCCCCCACCCCCAGCAAATTTATGGGGACTGTAGAGGTGGGGTGGGTCTGTTTTTGCCCTGTGGTTTGGGGTCCCTTAGCTCACTCAGCCTTGCTGCTGAAGGCAGAGACTGGGAAGTGGCAGGGAGACCTTGTTCTCTCCGTGCCATGGAGAGCTTTGGCAGTGAGGTGACGTGTTTCTGCCCCGCGTATGATACTGTGGCTCTCTGTGTCTTTACCAGCTCCTGCAAGATAGAATCATAGAACTGTCTTGGTTGGAAGGGACCCTTCAGATCATCAAGTCTGCCATCACCCAACCTGCCAACCACTGCTGAACTCTGTCCCTCAGCACCACATCTAACAGTCCTTTAAATCCCTCCAGGGATGGAGACTCCACCTCTTCCCTGGGCAGCCTGTTCCAACCCCCATCTTGAGGGCACCAGATTTCTTGCTGCGATGAGTCGTTAGGGCTCTTGCCTTGGTGGAGCTGTTTCTGTCTGCTCTCCTAAATAGACGTGTCTCCTCTACCACCTTAGCTTGGCAACCTTAGCTTGGTGCTCCTTAGGTCCTGCACAGCTCCTGGTCCCCACCTAGGCAGCTCTGAACCGAGCGGAGATGCTTTCATCCCCTGCACCTGCCCATGGAGACATGTCCTTGCTTGACTGTTAAAGACCAGAGAAAGAATACCTAATTAACAACCCTAATGCCAGCAACATGCAGAACCCAGACCAAAGTTTTCCTAGCGTAATGAGCTGGTATAAAAGCAGCCAGAGGGAGACATCGTCAGCTTTATTGGGCTGGCAAACCCAGGCAATATAGCTGTGCATTCTTGAGTGCCATCTTCTGGCACCTCGTATGTCAACTAGTTGTGTGGAGCAATCTGGTAGCGCAGGGTTGCTGCCAACCACGAGGAGCAAAGCGGGTTCCAGACCCATCCTTGAAAGATGCACAGGGAGGAGGAGGCACCTTTTGTTTCTCCCATCCTGCCATCCTTTTGAATGTCGAGTTTCCTGCCCTTGCCGGCACGAGGAGCCGCGCATCTGCCAGTCGACCTCTGCATGTGGTTGGTATCGGCTCCCCGTGCCAGCTTGGGAAGCATCTGTTTCCTGATTTATTTATCCCCTCTGCAATCGCCACGGGAGGATAATCTCAGTGACATGCCACATCTCGTTTACAGCCGGCCCCTGAAAAGTTAGGAGTGTGAGAGGTGGGGTGGGGAGGAGGCGGGGAAGGAAGATGTGGAGCCGAGCACACCGGGGACTGAAAGGGGACTTGGGGAGATGTATAAAATATTAAGTGACATCGTGGCAAGACACAGACAGGGGGTAGGACAATAATTAAAGTAAACAGCACATCAAAAGCCTGGCGAAAACTCGCATTTAAATTGCAAGTTGGTGCAGAAACAGCTCGTGTAGCCGTGTATAAATGTGTTTCCAGGAACCTTTTAAGAATATTAATGATGATGGAAGCAGAACAACAGTGATTCAGACTTTATGGTATGTGACAATCCAGGAGGCCACCACACTCATGCTCGGCTGCTGGCATGAGGAAGCTTAAGAGAGCTTGGCTCCTGCCAGTGGTTTCTTGCCATGGATATTTCAGGGTCCTAAAGCAGGCAAGGATGGAGCCTCTTCCCTTCCCTTGCCATGGCTTGGAGCATGCTGGCTCCCCACGTGTCATTGCCACAGAGGACCCATAAAAGTCAGGTCAGGACTCTCAAGGCCGTGCAAAACCTTCCAAGCAGCAGCATTGTGGGTGCCTTGCTCCTCCTTGATGGGAGATGACGCAGCACCTCCCCTCCCCTCCCCGGCTCTGCTCGCCGTCGGCAGAACGGCACCGTTTGAATTATGGGCCAGAAATCGGTGTCAGATTTGTCTTGACTCCTGCACTGAACACCTTTGGGCTATAGAGCAAATCTCTTAATTATTCCCTGTGCCATTTGCCCTCGCCTGTACAAGGACTACAACAGCTCTGTCCTTGGGGAGGACGAATTCTCCTCCGTCCTGCTAATACCATGATTTACAGGGGATTTCCCTGACTGGCCTTCAGGGCACAGTGTTACCTAATGACAGCAATTAAAAAGCGCTGGGAATTGACCCCAGGAAAGCTCAGGCAGCTGCAGATGAAATAGGGGAATTAAGAGGCAGAATGTAGAGAGATACAGGAGCTTTGTATACTGGGAAACTGAGGCACAGCAAGTCTAAAGGGGACAGTGCCCAGGCTCAGGGTCTCCCAGGCTGGGCAGGGAGTCCCACTGGTTTTGAAGCAGGGTAGAAACACTCTGGGCAGAGGGGTTTCACCCCTGAAATACTGTAGAATCATAGAATGGTCTGGGTTGGAAGGGACCACAAGGATCAGAGAGTTCCAACCCCCTTACACAGGCAGGGCCACGAATCTCCAAGCCTGGATCTACAAAAGGTTGCCCAGGGCCCCATCCAGCTTGGCATTGAACACCTCCCAGGATGGGGCATCCACCCCCTGCTCTGGGCAGCCTGTTCCAGCCCCTTACCACTGTGGTTTGATGCTGCTTCCTGAGGCAGTGGGGAGCATCAGGGGGTTGAGGCTGAGATCTCGGGGGTTTTGGGGTGACCACGCTTTGTAGCAAGCAGGAAAGGAAATTATGAATTTCTTTAGCCAAACTCCTTGCCACTCATGTTAATTTGGAGATAGCTAGCTCCAAACACAGTCGCTTTGCTTTGGTACCCAGGTGACAATTCAACACTGCGTGAAACCCTTACTCAAAGTGGCCGTGGGTTTAGCAAGGGCAGGATTTCCCATCGTCGTCATGTCATCCTCCCCCTTGCAAACAGAGTGGCTGAAAGCCTCCTGTCAGGATTTTCCCAGCATGCAGATGCTGTTTTGACCTAGATGCTTAAGCATTCGTTTACCGCTGAAGTTTTGCATTTAGAGGTCTTAAGAGTTTGTATCTAGAAAGCTCCAAAAGGAGGGGGGCAAAGACAATAATAAAATAAGGAGGGCAGCTCACAACTTAGGAAGGAAAACTGATTTGACATTCTTATGCCTCTGTTTATTGGCAGCCCCCAATGAGATGTAAAGAAATGTCAAAAAATCCCATGCACACATTGGTTGGGTTCAGGGAAAAAATCACTGCTTGCCTCTGCCCGGAGGCTGCGAGTCACTCTGCTAATGCAGAAGGCACTAAAATGACCCCTTTGTTTTTCTTATGATCGCTTCTGATAGCACACTCTGCCAGAGATATCATATCTTTGATCTCTCAGTGCTGATGTTAAGTCTCTCTTGAGTTCAGTACCATCTCCTTGAGATTAATACTTCATGGCATTCTCAGCACCAAGCTGTCCTAACCCATACATCACAAGATGTCACGCTTCGCACTCGCCTCCTGCCTCAATGACTTCACGCTGGCACAATAAATAACCCTTGGCCAGCTCTTGGCCAGCTCTTCCCTCCCTGGTTTGTTGTGTATAGAGAGCTTAACGAGGAACGCGGAAACTCTCTGGGAGCAAGGAGGGGAAGGGATGTTCCCGTGGCCAGAGGGGATGTGAGCACAGCCCCACTTCACTAGCCAGAGGGAGGAGGCTGCTGAATTTTAGCAAGGGTTAGTCCTGTTCCCTCTTTTGGACAGAGGGAGGGAAGATGCGTGGTGGTTTCTCGATGATGCCTTATAGGGAGTGAAAATCCGGGGTACTGTAGGGTACCCATCTGCTTGTTTTGCATCTTAAGTCACCAAAATCACTCTTTGCTTCGCTTTTACTTCAGGTCCTGCTTCCTTGCTTGTTTTCCAAGGGCTGGGTGGGCAGACTGGGCAGGAATGAGCTAGGTATAAAAAACCACCTTCCCTCTTCTCCTGTGGCTCTCTGAGCGTTGTGCTGCAACCCTGTAGAGGACCACAAATGTCCTCTGACACCCTCTGCATCATCCTGACCTGCTGGGCTGCTATTGGGTGCAAAAAAGCCCTTGCCTATGGGGAATAAAGAGGAGTTTTAAGATAATTTAAACTCTTTAAAGGGAAAGAGAATGCCAGCCATTTCAAGATGAAAGTGATGGACAAACACAGATGTGTTTAAGTTATCTTAAACTCAGAAGCTGGGTTTCTGCAGGTGAACATCTGCATTCATCCATCACTTTAATCTTGAAATGGCCAGTGGTGAGTGGGTACCAGTATCACAGAGGTCTGGGCTGCTGCGGCCTTGATCCTCTCACAGTCAAAACCAAGGTCATGTCCATGCTGCAGCTGGGGAGCAGTGGGAAGTCTTGGGAGATACTTGGCAGATGCAACAGGGGCGTGCAATTTGCTCTTGTGTCTGCAAGGTTTTGATTCATTCTTTTTGTTAGTCCAGGATCCATCACTTGTCTCTTGAGCGTTTACACCGTCTTGCTGGTGCTGCTGATGTGTAACGCGCCGTTCGGTGTTGAGGGGTGACGCGAGCCTCTACAGCATTGCAGAACACCTTGGGCTTCCCATCATCTAGCCAAGGGGCACTCTGCAAACTGAAGGGGAAGAAAAGTTCCCTGTTAACTGGCCCCCACAGAGCCTTCCTCCTCTCCCTCGGGGGAAATGAACCCGAAGGACTTAGCCAAGCGTTGCATCAATGGGAGTGTTGCAGCATGTCCAATGCGCTGGGGTGAGGACCGAGCTGCCAACCCTCCTTGAGTCCCTGGCCTGAGAAAGGGGTTGGTGTCATTTTTGCATGGGGTTACAGCCAAAAAAAAAATGTCCTACAACTCCCCCACTACTGATTTTACAGAGATAATTGAAGGAAGAAGTGAAGTCTCAGGGGAAGCAGCAAAAACCTCAGTGCTAGGCAGTGCTAAAATGAGGGGTCCCACAGCCTGCATCCCTCCTGTGTGCAGGCAGATGGGCTGTGCATCCCCTCCTGCTGCTCAGCATTCCTCCAAGGTGCCAGTCACAGCTACCAGAGGAGCCATTTTCCTCTAATTTCTGCTATAATCTCCACTTTTAAAGCAAATTTGAAGCTTGGAGCATCACCTGTTCAGAGCGAAGAGGTACCTGGCCCAACAAGCACCCACCAACTAAATTCAAGAAGGGATGCTTTCCTGAAATAAGAGGCAATGGGAATGTGCCACAAGGCTTTGTCTCCAAAATCAAAATCAAATATGGGATGGGTTCAGTTTCCTACTGGCTGGATCGGCCATTTCTGCACCAAAGTCCAGGCTGTGCTGAACCTCCACCTCTAACTGCTCATAAACCTGCCTCTAACAAGAGCATCATGCTAATGGGATCCAGGAGGCTCAGGAGCACAGGTAGAGCTTGTGCTTCGCAGGCTGGGTGGCTGGTAATGAGAAGGGAGGATGCAATTAGAGACACAAAGCCTTTTCTTTTTTGGGGGGTGGTGGTGTCTTTTTCCTCCTCCACCAGCCTCTGGGTGGGGAAAAAAAAAGGTTTCAATTCTTTAAGTTCCGTCACAACAGGTTAGAGTATTAGCAATCATGGTTCACTGCCATCTGCATTTGTTCCATTTGTGGCATTTATGATGGTTATCCACATTAATTATTTCGCCGCCGAAGTCCCTTCTAATTTCAGAGCACTGTTATTTCGAAGAAAGATGGATATTAAATATGCCACCCATCAGCACGGGGTGGCATTACACCATGCTATTAAGTTCTGATGCGAAGGCTTGGCAAAAAATAACTTTGCTATTTGTAATCACCGTGAAGTGTTTTAGTGTTGCAGCTCGGAATGAGAAATAAAGATGATGACAGGAACTGATTTCTTATTAGGATGCGGTGCAGGAGTTTACATAAATCAGGAAGGAAATAAGGAGGTAACCCTTGGCTGGCTAAATCCTCGTAGGGACCTGTTGCTTGAGGTCTGATGGGGGAATGGGCTTAGTATGAAGAGTTGGAAGGTATTTCCACCTGGCTCTGGGGTCCTTCCTCCACCAGACCCTGGTTGGGTGGGAAGAGCCATCGATCCCAAGCTGAAGACTTGGAAGCGCTTTTCCTTGGGCAGAAGGAGCCTTGGACATGTGGGTGGGGGTTGAGTTTACACCAGTAAGAATTTTGCCCTCCTTCTTGTTCCTTAGTGGTATGATGGGGTTTTGGGAGCCGCCGCTCGTGGTGCTCCCCATCTTCCCAACACAAGGGTGAAACCTTGGGGTTCACCATAGAGCACCCTGCACTCCTGGGAAAGCAAAGAGGGGGCTTGCTCCCTGTGACAAGGGGGGGAAATGTATTCCCCCATTGCTCCCGTGTCTCTTAAGGGTGCAGAGTTTGTGTCTGATGGATGTGGGAGGACAATCGGAGAGTCAAGGTTGGATGGGATTTGATGCTGGCATTAAGCATCCAACTTCTGCATCTTCCAGTATTGTTTGATCCTCTGTTATCCTGCTGGGAGCGAGGAAGGAGGTGATGCACCCATGCTTTTGGCAGAGGTATTGAACCCCAGGGGAATTCAGCTTCAACCAAATGAAGTGTGTGAGCACCTGGGGCAAGGAGTTGTGTGAGCAATCGCTTTGCAGGTTACTAGAGGTTGCAGCACCAGCCTGGGATGGGGTTAGGGAGCAATTTGCCTTGGGTTGAGCCTAAGGAAATTTCTTTGTGATTTGCAGCAAATCAGTCAGGGACAAAAGAAAAAAAGAAGAAGAAAACAAGGAAAAGAAAGAGGTTGAGATCAAATGCAATGTTCTGCACAACTCCCGGGTGAAATGTTCCCCTCTTAGCAACGAGTGTTTGTGTACAGGTTTCAGTAAGAGTGAGGGATAATTTGAAATGAAAAGTAAACTAAAGGGGGGAAATGCCCTCCCTGTCTTGGTGTGTGTGTGTGTGTTTCCTTCCAAGTGTCAAAACAAATCTCTATTAATTCCTTGGGGTGTTCGGATTGTTTAGTTTGGCTGCTGCCTTTTGAGTTCCTCAAGCCCTGGAAAATTTGGTGAGGCTCCGATGAGGTTTTCCAGCATCTCCAGAGCTGTTTGTGCCTCGGAGCGGTGCTGCAGAGTGCAAAAATTCTGGCTCCATCCACTAGAACATCTTGTGTCCGGGCTGGGAACCCAAAAGGTGCTTCAAACCATCCTGCCCTGGGCTCAGCATCAGCAGTGGGTGCTCAGCAGGCTGCAGACCCAGATACCCAATGCGGGTCTTTCCATTACAGACAAGTCCTCAAGTCCCAGTTTGCTTTGTATCTCAGCTCCCAAGCAGCTTGTGCTCCATACAGAAAGATACACCAACCTCTCTCAACCATGATTGTCTATTAATTAAATGCTAATTCATTATTAAAAGGGTATTTATTGAGATTTAACAAGTCCACAGCTAAAAAAGAAGGAAAAAAACCTGGCGGTGACAGGTGTTACACTCCAGTAATGAGGTTCTTAATAATCAATTGGCATTTGTTTGACTTAGAATAACATTCTTATTAAATCTAAATCAACTCTTTACTTGAGACACTTAATTACATGTGGGTTTTTTGGGGTTTTTTTTTCCCCGCCGCCTTTCCTTGGTGCAGTGGGAATTCCCAGCCCGCGTCTTCAGGCGTAGACTGGAGGAGGCTGTGCCTTAATAAATATGAAAGGTGATGGTTATTCATCGAGAGTGCCACTTAAGGAACGATTTCCCTGAGCTCCTATTCACGCTGATGCCGACGGGAGCTTTACGGGCTCATTCACCTCTCATTAGGAAAGGCAGCACGCTGGGGAAAGGTATTTGGCTGATTCCAGTCCTGCGTCCATCCAAGGGCACCAAGCGTCCTCCTCTCCCCAGAATTAGGGAGGGAATCATCAGCCTCACCTTCTGCTTGATTATTTATTAGAAATCATATATAGCATTGGGGAAAGTTGCTAGAACCGTGCTGGAAACCCACAGGAAGAGGTGGGGAGGGGAATTAAGAATCCCTCCCAGCATCTTGGATGATCGTGGTACCCTACAGAGAAGGAAGAGCTTTGCAAAAAGCCACGGCAATCGCTCCAGCTGAAGTTCAGCGGCGGTGCCGCGAAGGGGAAAGGCTCTCAGCTCCATTATCCCAGACAGTTTGGTTCCTTTGGGGTCAGCCTTGTCTTTTAAAACATCCTCCTCGGGTCCATTTTCGCCTTGCAAGGAGATGGGAGGCCAGGCAGGGGAGTGACTGTTGGCTTTAATCGCAATTTAATTACTTCCCCCTTTTAATGCAGCTTTTAAAAAGGAAACAAGGATCCCAACCGGGTGCTCTTTTAGCACAAACAACAACAGGGGGAAAGAAAAGAGGGAAAAGTAACCGACAGCAACAAACAATCTGTGCTATTAGAGGATCATTATTGTGATACTATTTATTTCAGACTTCTTGATACTCTCCAATGCTTGACTTCACAGGCTCATTTAGTTCCTTTGAAAAGCAAGGCAGCGCTGCAGTTTGCCAGGAGAAAATGTGATAAACATTATCAAGGAGGGGGGGAGAGAGGGAAAAAAACCCTGGAGACTGTAGGGATAAACATATATATATATATATATATATTTGTGGGCTTGTGGAGAACGTAGGTGATGGCTGCAGAGCTCTAGGAGGAGGTGTACCACCACAGGGCAGAGGTTTCAAAAGCTCAAGCCACCATCCTTTTGGCTGCCTCTCAAATTTCCCAGCACTTCCCTGCATCTTGCCTGGGAAGAAGGTGGTGGATGGGAATATTTTTTATTTTCCTCTTTCTCCTTTGTAGTATTTGCAATCAGGGAAATCCTGGCATGGGCAGGATGTGCTCTGGGGCTCTTTTTTGAGAGGTGCTGGGTACAGAGCAACCAGGGCAGGTTTACAACCCCAATATCTCCAACCCAAGGGGAAATATTACCCTGGCAAGAGAGTCAGGAGGTAAATGCTGTTTTTTTAATTTATCAAAAAACCCCCAAGAGAGCTGGGATCTATCCCAGCTTCACAGGAGCGCAAATCAAGGGGAGGAATAAGATGTCATCTCCATCTTGAGCAGCCCTAAAACTTTGGGAGCTCCTGGGTGTTGCTGCCAGAAAGTGTTAGATCACACTATCGTTAGATCACTAGTTGCTGCCTGGGCTATTATCGATAGTCAGGGAGAGCTGTTGCATCCAATTAGTTGTATGGATTAAAAGAATTCCTTCTGAGGTTTGCTATCCTGGGGAGGGGGGAAGAAGGAAAAAAAAAAAGCCTAAAAAGATTGACTAAACTGGTTGGGATGATAAGAAAATCCTTAAAAAGCCCAGTCATGGGGCACTCTGCCAAGTCATCGTGTCCGTGCAGCCTCGGTGGGAGTGAAGTCACCTTTGAGGGTAAAGCAAGTGGATTCTGGAAGCATCACTCAAAGCAACATTGGTCAAATTGGCAATTTTCTTCCAGCCCTGTTTTATTTCTGGGTGGTTTTGAACTGCCTTATTGCTGTGCTTTATTCCCCACCTGCAGTGGGTTAGGCCATTGTTGGGTTATCTCTGACACCCCCTGGACCTGAACCCATCACTGCTGGGATTTCCCTGGAGTTTTATGGGTGTCAAAGCTGCATCCGGCCCCTCAATTTCCCACCTTGCCTGGTTTTCCCATGAGGAAAACCCAGCGGGGGCAAACCCACGGTGCCAAACCTCCCAAATTAGAGCATCCTCATCTGCTTGTCATTGAAACAGGTGGAGGGGAGGGGGATAATAAACCAAACCCCTCTGTACCAGTAAAATCACCCTCCTGGACCTTCTCTCTGATGCAAATGGAGCTCCAGCACTCCTGTTTGTGTTTTTATCTTGGCTCACACATCAGCCAGTGGCACGTAGATGTTGTAGAGAGGCCAAATTTACTGAGAGAGAATTAAAAAAGATTTCCTAAAGTAAAAAAAAAAAAAAACAAACCCCAAAATGAAAAAACAACCAGCCTAGAGCAACAGCAAACTGCTGAAAACAAACCAAGCCCCTCCACCCCTCTGGCTTTGGCACCGTAACGGAGCTCCTAGCCATTATATGGCTTTTTTTTTGGTTATTTTTAATAGAGTCTTAGCCAGCCTGGGAGATGGATTTACTCTCCCCAGAGCCTTGTCTTTGGGACACGCGTCAGAGCATCCTTAAATCTTTGAAGGGGAGGGGGGAAGAAGAGTAGGGGAGGGAGAGGAAGAGAAGGGAAAAAACCAACCCCAAAGCATCCTTGTCTGACTGTGAGGATGAGAGCCCGCTGCCGTAAGGAGCTGTAAAAACCTGCTGATAGACAGATGGAGCGGTGTAATTATACACGGGGAGGGGTTGGGAAGGAAAGGGAAGGGGGGGGCATGTGTGTGGAAATGTTGAAATTATTAGTGTGAGCAGACAATTAGAGGCTTTTCCAGAAGATTACCCTCTCCCTCCCATCTGCGCTCCGTGGAGGAGTTGTTACGCTGGCGATGCTGTTTCCATCCTGAGCCCCAATCGTGGCTTCTTCCAGTTTGCTTGGACTTTACCAGTGTGGCTAAAACATCCCCTGGATTTTAGGGTGAGGGATACCCAGGGATCCTTTGCAGGGTTTTCGCTGGGAAATCAACCCTCGGGAGGTTGATTTGGGGTGAGATTTGGCAATTTTAAGGTTTCTCCAGCTCACCAGGGACATTTGCAAGCACGGTGGGGAGCAAGGAGGGCAGGCAGCCCCTAAGGCCAGCAGCAACAAAGACATTGGCTAATTGCAACCCCATTTCAACCAAAATCATTATTTTCCACTCAACTGTGGTTTTATTTTCAATATTTGGTGTGCTGAGGAGTTAAACTGAAATAATATTGGATGGCTCACACCTTTCTTTTTTGTTTTCTCCTTTTTTTTCTTCTTTTTTTAAAAAAAAGGTAATACCAATTTAGCACATTTCAGCATGGAGGGGTTATTTCTCAGCAGTTTCTTTTTCACATTCCAGTTGCTTCATTGTTAGAAAACATTGCCACTGGCCATTTGTTGAGGATTCTGAATTAGAGGGGGGGTGGGGGTGGAAAAACCCGACATAAAGTATCTGAAAACAAGAGTACTCTGCTGATTCACAAAGTCCCACATCAGCTTTTCTCTCCCAAGATAAATTGGGTGAAAACTTTGACCCAGCTCCCATGGCAATACGTTCGTTCTCAGGGTGGGCTTTGCGATTGGGAGGTGCTCAAGCTGCTGGAGGTCAGAGTGTCTCTACCTGGTTGTGTAGTGGTACCCAATGTAGACATCTCTCCGTTCGCATCCCCTGTTTTGTTCTCTGACTTCTTGGTTGGGAAACTCCAGGGAATCCCCTGGAAAAACAAGGGGAAAACATGTTGGGCGGTGCCCTTGTTGATTTTGTGTGACAGGGAAGGCGGGTGGCTGCCCAGGGCAGCAGCTTGGCCTTCTAAAACCTCTCCTATCCTCCCCTCCCTGCTCTGCTAAGGCAATCAGACACATCAGCATCATTTTGAGGCCGTGACGAGCATGTGCTGATACGTCTCTGACATTGTGGGGCCGATGGCATGGGTTGTGGGCAGCTCCCAGGTCTTACCAAGCCCCTCACGCCTCCTCTCCTCGCGGAAGATGCCCTCAAAGCAGAGCAGAGAAATGGCCATCAGGATCTTATTCCAGACACGGCTGGCTTTGGCACGGTTTGCCCTGGCACCATTCGGCTGTGTTCAGCTGTGTCTCACATCCCAGCCGCGCAGAGGGAACGTGGGAGGGTGCGTCGGTTTATTTGCCGTACGCGGCAGATTGCGGCGCCCGCTGCCACGCGCCGGGAAGGAGATGCTCACGCACCGAGCCCGATGCTCTTTAAGTGCTCTCTGATGGAAACAAACCTCCTTTGAGGGAGGTTGTGATGGGGGGAGGGCTTAGCAGTGCTTCCCAGCTCTCCCACCCCTCCTCTCGCTCCTGGGAGCCCTGGCAGGAGTTCTCCCGGCAGCGATCTCTCACCTCCCTGCTTCAGCCTCCCGGTGCCAATGCTGCCGGCAGCCCTGGGAGCATCACGATGCTCGTCCCCTCACTCCTTGCCTCTCCCCACCGTGGGCTGCTGGCGTTTTCACTTATGTCTTTCAGGGCTGGATTACAACCTCTCTCTGCAATTTAATTGCGATTAGATGCTTGAGTGGTGCTGCCAGATAAAGCAAGAGAGGCATTCACGGATGTCTGTGCCCCGCCGATCATTTCAAACACAGTTTGGGGTGGTAATTTCCTCCCCCCCCCCCCCCCCCCCCTTTAATTTTTTATTCTCCTTCTTTCATTTCCTTCCCCTCCCACCCTGGTTGATCCACTCATTGTCATGTCCCCCAGTCCTACCATAAATGAGCTGTGGACAGCAGGAGAAAGATCCCCACAACGTTTCTCCTTCCAGCTAGATAAATCCATGAGGCTCTTTGTTTTCCTTCCTCTGACCATATTTCCCTCCCTCCCCCTTGGCCCTGGTTGCTCTCCATCCTCTTTTTTTCCCCATTTTCCTCATTCCCAACGGGTATTTCCCACCTTTAGCAGTCAATACCCTTTGCACCGCGTCACAGAAGCAGGAAGCAGAGAATTTATTACAAATCTTTAAATGGGGAGAGGGATGTTCTCTGAGAAGGAAAAAGCACAGCTTGAGTTTGGGAGAAGTTTGGCAAGGCAGCTCAGGAGGCGGAGAGAGGGGGTATGAAACGATCTGTCCCCGCTCCCCTAATTTACGACTCTGACAATACGATGCCGTTAGAGCACATCTATCTCTGTGTGTAAGGGGGGGGAAAAAATCCCTCAGAATAATAAAAAAAAAATCATTATGTGCCTTTCAGCATTGACCAGCCTGAGGAGACAGGAGTTATTCTTAAGAAAGTCGTGTATCTTCTTTACTTTGGCATCAACATAAATAAAATTATTTATCTCCCAAATTTAAATGCTCTGCACCTTTAGCAGGCAATAAATTCTTCTCTCCTGTCCCTTTATGTATTTATTTCTCACTCCATCCGTCACTGCTGAACATGAAACTGCAGCTTCTCTCTGCATTCAGGGCAAGGGGAGGACCCCAAAGTTTTCTCTATCCTTCCCAAGCACCATAGAATGGTTAGGGCTGGAAGGGACCTTACAGGCCATCAAGTTCCAACCCCCCTGCCATGGGCAGGGACACATCTCTCTAGATCAGGGTGCTCAAGGGCCCTAGTGTCAGAATTCTATGATCCTTATGGTACTATGATGGAGGGACTATTGGAATATGTTTTGGTTATCTGGCTTCAAGGGAAGTGGTTAGCCTCTAGGAGGGATGAACCATGTGTGGTCCTTCCCCGCATCCAGCCTTGCCTTTGCCCACAGCCACGAGCCCTGTCGGGGCTCATGGGGCTGCTCATTTCATGGGTCAGGCCTGATATTTCACTATTTGGGTATTAATTGTTGCTCAGGACTGCATGTGATGCCCGGGGTGGGTTCCTTCTGATGTTGTGGATGCTCCTGGTTTGCTGTCAGCACGTTTCTCTTGCCTTGATGTCTTTAATCAGAAGGGTTGTTGGTGTGCTGGGTTTGACAGTGGAGAGGCATGGGAAGCCAGCAGTGCACACACAAACAGACAGACCTCATTAACATTGTACCCCATCTTGACCTGGGGCAATGTTAAGTGACTCCTTGGTGGGACATGCAGCCTGGGGTGTTCTGGATGTGATGAATGCTGAGATAATCACTAAGCCAAGTTTGCTGCGTGGCCAGTTAGTCTTTGGACCCGACTTTGTGCCACAGACTTGTGTAGGAGATCTTTGTAGACTTGGCTTTAAAGCCATTGGCAGGGTCATGCAAGCAAAGGGAGTGGTGAGGGGGCTGGATGGATGCAGGCACCACAGGCAGGTTTTGGAGGAGCATCAAGGGTGCCCAGTCGTAGTTTTGGGGGAAGAAAATCTTACGATTTTGCTTTAAGGTGGGACAAGGTGAATTGCTCAGGCTGTTCAGGTCTGGCTCAGGTCTGCGCCAAGAGCAGGCAGTCAGGGTCCCCATATGGGGCATCCCATCCATCATCAGCATCAGCCTGGTGAAATAAATCCAGCTGGAAAGCCCACGGTTTTCCCCAGAAGAAACTTCATGCATTAAATTCTCAGTGCCGGGATGTCTTTTGGTGGGAAGGTGTTTGCTCTTGCCTTGAGAAATCTGGTGGGGTTTGTGTCGAGCAGCTTTGTCTCAGGACCTCGTGTAGAAATGAGAGAGGAAACAGTTCCCTCACCTGGACTTAGTATTTTTTTTAAATTTAATTTAGAGCCCATGTTTCTGAAAGCCTTCTCTTTCTTCTCCCAAACAAAAATAACCTAGCAGCGATGACATTTTAACAGGAAATTAAATGAAAACATTTGTTTTGAATTGACATTTTGACTTGAAATGTTGATTTGTTCTGGATTCTTAAGCCAGAGAGCAGCAACACACTGTTGTTGCAAATGAGAAAGAATGAGATTGTCTTGAAAAACAGCCACAGACTCTCGGGACGCGGCTGGGACGAAGAGAGGGCACTTTGTTCCTGGGGAGACTTGAGGTCTTGACATCGGCTCTACGGGGAGGGACGCGCTCGCCAGCTACTCAGCTCCTGCAAACCCTTTGTGTCTCGTTAAAAACAGGGCAAAAAAAAAAAGGAGAGAGTTTGTTGTTTCCATGAGAAAACGAGATATTTTCACAGGGCAAAGGACAAGGGGAAGGAATTTTTCCCCTCAGCCATTCTTCACTGCCGTTAGGAGGATGATACTGTAGATGTGTTGAGGTTTCCACCTTCTTTAAATATCACTGGTATTTATTTTCATTACTCGCTCTTAATTGTAATGAAGCTGAAGTCTCCTCTGCGCCCTGATGGGGAATTTATCCCAAGCAGCATCTAGAAACGTTCAATTTCTTGGTCTGCAAACATCCTCTCATCTCCTCAGCATCCCATCTGTCTGTCTAGCTTCTCCTCCACCACTTCCTTCCTCTTCCTTGTGATCGCAGCCACCAAGACCTGTGAAACGAACGTTTTCACAAACTCCTCTTTTGCATTTCAAACGAGGCAAAAAGCACAGAAACCCACAGGAAAAAAAAGGAAAACCAACTTTCCCGATTCCTCCCCATTTCTTCCCACCTAAAGAGATGATTAAACTTATCCAAAGGTAAAAATCCCAACCCTTCCCCATGCACCTCCAATGAAAATAATTTTTCCTGGGTGTTCGCTTCCCCCTCATCCTTTTTTTGGTGTGGGATGGGTTGGTTTCTTTGATGATAGGATGAATTTGTGTGATGTTGCCCTCTAATGGAAAACTATAAGACCTGTCCAGGAAAGCCTCTTACTATTCCTTGGGAGGGAATGAGGGTTTTGGGGAGGGGATGGGTCAGGGGAGCTTGGTAGATACCCAACAGCGGTGAACAAGATGCTCGGGCTACGATGCTCTTGCAATGCTGCCTCTCTAAACCCCATGCCATTCATCCCTCTAACCCCTAAATAGAAATAACCAATGTCAAATATTTGGAAATGCATTTTTTCCCCCCCAAAAAAAGCCCTATTAGCTGCTTCCACCCTGCAGGAGATGCCTGGAGGACCTCAGCAGACGGCTCCCCAGCATCGCAGCTCCGCGGAGGGGAGCTCCTCCAGTCATTTATTTTTCCAAGGAGCGAAAACATTTTGACTTGAACTTTCATACATAATGATGAGGGTTAGTTACTAAAATCCACACATTTTCTTTAGTCGTTTTCATTTACTACTGTTTTAAATTATTTCACAGCCTTGCAAATCTCCTCCTGACAGCCAGAGCCCAGGCAGGGAAAGCAAGAGAGAGAGAGAGGGGAAAAAAAAACCCCTAAGTGTTCATTTTTCACATAATATATTCCAATCCTGTTAGGTCGTGCTGGTGAAGGTAATATTTCTGGCATTCATTTAATGAAATTGACAGTGATGAATGGTTAATTATACAAATTACATTCTTATTAAATCCCCTGGAATCGCTGCCTTAGAAAGTCTTAGCTATGGACTTCTCATGCTATATACATATTATTATTTTTTTTTTTTCCTCTTCCGAAGCATCTTTACTGCTGGCTGCTGCAAAACCCTCTTCCAAAAAAACCTTGAAAAGCATTAAAAATCCCCCTAGTTAAGTCAATTACTGCAGATAAGTTAATCTTAATGGGATGCTTAAACCCCTGTCCTTGAATAAGTTTACTTTTCATCCCTCTCTCTCAGCTCTGGAGACGCTGGAGAGAAAAGTTTTCCGGCGATTGTTGTGACAAACGGATTAAGAGTGGATAAGTAGGGCTGGATGCAAAATTTCCAGTGAAACTGTCTTTTTTCAGCAGAATATTCTCTCTTGAGTTTGTGCTGAAACTTCCCAGTTCAGGGTGGGGAGCAGCATGGGAAACCAGTATCCCGTATCCCACGTGGATCAGTCGCAGCACCCCAGGGTGGGGGAAGCATGCTCAGGTTATATAGCAACCCTCCAGAGCTGCACAGGCTCGATCCATCCTCATTAAGGGATAAACCAACCCCAACCCAACACATACCCCAAGCAGCACTGTCGGGCATCACGCCTGGTCCCACCAGCCTTTAACCTCCGTGTGCGTCAAACCCCGCTGCCCAACCACACCAGGTCCTCCTCGTGCACACAGACTGGGGTGGTTTTAATTGCACAGCATGGGATGAACCAGCAGATTATTAGCGGGGCCGTGTATGCTCAGGGAATAAATGTAATAAATAGACTATTAAGTTAAGCAAGTTTTCAGCTTCAGCAGTGGAAGTGCCCATCTATCTTGCACGGCTTTCTGCATGCTTCATTACCACATGTAACCACATTGAAAAAATATGCTTTATCCTTTATAATTAGATGATAAGTTCCCTAAGATATACGTTACCACTGCCAACCACCTGACACTCCGCAGCGGCGCGGAGTCGCCCGCTTCCAGCAGCTTCTAATGAAATTTATTACCAAGCCTCATATTAGACTAAGTTAACATCACTTAATCTTCTTACTTGACAGAGTTATGGACGAGGCACTCCAGGATATATTGGCTGGGATTTAGGGACTGTGAAGGTAGTGTGAGCCGTGCCATGGGGGTAGGGGTGGGTACTGGAGGTGGGGGTGAGGTGATGCTGTGGGATCCACCTGCTCTTATTTCCCTATTCCCTTAATTCTCCTGAGACCCTGAAGGGACGCAGCAGCATCATCTGCAGCTTCTCTTCATTATTTTTTTTAACTAAAGCTCAGGCTGGCTTTGCCTTGTTCAATACAGATAACAGCAGCAGTTAATAATTAAGAAATGAGCCATGACCTCTTCGGGGAGGGAGGAGAGCGTTGCAGCATTACTTGACACAGGCAGAGCATCACCAAGAAAATCAGAAATACTTTTCTCTAATGATGTAGGCTGTAGAAAAGCATCCTGTCAGGTCTGAAAAAACCATCACATCATCACCATCTGGTCACAGCATCTCTGTGCCTGGTCTGGTCCGAAGCACTCCAGGTCTTTTCAGCCAAGGGAAACAGGGATATGATGTCATCCACATGTTTTGTCCAGATTTTCGAGGGAGGTTGGAAATGCTAAGAGGTTGTAGGGAATTTTCCTGAATGAACAGCTTGTTTGGCTTCGGATATGGGGCTTCACCCTTCTCCCCAACTTCTTTGTCTCCAGAGCAAAACACTGAACCTCCAGTGCCTGCTGGAGCCTCAAATAAGCTGAAGGCAGGAGAAATGATAAAGCTGCCGTCATGTCTCCCTCTTTTTACTCAATAAGCTTCATAATCTTGGTATAACTACCTATATCACAAAAAGACAGGAGGAGCAGGGGGAACTTTATGAGCTGGTTAGAGCAGGCAACTCCATCACCAGCCGTGACTATTATTATAAAATATTCTGGAAGTTAACTCAATAAAAAAACTAATAATGAGAGGAACCATCTCTGCCTTTGTTTATAGCTTCTTTAAGTGTATAAATGAGCACAAGGTGATTAATGAGGGTGATCGGAGAGAGAAAGATTTGCATGCACAGTGTTTGAATTATTTCCTTATTGCGTGTGCTTCCCGGTCCCTCTGTTTATTGTGCCGCTCGACGCTATTTAATACAGAATGACTAAAGTTATGAGATCCTATTTATTCCACCTGACATTGTCCCCTCTGCCAGCTCAGCCCCTGGGACAGATAGCGCATGCACAATGAATTCAGAAAATATATTAAAAAGCAATTATAAACTCCCTGCCTTCGGTGTCCTGGCCTTATTCTTCACCGCGCTCCCTGAGAATTAGCATAATGTCTACAGGCTCTCACGGAGTTATCAAAACATGATGAGTAT
Organism: Gallinula chloropus; assembly: GCF_964237585.1. NCBI lineage: Eukaryota > Metazoa > Chordata > Aves > Gruiformes > Rallidae > Gallinula > Gallinula chloropus. The sequence continues at coordinate 4,828,132 of NC_140109.1, read as the reverse complement.
CTTATTTTCAAGAGCTGGTGGATTTAGGTCTGAAAGGTTGCCAAAGGTGCCTCCGTGTACTCCTCCTCCGTGCCCTGCTAAATGTTACTGGTGCCAGTAGCATATTTCCCTCGCCACCAGCCACCCCAGGAGACGGTGACTGCCTAAATTTTGCCAGCTCAGCACATGTTTCTTGCATTAAGCAATGTCCTTTGCTCTTTCCACCACGGGAGCTCTGATATTAGAATTTCATTACATTCCTGGGCTGTTTTCCCCAATGCCTTCTGGTTTATAGACTTCTAAAAACCTCTTCTAGGGACAGGAAAGACATCGGAGAGAGCCGTTTCTTATACGATGGGTAATTTTTCTTGCCTCTCAGGGTAAGATCTCACTGACTGTGAGCTGGGTTTCATCATTTTTTCTCTTTCCAGAGCTCTAAAACCAGATGTTGGGCATACTTTCAGCAATGAGAGCAACCTATGCCCCCTGCTCCACCAAGGCACCATCCTTTACCCCTGCTCAGTCCCAGAAGGCTGACAGCAAACAAATGGGGAAACGAGGGGAAAACCCCCCATGATTTAGGGGCTTTTTTTCCAGATTGGAGTCATTTGAGTGCATTTTTTTAAGGATGAAGATGAAAATGGGGCGTTTTGCCTCTTTTTAACCAGAGAAAACCACCAAAGCCACAGCGAAATCAATGCAACGTCACCAGGTTGCATCAGAAGACTTCTCACCATGAATATAACACTGGTTTATTATTAATGTCTTCTCTTATGCATACTAATTGCAAATCTGAGGCTGAACCAGTTGGCACCGTGTGTCTCCACCTAATTATGTATAGTCTTTTGGGGTTCAGTCCTGCTCCACCGTGATTCTCTCCCATGAACCTCGTGCAGGGTTTGAACTGGCTCCCAACACCAAACACTTCGTCTCCGTTAGAAAGCGAAGGCGTGAGCAAAGATATTAGCATTTCAGGAAGTACTCGAAGGCTTTCAGAGCCTGTCTTTACCCAGAAACTGTTTATCAAGCATCTTAATACAGACCAATTTGTATACCTCAAAAATACATTTATTCTGTAAATTGTTTATAGAAAGCCAACAGAAGGAAATGGGCTTTGCTGCTATTGAATTCATTAGTAGCAGGCTGCCTGATTGGTTTTTTTTTGTATTCCTTTTAACCTCCTATTATATATTTTATTCACTAGGAATATTTTATATACCTCAGCGCTGTGCTGAGCTGGGCCAATTCTGTGCTGGAGGTTTCAGGAGCATCCCAGGGGAAGGGGGGAGTTTAATCAGCCCCAAATCAAGAGGGAATCAGGTGTTTTTGCTGCTTTTTACCCCATGTGCTGGTTTTGTTAGGAGAGGTTAAAGAAGATAGTGGAAAATTTCATTCCCTTGTTGATCTCATCTCGGACTGCTCTGAGTGGTCCTCCCCTCCAAGGCTTTTCACACAAGGGATGGGAGTCCTGGTTGCCTGAAAACATAGGGCTTTTGAGGGCTGTCAATCAGCTCTCCGTGATGGAATGGGGGTTTCTAATTCTAAGCATGGCTTTTCTCCTTTTTCCATTGGGAAACGTGTATTAGGGAACATCAGAGCACCAGCTGACCAGCGCTGCTGTTCTATTGCATTATTCTCCTTCCACAAAGCACCTCTGCATCCATCCCTGCCCCACCCAGGGTGGTTCACCCCACAGATGCTTGTGATCAGCGTGGCAGTGGGGGATGAGCCAGGGAGGGGTCGTTGAACCTTTTCTTGGTGATGCAGGTTTTGAGTCACTGTAGGTTTGCTTTGTGGAGCACTCCTCCAATCCTTAAATCCTGTCTGGCTGCTTAGAGACTCTGTATTGCTTCTTCAGCAAGGGCAGGGAGGGGGTGGAGGGAAAGTTCTACCAAAAAACTTCCCAAACCCTGGTTTAGGGGTTTGCCTGAGTATCCTCATACCTGTCTCACAACTGAATATTGTGGTTGCCTTCTCACTGGAGCAGAGCCTGGTCTGGAGCATGGTTTGAGATCTAAACACTGCTCTTGGCTGTCAGTGCATGATGTTTATTGGGTATATACTGTTGGTGGGCGCTCACATATCACTGTTAAACTCTGCTGAGTAGTTTGTGTTGGGGTTTGCGTGCAGGTTAGGAGGCTGTTACCTCCAGGGTGTAAGAAGTCAAGGCTCTCTATGACTTTGTTGATGTAAATCCCTGGAGTCTTATATTGGGGAGTGTCAGGAGGAGACAAAAATAACTGAGACCCTGAGCTGGAAATAAGCCAGAGCCCCCTTTTTTTGTGATTCTCTAGGAATCCTGGTCCCCTAAAAGAGTAAAGTACAGGATCCACTTTGACCCGGGAGCTGCTCCATCCCTCCTGCATCTCCCTCTCTTCTTATTTCATGCCTCCTCCGTGCCATACAGGATGGTTTCCCTCACGGGGAAACCTGCATCTCTCACCCAACGCTGCTGGGCTCATGTTTCTTAACGTCGCAGGCGGGCGTGCTCTTTCTGATCCCGGCGACGCGCGTCTTTCATCACTCAGCGACACCTACCTCTCCTGTGCGTGCAAAGGAAAGAGTTTTAAGAGGAGATCGATGGCTTTGAGCCTGAGAGTCAAAGGGACACTTTCACCCCGAGCAAAGCACCTACAAAGCCGATCAATCAGCTGCTTACATTTCCCCCCTCCCTTGCGCATACGCTTCTCTTTCATTTTCTTCTCCTCCGAGGCATTAGGCTTGGATTTTAAGAGTGTGAATGAATAAAATATCTGCATTCATATTGTGTTGAAGGGATGCAGGACAGGGGTGATGTGTCCCTTGGAAAGTAGCACTGAGCACCTGGCAATTTCCCAGTCCAAAGGGGGTATTGGGGCAAGATCGCTCCCAAAGGTCAGCAATATTTCACCCCAAAACATCCATGAGACCCTCAACAGAAGAGATTGGGCTCCCTCCAGCAGCACAACTCTTCCCTCGGCTGCAGAAACACTTCCTTGAGTTGGGAGCTGCTTTCCCATGTCCCTGATGGCCCTTTTAGCTTCTTTCTAAGCATTGTTTTGCTGCTGTGGCTTTGGGTTTGATAGAGGACAAGTGGCATGGAGAGAGGATGGGATTTCACCGGATAGGAAACAACCGGGAGCCACCTTCAAGGGCAAGGATGTTGGCTACAAGTTGACATTTACTGTAACTGCGTGGGATGGCCAAGGGTTGAAGGGGTGGCATTTCTCAGCGAGTCATAGTGGGATGAAAACAAACATGGATGATGGCCTCATCCACACAGCCTACAGGGAACAGCCCTTGGCTGTTGCTGTCTCCCAAGCATGCCCAGGCATCATCTGGGCGAGCAGTAGCTGAGACAGGCTCATGCCATGCCAGGGACTGGCCTAAGGCTCACACAACCTGAGAGATCATACAAAGTTCTAAAGGTACAGGTCGAGCAGCACTGGAATAGATGTTCTCTTCTTGTTGTAGATGTTTAGTGGAAGCCCCATCCCTGGAGACGTTCAAGGTCAGGCTTGATGTGGCTCTGAGTGACCTGATCTAGTGAAGATGTCCCTGCTTTGACTGGAAGTAAATGGGAGAATGAAAATAAAGAGAGAAGAAAGAGAGAACCTTTCTTGGGAGGGAGTTTTGACCCTGGGAAACAATTATCTTCCCAAAAGGAACCAATCATCTTGTTTTTTCTTCCCTTCTCTCAACAAAACCTCCCTGTACCCTGCCAAACCTTCACCCCTCCAAAGCAGGTGCCTGTTGGTTTATTGTTCTGCCTCCATCCCTCCTGCACTCCAGCTAACAAAAACCACAGGTTTTCTTCTCCTCCCTCTTCATTCCCACCCAGAAATCCTCCTGGAGCATCTGCTGGAGGTGAGCAGGAGATTCAGGGTGCAAGCAAACCCCTTCTTCCCTGCATCCTTGTGTGTGGGTGGTGGTGGGCAAGGCGTACCTATAATTTTGCAATCCTACCCAGCAGCAGAACAGCTGAAAGATGTAGGCATGGTGGGGAGGGGTTTTTATCTTCTATACCCCCTTTTCTTTGCTTTTTGTATGCCAAGGGGGGGCGGTGGGGAGACTCAGCAAAGAAAAGGGTGGATCCACCCTAAAGCTGTGGTCTTGTTTTCCGTCGGAGAGAGACAAAACTTTCTGCTGAGCTCGACTTCAAAGGCGAGCGCGGAGCCTTAAGATATTCAGTTCAGTAATTCATGTACAGCTGCATTAGTTAGGGGATTCACAATGTTTTATCCACTTGTCACGATTAGACATTATTATTATTACTGAAAACAGAGATGGCTGAGAGATAATAATTCTTTATGAACCTCCCGTCACAATTAATGTCGGCTCCATACTTGCCCATTTACTGAGTTTTAAGCTAATCATTCCTTATATGTGTTTCAAGCCTTTAGTGAAGTACAAATAATTTGAACTAATTAGCTTATTAAAAGGAGGGAATGAAAACAAATGGCACATGAATGAATTGTGGGATTTCGTATGGAATTAATATCTCGCTAATACATGTGGATTTGGTAAATTCATTATGCATTCATAATCAGACCTGATGAATCACCTAGCTAATTCAGGAGTAATTAGGCATGAACTACTGACACTTATTTTAAAGTGCGACCAAACTAGTTGGCTTTATCCTAAGGACTCAATTATGGTCTCTGAGGCGCAGGGAACCACTGCTCTGTGTTTGCCTTGTAAAACTGGCCAGTGTTAAACAGGGCTGTGGTGAGATCCTGTTGTGATTTATGACTGCACTTAAGGAGATCAGGAAGCGAGGGCATCCACGCTTCCAGCCCGGCGGGATGCCAATGGCACCCCAGCTTTGGGAAATAGCAGCCTCACAAGGCTGCTTGCACTGGGAGCTAGCTGCAGACCCCCTTCCAGAATTAATCAGTGCCATTGCTAGCCTTCCATCTGGCTTATTTTTCACTGCTCAGCAGCTTGAGTGCATTAATAATTCTTGTAATTATTTATTTTTGTATTACCATCACGGCTCACGCAGCACAGCATCCTCCCGGTCCAGCATCTCGCTGGAGAGCCGTGGTGCTGATGCAGAGGTAAAGCAGCTTACTGGACCAAACAGCTTCCAAGAAAGGAGTCAGTGGGATGCAGGCAGATGGGAAAACACAAGGATTGAAAGCGGTGATGCTGGGCAGGGGGATAGTCCCAGCTAGCTAGGTGTGGAGGGATAAGGTGGAGGAGGGTTTGCTGGTGTAAGGGACAGGAGGAACCAGGCGTGCGCAGCAAGGAGGGCAGAGCGCGATGCGATGGTGACCTTTAGATAGGAGTCAGGCTGGACTCGAGCGCGGCGGGTTTGTGTTTGCAAAGGTCAGAGGAAAGGATGTTGGGGTAATAAGGGAGGGAAGGCTGAGAGCCTGTGAGCCCTGGGGAGCGGCGAAGGAAGGAGGCGAGATGCAGAAAGGTTTTGTGGGGAGAGGACCAGGATGAGAGCGATGCCTGGGTGTCTGTCAGTGGGGTGACATTGCGCATGCAGGTGGGCAAATGGTCCAAATGAAGCTCTACGGCAGCAGGCTGGGCTTGACCTGATGGTGAGACATCTGCCAGGAGAGGCTGGGTGGCTTCTGCTCAGCCAGGTGGGAAGGCACCCAGCCGCTCCCTGGGCTGGAGCACCTCCCCTACGAAGAGAGGCTGGGGGAGCTGGGCTTGTTCAGCCTGGAGAAGAGAAGGCTGCAGGGGGGACCTCAATGCAGCCTTCCAGTCCCTGAAGGGAACATACAAATAGGAGGGCAATCAGCTTTTTAAAAGGGTAGACAATGGTAGGACAAGGGGGAATGGATTAAAAATAAAGGAAGGAAGGTTTAGATCTTAGGGGGAAGTTTTTTACAGAGAGAGTGGTGAGGGGCTGGAACAGGCTGCCCAGAGAGGGGGTGGATGCCCTGTCCCTGGAGGTTTTCAAGGCCAGGTTGGATGGGGCCCTGGGCAACCTTGTGTAGATCCATGCCTGGAGGTTGGTGTCCCTGCCTGTGGCAGGGGGGTTGGAGTGCTATGATCCTTGGGGTCCCTTTCAACCCATGCCATTCTATGATTCTATGATCTCTCCATCTCTGAACTGAACCTCTGCTGCAGATCCGTGACTCATCTGCCTCCAGGTAACGAATTTGTGTTTGCAGATAAGATTATCCAGGGATTAATTGTAGAGGGAGACGAGAAATGTAGATGAGTCATCCCTTGAGAATAGACATAGATCAACAGCGTTTAGAATTACCTTTGGGTGTTTAACAGCCACGGATCACCAGAGTACCTGAACACCTACCATGTAAAATCAACAGTCTCGTTAATTATGAAAAATAATTCATGTCACACCAGTCTAAACCCACTAAAATCTCTGCATTTGCTCCAGAGGCAGCCGTATCACTCCTGCGCTCGCCCTGGGAGTGGGGGCCAGCACAACATCCCTCTTTACCCATTTCTTCTCACGCCTCCTCCAAAAAAGTCAGGATGAGAAGGTCTGGGAGGTAGCAGATGCCCTCTGCTCATATATCCCACGTGTTCCCATGGCTCCTTTTCTGTAACCACCGCTGCTGAGGGCACCAGCAGCTTTCAGAGCCTCAGGGAACCGTCTTTGGTGCATTTACCCTGCAGCCACCTTTTCTTTGAGCAACAGAGCTGCAGCAGAGAGAGAGGCTGTATTTGCCCCTGCAAATGGGTGTGTTTCTGCAGGTGCTGGTTGATACTCAGCTCCTAGGGGTGGACAGGAGCCAGGTGCCTCCAACGATTCGTCCCTCTGCTAATGCCTAGCAAAATTCAGGGACCAGACTCAATAAATTGAGAGCTTTGATTATGCTTCCTGGGGCACACACACGACAATGCAATCTTTCCTAACCATGCATTGAAAAAAAACCCCTTTTAAAAACAATAAAAAAGGCAAAAAGCAAGTGGGAAATGATATTCTGTGCACATGGAGAGCTCCAGCTCGCTGCCCAGATCCACCAGGCAGTAAGGCTGGGACCTTCTCCTCTCCTCGCTGGGTACTTGGTGATGCCACGCACAGATCCAAAGTGCATTGCAATCACAAAGAATAAACAGTAGCAACTACTTAATACTTGGTGGTGATGGAGTATCGAAAATTAGCAGCGGAGTTAAGCACTAATAAGACGCATAACACTCCGTAAGCCTGCAGAATTTTATATAGTAGAATCAAGAGTAAATAAAATTACAATTTAAACAAAGGCAGATAATTTAATTACCTTGTAGGCACAGCACTAAAATTTGGAGTGATTGGCTAATCAATACGCTATTACGAAATGCAACAATGCAGCCCGCCTGCGAGGTTGTACGAGACGGGTGCTTGAGGCTGACGGAGTGAGATGCTGGATTTGGGGGGGTGGGGGATGACCGTGCAGGTCCCCAGGCAGGTCGCTCTGGTGGGGTGGTCCGGAGGAGCATCCTCAGAGATGAACCAAACTCTGGAGGCTTGGAGTTGCAGGAGGAAGTAGCATCTGGTGCTTTCACCATCCCCTTTGTGTGGGTTTTTTGACTCTCTGTGTTTTGTTCTTTTGTCATTTCAATTGGGCTCTCTGGAAATGAGTAAGACAAGCAGCAAGGGAACTGTCACTTGCAAATAGGTGTGTGAAACCCTTCCCCTGTATGGCAACTCAGACTTGGTGCAGGAGCCTTTGCAGCCCTCGTCTGTCCATGCAAAGCTGCCCACAAAGGTCCAACACTGACCCACACGATCAGAGCTTTTGCAAGGTATCTATCTGGAGCACTCAAGGCTGTCCCCTGCCTTTGGTGGCCATCCAGATTAGTGGACAAGTCACATTTCCTCTAGGTGTTTTTTGCCTTAAGCCATGAGGTCTGTTCTCCATCCCCTTCTTCTTCCAGGGAAGATGGGGAAGCAGTGCCTTCCAAGGCCATCCAACCAGGCAGCCCTTCTACTGTTTGCACCCAGAGATTTCAACCCCTGCAGCTCCCAAATACCTTCCTCCATAGGAGATCAACAGATGAGCAGGGCTGTATTGTCCCCCAAAAAAGATGTGTCCTCCTCCATTAGCGATTCTCATGCTAAATGCTTCACCCTCCAGATCCTCAGCTGGCAGGAGCTGGCATCACCATGCCGGTGAGAGAGGATCCTGTGCCATATTAACACCAAAATTACACCACGTTGAGGACATGGCTACTTCACAGAGCTGGCTGAGATTTGTGAGGAGCACTAGCCTGCTGCATCCCAGCGTGAAATGCCCTCCTTTGGTTCCACGCCGATGCCAATCTTCTAAGGGAAAGCAGATCTTCTTTCCAGCCCATTGTATTTCACTAATTTAATTCCATTCTGTATGTCAAATCGCATTATATATTCACACCAACGGAAGACCTATTTTATTTTCCCCCTTTATTAATATTAAGACATTTATTTGTCATTTTTTAACGAAATTGAAAAGGAATCAAAACCTCATTTTCTGGAAAAGCAGCGTTCTTGGCGTGTGTGTGTGTGACTGCAGCTGTCTCTCTCTCTCCGTGCCGGCTCAGATTCTTTTCTACAACCTTTTTTTTCCCTTCCTGTTTCCAAAAGTTTTTTCACCAAAATACTCTACCTCCCACTGAGCCTCCATGGAACTTCATGTAGTTAAACCTCCTTTTCTTCCATGGGGCACAAACCCTGGTTTGGAGGGACCAGCAAGGAGTGCAAACCTCACTTTCTGGTGTGGATGGAGTGACATCATCTCATCCCACACCACAGAGGTCTTCAGCAATGAGGTCTCCTAGAAAATCCCTAGGATTCAGGAGATGGGTTGGATGTGCAAGGATGCAGTGGGCTCTGAATTTGGAAATAACACTGTTTTACAGGTGTTGTGCTCCAGCAGGACCTGAGTTGCCACACTCCTCATTCTCATTTAACTGGGAGGAGCCTAAGTTACTCAGGATGGAAAATATCCTTTGTTGACCTTGGTGGGGAGCAGGTGACTTCTCTAGCTGCTGTAAAACAATTTGAGTGGTGTTTCAGGGCCAGGATTATGTTTTGAGCCACTAAATGACTGAAAAAATCTTGTATTTTGTTGAAAACTCCATTTTTCTGCCAGGGCCCTTTGATCAGCAGCCGGGGAAATGGAGTGAGAAGTGGTAGCAGACATCTGAAGTGCTTGGGAGCTGGAGGTGGGATCGTTATCCCTCCAGCTGCCTGCCTGGTGTTTTTTATCCCCTTTGCCTGGGCAGCATTGTCCTCAGCATCTATGGTTTTCTCCTGCCTTTGCACCTGAACTTCATCAGGCTGTTGGTTTGGGGAGGTTTCAGGAAGCTCATCATGTTTTGCAAGGTTCTGAGCTCCAGTTTCTACACTGGCATCTGAGAGCTGCCTGATTTGGGTTGGTTTATTCCTGTTTTGATGCTCTTTGAGTACAGGTTCTTGGGAATATCAAATCAGTTGAAAGAATTGCTTAAACTCAGTCTGCCATGAACTTCAGCTGTGGATTTGTCATGTATCCTCCGACCTGGGTGTTGGTGCTGTTAAGCACATGAACAGCAATTAAAGAGGGCGGGGAAGGGACATTCCTGCACTGTTCATGCAGGTCCATAGAACCCCAGACTGGTTTGGTTGGGAAAGGCCCTCAAAGCCCCTCCAGTGCCCCCCTGCCACAGGCAAGGACAACCCCCACCAGCCCAGGGTGCCCAAAGCTGCATCCAACCCGGCCTTGAACCCTGCCAGGGATCCTGGGGCAACCCCAGCTTCTGTGGGCACCCTGTGCCAGGGCTTCCCAACTCCCCAGGAAGGATTTCTGCCTCACAGTCCCCTCTCCAGCTGCCCTTCTGCAGCTGAAGGCCGTTCCTCCTTCTCCCCTCACTACGTGCCCTTGTAAAAAGTCCCTCTCCAGCTCTCAGGTTCATGCAGCGTGGTGGCCGGCCATAAAAAGGTTGGGTGAGTTTATGGCAGCTTGGGTTAATGAAGCGTGTATCTGCATTGCAGTAATTGCAGTGAGGGGTGGAGATATCAGAGGTGGCTTTGCTGGGAGCGGTGCTGAGGCAGAAGAGAGGGAGCATCACGGGGACACTTGCTGCGTAGGTTGAGTCTGTTGGCTGTGAGCTGGTTGAATGCCAGCACTGATTGTGGTGTAGCCCTGCAGCTTCACAGGGAGTGTGGGTTTGGTCAGGGCTGTCACTCACAGCTCCCTGTTTGGCTTCCAAGCAGTACACATGGTCTGCTGTGCATCTCTCTGTCTCACCCCTACTCAAAAGATGCTCAATGTGTGTGATGCTCAACTTGTGTTTGGCTCCCAGATCCCTCAGCTGATCAACCTTCCTGATCCCCAAGGCTTTCTTCCCTCTTGGAAGACTGATAGCGCCAGCAAGGTGCAACCATTTTTATCTCATGTCATCTCCACCGGTTTTTCTCCCATCTTCCTGCTTGTTTGTGGCCCAGCCCATGAACTGTGCACTCCAGCAAGGTGCAACAATTCATCATCTTGTTCCTGGAGCTCCATCAACTGGCCAGAACAAGCTGGCAACTGGTGTTTGGTTTTCTACACAGTGCAGGTCACCTGAGGTGCAAGAATAGCTGGCATTTCTTGCAAAACCAAGTATTTTTTGGAAGAAAAAGACCAAAAAACCCACAATCCTACCTTTTTTTCTTGCTATATCAACGTAACCTGATGGAAATCCATTGCTCTGATGAGGTCTACATGTTTCCTTTCTGGTTTATGGTAGGATACGATTATAAAGTTGAAACAATAAAAGCAAATCAAAGTCCTTTGATACCATGCAAATGAAACATTTGGGGTTTGGCTAAAGTGAAATATATTGCTGAAGCTGCGTTGAAGTGCTTGGATTTTAAGGACTGCCTTGTGGTGTTTTCTGAAGGAGAAAACCAAACAACATTAAATTTAGGTAAATTTTAAAACAAACCATCATTGTAAAGGAGCAAAAAAGCCTCAGTGTTTTGTATTAAGAAAGGATGAGACCTCCTAGGTTTCCCTAATTTTCCCATTTCCAATTAGAAGTGCTTCAAACTGGGTGTCAACGATTTTGGGGCATTCTCTGACTCTTTGGTTTTCAGCAAATGAGGTTTTTGATTGGAAGGAACTCACCCATCTGTAGGAGAGTGTCCTATATATGGGACTAATAATGTTGGCATGAATAATGCATCTCTCTTCATTACGTGGCGAGGTATGGGTGGGGTGTGATGCACACACGGTTTCATCAAAGGAAAGAGGATTCAGTTGAAAAAGGATCACTTTTACTGGAGGTTTTGGAGCTCCTGCCTTAGACTCCAGCTTTGCAGATGAACTCGTGTCCAGCAAATCAGCCTCCGAGCTCGACTTTTGTTTGTCTCTCCCCCGATCTGTAGGGAGATTATTAATATCATGTAACATTCAGTTAATAGGTCAGATGTGAGACCTTATTACAGAGCTGGGATAAATTGCCTCTCCGGTAGCATATAGCTTGACCTTCACGGACTTCAGAGTTCAATATGCAGCCTTCATACATTCAGCCATAATTACTGTGTGCACGGGCATTAGCGGCGCCACAAAAGGTCCAAGTGCATGTAGCTGGGACCCTGCTTTGCATAGTCTCTTTGTGCCTTGATGGGCCAAGGAAGGACACAGCACAGTCTTTTGTCCAAGGGGTAGGTGTAAACCTGGGGTCTTGTTCCTGTCTAACCCCTCTTTGAGGTGATTTTTTTAACCCTGAAGTTGGTGGGTCGGTGGGATTGGGGAGTGGGGTACCTAGCTGCCTCAGTAACCTGGTTTTGGGGGGTGCATTTGCAAGGTCTTTTCTTAGTGCTCCCCAAGCACCCAGGAGCAGGTCCTGACCTCTGCAGAGCAGGGATGACAAGTGTAAAAGCTTTTTTTTTCCCAAAAAAAGCACAGTGAAGCTCTCTCTCCCCATCTGAGATCTGCAGTGCTGTGCCCAGCTCTGAAGCCCTCAGCACAAGAAGGACATGGACCTTTTGGAGTGGGTCCAGAGGAGGCCATGAGGCTAATCTGAAGGCTGGAGCAACTCTCCTATGAAGCCAGGCTGAGAGAGTTGGGCTGGTTCAGCTTAGAGAAGAGAAGGCTGAGGGAGAACCTCATTGCAGCCTTACAGTCCTTGAAGGGACCTCCAGGAAAGCTGGGCAGGACTATTTGTAAGGGCATGGAGCAATAAGGTGAGGGGTGAGGATTTTAAAGTAGAGCAGGGCAGATTTCTGTGAGACCTGAGGAAGAAGTTCTTCCCTCTAAGAGTGGTGAGTCACTGGCACAGGTTGCCCAGAGAGGTGGTGGATGCCCCATCCTTGGGTTGGACTAGATGAGCTCTGAAAGTCCCTTCCCACCTAACACATGCTATGATTTGAAGCTGGGGGAACATTGTGGATTTCCACCAGAAGACTGTGTTGGGCTTTTCCTTCTGTAAGGAGCAGCTGGGATTATTTGTGGTTGTATCTCTAATTGAGGATGGATCACAAGGAGGATGGCTCTTGGGCAAGAAATTGGGTGTGAAGACAGATTTGGTGATCCAACCTGTGGCTATCCCTGGCCCAGCAGTGCGAAAGGAGAGCAGGGTGGTTACCACCCTACTGAAAAGCTCCAGAGGGTCCTTGGAGGAACCTTCCCTGGAAATTCACCTTTTCAGTTTTACTGAATCCCACTCATTTCGCCGGGGAAAAGTCGATGGCCTTCATTACGAGTCAGAGCAGGTGACATAATTCTCCTTCTGCACTTTCAAATCTATGAACACACCAACTTAATATTAGTAACACAGATACAAATAGCATTTTAACGCTGTATTTATCACCGCGCTTTCTCAGGAGAAAATCTATCAAAGCTTTAAATCTAAACCTCTCCCATTCTTCTCAAGCAACAAGATCAATTCATTAATATTTGGAAAGCTCTCAGTGTTATTAATCATCTGTTATTATTTTATTTATGTACCTCTTAGTACAAAAAAGCGGGCAAACCAAGGCCAGCCTCGGTGATTGTGTTATTAAACTTGGGGGAACGAGGAGGGGAAAGGACAGGGAAGATTTTTTTGGGGTGAAAAAGCAGCCTTTGTGCTTGCGTTTTGCATGGTAGAGGTAATAAAAGCTGCCACAAGTCACGTAAAGGTAGCAGGTTAGTTGTCTTACCATTATGAATTAGCTTCGTATTTGTGGTCCCCACACAGATCGTAATGGATTTGTTTGGTATTCATGCAGATGTGGTAGCACACAGATTTTTCCCCTTTAGCATAGAATCATGGAATCATAGGGGTTGGAAGGGACCTCGAGAGGTCATCAGGTCCAACCCCCTGCCAAAGCAGCTCCCCAGCTCATATTGCACAGGTCGGTGTCCAGACGGGTCTTGAATATCTCCAGAGAAGGAGACTCCACACACCCTGGGCAGCCTGTCCCAGGGCTCCCTCACCTTCACTGGGAAAAAGTTCTTCTGCATGTTGGTGCAGAACTTCCTGTGCTCCAACTTGCAGCCATTGCCCCTTGTCCTGTCTCCATAGCCCACTGAAAAGGGGCTGCCCATTTCCCCCTGCATCCCATGCTTAAGATATTTATAAACATTAATAAGGTGCCCCCTTAGTCTTCTCTAGGCTGAACAGTCTCAGCTCACTCAGCCTTTCCTTCTATAGGTGATGTGTTGGAATATAATAACCACCTGTATCAGCAGGATGGCAGTTCAGGAGGTGGTGTTAGCCCGGGCTGGAGTGGATGGACCGGAGAAGTTATTAAACCGTCTTGCCGAACAGCTCAGCAGAGAGGTCAAACCCCTAAATGAGTTTAGCTCCTTCCCTAGGTCTATCTCATAAGAGTACCCACGGCTTGAAAATAAGTTTGTGATTGACTGATCCAGACAGATGAGTTTGGGAAGAGGTGATTGATGTCAGCAATATATTTGAACGCAATCAGCCTGGCCGGGAATACTAATTTTACAGCCCTTAGCAGCACAGACCTGCTGCTCAAACACACTTTGGGTGAGTAGATCAGGCTGCTGGTGTCCAACCCCAACCACTGCTCTGGGCATCAACTCTTTTATGTCCTGTGAAGCAGCGCGGGATGTCGGCCGTGTTTTATTGGCACTGAGCCACGGTTTTGCTCTTGAGGTCTAGATGCCCCCTGAGCTTTTCAGCATCCTCTTACCCTTAAGCTCACGAGTCATTTTGCTGATCTTGGGAGGTGTAATCCACCCCAAAATGTCAGGAACGTGCAGGAACTGTGCTAAATCAAGCCAGATGCAGGCCCGGGACGTTAAGCACGCGTTGCAGGGCCTACAAGCTTAAGGGATTTAGATAGACCTGTGCAGAATAACAGCCTTCTGCCCACATCAGTTGAAGGAAGCCTTTTGCTAAGCTGCACACTTTAAATGTCAAACTCCAGGATTATCACTGAGGTCATTACCGGTAGCGGGACATGGATGCTTTCCATGAAACGGGGCTGTAAGCGGTGACCTCTTGGTCACTGGAGCTGCATCCATCCAGGCTGACCATCTGCTCCCCATGGACCACGGCATCTTCAGCGGGCTTGAGAAAGGTCTGGGAAGTCAAAGCGTGTCAACTGAAGCAAAGCCTCCTGCTCCCTGGGGAAATGGAAAGGGGTGAATGGCAATGGTAGGATGGATAAAGGGGAAAAATCCATGTGCTTCACATAACCACAGCGATAACTCAAACAAAATCATGGTTTAGTTGCTTGGCTACAGGACCAAAATTAAGCGCTGGTGATTCTTCAACTTGAGGAGCAGCGTAAAGGAGCCTTTTTCCTTTCTATTTTCTGGATAATTAGATTAATGGGGCACTCTGGGTGAGTTGTAATGTACGATGGCTATGTTAGATCGCTGTAATTTGCGCTCAGAGCCTGGGGGGTGTGTGTCTAAGTTCAGGGCTACTGCCTGTCTCCCCGGAATAAAGCCACAAAGATCTCTGCACAGCAAACGCTGAGGCTGGCACTAAAGCCCTTGCCCAGTTTGGGAAATCTCTGGCGGCATCCAGTCCAAATGCCAACAGAAAGCTGGTAGGCAGGAACGGCACGCCTGAAGATTTATGAAGCACCACTTTTTATTTCCTTTTATCCCCTCCCTGTCAATACAGGAGGCTGATAATTGGCATGGACTCGAGCCAGGAGGCAGCAGAGATTTGTTCTGCGTAGCCGGATGCCAACGGCCAGGGATCTCCTCCAGTTGCCAGCCAGGAAAGCAAAATCCTTGGTGTGCTGTTCAGGTCTCTGTGGCTAACTCAAATCTGAGTTAATTTTGGGGTAGTTTTGTACTTGCAGTCAATGGAAACAGTCACACCTTTCCCCCCAGATAGTACATTGTTTGGAGACACCTTATTTTTCCACCTTGTCCTGCAAAAGACCCACGGGGGCAGCAGAAAGTGGGAATGGCATCCACAGGGATGCTTGCAGGACGTGGAGTTAGGGGGTGAGTGGGACAGTTTCCCCTTGCTTCCCCAGCCCATTGCAATAGCATAGTTGCATCTCACCTCTCCCTCACCAAACCCCCCTCCAGCTGATGCGCCTGAGTGATGAGCAGTGTCGCACCGAGCTGCCTTCATCCATCCACAGCCCGAAAACGCCGGGTTTATGGCTCCGTTGCCCGTGGTAATGGCCTCGCTGAGCAGCATCAATCGGCGCGGCGGCTGTCAGGGGAGATGAGCAGTTTTATTTCTTTATCAGCTCCTCCATGGCTAAACTTCAGCTGGCACAGGATCTTCACCTCCTACGTGTGGGTAGTGCCTGTATCGCCCTCCTCTCAGCTCTTCTCCTACATCTCCTACCTTTGGGGTGGGATCTCCCTGGGACCACAGGCACAAGTTGTCGGGCGCTGTTAGTGACGTGACTGGCTGTCCCAACTGCTTCTCCATCAGTGATGTGCTTCATCAGCTAGCTGAACTTTCATGGGGATAATTACTCATCCAGATGCTGGTGCAATTTTCCTTGCCCTCCTCTCTTGCTCCTCCTCAGCTTGGAAGCCAGGACAGGTACCTCCTTGCCTATCCTGCCCACTCCAAGCTCTCAAACGCTCTGCAACGTTTTGCAGTCCCTCCAAGCCCATCTCCACCTAAAAGGGGCTGGTGCTGCCTTCATTTCTCTTTAACTCTTTGCTCTTTATGCCTTGTCTTCCTCGCTGGCAGGACATGAAAAAGCCCCAGAAATCGAATCGGATTTAAAGGCATCCAGCACGAAAGGATTATATTTTTTTTAAAAATTATTCTTTTTTTTTTTTTTTAATCCTCCTTCCCCTCCTCTGCTCCTTGAAATGAAGTTTCTTACACTGCTCATTAGATGATAAGTGAACGTAGAAAAACCTTTGAGCGAAGGTAATTCCTGGCGTGCGGGAAGAGGGCTGTGGTGCTGGCTGCACATTTATGAATGCAAACGAGTCCGGGTGTCCTGTGGGGATGCTTTGTCAGTCCTTTTATCTCCAAACCCAAAGTTCAAACCAACTTCCTGAGTCAAGAACCATAAAATTATTCCGCTGAAAGAATTCTCAAATGCCATCTGTGGAGGGAGGGAGACCTTCATTTGTCAGCCTGGGCACCGGTCTGTGCATGCGCGGGGGAAATGAAAGAGCCCCTCATTATCGGGGTCCTATTCAGCTTCGTGCTGCTCTCCTGTAATTGATGGAATATATTATGCTCCAACAGGGAAGGACCTGGTGACTCAAATGGAAATCCGGAAGAATAATAAAAACCTGGTGGACTTCTGTAGCCCATTTCATCTCCAGATCTCAAAGCACTTCTGAGACAATTAACCAAAACCCCCAGAAATCCTTGTGAAACTGGGGAGCCTTTAACGTGAAATTCGCCTTTCTCACAAAGCGAACGTGGGGTGTAACGTGAGGGTTGTCCCTTCAGCTGAGCACCAAATCCGTGGCGTGCAGGAACATGTGTAGCTCTTACTGGTCTGCTTGAGCATATGAGCTGGAATTCAAGCTAGGGGTATGTGTTATGTGCCAATGCCACCGTGGGTATGGGTTAATGCTGCCTTAGTCATGCTCGTCTGGGGTATTTTGGGGAGCGTTTCCAGGATCTGCTGGCCAAGAGCTGCCAATTTGTGGGATTGGGGCAGTCGGTGTGATTTTGGAACAGATAATTGTAGAATCATAGACTAGTCTGAGTTGAAAGGGACCCCAAGGATCATAGAGCTCCAACCCCCCTGCCACAGGCAGGGCCACCAACCTCCAGGCCTGGATCTAAACAGGGTTGCCCAGGGCCCCATCCAACCTGGCCTTGAACACCCCCAGGAATGGGGCATCCATCACCTCTCCAGGCAGCCTGTTCCAGCCTCTCACCACTCTCTCTGTAAAAAACTTCCCTCTAATATCTCATCTAACCCTTCCCTCCTTCAGCTTCGCTCCATCCCCCTTGTCCTGCCAGTCTTTGCCCTTTAACAAGCTGATTCCCCATCTATTTGTATGTTCTCTTCAGGGACTGGAAGGCTTCAGTGAGGTCCCCCCACAGCCTTCTCTTCTCCAGGCTGAGCCAGCCCAGCTCCCTCAGCCTCTCTTCATAGGCGGGGTGCTCCAGCCCTCTGAACCCTCTCCAGTGGATCTATTTCTTTAATGTACTCGGGACCCCAGCTCTGGACACAGGGCCAGGTGGGGACGAGGGTAGAGCAGAGAGGGACAATCCCCTCCCTACCATGGCTAGCCACCCTTCTTCTTATGGAGCCCAGGATAACATCTGGGGTGAACCTGGGGCATCATCACTGTGCACAAGGCTGAGTTTTCTTCAGGGTACAGACACCCCAAAAGCAATTAAACTTGCCACATTGGAGATAAAAGCTTCCCAGAGGTTTCACATTTAGGCTGGGAAGGATGGAGCGATGTGAAAACACATGTGCAGATATACCAGATCCAGGATAGACACACCGGAGGGCAGCGTGGAGGGGAAACAATGGCAGAGATACAACCAGAGATTGCCAACACATCTGTCCTGGTTACTTCCCACCAAGGAGAAACACCCCCAGCACATTGCTGCCACCTGCCTTGTTACACGTCACTCTGCCGAACATTGGGAAGGTTCTGGGTGTTTGGATTTAATCACAGCACCAATTAATTACCCGGTTTACAGCCAGTTTGATGGCTTGGTTTGGGCTTTTAATGGGGTTTTGGCACATTTTAAATTTCATCCCTTTTTTTTTTTTTTTTTTTAGTAGCTCTTTCCTGCAGAGACAAATTGCTCCAGTGATGTCAGAGCCCAGGATGGCTGTTTGTGCTGTATGTCTGATGCTTGTTTAGCTGAGTACTGGAGTGGCAAAGACACCTTTGCCCACGCAGATGGGTTGTGATGTAAATCCCACCAGTGCTGATGCAATGCTCAAACCTGTCTCTTGAATATGTCTCACCTGGGGCAGATGGAAACCTTCTAGGGGCTGGAAGGAGAGCACAGGCTCTGTTCCCTTATAAATCTTGGGTTATTTGTATGGTCAAGCAGGATGCAGCCACCATAGGGGATTGGGCAATCCAAGATGAAACGGAGAGGTCTGCATTGCTTCTGCAGCTATATGGGAATTGAAAACCAGTGGATGCTCCTCTTCCCATCCCACCCTCCCTCCAGCCAGCCTCATCCACCATCTCCCAGCACTGCCTAAAGGTGGAGGACCCTATTTAATTAAGTAATGAGAATCGAATATGATAGCTACAAGCATCAGCTAATTAAAAGGAGGGAAACTGCAAATGAGAAGTGCCATGAATTCAGGAAAAATCAATCAAATTAGAGCGTCTCATCATCCCTTCACACGGGCCTGATCTTCTCCCTCCTTCTTGCTGCTTAACCCTTTGTACCACCAGATTTTGCTTGGCCTTAGGGGGGAGGATGCTGGTGAGACACAGGGTGGGGTGCCCTGGAGCTTTAATCTTCAGGTGAGCACGGCTGGCCCCGTGTTTTCCTTTCCTCTCTGTGGGTACTCCCCTGATTGCTGGCAGGGCCCTTCTTCCTTTAAATCTTCACCAAAGGCGCTGATGGCAGCACCCACCAGAAGAGAGGAGGAAGGAAAAAGAATCCCACTTAATCAAAGAGAATATTAAAGCTGAGCTTTTTGTACAGCAACAGGGCTCAGATTGAGAAGTCCCCTCTGTCGATGGTGGGGGGTGGAGGGGGAAGAGAGGGAAGGAGATAAAAAGGCATCGGAGTTTTTAATTAAAAAGCCGCATCCCGCCTTCGGTTGCAGCTTGTTTCTGGATCTCTTAATTAGGTTTCACCCTTTCAATGCTCAGTATCAAAGATGTACGAATGTTTGCTTGAAAAAAAGCACCATTTGTCTGAGGGTTTGGGTTCCCATTGCAGGTGGGATGGTGGCTGCTGGTTGTGCCAGCAGCAGAAGGAAGATGCTTGAAGGGAAAAGCATCTTGATCCCAGTGGTTTTCTTCCATTGGTTTCACTGTCAGACCGGAGAGAGCTAATTGATGACCCATCCCTGGGGGTGTTCAAGGCCAGGTTGGATAGAGCCCTGGGCAACCTTGTGTAGATCCCAGCCAGGAGGTTGGTGGCCCTGCCTGTGGCAGGGGGGTTGGAACTCTGTGATCCTTGGGGTCCCTTCCAGCTCAGACCATTCTATGATTCTATGCATTTGGCTATTTGAGGCTTCCTGGGGCATATCAGGGACTGCAGCTCCCATCACGTTTCACCCACCCAATGGCAAGGGAATATCTCCTGGTAGTCTTTGCCAAACCTGCAAGCATCTTGCCATGGATATCCTTGTCCATGCTCCTGGTGTTGCAAGGCTCATCCCTTGTGTTTCCACCTTTCTGGCTGCTTTTTTGCAGGAGTCTGGCTGTGATGCTGGGCTGGGGAGGGGTATGTGGCAGCTCAAGCCAGCAGCCAGGCTGCATACAACCACGCTTCCTGGCAACATTAAATGTCTAATCCCAAGAAGAGCTGAGAGGCCAGGACACCTGGGTTTGATGCTCACACTCGCCAAGCTGTCTTGCCTAATAATTAGTGGAACAGCAGGAGCTGGGGTGCATGACTTCAGTTCCTGAATGCATCAAGCCTGTTCCCTTCTGTGCCCGGTGCTGGGGACCAAAAACTCAGTGTCTCTGGGGCAGTGGGTGACCTTGAGCCTCTTCCCATCTCGGAGAAGCTTTCTCCATCCTTCATACAGGGCTGCCAAACTCATTTGTGTTGGCCTCTGCTCGGAGGGCGCATCTCTCCGCAGCCCAGGAGCGCGGGATGCTGCACACCGAGGATGAGATGGCAAAACTTGCATTCATTCCCCTTGCTGGGAGCCCAGGTGGCCACCCAGGTCAAAACCACCATCCTGAATTTAGGATTACCCTCTGTCCTTTCCCAGGCAGCCCCAGTCCCACTGCTGGGTCCCAGTGACAGCTGCTGGAAGCGTGTTACTGCAGCCAACTGCCGGACCTGACAAGATGCGTTAATTAGGATGTGATGTACCGCGATATGACACATCTAAAGCACAGCAGAATTGGCAGCGTCAGTCAGAGCCGAGGGGGGGGGAGTGGGGGGGCACACATGCCGCTTTTAATTAAAGGGAAGTGGGAGCTGACAAGGTGTCAACACCAGTGCTGGGGCCCTGCTCGCTCCAGCAAGGGTCTGGCTTGTTCAGGGTCGGCGGCTGTTGGCCCCAGGCTAGTCCAGAGGGACCTTCCCTGCCTGGGAGCAAACTCAGACATCAGGTTTCTGCCTTCTGTCTTTCCTGAAGGAAGGACGAAGCCAGGACACCAGCTTAGAGGGTATCTCTTGGCAGGGTGGTTGCCTACAACCCAAGCTGTGAGTGTCCTACAGGGCATGAAGAGCTGGGGCAGGAGACCTGCGAGGACTGCTTGCTGTCCCAGGCTGCGTGGTTTGGGGGTGGGTCACCTCGTTACTCACAACCTCATCAAGATTAATGGGACTAGTAAAGCTTTTAGGGAGACAAGTAACATCTTCAGCAGTTTGTCTTCGGGGAAAACTGCCTCAGCCCTGGACATGGGTCTCCTTTGCCTGATTTTAAGCTGCGTTGCTTCTGGCTTTACACCAGAAATATCTTCATCTTTGGTGTGATTGCACCCTAAGTAAGTTGGGGAAGAGTGTGGCTCGGTTTTGGTGCAGCTATGAAACCCTGGGTCTGGTCCTGATGCAATATTTGTCTCTGTGACTCCTGGTAGCAATGTGCTTCTGAATCGATGGAAGTTATTTCCCAGTACACCCCAGACTACACACTGGGGCCCAGTTACGCAGGTGAATGGTATAGCTTGCAAGTTGTTGTTGCACTATAATTGTCATTGCTCTACGAGGAGCTTCAGATGTATCTCAAGTGGAAATAATAACCCTACTTTTATAGGAATGCAGAAATATTGGCCTAAATCCATAAGAGGGCAGAGTTTCCTCCCCCACCTACCACGTACATGATTGCTTCTCCCAGCTCCAAAGGAGCTTTTGGAGAACATATTCCCATTTCCCTGCAACAGGCTTAAGGGAAAAGGCAAAAGACAGACACAGGTTTACATGATTCATGAGCAAAACCTCTCCAGGAGACATCTCTCCAAGACGTAGCCCTGTGCCTGGCTTCATGTGTCGAGTGCTGGCTCTCCAGAGCCATGAGATCCCTGGAAGGTGTACTCAAGAAGGGACTTGGCTCTTGATATCATCTGTGTTTATATGGAAGTAAAGACCCCAGAAGGGACCAGCACCGTGCCATGGGTCAGAAACTGCACACATCCATGTGAAAACACAGGCTGAGCCTCGTGTTGTTAATGGTCCTTATAGAAAGTACTGTCTCAGTCAGATTGGAGATGATTCCCCAGTGAGATTAGTGGTTCAACCATGTGTTGTGTCTGCTTTTGGGAGAGCCAAGGGAGACATGTCACCTGGAGAGCCTGTCCCATGCTTTACCCCAAGCCCTGTCCATCTTGGAGGATGGACATCTGAGTGGGGACATCTCCAGGTTATGTAGATCTCTGGGTTCCACTCCTGTGTGTTGCTTTTTAGTTTCTCTGATCCCTTGGATTTCTTCCCAAAATGCAAGGTAGTGGTTAAGGCTTTGGACCTGGTAGTTATATCCCCTTCCAGTCCACTGAGTTTCTTACAGCTTCTGCTCTTCACTCAGGCTTGTGCCTATCACCAGCTGAAGTATTTACACTGGCTTTGGTGTCAACAATCTCTTCAGTCCCACTTCTCACCTTGTCCTTTGGCCAACCACAGTCCCTTTCACATCCTACAAACGTCCCCATTCCCTACCTCTCCACCCCAGGATTCATCACGGACCATCCTTCATCACACAAAAGCAGAGGATGGTGGTAGCTTGGGCTTCTTTCTCTTATCACCAATGGGAAAACAAAAGAAAAGACCCTTGTCATTTGGGCTGGGAAATAAAATGTTGGGGGGGGGGGGAGCAGAGAGAAAAAGTATTTCTCAACATAATGAAAACACAAATGGACAAGATAATTATCTTCATAAGGGCTTGGATCCATGACAATACATCTCATTTTATAAAGCCCATTAGAGTTGGAATTTTATGCAAAACACTAAAAGAAATCTAAAAATATAAGGCAATAGAGTCAAAGCAATGGGGATTATTAAAGGGGGAGTGGGGGGGGAGTGTTATATTGGAGGCAATAAACCCTGGAAGAACCAGGAAAACAATGTTCTAGTAAAATCGTAATAAATGACTGTGGTTTAATCACTTGGTAAATAACTAAGATATTTCTGCATGTTTTATAGTGTCACTAAAAAAATACCCAACCCCACCCCACCCTAAAAATCCCAGAGCCTCCTAGATGAAGGCTTCAGCCCAGATGATTTCTCTGGAGACGCAGTGGCAGAAGTGTGTCATTTTTAGCAATTTACTTTTTTAAATAATAGTATATTATTTTCTGCATGGATCCACTTCTTCCTACCTCTCTCTCATGCTTTTAAGATATCATTTACCATTAGTTGGGTTAGGGTTTTTTTTTTTCTTCTATTTCCCTTTCCCTGCTCACCGTACTCTTGAGTCTTTGAACACACAAAATTACATTATTCTGAGCAATCTTCCCCACCGCTGCAAAAAAAAAAGCAAACACTTAGGGAAACTCCTGGAGGGTCTCAATTTTAATAATGATCTTTCATGTGCTTGGACCCTAATTGCAAGATATTAGATGTGTGGTTTAGAAAATAGAAGCGCATTTTGCGTGGCTTTCGTTTTACCTATTAAATAGCTGAAATCAAAGGATGCCTGTTCTCCCCCCCACCCCAAGTTATGGTGCATTATATTAAAATGAAGTGCTTTAATTTAATATCCTCTCCTTTCTTCTGAATTGCTCCTGTGCAGCTGAATGAAATCCAGCTCTCAATTTAATTTTTAAGAGGTGGGTTAAGTGTGGGGAGGAGGTGCCCAAACACGTGATTGCTCCTGTCATCAGCATGCCAATCCCAGCCTGGGGCAAAACCATCAGCAAACGCCTCACTCACCATCTCATGAGCTTTACCCTGAAGGTCCTTGATGCTGAAGCACCGAACGTGATGTGAAACCCTCTGCAGTGACGGGTGCTGCGCAATGTGGGGATGCCTAAACTGATGCAGGGCTTTTGCCTTTGAACCTCGTGGTTTCCCTTCCCATGGGATCGATGTATTTAGGGGCTAAACTTCATGCTGGAGCCTCTTTAATTCCCCTGTAATGTTTGCTCAGCCTTCAGCACTCGAGCCTTTGCAAGGAGTGCTGTGATCCAAGGCCCCCCGCCGCAGTTCTAAACAGCCTATTAATGCAGGAAAACTGACGGGGCATCGCTCTGAGAAGCTCCAAGCTGCCTTCATCAGGAGAACCAGCTGCCTGGTTTCACTCCCTCTTACTCCTCCAAGGTCTCTCATGGGAGAAGCTCCCTGATCTGTGCGTGGTTTTAATCCTCCTGGCAATGTCAGAGCTCTTGGGACAGTGTGGTGGTGGATTCTCTGAGTTAAAGACAGGGAGGTACTGGGGAGGGGACTACAGAGATGCTGAGGGGACTGGAACATCTCTGTGATGAAGAGAGGCTGAGGGACTTGGGGCTGTTTAGACTGAGGGGGGGTCTTTTCAATGCTGATCAATACTTGAGGGGTGGGCTCAGGAGGCTGGGTCAGTCTGTGTTCAGGGGTGCCCAGGGACAGGACAATCTGCCATGGGCACAAATTGGGGCAGAGGCGGTTCCACCTGGACATGTGGAGGAACTTCTTTACTTGGAGGGTGTCAGAGCCCTGGGCCAGGCTGTCCAGAGAGGTTGGGGAGTCTCCATCTCTGGAGATATTCCAACCCTGTGATTCTGGATGCTGTCCCATGCAGCCTGCTCAAGGGGATCCTGCTCTTGTGGGGGGAGTGGACTGGGTGATCTCCAGAGATCCCCGCCAAGCCCCGTCGTTCTGTGATTGATTCTGTGACACACACACCAGCTCTGTCAGCGTGAAAGGGAGTTGCAATACAGATTGATAAATCCACCAGAAGGTCACCCTAAGGCCTGTTGCAAAGCAAGCAGGACAGTTAGTTGGTGTAAACCAAGTACCTTTTCTCTACTAACATCTAATCTCAGTTACTACTAAGCATGGAGCTAAACGTAGCCAACGTACGGTGCAGCTTTGCTGTGCCAACCACCACCGTGATGGTGCTTTGTTGAGATCAGTGCTGGGGGACCCTGGATTTAAGACACAACATCTGTGTGAATCAGACTCAGGTCTGATGTGGCTCATACGTGACCCTAGGGAAATTTGTGCCAGGCTAGAGGTGTAACTGCAAAAGCTTTTGAGCGTTTCACCCCACTTGTGCCACATGGTGTCTGTAAAACGAGGTGTTCAGACTGATGTTGGGATCCGTCCACATCTGCTCCACACCTCCAGGAGATGGGGTTGACCTGTGTCATCCCATCACTTGCACCCGCCTGTCCCCATTGGAAGGAGAAAAGCCCCATCATCCCATGCCTGCCATCATCTGGAAGTCCCTGGAGCCATGGAAATAAAAGGGATAAGCATCACCCTTCGAATTTTCCATCTCCAGCAGTTGCAGGGAGAAGGCTTTAAAATACGACCCCTTAAAAGCTCAGAAGGGAAATAGAAAGAAAACACTAAAATTTACTTGTTTTAAAACTGTGATTATTTTTTTTTAAGCTGGTCCCACGAGGAAGAGGCATAAATCACAGTTTTATTTGAGCACTTGGATCAGGAAATGCATCTCTTTTTTTCCTTGGAGCCAGGCAGCGATGGATGCTTAAACCCTAAAACATACTTCTGCATCTAACACAATGATGCTCATAAAGTCCAGATCTGAGCAGCCCTTGCAGGAGTCCGGCTGTTGCCTAAATTCCCATCATCATCTCTTTTATTTCCAAGCAGAGCCTCTCAGAGCCAACCCCTCTGTATCCCCCAGCTGCATATCCTGTACGGATCTCACTCCTCAAAAAAAGCATCTCAGCCGTAAATCAAAGGCCAAAAGCAATTCTTAAACCCAATTTTAAAGTCCCAACCACCAAGACTTCTAAATAAATATTAGACAATAGACTCCATTAGGTTTAGTCCCTAACTGGCAGGAATGGGAAATAAATATATAAAGGGTTGAATTAAAATTCCAGGGAAGTCATCCAAACTAAGCAATATTTCCCTGCAAAAGATGATAATATTATTTTTATTTTTCACTCCCAATATGATCAGACTACTTTACATTTTAATAAACGCCTCGTTTTGAAGGGGGAAATAAGTATTGCTTTGAAATGGCAAAGATTATTTGATCAAATAATGTAGTAGAACTTTCCGGGACCGTAATACGGAGGGAGAATGTTTGTTTCTTTGTGGTGTTCATCTGTCTAATAGGCAATGATTGCAAACAAATAATTATAAGCTGGAACAAATGGGGGAAAATCAAGGTTATCTGGCATGGAACAGCACCAAAGACAGAAATTCAGGAAGATAACGATAAGGAAGTAACATATAGTGAAGTGTTTGGGAGATAATTGTGTATCAATTGGCTGATTGTGTAGTGGAGGAGGTCTCTGTCCTCTCGCTCGCACGACGAAAACATCACCTGCCACGTCCTGCCAGGCAGCTTCTCCTCCTCCAAAGCAGCCTGAAAGCTGTAGGAGAAGCTCCTGATGGCAGCTGTGGCCTCGCTGTCCCAAATCATCCCCCTCCATGGGGATGGGTGATTAGGAACCAAGAGGATGGGTGTTTGGTGTGGTTTACATCATCGCAGGGATGCTCGGCCTTGATTTATCCTGTGGGATACACGAAGGGAGCAGATAGCTGAACCTGCCGTGAGCATCCCTGGGAGATGCCTTGGCTGAACTCTTCAGCCACCATTGAGGGTCACAGGCTCCAGGTTCTTAATGAATATCTCTTGCTTAACGAAGCTCCTCTGCTTTAGTGAGGTGTGAAAGATCAAAACCAAATTACCGCCGTTGTTCTCTGCCTGCTTTTCCAAAGTGTACCCAGCCGGTCACGGTGCAAACCCAGCCCTTGGAGACAGCTGATGAAACTGCCAGGTTTATGGCTCTTTGAGGGCAGCCAGGGAAGAGGGAATGGCTGGGATGGAGTCCCAGCATCATTAAAATCACATACACTGAAGGCAAGATCCTGAGTAATGAGCTGTGTGGCCCAACGAGTGGGGGAAGTCACCCCAGGCAGGCTGCAGGGTTCTCCATCCCGATGGAAACTATCCAGGGTTGCTCAGAGCAGATTTTTTTTCTATTACTTCATCTCCCTGGTCACATTGCTGAGGGCTTGAGGGCAGGGGATGGGTTGGGTTCCCTTTGCTCCCCTCTTTGTCCTTTCTTCCCTCTTTGTCCGTGTGCTGATCTCGGAGGAAGCATCACAAGCATCAGGGATGACTCAACACCACTTGGTTTTTGCTGCTGAGGGGTGTGTGTGTGTGTGTGTGTGTGTGTGTGTATGTAGGGCTGTGCATGAGATCAAGGCTCCTTCTAGCTGGGAATGGGAGGAAAAACAACCCAGCAAGCACTCAGTTGGGTCCTGGGCTCCTTCCCATCACCAGGAAGAGGTGCAAAGAGCTAGACAAAGATGAAAGCAGGAAGAGCTTTGCTGATTTTAATGAGATCACCCATGGGTTGATAGCCAGGAGCCAGTGGGAAACGGTGCCTGTACTTTGGGAAAAGGAGAGAAAACCCCCTCTGTGCTTTTAAAGGTCTGATTCCACTGCTTTTTGCTGGTCCTGCATGAAAACACATCAGGTCTCCCCACAGGGTACCATGGAAATTACATCAGTGGGTTTGACAGCGCTGATTTTTGACTCCCATCAGCAGACTTGGTGCATCCTCCTGGACTGCCAGTCTGAGCTTTCTCCCACCTAGCTCTCATTGTCCGTCTGTCATAGGCAGGATGCGTCACCCGGCAGCGGTACTGATCTATGCTAAGGAGGAAGAGCCCATGGGATGTAGACAGCCACCTAATTCCACTGCTGAAACAATATACGGAGTGATGCACATCCACAGCCAACTACTTCTGCCACCCGATGCTCATCTTTCCCACCATCCACCCCTCCCGTTTCACACGCCGTGGGTGAACAGCCTTTTCCCGCACAGCACAGAGCAATTTTCGCTTTCCCTTTGCAGCCTGCCTACCATAATCCACTTAGAATTTGCAGCTTTGCTTCTTTTCTTTCCCCCCCTTTCCCCTTTCTTTTCCATAAGCCTCCCTTTAAAGTCTTGATGTAGCTCTTTTTCCATCTGTTTCTGCCCATGCATCTTCCCTGCGCTCTGCCTAATGACTTACTCTCGCTAGGAAGAGGCTGTATATTAATATTATCATTCTAATTCTTCTCTCCGCCACTTCAGATCTTGTGAGGAATGTAATTGCTAAAGCAGATTTTTAAGTTACATCGTGATAACGGAGCGAGTTACGGGGGAGGTTAGACTATCACTTCGCTCAGTAGTTTCAATTTCCCTTCAGCGCCGCTGTCTGAAGGAGCCCGATTGCACAGCGAAGGCAAATCCTGCTCCACTGAATTCGTTATTAGCGTTGTTGTTCCCGACGTTATTAAGTTAGTGCCTGTAAGTCCCAGTGATGGGCTGAGATCTCCTTTGGCTGGGGGCGGTGGGGAGGGGGAGCTCTTTCCTGTAAAACTCCTCTTCTGTCCATTAGCTTTGGCTAATTCTGCATCCCAGAATTTCCCTGTTGCCTCGGTCTCCGTGTTCCTGGGGAGAGTGTTTTCCTCTGCTGCTTCTCGCTCTTTCCCCAGAGGACCGAGGGATGAGGTTCCCACGCAGATAATACTCACCGAGGTGTTTATTCTGCTCCATTGTAACAGAGTTAATAGTCTCTGAGGGTTTAATACCTGCCTAAAATTAATCTTAATTTTGCTTCCAAGGGAAGTGGCTTCACTTTCACCCTCAGAGCCACTGGTTCGAAGTTACCGGGGCACAATGGGGGCATCACACCCAGCACAGGGCTTTACACCATCCCAGCCTTCTCCAACACTGACCTTTTCCTCCACCCTCCATACCCTTCTTCCCAAAGCCCACGGTCACAGCAGGGACACGTGGAAATAACACAAGCAACCATGCTGTTGGCCACCTCGGTGATTACTCTGTAGAGACCAAGGTTAATTTGGAAACACACAGGAGGGAAGGATGCTCTCCTCCGCCCTGACTCATGGTTTACCTCCAGGCTGCTAATGGATCTGTCCCCTTGGCTGCCTTTATGCTAACAAGCTTCCCTGATGCTGGCGGGGGGTCAGCTCCATTGGAGAGCTAAGCCTGCCTGGCGCTGCCTGCCGAAACACCCCACGTTAGGTGGATTGATGGCTTGAGAGTGCATTGTACTTATTAAGTGGAACAGAGTCTTTTCATTAAGGGATGTCAGCATTATTATGGCTGGATAAGCATCTCCTGGAGATGGGGTACCCAGTGCGTGCTCGACACAGCGTGTTGTCCGCTTTGGCTGGGACACCCGAAATTCATCCATCGGCCCTCCACTCACACCTGCCCCATTATCCCTCAGCCCTGTCATTTGGACAGGTCCTCCTCTCTTCCTCTTCTTAATGCAGTTCCCAGGGACTCAGGTGGATTGAGAGCTGGGGACTGGGAGGCTTTCATTATTCACATTGCGTGCACCTGAAAATTGCATTGCCTGCTGGCTTCCAAATTGAGTACATTAAATACAATGCATTAAACCTCCGAAATATGGAAATATCCAGGGAGGGCCTCGGATTTAAGACATTACCCAGTGGAGTCCCAATTTTAGAGACTAGCGAGTTCAGTTAATAGGCGGGCGCGTCGTTGGTGCGGAGCCAGGGAGGAGAGGGGGGAAGCTGGCTGCAGCGGGGTGGAAGGAGACGAGCCAGATGGGGTCCCGGTCAAAGAGGAGATGTTGTGTAGGATCCTGGCAAAGAGGAAGAGTTGAGATGGATTAAAATGCAGCAAAAACCAGGCTTCATCCCCTGCCTGGCCGTACATCCTCTCAGTTTTCATGCCACATGAATTATTTGGCTAATCCCAAGGCATTGGAGACGTTGGGCTGGGGCTTATAAAAGACCTGGTTTTAGTCCCTTGTTCAGCTTGGGCACCCTATGAAGCCCATCTGGGGTTTATTGACCCCTTGTGAAAAGTGGGGTGCAGGACTCTGCTTGGGATGAGGTTTCTCCGGCTGAGGGGTGCTTGGGGAGTGTGAAACATCATCCCCTTGGCCCTACCTGGTGCCTGGGAAAGGGCTTCACTGGTGTTGAGCAATTAAATGTTGGCGATGGGACGGCATTCTTGTTTTGTAGGTGAGGAAACTGAGGCAGGGCAAGGAAAATAACTCCTTGTCCAAGGTTGGGAGCTGCAGTAGCACAGCGTGGAGCAAAACCCAAGGCGTCTCGCGCTCCCTGTGTGGAAATCGGGTTGGGCTTTGTACTCACCACTCGTCTGACCCAGTTATCTCAGCATTACTCACTCTGTTCCTTTTAATGACGTGCCAGTATCTCCCCGAAACACATATTTTTTCATTAAAGACGGCAAAAGAGAAGCAGGAGAGCTGCCATTCAGATAAGGTGTTCGAACTGCCTTTGGATTTATGTAGCCCATTTCACCGCTCTGCTCCTGACGGATCTCTCCGTGCCTCCCAAGCCCCACGAACGGATTCCGCCACCGCCGCACACGCCGACCGTCATGGATTTGATTTAGCTCATGGCTTTCCACTCATGTGATGAGAAGCTGGGTGCTTCAGCGACCAGTAGCCAGCAGGGCTGTGGTTTAAGCCATGGTTTAAGTGTCCATCGATAATTTAACTGCCCTGCTAAATTTTGAGGTGCCTGCGGCCCAGAAGAAGACAGCAGCTCCCCACAGCACCCAGAGGTGCTCCCACTGGACAAATCACAGCTAACCTTCCATCTTGTTGGCAAAACCTGTCTGCTTCTTGCTTGCCCTCCGCCTCAGAGCCCCGAAGCAAAGCGAAAAGGTGCCTCACCTCCTAACCAGAGAGCCCTTTCACCAAGGGAAAAGCCGACGCTTCTGGGTTAGTGAGAGGGCCAGATCCAAATCCAGGTTTTTCTCCTCATCTCCAGGTTGTTCCAGTCTTGGGTTTTGCTTTTGCTCCATCTCTGGCTGAGCTGCCAAGTTTCCCCTCGTTAAAGCCAGTCCTGGTCAGCGTGTTTCCCATCTCCTGGCTGGAAAAGCATCCCGCAGCGCCGCCTCCCGCTCCCCCCACGCCTCCCTGGGCTCCTGCGTTAATTGAATAGTATATTTTAATGCCAGGCTTGGCAGCTTGCTCTAAGGGATTGTAAACAGGGAGTCTTGCATAAAAGGAGAGACTCAAACATAAAATTTTATGGCTTAATGCTAGCAATTAGAGGGGGACATGGATATATTTTGGAGCAAAGGTTCCTGCTCCCTTTCTTTAGAGGGTCCGCTTTATTTGGATGGCATTTCTGGGTGCTTCCCCTCCAGAGTCATTTCCTCCCCCACACACCTCCTTCCTCACACGCCTGGATCTTGCCCTGGGGATGCCCAGGGCAGCGCAGGTGGCATCGGCTGGGCGCACCTGGTTGCGAGGGAGGGTGAACCCGGCGCGCGGCGGCTGCCGGGAGCTTGGCAGGAGGATGCGAGCGGCAGCAGATGCAGGCTGTCAGAGGGAGCAGATGCCTCATTAGCCACAGCGCCGCGCAGCAACAACCCAGCAACAGCCCAGCTGTGCGGAGGGGGCGGCCGGCAGCCCTCACTAGCAAAATGAAGTTGTTGAGTGCTCTTGCTCCCATATCTCCGCTTTGCCTTGGTGTCTTTCTCCTCCCTTGCCCACTCCTCAGGCTGCCTGCGCCCTTCCTCCCAACTCCCATTGCATCCCTGTTGCAATCATCCCAATTTATCGCCGCCCCGAACGTCATCCCTCATTGCACAGAGGGAGAGGTGTGAGGAGAAAAGGGCTAAATAGTGATCATTTCCTACCAGCATCCAAAAAAGTGAGTTCCTGTGGGATGGGGAGCAGCTTTTCGGGAGCGTTACTGGGTGGCCAGGGGGGGGTTGGCACTCAGCTTGTCATCTACGACCTTATTTCACCATGAGCTGGGTACTGGAGTGAGACCTGGATACTGGAGTGAGACCCATCGCTCATCGGCTTAAACAAAGTGTAGTACAAGACAATTCAATTAACTGCGTGCGGAAGTCAATAGCGCAGCTCGGTTTGCACGGTGCTTCCCGAGCTGGGGGAAATCAAACCACTGTGCCAGCGCCTGTAGGCCAAGAACTGAGACCCTGATGTGGGAGAAAGAGATACTGGAGAGAAAACCATCTCCTGGAGCATCCCCCACAGCGAAGAGCAGAGGGATGCTGGAAGGCTGGGTTTCTCCACAGCTGCCTGCATCCCTGGGGTGAGAGGAGGAGAAGATCTGAATGATGTAGCAATGAGGGAGAGCCAGGGGGAAGGTTAAAACTTATTATTTCCAACCAAGATAGGTAGGAGAGATGGTGACAGTGGGACAAACTGCTCTGCATTTCCAGAGAGCAAGCCTGGGGCGGATCCCTTCAGAGCCACTGTTGTCCATCAGGACCTCTCATCCCTGGCAGCCAGCTGGGGCTCTCCCTGCTTTGTCCACCTCACTTTAGAGTACAATCTGCCTTCTCTCCTTACAGACCCACTTCTCCTGTCAGACCACTGGAAACACGCAGAGACACTCACTCTCATTTCATGTCCGGTGCCCATCCATGTATTCTCCCGCGCCTCCCCCGAGCTTCTCCAATGATTTCCCCCCACCTCCCCCCCGATGTACTTGTAATGCTATTCCCGTGTTTCCTGGGGTTTGCTTGTGTTTGACGAAAAGACCTCATCATTCCAGATTTGTCTTGCGTGAGCTATCACAAGATTAGCCAACTGGAAATCTTTCCGAGTTTTCTTTCAGAAGCAAGTCCCCCGGGAGCATCGCTTTAGTAAGTGATTTTTCTTCTCTAGCCCAAGGAATTGGATCCGCATCCGGTAGCCAAATTGAATTCATTCGGGCAAGGTTAAGAGCCATTTGATACAGTTTTAGATTAGGTGGAGGCAGCCATATATATTTCATATTCTGCCCTAACTGCCGCGCGGTTACGAGGGATGGGCTGGCATAGTGCTTATTGACTGCTCCCCAGTGATCCCGCTGTTACAAATGGATGTTGCTAAACAAGGGAATGGATCCTAAATCTTTCCCTGCTGAAAGGTAATGGAAATAAGACAGAGCGATAGGCAAAGGGAACGGCTTGACACTTAATAAAAGGTTGGGGTGGTTGCAGGGAGCCGGTGAGAGCTTTCCCCTTGGCTGTGTGTGGGGGGATGGGGTGGAGGGGCTGTTTGTGTTCGTCCCGTTCGCTCGAGCTCTTTCCAAGAGCTATGCAGGACTGCGTGGGACCCTCCTAGAAAAGCATCGCTATAGTCAACAGCGTGGTACCGAGCATCGCTGCTGTGTTACCGTAGTAACGCGGTGGTGTTTGGGATCCTCCATGCGGTACGCTCGCCTTCCTGGGCTTGCAAATAAGCTGAAGTAAGGCGAGGTAGGTCGGTATGTGCCGACAAGGGAAGGCTGCTTTGTGTCAGCTGAGAATACAGACATGGATTTGAATAGTAGGACAAATGAGTTTCTCTGTTTTCTTAAGGTGAGCCCATCCATAATCGTGGCGATGCCGGAGATGCTCGTGTGCAATCGCCATCTGCTTCCCGCTGGAATGATCCCAAGAACAGTATCCCCTGGGGCTGGAGCCTTTCTTCTGTACACTTGGCCCGTTGCTGGGAAAAAAGGGAAAAGAAATTGCTCCCAGGCCTGGCAGAGAGCTACTGCGCAGGCTGCGAGCTGTGTACAGGGCACGGGGGGCTGGGCGTCTCTGGGGCAGCACCCTGTGAGTCCATTTACAGAAATTTGGTGCTTAAAAGTCTTGCCAATACATGAGAGCATCAGTCCCAGGATGTTTATTGCCCCAGCTCCTGAAGTCATAGTGTGAAACGAGGAATTCAGGTATTCTGAATTCTGAATTCTGAATTCCTCGTTCTCTAGACCACTTTTGACTGGGTGGTCTATACTGTAGCAGGGAAAATTTGGAAAAAGTAACCTTGGTGCTCTGCAGAGCCAGGGAGCACGTAAAAAGGACACAGAAGTAGTTTGCTGTTCATTTCTGTTTTGGAAAAATTCCTGGTTTCTTTTGGGTTTTTTTGGAAGACACCTCGTTCCCTCACTCTGCTTGGAGTGGCGGCGTGTAAATAATGACAGGATTCAGGCCCTTCTGTACATCCTCTGAGCTGCTCCTTAAAGTGCTAGAAAGGAGACAAACAAGAACTAGGGAAAGAAGGAGGTGCCTGGAGATCTGGTGGAGCACAGGTCCTTTCCTAGGAGCGAGGGGAACAGGCGCAAACTGAGGATGCTTGAACCTCGTGTCACGGGAAGAGAGCTCTTCAAAGCAGGAGATGGTGGAGGAGTGCTCTTCAGCTTTGCGGCAGCAGAAACGGCCGTCGCTGTCGATTCCCGCTCCACGTTGTCTGTAGGACATTTATCAAGCCTGTTTTGTTAGCCAGAACCCTGGGAGCCTTAAGCATGTGGTTGTGTTAAGTTGGCATCAAGAGGCATCTCTGCTTCGCCCTCAGACAAAGCGGGGGATGAGAGGGGCAGGCCGTCGCCGCGGGAGGACGGCAGGTCACTGCCACAAGTGGCTGTGGATCGCCGCGGGAGGTGATGTGACATCTAAGGACCTCTTTGCTTCACTTTTGTCACTGGAAACCTTCCTCCTCCTCCTCTTCCACCCGTGTTCATTGCCTGCTGGGAAATTGAGGGTTTCTTTGATGCTTCCTCTGTGACTAGCATCACCTTACGGGCTCTGCTGAGCCTCCCCTTACTGAGACGCCTCCTCCCACAGGGCTTTCACATCTCTTTTTCCTGGCCACAAGCTGGTTTCTCCCCGTTCTCCTCCCGTATTTACCTTCATATTAAAACAACCATAAGACTGATGGGGGAAACGGGAGGTCTTGCTTGACAATCCCTCCCCCAAAAAAACCCTCGTCTGTCATTGTTTGGTTTGGTTTTGTAATGAAACAGTTTAAAGCTACAAGTTGGGTTGTTGGGTAGGGGTGTTTATTATTATTTTGGTTAGAAATGAGAGCAATCCAGGTAGAAATGTTTTAGCTTGGGGGATTTTCCAACCTAAAAGCCCCCTAAAAATAGAGGAGGAAGTGTGGAGGAAACAAAGCTCAGATAACACAGCATTGTGAATCCCACTGCACTGGGAATTAAAAACTATTCCTTGTCTTCTTTGGAGGAGACCAGCCACTGTGAACAGTGATGACAAATGTGTTTACATCATTTGATGGAAATCTTCTAGTCAGTCCTAAAATATGGGCAGGATGGGGAGGGGGAGTTGTACATCTGTCTGTCCTGAAAGCAAACAGCACACATTGGGGTTTACACAGATCCAGGCAGGTCAGGACTTCTTGGACAATAGCCATGGGTCTTTAATTTAGGGTATTTGATGTATCCAGCAGTGTAAATGTGAGGGAGAGCGCTTCCCTGTTGGCATCTGCATAGACCACAGTGATAAATTTGGGATGAAAACATCACGCTCATCGCTGCGATGCCCGAAAGGGACAGCCAGGCACGGACACAGCGAGCGATGTCTCACCAGGCAGGGCCATGCGGTCCTCACCCCTGCCTTCAGCAGCAGAGGCGCAGGCAGGAGCCGAGCCTGGCAGAACCCAGCCTTCTTCCCAGAGCCAACCTGGCCTCAGAAAACCCCATTTTTTTTGCTACTCTTCAGAATTTATCCTTTTTTTTTTCCAGGATCCCAATTTGAGGAAGAGGCAGGCTTTGGTGCTGACTCTGGATGTCTCCCTAGGCCAGCTTCAGAGGAGGCTGTGTCATCTCCAACCTTTCAAGGAACCCACAAGGGCTTAATTAAAAACTAAACTCGGGCACCGTTATTCAGATGAGACCGTCGGCTCCTCTGCTGACGGCAGCTCAAACTTGTCACTGTGCTCGTGCTGCAGATCTCTGCTGTAAGGTAGGGTGTTTCGGCTGAGAGACAGGTCCCAGGCTGGCGTGGGCTGAACCCTCCTGCCATAATCTTCAGGCTGGCAAGAACGGGGTGACAGCAGCCCTCCCTGTAAGGACAGGGAGCAATCAATCAACCAGAGTTCATTAAAAGTAAGCACCAAAAGGAGTTGCTTGACAGAGCCGGTCTGCAGAGGTGACACAGACCTGACTCCAATCACTAGTTCTTCAGGGAGAGGGAAAAATCTGCATTTCTTAATCACGTCGGTATGGTCAGAAGTCTCTTGTTTTCAGGGCATTTGCATGCTCAGGGAAGAAAAATGTAATATTAACCACTGCCTGCCGTCACTGAGAAGTCAGTGGTGGCATGAAAAGGAGCAGCTACGGAGGGAGGTGGTATGGGGGTGGGATGTGAAGGCTTAAAAGCAGTATGGAAATGACAGCATGTTGCTGCAGTAATAAAGTGTGAGTCCCAGCAAAACCAGGTCTTGAAAAAGGGGGTATATTGGTGCATTATGGTTATCCCTACGTGCAGTGTAAAATGGGGGGTGTGAGTATATCTGTGAGTATATCTGTCTGTGTCTGTGGGGAGACTGGGAGGTGTGAACAGAGAGGTGTGACACATGTATGTGCACCAGGCATGCAGGTCTGGAACAGGCACAGGGCATATGTCCATATACATCCAGATAGATAGTGGCCTGTGGTCTGGGTGTCTCCATGTCTATACGTGGTACAGCAGTGATGGTCCATACGTCGTATGGTAGGCATCTGTCCTTGCCACACAGATGGAACAGCTGTTGGCATGGCAGAAGTTATCCTATGGAAGAGGTGGTTGTTGCCCATCTCCTGGGTGAGACACCACAATCCCAACACCAGCCACCATCATCCTAGGAAACCCAGAGAGGTTGTAGAGACCATGGTGAGGTTGGTCCTATTAAACCCCTGGATCTTCTTTGCAGAAGGATCCTTGTTCCCAGAAAGTGTCCCACACCAGTAAAGCTTTTATTTGCAAATTCTGGAAGCTGTAGAGCTATGGGCAGAAGACACTGAGCTAAGTGTAAAATGATGGCTAAATTTAGGCTGTCTGGGGGAGGAACTAAGGAAAAAAACCCCAAAAAAGCAAACACCAAGAAATGAGGCACAAAAACCTTCATAAAAAACCCACCATCCTTAAAAAATGGGAGAAGAAAGGCCAAGAAAGAGATGAAACAGCTAAGGCAGAGAGAATAAATGGGGAGTTTTATTTACATCCCCAAAGAGCTGAGACTTGCCAAGGGAACTGTTGGATAACTAATCTCAATTCTCCTGTCCTGCATCTGCTCATAGCCAGAGTCACCCACAGGCGATGCCGGCACTGACACTGGTCTTGGCAAGGGACGAAGGGCTCATTCCAGACTGAATTAGGACTTTCCAGACTTTGATTTAATATTCTTCCTGGGGTGTTTTTGCAGTGCTGGTATTCAGAGGTGGTTTCTGCCCCGGGGGCAGAAGGTGCTGGAATGTCCACAGTGGGTGTAGGTTGCTCGTTAGACCCAAGTGTGGGCACTCAGCTAATTAGGGCCCTGAGGTAACACCTCCTGCTGTCTCCTCCTACCATTCCTCTCTGTTCTTCAGAAGGAGAGGTTGCTCAGGGTGGATGTGTCTGTGGTGGAGTGATGTTTTGGTGAGGAGAGAAGATGTGATGGGTGCTGTGGTGAGGAAACACGATGGCTCTGCAGCCCCTGACCTGTGCGACAGAGGACAGGTACTGCTCTCACTGTGCTACAAAATACTGTGTGGAAATAGTGGGTATCCTCTTTAGTATTCCTCAAGGAAAGGTGTATTTTGCCACAGGAGCTGTGTGGTCTCTCTAGTTTCTGTAGTCCAGGGGGTGGTGGTTGGGGTGATGCTGCTTCATGGCAGTCACTGTGTTTCCTGTGCCCAGGGTGATGGTGATAGCCTAGCAGCTCTTCCCCAGCAAGGACAGTTTGACTCTTTCCCTGTCTTCTCACAGCTCTTTGTTTTGTCCTGGACTGGGATGTTTGCAGCTTGTGAGTGGCACTGCAGCAGTAATTACCCTCTCCATTGCTTCCCCATCAGGAAATAAATGGAAGAAGCTCTTATCCCAAGGTCCCAGTGCTGACCTTCATTTCAGAAGGTTGCTCACAGGCAGCTGGGCTATAATCTAGCCCTAAATTTTGCCAAGTCCTTGCTGTTCCCTGGGGCTTATGATACATTTCAGTGTGGGGCAGCTGCCTGTGCTTCAGGAGCTGTGTTCTGTAGGAGACCGTGTCTGTGTGAGCAGAGGCTTGGGTGGTGTTTTGAAGAGCTGGTAAGAAAGGAGGAGCATTCCATCCACAGCAGACAGTACCTGCTAGGAAGGTAGGGGGGTCCCCCTGAGGTCAGACATTTAAAGTTCATGAAACCTGTTCTCTTCTCTGGCCTGGTGGAGCTGTGACGCTGCCTGTATCTCCCTGAAATGTCACCTTCCTGCTCTGTGGGCTGATTGGTTTCTTTCCTCAGGCTTTCCCTGAGGTGTGATGCTTGATGCCGCTTTAGAGAACATACATTTCCTTCCTTTGGTTGCTCTGAGTGCTGGAAACCCTCTGCCAGCTTGGTGATGGCAAGATAAACCTCAAGAAAGACCTGTGCATCTGTCTGGTCCCCTCTGCCCTTCGTGCCTTGACCAGTCCCACCAGCCTGCTGCTGGCTGCAGCGATGGGCATGTTCCAGTTCACCCACCCAGAACCTCTGGGAACATGGCCATCATCACCAGTTTGTTTCCCACCCTGTCACCTCACTTAGAGACTTTGGGATGCTGTGGGCAAGCCTTCTCCAGTCTGCAATGACCCCTGGCTTTGGTAAGCCCTCCTGCAGGTGAGGAGGCATCTCTGGGGGGGGATGTTTAAGGAACATCAGGGTTAAGGATGCTGCCTTCATCCCTTGTGTCCTCTTCTACCCTGATGCAGGGCAAGAACCAAATCCTGGCATCTTTAATTCTTCTCTGTGTCTCCCACCATGTCTGAAGAGGGGGAGATAGATGGCAATAAGAATGGTGTTCAGCTATTTCATTGAAGTCCTAATCATTTCCAATCCAAACATGGGGGAGCTGTATTGCATAGCCCTAATCAGTCACATATATTGTAGCATGTTTTCAGCTTAGTGAGAAGTAAAAGCCATCTAGAAGGCAGAAATATGTTAGATGAGTATCTCCAAGGCTGTGCACCTTTTTAATGGCTCAAATAACCCTGGAATCTGTGCTCTACACAAGCCCAGCCTGTGGGATAGGGATGCTGCATTAGTAATGACCTGCTCTGTGGAGTAACAACCCACTTGTGGGCAGCCTTCTGCCCTGTGGTGAACCCCACATCAGGGGAGGTTCCCTCAGGCACCAAGCATGTATGGGGGGGTGTGTGTGTTTGTGAAGGGCTGTTCTCTTCCCACATGAGTCCCCCATGGCAGCTCGAGGTGGAGCAGTGTTGGTGGGATCTGTTCCTACACCTTCAGAGCAGGGCTGCAGACACCAGGGCAGCAGGGTGTCTGCTTGTGCCCTGGAGTCTCTGCATCCTGTTGTGCCTCAACACCAGTTTATTGTCTCTCTTCCCACCCCAGGATGGCTGGGTCCCCTTCATGAGGGGGCTTGCATGCCCAAAGGAGAGGAGGGAAATGTGAGTGGCCTTCTCCTGTGGGAAACCCCTGAGCTGGTGAAAGGGAGGGGTGCTCTTAGAGAAGCTGGAGCCGCTCCGCTTTCTCCGGTCGTATCATGTTTGTTCCCTCTGTGTTTGCCAAAAGCACCCTTATTTATTTCATCAGCTAAATGCTGAAAAGCAGATGCCTGACTTCCATCGAGGCATTTAATGATGATGATCATTGCTTCCTCTAATGCAGTGTCTCCTAGTGAGGGACGATGCCAAGGCAGCACACAGCTGTTGACCGATGGGTGCCTGTCTGTTGTCTCCAGTATTTTAGGGTACTTAGTTATTTTTGTGCTAGGGCTCCTCTTTCTTTTTCTTCCTTTTTAGTTTTTTTTTTTCCCCTCCTTGTTTTGTGCTGAGTTGCAGGAAGTTCTGAGGTGAAACGTGGCAGCTGTCTATAGCTCAGGACCCTGGTGAGGCAGATGAGCTTGGGGAGCGGGGAGAGCCTCCTGCCTCAAAACGTGGGCACCGCATCCTCTCGGAAGCAGGAAAAGGATGCTGCTGCCCTTTCCCAGCTAAGCTATGAGTAAATAGCACTGATGAGGCTGTGAGAGTGGTTTTTGGCAGAGCCAGGAGGAAAGATGTTTGCTCTAGAGGTTTGTTGATGGAGCAGAGCCATGCTTATCCTTCCCTTGAAAGGGAAGCACCAAGCTGAGCTTGGAGAGGGGGCACGCAGGTTGGGAAGGGCCTGGGTGTTGAACGTACTGGGGTAGCCCAGCATGGGAAAGCAGCTCAGACCTTATATTTACCTGACTGTTGCTCTGAACCCCTCCATCGATTAAGAACACGGATCAAGAACTCAGCTCATTCGCTCGACTTGCTTCGCTTGGTCTGGTGGCTTCACCTGGAAGGTGGGAGCTGGGTCACGTCCTCACATCCCAAGGTGTCTGGGGATAAGCACGCTGCTGTTGAGTCAGGCAAAGGTGCTTTTGTTCCAAAAAGGTGTCAGGAGACGTTTTGGCTGTCACCATCCTATGGAAAACACACGTGGTTTACCTGCAGTGTCACTTTCCTTCTGGGAAGTGCCGTGTAGCTTCTGGAGGAGGCTTTATTGAGATCTTTTGAGAAAGAATTAAGAATTTCAGCTTTGCTTTGATAATCAGCGAACAAAACGTTGACACAACACACCAGGTTACCCGGGTTTGTTTTAACTTGACTTGAAAAAAACCCCTCCAGTACAGAACGAAATTAGCAAATTATTTTGATTGCTTTGTTCATTTTTCCAGCAGGAAAGCTGTCCACCTGGAAAAGACTGACTGGCTGGGGGCAGGAGCAGAATTTATTACCTGAGATAAATGGATCTGGGATAAAAGTCTTCTTTATTTTTTCATTTCAGCTGCAAAGGATGATAGGTGTCTGTTCAGCTCTTTGTGCTGAAGATCAAATAAGAAGGAACTTTGCATAGGTGTGCCGGTGCCTTTCAAGGAAAAGTTTCTTCCCCTCACCAACCCCAACCTCTTCCTCCTGGAAGCAGCACCTCAGGCTTGAGATGAGAGCAATATTTAACGTTCCTTTCACAATGATGCTGGCGTGACTCTGAATCCCAGAGAATGAGAGTCCCACCCGTACGCTGTTTTCCATTCCATGCACAGAGGCTCTCTCTGATCTCTCTACCTTGGCCTTGTTTTATTCTTTTTCTGGTGGTTCCCCCCCACACCCCCTTCCTTTCTTTCCCTGTTTCTTTCATGAAAATGGCTTTGTGGAAGAAGCATCATTTCTTTTCCCTGCAGAGGTCCTGAGAGGGCGGCTGGCAGATCTTGTACACGGGGTGTCAGGTCCGTTAAATGAACGCCTGGGCTCACTGTAAATCCCTATTTACACATAATAAACACAAGGATATAAGGCATAGAGGAAATAATACATTATTGATTACAAGGGACGGCGTGTGATGTCCTTGGAAAGGCAGGTGGTGAATGCCCATCTGTCAGCACTCCCACTGTGGATCTTCTTGCCCTTTGGAAACACAACGGGGTTGTGTTCTGCCACGGTCCCCTGGCTTGGTGGAAGGAGATGAGAGGTGGGCCCCTGAGAATGGGGAACGGTGGATTAAAGCCTGAAATTTTTAGGTGTTTGGAGATGGAATAGCAAAGCTATTTCTCTGGGTGACCTGAAGCCTTACTTGTTGGGCGTGCTGAGATTTTTCTTTGGCAAGCAAATAGAATCATGGAATGGTTACCATGGGAAAAGACCCTCAAAATTGAGTCCAACCATCTATCCAGCCCTACTAGGTCCGATGTTGGACCACATCACTGAGCACATTGTCTGTTCTTCTTTTAATCCCTTCCAGGGATGGTGACTCAATCACCTTCCTGGGCAGGCTGTTCCAATACATGACAACCCTTTCAGTAAAGAAATTCTTCCTAATATCCAACCTGAACTTCCCCTGATGCAGCTTCAGAATGTTTCCCTTTGTCCTGTCATTAGAAGAGACTGACCACCACCTCACTACAGCCACCTTTTAGGCAGTTGTAGAGAGCAATGAGGTCTCCCCTCAATCTCCTGTTCTCCAGACTAAACAATCCCAGCTCCCTCAGCTGCTCCTCATGAGATTTGTCTTCCAAACCCTTCACCAGCCTTGTAGCCCTTTTCTGGACATGCTCCAGCATCTTGATGTCCTCCTTTTAGTGAAGGAGATGTTTCAGAAGTGACTTTTTTCCTACAAAAGGAGCCAGAGCACCCAAATCCCATCAGCTTTCCTACTGAGCGCAGGTGGATCTCTCTGTTGGTTCCTGTGCAGGATCCCCTGGTGCTGCATAGAAGAACTAAAGTGTATGAGGGGCACACAAAAGAGCTTGACAGCTTTGCAGAGAGGAGGATTTGTAGCCCTAACAATAGTCTTCTGAGCATAAATGGCTTCTCTTAACAACAGTCTGAAATGCTTGCTGCCCGAGATGCCTTGTTGGCAACACTGGCCTGGTACTTGTGTTGTTGTGATGGAGAACTGTGTTTTTTGATGGTTGCTCAACTT
Organism: Gallinula chloropus; assembly: GCF_964237585.1. Lineage (NCBI taxonomy): Eukaryota > Metazoa > Chordata > Aves > Gruiformes > Rallidae > Gallinula > Gallinula chloropus. The sequence continues at coordinate 4,786,251 of NC_140109.1, read as the reverse complement.
GTAGCTGATGATTTCTTCTCTTTCTGAACAGCTGGCACCATCCCTAATCTCCCATGCAATACGTGAAATTCATTCCCTTGTTTTATCTCTGGCTGAGGTTGAGGGAAAGTGAGGTCCCTGAGGCTTGACAGGCAGTGGGAAGAGGTTTTGTTTGGATTAAAGGAGTTGAGAGTTCAAACTCAGACAGGTAATGGAGCGATTCTCCTCCCCTTGTTCCCTTTTAGGGGATTGCTGACCTTGCTGCTCCTCGCAGCGTTGGCTCGAAGGCCGGCTGCCTGGGTCATCAGGATTTCAAGGTAACAGAGCATCTCTGTGAAAGCTGGATAATTTGAATCAGAGCATGGGGAAAGTTTCCCCCCTCCCTGCTCCCAAGCAGCCCCTGACCTTGGATCTGAGCTGTTTGCTCAATCGTGTGAACTCTGCGGTGAAAACATATTAAAGTTCCCTTTTCCTGCGGCTTTTTTTCCTCCAGGTATTTAATCTTAGTTTACAGATGAAATGTGCAGTGGAGAAAAAGATGCTAATCACACAGTTGCTGCACTCTGCTTCAGCCACTGAAAAATTTATTACCATCTGTCCTGGGTTGGACAGGGCTGTGAGCATCGAGATGTTAACATCTTTGAAGCAGGGGCTCAGCATTGCAACAGGGCACGGCATGGAGCCCAGGGTGGGGGGAAGCCATGTGGAGAGCTTGCAGGGGTTTGGTGTAGGAGAGATGTGCTTTGTGGGCATCTCTCTTTGCTAAGGTCAGAGGCAAGAAAAGTCAGCGTTGTGCTCCAAACTTCCAGCACTCGGCTCTTAAGTGTCATCCTGGCAGCTTTCTCCTGGTTTATGTTTTATGATGGGGTGGGTTTCTTGCTTTCTCAACCATTCAGCTCATCAGCTCTTCCCAGTTTTTGGTCTTGGGGTGGGTGGTGTTACATACATCCCAAACAGGTCCCTTGCCTTGCTGCATGGAGAGCACGTGGCTTTACGTGGGCAAGTTCTGCCAGGTTTTTATGAAACCAGAGCAGAAGGTGAGGTCAGAAATGAGACCAGGAATGAGATTTCTCAAGGTCCCAGGAAAAGGTTTTTGGCAGTGTGACTTCCTGAGCATGTCATAATATCAAACTGCCTTGGCCTGGCTCTTCCCTCCGTGTGTCGTTGGATTTGGAGTTCAGAACTCGAGCTACAGCTCCCGTGATGCATCTTAAATGGATGGGTTGCACTTGGCTTTTGGAAAGAGCTGTGTTACTCCCCAGTTAGCTCTTCTCAGACCAGTTCTGCCCCTCCAGCACCAGTAAGACCACCTGAATCTTGGAGCACCTAACAGTTTTCCCAAAGGACCTTTCCCATGGCTGCATTTGCATGTGTTTGGGGGTTGGGTTTTTTTAAGACAATCTGGGCTGTTTTGGTAAAGCCTCACACCTTGAAAAACCAAACAAAATTGCTGAGCAAGGCAATATTTCTCAGCAGAGCAAGGAGGACTCATGTCCCTCCTCTGGCAATTAGCAAACCTAAACAGGAGGGCTTGGCCATCTTTCCAATTAAACTCTGGCAAGCTGGGATATGAGATGCAATAATGAAGGGGAGAGTTTTGGAGCTACTCCGCTTGCTATTTTGAGGATATGGGAGCTTCAGGCTGTCTGGCTGAAACTAAACCATTGAAAGTAATGGGGTGAGGTTGTCCAGCCCATTACTTTTAATGGGATTGAGAGAGTGTGCGCTTGGGAGCAGCGCGCTGACGTGGGGGGGAAGCAGGGGAGCTGTTTTTGTAGAGCATTCAAGTTACAGCCGACGCTGGGAAAATGGGCCCCTGGCAGTGGAAACCAAGCTGCTTGCAATAAGTTACAGGGTTTGGCTGGGGAGCAGGGGGGTGAAGGCGAACGGTGGCATCTTCTGTGAGCTGGGGATTGATTTGGTGAGGACATGTCATGGGGAGAGGTGTAGCAGAGATCCCTGGATCTTGCCCAATCAAGCCTGTGCCCCTCATCTTCCCTGCTTGGATTTTTTTCCACCCCTTTGCCTGTAAGGATCTCATAGGTAGGAATGGATGGAGTTAACCTGATGTGAACTATCAGCCCTTTTTTTTTGGCTGAAGCTGCAAGCGAGTATCACTAGCAAAGTGGTTGCAGGGTGAGCATCCAACCAGCAGGACCAGTTGAGGAAACTGGGAGTTCTCAGGTCAGTTGGGAAAGCAGTAACGCTCTAAAGGGGAACCAGGCATGGTCATGAGACAAACTGAATGTTGCAGGCACAGACAGCTGGTGCTGCAGATGCTCAGTGTCTTCTCCGGACCCAGACAAGGTGACTGGTGCTGACTGGAGAAGGAACAGCACGGCCACCAGCCGCTGTGGCAGCAGGATGTCTGCATGGGCTAGCAAAATCTGGGTGATGGGTTTGTTTCTCATGGTAGAGCCCAATCTGATGCTGGTCAGACACTGAAAGACCGTGGTCCATCTGGGGCAGCAATCAGCCTCCCACAGCCTGAAATGTGCCCGCTCACTTTCCTTTCTCCCACTGCTGAAGCCCTCCCTGCCAGCACTCTGCAAAGCTTCAATACCCCAATCAGAGCAGCCTTCCTGCAGGGTGCCATGGAAATGTACTGATTGGATAATCCCTTAAATCTTGTGGCTTTCTCTCCTTCCCCATAATTGGTACCTCATTGGTTGGCAGAGGGTTTGGACCTGTTTCCCTGCTGTCCCTTCCATCTTAGCACTGTGTGCTCTTTGAATGAGTTTTAAGAGAAGGGGAAGAGCAGGAGCTGCAGCACCTCTGACAGGGATTAATCTCTAATCACTGCTCCCTTGGCTGAGTAACTCATCTGTGATGGTTTGGTGGTGCCACCATAGGCAAGATTCCTGATGCTGTTTAGCTCCCATCCAAATTGCTGGGGGATGGGGGGTTAAATAACAAAGGAGGAAAGTGGGATTCACTTCTGGATAAAAGTTGGACCAAGGTGACTTGTTCACATCACTCATCTCCTTCACCAGGACCCCTGGGTAGCCCAAGAGGAGGTGGCACAGCACAGGCTGGTGCTGCACAGCAAGTCTCCTACCCCCTTCTCTCCTCTCAAGCAGAAAGGTGGCTTTACAAAAAGCTTTCTGAAACTGCTGAGAGTTGGTGAGGAGGGGAAAAATACAATAGAAGCTGGAGATCAGAAGTCTTGGGCGGGGGGGAAGCCTCAGATGCACAGGAATTGCAGCCATGCTGTGAGGTAACCAGTAGATACAATTTAATTACAAGATGCTCAGAAGTAATGCTGTTTGGGAGGCTGGAGTGTGATTTCCCAGTAATAGAAGGACCACAGGGTTCCCTGCCTCTGTCTGTCCTGTCATCCTTGAAGGAGAGAGTGGCTGCACTTCTGCATTTTCCCTCCCATCAGAGGGGTTGAAAGGGATGTGGGGTGTCCAGGATTTGGAGCAGCTGGGCATTGGGCTTCACGGGGTTTGAGGCAGGAGGAGCTGATGGGCCTGGGGCTGATAGTTTTGTTGGAGACTGTGATTATCTGCTGCCTGACTGAGGAAGCTGCATTTGCTGGGTGTTTCCAAGGGTCTGTGCTTTTCCAGTGCTGTCCTCTGCCTTTCTAGGCTTGTGAAATGGGTGGCTTAACCAGGGCTGCTTTCAAGGCAGGAGGTGTGAGGAGCTGTTGCCACTGATGTGACCTTTACAGTGCTGTGGGTTTGTTTTTATTCTCTTTCTCTCTGGTGTGTCCACAATCTGTTGGAGCAGCGTGGGGATTTCCAGGGCTTACTATGAAGTCTTCCCATCACCTCACTGTTGAGCAGAGGGGTTAAGGGGCAGCCTACATAGGGTGTGAGGTGCTTACACCTTCCTGCTTTATGCAGATCTCTAGACCTGTGTGTAAATGTGGCTTTTGGTGTGCCAGGAGAGCATGAAATGTGTTACTTATTTCAAGATGAGGTCTTCCCACCAGGCTTCAGGATAATGTCATGCCATTTGGTTAACGTTGCTCGGATTGGGATGGGATGTGCAGGGGTCCTACATCAGGAGCAGTGCAGTGGCAACAGTGAAACGGGAAACCAGAGTGTTTGGGGATGAAATTGGGCCTTTAGGGAAGCCACTCTGTTCTTAAGGAATCACAGTAGGTGGATCTTGTATGTTTTTCCTTGGTTTATGTAGGAGCACACACTGCTGCAATCGCTGGAGATGGAGCAGGGAAGGTTTGCCCCAGAGTTGCCTGGCCCAGTCTCTCCTCCAGACCCCCTCTGCTCTGTGGTATCTGGGGCTTTTCCAGTCTCCTGGGCATGTCCTCTCCCTGGAGAGCTGGTGCAAAGGAAGAAGTGCTGCAGGAAGACAGGATGGGTTTCAAATGTGTCTTCTGCTCTTTCCATGCTGGTCTGACACTTATTCTTTTGCTGTGTGGAGTGGAACACTCAGGTCCTGGTCTCAGGAAGGGGGAAGATGACTGGACAGGGAGGAACAAGTACCACAGACCTTGTCAGGCAGCTCCCCAGGTGACGGCAGGTTCAGGTCTGAGCTGCCAAGCAGAGCGTGGGGGCAGGTGACAGGCAGCCCAGGGCCAGCTGAGCCCTCTTCTTGCAAGAAGAAGCACCTGGGGGAGGCAGAGGGGACAGCTGGGGTGAGGGACGAGGCTCAAACTGTGCATTAGCCTCTCCTGCCCTGGCTGTCATGTCCCAGAGAGGCGAGGAGCTCCGTAGAGCCTGTGAAGCTGTGTTGGCTGGTGCAACACAACCACTGGAGTGTGACAGGGACAGATGTGCCCATCACCTGGCTGTCCCCCGATGGCCCCAGCTGACTCCTTGCAACCTGCAAACGTGCTCTCAAGGGTACACATCCCCTCCTTGGGGAATGGTGGGGATGGTGATGTTGTGGTTTCAGGGGCTGACCTGGGGAAGCATTAAGGAGACCGGGGGATGCGTGGGGAGGTGCTTGTGTGTTGCTCCAGCCTCTCTCCAAGCTTTGCTCCTGACCTTTCTGTGGCTGGTTGCAGCCTTGAAACAGAAAGTGTGTTTTGTGACTTGGCTGCAGTCAAAAAGCAGATTAAATCCCTGGGAAGCCCTTGAAGTGCAGGTCAAGTCCCCCCAGCAAGGTGACTTGGCTGTAGCCCCACCAAACAATAGGGACCTCTTCCCAGGGAGGGCCTGAGCTCCAGGGCTGTAGTGAGGTGAGGAGCTTCAGAGGGTCTGAACTAAGCAAGATGAAAGCAGCAAGGGGATGGCAGCTCTTGCAAAATGCCACAGAAGTCATGTAAATCAGGGTGAGGTGGTTGCTGTGAGGTTGTCAGATGAAAGGGTGACCCCATAGGGGTGGAGAAGAGCCTGGAGGCATTGCTCTAGATGGTTGGCTGGGCACCTCTCCTTGGTGGAGCCTTCAAAAGCCTGGTGTGGAGCGAGCAAGTGCCAACCTGCAGTTGGAGGTGATTTTCTTCCCCTTTTGCCTGAGGATTTAGGAACCTGGGCAGCCCCACCAGCCTTTTCCAGTGCCTGTGTTGGTTATGTGACCAGCAGAACTGAGCAGCTGGTCTGTCAGTGGCAAAGGAAATGTATTCTGTTTCTCTGGAACCTTTTGGTGGTTTTTCTTTGGAATAATGCTACGTGCAAGTCAGGACTTCTGCAGCAGGAAATAGAAGGGGGGGGGGGGGGAAATACCTTTGCCTATATGCAAGGTGTGGTGCAACTGTGGTATGAGCTTATCAAAAGAAGGCATTTCAGACTATGTGATTAGTGGAAGTCAGTACCTGTGCATGCAGAGCTATAAAAGCTGTTTACACAAGGAGGTTCAAGTAGCGGCTGCTGACTTACTCTGGGGTAAGTTGGCTTTTTGTCCCCAGCAGCATCTCCACTGGGCTGTTTTACTTTGGAGGAAGGAAAAAGAAAAGCTGAGACTGACTGGATTTGAGGTTTGGGAGGATTCTTCTTTGCTTGCTGGCTGCTCCCAATGTAAGATGTGGTTATGAGATGTTCAGAAAAAGACCACAGGCATGGGGAATATGGAGAGATTCAGCATACTGAACTTTAGGGACCAAAGGCTCTGTGTTGCCACCAGAGGAAGAAAAGCTCTTCAAACCATTTCAGTGCTGAGTTACAACTTGGACGTGGAGGTCTCTTTCCTTTCCTTATCCAGGGAATGCAGGGACATAATCCATTTTGCTCAGCAGTGTGATTCCCTTCTACCTTTCCCTTCCTGCTAAGAATAAACCCAGAACTGTGTGGTACCAGCAGAGATCATTCTTGGGGAGAGCTGCTTACACATGGTCTTTCCCCTTGAAGCTTTCAGTGCTGATATCTTTCATGGCAGCTTGGCTAGCTGGATGCCAGCACACTGTGATATCTGCTGCCAAGCTGCAGGGACATGCCTCTCCAGCAGTGTTTAAGGCAAGTTTAGGTCTCAACAGAGGTGCTTCACAAGGTTTTCATTTTGGGGAATCTTCTTTTGCTGTGCAAAGGTGAACTGTCCTCCCCAAAGGTTGTCTTCAACCCATGCAGCAGCAAGAGAGGAGACTTGGCCACTCCAAAGCTCTTTGACTAGAGCTGCCTCCTGGTTCCTGCAAACTCTGTCGGGTGCATCTTCTCTCTTTTAACATGAGCAGAACTTCCAGGACTGTGGACATTGGAGAATAGCCCTTCTGCACAGTTGCATTTTACATCTCAGAGCAATGAGCTGGCAAACACCTCTGCTCCATCTGTTTTTCCTTCATTGATGGATTCTTTAAAGTCAGGTTGTGGTCCCACAGGGACACACTCAACTAATCCTCTGCTTTTAAGATTTTATTTGCGCAATAAATGGATGACAAGGTGGTTTGCAAGTACATAACACAATAAATGGGTTTATAAATGCAACTTTTCTGCAGAGCACTGTAGAATAAAATACAGTATCGCTGCAGCATTTAACACTGATCTCTGGTTCGTTCATATTTCAAACAGTAATGTGCCCATTTTCTCATCTGGGAAGCCTCTTAGAGATTTTTTTTAAATATATTTTTATAAATTAACTGGGCACAGATTTAATAATAACTTGCATTTGTATAGCTTTTTCTCATCTCTGAGGATCTTGGCTTGTTCTGCAGACTTAACAGTGTAATATAGAAGTTACGTGCCGAAGGATCCATTTGCTCTCTGCTGAGATGCAGCAGTAGGTTTTGGATTGCTCAGCAACGCTCGTGGATGCAAACACAGTCAAGGGAGGAAGCTTGAATCCTTCACTCAGGGCAGAAGGAGAACTTGCAGCTGTCTTTATGGGTACCCAGAGCAAAGACCTCTGAAGAAGAGGTCACGGGGATGTGTAGCAAATTTGCACAAGATGAGCTGGATGGTTACTGAGCCTGGAAACCAATATGCTGGGAAACAAGGAAGAAAATGCTCCTTTGTGGATTTCTTCTAACTTTTGGGACGCATTGGTGAAGCCAGGAAGGTGGAATGATTTGGGAGATTGGGTTTTTCTGTTTATAAAGTGTTTCTTTAGCAAGATAGATACGCAGCCTTATCTATTAGGATGGCAAACTCAGAAACAGGAGCATAACGTTTCTCAACCAAAGTGGTTTTAAGTGATCCAAAACTCTTGGATTTGGTGATGCAGGATCTTCTCATACCACCCTCATTGGCCAACTTAGAAACAAAGAGGAAGGTATTGAGCTTCTTCCTTGGAGACTTCAAGCTCTCCCACACAAGTTCTTTGCTTCTCACTTCCCCAGGTGAGATGGGGCTTTTCCAGCCCTCTGTCTCTCCTAGTCACCACGTTTTGGTGTCACTGATAATAAGATATCTATCCTGGAAGTTGTCCGTTCCCCATCCTGAGCAGAACAAGAACAGAAGGAAACTCATGCATATAACATGTGATTAGAAAAATATTTACAGATAGCAAATTGCCATCTCTGTAGAAGGAAAACATGAGAAACTGGAAACATGATATTTATGTTAATACAAAGTTTTTAAAATTTAATTTAAGAGACCAGCTGTTTCTGCTTCTTCTATAAGAGCTTAATTGGTATATAATAGCATAGTTAATTAAATACAAATCAATAGTTTAAAACAGCTAATTGATATTTAATATGTATGGGAAAATATAACTTAGTTGTAATATAATTAACTCAATATTAAATAAGCAATGGAATTGCAATTATGCCTTTACAATGATTATAAAGTTTATTGTTCTTTAATAAACTTGCAATTAGACAGGATGGGTTGAAAAATTATTAAACAGGTATTATTGGGCTATTAAACATTTATTATCATTCCTGGTGGAATACAGCTACACAATAGTACATGTTATGATTGTGCTAATAAACCTTTATTAGTGTTGCAGCTTTAGCCTCTGCTGCCCTGGTTGATCAGAAACATGGTTCCTTCTCCAAGTTGTGGGTGGAGGAATTGCTTTGAAATGGAGTAAGGGAGTCCCAAATGATGGGAGAAAGGAGGAAAAAAGGAGGAGGATTCTATAGTTTGGGCCTGTGAGGAGAGAGGTTTCTTCCAAAACAAACTCTGTCTCCTCTGTTGTCTAGTCTGTGCATAAAGATCCCTTTTCTAGAAGACCTTGATCTGCTATTTTGTTCTGTTGTCCACTGGCCCCTAAAAAGTGGTTGTAGTGAGGTAGGGGTTGATCTCTTCTCCCTGGTAGCTAGTGACAGGACAAGGGGAAACAGCCTGAAGTTGCATCTTCATATTATGAAGAATTCCTTTACTGAAAGTGTTGTCAGGTATTGGAACAGGCTGCCCAGGGAGGAGGTGGAGTCACCATCCCTGGAGGTCTTCAAAAGAAGAGTAGATGTTGTGTTTGGTGACGTGGTCTAGTGTTGGACCTAGTAGGGCTGGATAGATGGTTGGACTCTTGTCTTAAAGGTCTTTTCCAACTGTAACCATTCTATGATAATGCTGATAGCATGTGATTGGAACTTGTGCTTTGTCTGAAGTTTTGAGGTGAATTAATGCAGGTACTTTTGAGTCAAAAGCATAGTTCTGCCATGTGTTTTCCAAACAAGATACTCCTCCTTCAAAGCACCTGGGATGATAAACTTCAACTGTGAATGGTTCAGCTCTGCTAGGAAAAATCAATTCCCATTGCAAGGAAATGGATGGGATTTGTTTTGGGGGTGGAGGACAGGCATGGGTTAAGGTGTTCTGTTTTCAGTGGTATCTTAGCAGCCCCCCTAAAGCCAAATCATTTAAAATGCTGGGTGTCTACTTAACTGTTTTAGCTTTAGGTAGCCTCTAAAAGCCATGAAGTGGTGAGACGTCCTTAGGCGTCAGAGTCATCTTGAAGTATTTTACCTTTTAAAGGCACTCTCAAGTATTTAAAGGTGCCTTTAGCTATAAAGATTTTTGCATGTTCTCACAAATTTATGGTATGAATTATTATAATGCAGTCCTCTTGTATAGCTCCTTTCATCATGGGATATCAAAGTGCTTTATAAGCATTAATTATACCACCCCTTGGGGAGACAAATGGAAGACAGCCACCCATACTGGTGTGAGCCGATCCAAGTTCCAGACTGGTAACAACACCTATTTCAACTGGATCCAACTGACGTGGCTCCGTCCTGACAATCCCTCCCTCCTCATAGGGCCAAGTTGTGAGTAAGACCTCTTGGGTAGCACAGCCTCTGAAACACCATCTTGGGGAGCGTTGGAGACTGGAACATGAGAGCTGGACAGCTGAGTGGTTGGTCCCCAGAATGGGCTGTGGTTATCGCTGCCTCCATCGCTACTCACTCCTCTCTGCTTTGGTTCAGGATGGTCTTGTGGATGAAGAACGGGACCCTCCCATCAATGCCAGGTCTAGGAAGAACCCAGGCAGCAGCCACAAAGGGGCCCATGGGGTGGGTGCTGGGATGTAGGGTGAGTGCCTGAATTAGTAAGCTAGGGATGCTGTCTTGCTCAACTCCACTGTGGGCTGCGCTGCCTTGTGTGACGCTAATCTAATTGTGTTGTTTTAATTGCGCTTTGATACCTTGGTGCTCGTTGAAGGCTCAATAGGAATCGATGTGGTTTTGTTTTCCTATCAATAAAGACGTGAAGCCCTTTGCTGGTTTCGCAGGCTCAGCGTTAGCGGCCCCGGAGGCTGTCAGCAGGCTGGCAGCCGTCTGGCCACGGGCACGTGGGATGGCTGTTCTCACAAGTGTTGTGCAACCCTCGTGGAAGCCCCATTTGAACTTCTAGTTATGGGGTGGTGCTGTGCTGGATGTCCTATGGCTAAACCAAGCAGACCCTAGTGATAGGACAAGGGAGCCGTCAGGAGCATCGGAGGCATCGAGTGCTCTGCCAAGGCAACAGCTTTCTTGAAGTGTTTGTGCCCTTTGAGTGGGGATCATGGTAGATCCCGTTGCCTCTGTACCATGGAGCAAGAGGGCCAGCTTCCACCTTGGTCTTTGAGATGGGTGGTGTTTATCTCTTCCCATTAACTAGGACTCTGATTTGAGAAACAGCTGACGATGCAGATACTTGATTTGTCTAATCTTCAGACATCTACATCAGAGTTAATCGCCACCTTTTAATGCCAATGAGAGAGTTAAAGCACCCCCAAAATCCCCCCAGGTCAGGGAGGTGAATGAATCACTTGCTGGAGGTGCCTGTTTCTCTCTGGGGTGCTACTTTGGTGGCAGTATGGATTACAAGGGGACAATTAAATGTCATCTTACTCTAAGCATCTCAAAAGACTTAATTTTGTCTGAGCAGCGACTTCAGTGGGATTACACATGGGATTTATTCTGGTTACATGTCCTCTGGGATGGGAGCCTTAGGACCAGGAGCTGTTGGTCCTTAGCCTCTTGCACAGGAGAGCCCTGTTAGCTGTTAGAGAAAGTACTTGGACTAATTTTACTTGGATCCTGGGTATCCTGGAGTCAAAAGAAGCCTGTTATGGTGGGGTTTTTTCTGCCTCGTCCTGTGCACAAGAGGAGGATGCTGACCCCTCTGCTGGGATGCCATGGCAGCTAGTGGTAGTAGTGCAGGATACTATATATCTGGGTGCCCATCGTATAAATCTGGGTGTCTTCCTTGTGCATCACACTCCACTACGGTGAGCAGCTTTCCTCTTCCTCTGGACTTTCTTCTTCCTCAGTCCAGATCTGCAGTTCACCCCCATCAGAGGCTGCTGGGCAACTCTAAAGCACTCAGCCCTCCTGCTCCGCTGCCTCTCGCGCACGGCACAACTTCATGCCGCTCCCGAGCGCTCCTTCCTTGGCAGAGATGGAGGGGGGGGGATGCTCTAAAGAGACCACAGCCACATTAAGTAAACATCAAAGGGGCTTTGATCAGCAGGGCTCTGCAGAGCACAGAAGCCCCCAAGGAGCTCTGCAGGTCCACAGGCAGGCAGCAGCATCGGGGACGTGGTACCTTAATTTTCTCCGCTGTGACATGGGAGAATTTGTTTGAAGAACCAGAGCTTTTTGCTGCTCTGAGAGGCGCAGGGGGAGAGCACGTGCGTGTGCACAGCCTGCTTCTGGAACAATGTGTGCTCAGATCGCTCTCTTACCCATAGCCAGAAAACCCCATTAAGAAATCAAGGCATCAAAGGCATGTGCGTCCTGAGAGTCCAGCACTTCACTGCTTGTAGGGTCACTCACTTGCCTCTAAAGAGCAGAATGCCTCAAGCCAGCCCTATCTTCCCTTCCAAGGGCCATTTCCCATTTTACTTCTCTTCCTCCTTAGGGGGGAAAGGGATGACAGAGTCATGTGTTGTTGCAGTGCACTGACGTGGAGGAAGATGTGGCTTGTGGGCTCTGCTCAGTGTAGAGGAGCACTCAAGGGAGGGGGATGGTGACCCTCCTGTCTCTAGATAGCTGTGGCTAAGCAGAGCAGCAGCAACTGGAAGCAGTTGTTTTGGGACCACCAGCAAAGTTCAGCTGTGGGAAGCTGACCAAAGACTTTGGTTACGTGCCTACCCCACAGGCACTTTATCTGAACGGCAGAACTGGCAGGATTTGCTCCCTGCAGCATCCCCAGGTTCTTGCTCCAGTCCCCAGCCTCATCTTCTAACATCACTCTCTCTTCTCTTGCAGAACTGGGGCTCCCAGGAAGAGGATGCTGCCTAGTACTGGGGTTCATGTACAAGGAGAAGTACCGCAGGATGACTGAAGGTGAGCGGTTCCCTCACCTTCCATTCCTCTTTCCACTTTAGCAGTCTCATGTCAATATACTACTGCTAGGGAGGTGTTCAGGTCTCTTTTTACCCTGAGGAGAAAGCCCTGCATCCCCTTTGAGCTCCGAAACCTCTCAGTGGATGTAGGGAGTCTCCTGTGTGAATCTACAAGAGAAGAGCGGGAGCTTATTAGTTCTGTACATCTGAAATCCACTGTCTTTTCCCATGGAAAGGGTTTGCCATGTGGGAAGCTCTTCCAGCGATTGCTGCATCGGGTCCTTTTATCCTGGCTGGGTGGTGGTTCCTCACAACACCTTCGGAGTCCTGCTCTCTCGCGGCTTTGCGTGTCTAGGAGATGCCGTTCCTTTGCTTGTCAACCCCCTGCTCTCTAGCAGCCATCTCACAAAAAATTCCCCTCTTTTATATTCTAGTCACCCTCCCCCTGAGTACTTTATGAGCATTGATTAATCCATAGAAAAATCATAAATAATTATGAGGCGTAATAACTAAACAAAAACTATTTGCGCTCGGAAGAATCGGCAGCTTTGCTTCTGGTAGTTTCCTTGCTTGGCTTCATTTTCTGGAGCAAACTGGTGCAGCACCCTCTCTGATGGATGCTGGATGAGGGAAGGATTAAAGAACCCAGAGCCCTGCGAGATGGGAAGGTCTTGAGGGTGTCTCAAGGAGAGTTTGGCTGCTGTGAGGTTACTCCAGGGCCTGTGAACTTGATCAGAAGGTGGATTTAATCTTTTTGGGGGATGGGGCTTGGATTGGGAATGATTTGGATAGTGGGTGCAATCTCTCACCCCTCTGCATTTCCTTGGCTTGCGTGGGGTGGTGTGTTGCTGACCCATGAGGGAAGCTATGACTTCAGGAGAGTAAAAGGTGCATCAGCTTTCAAGGGGTAGAACTTGCATTGGAGGCGAGTTTACGGCTCAAATACCAGTTAGAAGATCAAAGGTTCCTTCGGTTTCCCAGGAGCCCTGATACTGAGCTGATAATATGGGGGAAAGTACTTCACAAGACTTCACCTCCTGCTTGTTAATTACCACACGCCTTTTAAACATTGATTACGGTACGTTTTTAACGGGAAGGGGCTGCCCATTGGGAGGATGGATGGCAGAGTCTGGTCCTGAGTGCTGCAAGACAGTGGGGTGTCTCAATACCTTCCTGCCCCTCCAGCCTCTTGAAGAGGCTGCCCGTGGCCGTGCTCAGTGGAACAGGAGCACCTTGGGGATGTTCACAGGGTGTCAGAGAGCCGACAGGACCGCGAGCATCCTGCACATCCTTTGGGATCGTTCGCAGAAGCTCCCGTCCCCCCGCGTCCACCTACAAAGCGAGCTTCCTTTTCAGGCTGCTGGTGGCTTTGTACAGAGAGAGAACAAAGAATGATGAAAGGGCCAGGAGTAAAACCTTTGTGTGGGAAAGGGAACAAAGTGTACCTGCCAGTTTCTGGTCCCCGCAGACTCCAGGACCATTACGTTTAAAGGTACAATCTGCCAAAAAACAAAGTCAGGGGATTTCCATGGCTACAAAGACCACCTAGGACTTGTATTTTTCACTAAAGGCGGTTCTGGATGATAACACAGGCCTCAAACCTTCCCAGGGTTTTGGTAGATTTCAGTGGGGATCCAGGCCATATGGCGTGGGCTGAGCTCTGATGTGAGCCGAGGGGGTGTTCAGATGTCTGGTCATTTATAGAGGTGCAGCAAAGGTATTTCCTGCCTAAAGTACCTGAGCTCAGATAATTGAGGTGTGGGGGCTTCATCGTAGTGGAAATGGGTAATTACAGGGATCATTAGAGCCTCACTGTCGCTTGACTAAGACATTACCATACGCGCTCGTAAGAGCACTTAGATTGAGACCTCGTCAGCGTGGAGAAATGGCTTCTTGGTGGGAAAGCACATCTCTTGGCCATCCCTGTGGAGAAAATCCCTGCTGGGTGCTTGCAGACCTGGATGGAAACCTCTCCCAGTGGGGCCAGGAGCTCTACAGCTGTGCCCAGCAAGGGTCTTTGGGAATACTGTGGTGTTTGCTTACCAGCTGGCAAGGGATGGATGGATGCCCATCAATGCAATGGATTGCAGATGCGGGTTCTTCTGCCTGAGCTGTTATCCAGGGCAAGAAGCCAAGATGGTGTTCAAAATCTCACCTTCGTTAGTGTTGGTTACCTCATAGATCAACCTGTGTCATGGACAGAGGGTCTGGGTGAGGTGCTGGTGTGAAGTGCTGGTGTGAGGCAGCAGTGCAGCCTGTGCTGCAAGGCAGAAGTGATTTGGGTGATGTTCTCTGGCTGCATTGGGTGTGATTGCCTTCTTGCTTTATTGCCACGCCAGGAGAGGAGCTGGGTTTGGGTATACATGGACCGGGGAGCAGGAAGGGGCTGCTCTGGCGTGGCTGTTACATGCCTATCCCTTTGCTGTGATTGACGACTGCCTTGTCTGCATGCTGGGATCGCTGTTTGGTGCGCGGCTGTGAGTTGTAGGGTGAAATTAAGCTGGTGACAGTTGCAGACAGGGGGAGAGAGAGGTAGAGCTGTCTGTAATGATGGCCTTGCAATAAAGACGCTTTAGAGTTAATCCTCCACCATCTGTCTTCATTCTGCTAATAACCCACTCAATCAGATGCTGCCGACTGTTTGTTAACATTCGGAAAGAGATACATAATCGGGAGGAGCGGGCTGTTTGCTCACGAGGGGCTGGATCCCTCCTTGATGGGAATAGCTCTCCCCTGGCCATGAGTCAGCAGGAGCCCAGGCTCACGGATGGGACATCCCGAGGCACGTGCCGGAGGAGATGCTGGCAGTGGGCTGAGTTTCCCTGCGTTCCCCAGGGCTTGCGCTGTCCCTGCTCAGGGTGTTTTCAGAGGTGGGTTACCTTAGTCCCCTAAGAACAAGGGTCTTGAAACAAGGCCTGAAAATTTGGGCTTGTTTTATTCTGTTCCCTCTTCCCCTTCAGTTCCCTGAGCAAGGGAGGGCTGTGAAATCTCTGCCTGCTCACTTCCCATGCTTGGCCCCTGACTAGCTGGAGCTGCAGGTCCCAAGCCGGGCTGGCTCCACTCTTCTCCACACTGGTCAAAGGCAGGTAGGCATTCAGATGTCGCCCCTGCTCCTACTATTTCTCCTCTTCTCTCCCATGTTTTGATTTCTTGCCAGATCTAACTCGAGTCATTAGCAAGCGTCACTGCAGCAATTATGGCACTTTTTGGCTGCCATTCATAAAGCTACTAACGGGAACGATTAAGCGCTGAGAGGTGTCAGCCTTCTCCTTCACCACCTGTTCCCACCAGCCGTCGGCTGCTGGAAGGTGCCTACAACCACCTCCCCATGTGCAGGGGTGTGGGGCAAGGCAGCTCCCTTCCTTCTTTGCTCTTTGCTGGCTTTTGTGTCCCAGCGCTCAGGTTTGTCACCGTGTGGAGGGGAAGGGTGGGCTTCATCCCCGTGTCTAAGGTTGGGTGGTGAAAGCAGGCGTGGCTGGGAAAAGGGACAACTCGGCACAGCATCCTCCTCCTGTACCAGCCAGTGGTTAATGATGTGTGCTCAAGGAAGGACAAACTCCCCCTCTTTGGCTCCCTGCCTGGCTTAGAGCCCTGCTTTCCACTTTGCTCGCATGCACACCATCAGTGAGGGACAGGGACGGGCACAAGGCTAAAATCCACCTTAATCACAGGTGGTCTCTTCAGTATCTGCTACTGTAGATGCAGACACTGACTGGCATGCCAGGAAGAGGGGCTTGTGACGCCATTATCTCCAGCAGCAGCCCCCTCCATTAGCATCCTGGCTGGGAGCAGAACCTGCTGCATTTGAGGTGTCTCCAGTCGTTATCCAAGCACAGCGATACCAGCAGCCGTTACTGCAGAACTGCAGCTCTGCATGGAAACGAGCGCTGCTCCATGGTTCCTTGGGAAGGAGGGGGGGGTTGTTTAGCAGCTCAGAATAACTGCAGGAGTCTGCTCAGATAAGAGGTGTGCAAACCCAAGGTGGTAGGTGGTTCTGTGAGGGCCACGGGAATGTTGTGGGGCTGGCAGTTGGGTAACACAAACCTGGAGTTTTGAGAGTGTACATGGTGAGAACTCCCAAGCTTTGCAGTCAGAGCTGCCCAGCTCCCCTTGGCTTGCTTGTTCAGAAGGTTTGAGACCTCATTTAAATGAGTTGGGGACTAATGCAAAGTCCTGACCTGTCTTCTTGGGGGAAGATGGAGAGAGTCTCCCCAAGGGAACACAGTCCACAGGCTTCAAGCATAGTGGATTCAGCTGTGGTATGCAGGTCAAGCCCAGAGGGGCAATGACAATGGTGGCCTATGTTGAAGAAGAGCCACCAGCCTGCCATCCCTGTTCTGGTTCCTGCATCCATGCACCCCTTGCAGGCTGCAGGGATGATACTGCTCAGCCCCAGCCTCCCTGCTAGAACTGGGCAGGCGCCTGTTGCTGCCGTGTGTTATCTGCTGTGGCTTTGTGCTTGTGAACCATGAGCAGCATTGGCTCTGGATAGGTTCTGGGGGCTGTTTGGGTGTTTTTTTTGTCTTCAACTTCAGCGTCTCTCTGTTCTGCAGATAGGTTTCAGTTCTGCTGGGCACGGGGAGAGAATTGCATATGCATATGAAAGCTGGTTTTATGGCTTATAATTATCTCGTACCCATCCTTAGAATAATTATAGCTCCTCCATTATTAATAATTGGAATTCCAGTCCTTGTCATAGATCACAAAATGGAGAGGAAGCTCAACCCAGGGTTTGCATAATGTACCTTGGTCTAAATTGAATAATTGGTAAAATGGTGAAAATCGTTAGGTTTTTTCCCCCATTCCTTGGTGCTGGAATTAGTGAGATATTAGTGCAATTAGCCAGTGCTTCCATTTGAGGCTGCAATCATTTGGTTTGTAATTTAGAATAAATGTAAAAGCCCACTTGTGCTTCTGAACAGATTATTTGTCCTGTTTAAAAGTATCTAATGGGGTGGCTGTCATCTAAGCAAGATACATTTGACCCATTTCAATTTGTTTCCCTTTTAATCTGCTATCTGTTTGCCTGGATCTTTTTTTAATAAAAACATAAAGAAGAAGTGGGCGAGAGAGACCAAAGAGGGGAGAGAATAGAAGCGTTATAGATCTGGAGTTTATCTTAAGCCAAAGTAACTTGAAATCAAGGCTGTTAAACTGCAGAAAGCAATAAAAAGAAAAGACTCTTTGGCGATCGTTTAAAGGGCCGAGTGACTTGTCAATGAAAGGTTGCTCTGTTCGACTGCTGCTTAATAGCTTCTCAAAGGGAATCTGCAGCTCTGGCAAGAGGGGAGGCTGTGGGTACTTTTGCTGCAGCTCCCTGCTGCAGGATGGGGGAGTGTTTTAGGTTAGTGGGGTGCTGGGGTGCTGTGGCAGTGGTGCTGGGATGGGTAAAACCCACTAGCGAGAAGGATGGAGAGTGGAGAGGGGAAGGAGATGGATTTAAACCCCAAACTGGGTTTAGGTTTTGAAAGATGTTCTAAATGTTGAAGGCCTGGTAGTCAGAGAGGTTGGATGGGTCGGACTTCTTTATGCTGTGGATGGACTTGTGTCCAATTTGGTCCCACTGTGCCCTCCGGCTTTTCCAGCAGAGACCAGGTTGGGGGGACTCTGTGCCTTTCCCCACCCCTAAAGGCTGAGCATCCCTTCTACCACAGTCTGATTGAAGGCTCTTCTCTCTGCTGGGCCCCCCTCTTACTGCCTGGAGCGGAACTGGCTGGGTCTGGACTGGAGTCCCTGCTGCTTTGGGGGAAGAACTGGCTTGTTTGGAGAAGCTGGCTGTGCCTCTCTGCTTGCTGTGTTTCAAAGGCGGTTCCTCAAGCACCTCCTGCCGGGAAAATGTCCTGTTAGAGCACAGTGTTGAGACCACATGACATATTCGTGCCACCCATTAGCAGCCTGGGAAGGCAGGGTCTGCCTCAATTGCTTGGATTTACGGGGATGCTTTATCTGGATCTCACCAAGTGACTTTTACATCTGCAGCAGCACAGGCTGAGCATGAATCTTCCTCAGTCCCAAGGATAAGTCGGAGCAGCCCGTCTTAGCCCTGTAAGAAATGTGACCTTTCTCCTCTGCCAGGAGCCTCTGCACTGCTGGGGAAGCTCAGATTTCCCTCAGTTCTCTGGCCCAGTGATGATGGAAAGGGTCTGTTCTTCAGGCAGAGACCTGTAGCACATTACTCAGTTCAGCTCAAGCAGTGTTGGCTCTGCTCAGCTCAACAACCTGAGCATCTTTCCGAGCATCCCAGCATCTTCTCAAGCTTTGCCCTCTGTGGCAGCCAGCAGGACCCATTGCCATCAGCCTGCAGATGGGATTCCCCACAAAACTTTGTGAAAAGCTACCAGATCCCTGGCACAAAATCTGCTGGGATCCCCTGTGGCTGTGGGGCTGTTATTAGTCGACCTCTAAAGCTCTCCCCGGGCCCCGATGTGAGCTTTGCATTGCTAACTCTGCTGTCATCGCCACTAAAGCGTTGTCGCTCGTGTCTCCTCATGAAGGCACGATGGCAATTGATTTGGGAAGGCACCTCTCATATAAGCTGCATCGAGCCTGTTGTTCTTTATCTGACAAAGGCACTTGAGAAGGAAGAGGCGAGCGGCTGGAGCAAGCTCCGGAGAAGCTGTTAAAGATGCATTGTTATCAGCAGAGCTCTCATTGATATTTCCGTGATGCTTTGTGTGTCTGTTAGCTGAACAAGGCAGGAATGTAAGTGAAACCTGAAGAGGAACCAGCAAACAAGCTGTTACTGGCAAGGGGAGACTTGCCCTGGGTTGAGTCAGCTGGAAAACTGCGTGAGATGCTGGACCTCATGGAGAGGCACATGGCCCTGCATTTACAAGGATGCTCCTGAGGGAAGGATCACCTGCGCTCTCCCTTTGGGCAGGATGGGAAACACCTCCCTGACTTACTGCTGCTCTCTGCTGCTTAGGAGAGGGGGAGCAGAGCAGGGTTTTCAGCCGTGATGCTCCAGTTGTCTACAGCAACTCGAGCGGTTATAAATCTGATCCAAAGCTCGCGAGTT
This sequence comes from Gallinula chloropus, assembly GCF_964237585.1. NCBI lineage: Eukaryota > Metazoa > Chordata > Aves > Gruiformes > Rallidae > Gallinula > Gallinula chloropus. Next base: position 4,767,200 of record NC_140109.1, on the reverse strand, counting down.
TTATGGTAACGGTGTTGTTGTAGCAGTTAATGGTCTAAGGGTATAATTTTATCTATTGATTCGAGTAGCAGTCCCCTGTGGAAAGCTATTGCTGCATGGTCTTAAATAAATGAATACAATACTTCCTTGCTCCCAGAGTACCAGCGTAAGATAATTCAGGAGCCGCTTCTCTTGCCGCTCAGCCAGCAGGTGAGAGCCTGGGATCCCATGGGATCTGTGTGCTGAAAAGGGGCAGAGAGAAGATTCTGAACTTCACCTTACCATGCCTTCAGTGGGTTTGGGGAGGGCTTGTTTTTAAAGTGGGGCCAGCGTGAATTAAAGGAGATGCAAAGCTTCTCTGTGTAGGTGGTGACGCTGGCTGTCACGCCTCCAGGCCACCTTCGGATTTTCCTTTGAGCAGGTGTATCTGTTGATGGTTTTTCCACCCTCTCTGCAGAGCTGTTGCTGCAGCCTGGGGCTCTGTCATTTAATTTTGCTCCCTCAGTGGCCACAGGGACCCTGGCAGAGGTTGCTGGCAGGCAGTATTTCATTAGCAGTACAGGTCATGCTGTTGACATGGTGTCCACCAGACCAGAACCTGGACATGTGGGTCTGGCTGAGCCATCAAGTCAGGTTCTGATGACGCCATAAATCCTCCTGGCACGATAGTGTGACTGGGTGGAAGCCTCTAGCTTCTTCTCTGGAAGTATCTGGAAACCCTTACTTCCAAGAAAATGATCCAAACTTTGGTTGAGGAAGGGGGCTGGAGAGTGTGGGTGTATTCCTACCCAAGGCTGGAGAAAGAGCATCTCCCATCGTTTTTGGAAGCCTCCCTGGGGCAGTGCAGTGCTGCTTTCTATGAGGTGCCACTGCCGGGCAGTGCATGGCTTTGTTCACGCCTCATCTAGGTCTCTAACCTCCCTCTCCTGGACAAGGCAACACATGGATGCTTTCTGCAGGCAAAGCCAGGGATGAAGCATCACACACTGGAGCACTGAAGCAGTACCAAGTTATGAGCGCTTAAAATATCAATTAAAATGACTGCAACCCTGTAAGTCCCCCTCTGAGAGACACCTGTATTGATGAACAGCCAGACTTTGCCGTTTAAAACAGCTTTCAAGCCAGGAGAAGTAAATCTGTTGTGCAATTGTGGGCAGAAACATGCCATGGGTAGAGTACTTCCAGCTAAAGCCAGGCTGTGGGGTGGGAGCCGAGTAAAATTGTTGTGAAGATGAAACCCTTCTGGTGTTACAAAGCCTGTGGCTTTGGTAGGCTATGAAAAGGCTTAAATAAATAACTTTGAAGCTCAGTTCCCTGCTGGTTTCCCTGTGTGGCGTTAGGTCACGTAACGTCATCTCTGCTCTGCAGTCCCAACCTGTATGCTGAGTGGGAGCGGTGTGAGACAGCTGTATTTCACAGCTATAATCACAAACAGGGAGAAAATGTGTCTTTCAGGCAAATGTGGTGAACCTGCTCCCTTTTTTCAATGTGGTGTGACTTTGAATTCCGTAGTACCCCAAAACACCCAGCAAAGCATCTTGATTTGCTTGGCTTGGCTTGGGGTTTGATGGGAGGTTGGTTGGTTGTGGTGTGTTTGGGGTTTTTTTAACCCTTCCAAAAATCCATTTTTGTGGTAAGAAACAATGAAAGATCATTGTAAAGGATCGAGCTGAATGCTGTGAGCCCTGTTCTTTTTCTTCTTGAGCTGTTTGCTGTACCTGGCCAAGCCCTGCCATCTGTATTCACTAACCAAAGCTGAAGTCCATTAGCTGCCTTCAGCTTGAGCTTGATGAAGACAGAAGGACCAGCCACGGCTGCAAACCTGAAGGATTAGGTGGGCAACGTGTGCGAGGGGGGAATCTCCCTTGGCCAGGCAGCCAGCACAGCAGTTATTTAGTACTGTGACCCTTCCTGACACGATGAACTTCATCCACGACCCTTAACAATTACATCCAGAGCAGCAACGATCTCAGGGCCTGTGTAAACAGCATCATTTTATGCCCAGTGTTTGCTCACATGGGTATTTACTCAATCTCTAAAGGTATTAATGGGGCTAATCTTCAAACAGATCCAGAGAGATAACTGGAGATGGGTTTTTTCCCTTTAACAAAGATGAAGGTTTTAGAGAGACGGGGGAAAAGAGAAGGGAAGTGAAATGTTCAGTGACTAATGATCCTCATCAATATTCATGAGAGACGGTGTGCATTTCCAGATTTAAAATAAAGGAAGGAAGAAAGAGAGAAAGGAATTGACTTCTTTAGAAGCTAAATGAAATATTTAGGTTGACCTGGAGATAAGTATGCCAGGTCTTTGTTGCCATCAGCTTAGACCAGCGTTCGATCAAGGAGTTTTCAAAGAGAAGCAGGGGCAGCTGAGTTGCCGGTGGAAGTTTCTGGAGATGGGGTGGCCAGGGCATATGAGGGTGCTGACTCATTTGGCAGAGGAATCTTCAGCTGAGGGTAACATCCGCGTTGTGCTAGATGCCATACAGAGGGGAGGGAAGCAATCCCTACCCTAGGAACCTGCCTCCTTGGCTGACTCAAGCTGGGGTATGAAAGAATAGGGAAGAGAGTTGTCCGCAGCCATGGGTGATGCTGGGGTCAGGCTTGGACTGTCCCAGGTGAGTCTATGTGTGCTGTGTCCTGGGAAGAGCCCTGCTTGGGAAGAGTCAGCCCCAAAGTGGTGGGTGGCTCGGAGGGTGCCATGGGAGAGAAGGGTGCCATAGGACCAAGCCATCTGGGGAGAAACTGTCCCTGCCTTCGTTGACAAATGTCTGTTGGTAGTGGGGGAGTGGACTTGTTTTAATGGGAGATGTCTCTTCATCCATTGTGCTGTTCCTACTGGAGTGTTTTCTTCCCTTCTCTCCCTTCCTCCCTGCCCCGCCTTTGCTACAGCAGAAGGTCATCCCAAGCCTACCTAACCTGAAGGTGATATTTAAAGCCCCTAAAAGGGAGGGGTGTGTTCCTTGATTCTTGCCCACTTTGGTCTTTCATTAGCTGGGATGGGCAGGAGAAGGAAAGGCTCTGCAAACACCTAGAATAGGATTTTATCAGAAGGATGTTGCTCTAGATGTGCGGCAGAGGGTGGAAAGATCACTGGGGTCTTAATAACCAGACTTAATTGCTGAAGGAGCACATCAGGCCTGGAAGAAAGGCTTCCCCCCCCAGCCTTCTGCATTTCACCTCTTTCAAATCTTTTTTCCTTTCTTCTCCTGCAAGTTGTCCTTGTCTCCTGCTTCCAGGGCTGCTCCTTTTCATTTTCGTGCCATCCTTTCCCTCCTCCGAGTGACAGCTGTCCCACCCCCGCCAAGGTCCTTTGCCCTTGAGACCATCTTTGATCTGTGCCCTGATAGAAGGGCCCGGTATTGACTTTGGCTTCAGCTTCATTAAGAAGCAGCCTCATTTGTCAACTTGTTTGTTTCGATAGCTGCTCGGGAGACGACGGGGGCCCTGCAACCCCTCCTTGGTGAGCCGCGGCATTATTTGGGAATTAAGTCCCTTTTCAAGGGTTTGCAGGCAAGGTCGTTGCAGGTGGCCCTGCAGAGCTCTTGCCTTCTCATTAATCCATGTCACAGAGGGTTTTAAGCAAGGTTAGATCCAGTCAGTTTGCGGACAGGAGGCTTTTGCTGGAGCTCTGGGTGCTGTGAGAAGCTATGTGAGGGTGGGAACCATCAGTGCTCCCAGCTGGAAATGTAGGCTCTCGGACAGAGGTCCCATCTGCTCGTAAGGAGCTTGGAGATGGGGTCTCAGATGAGGTCTGGTGGTGAGATCCTTGTAGGAGGTTCTCTGGGGGTGGTTGCATGAGGATTGCAAGTAATGAAGATGAATTTTTCTCGTCGGGTGTCATCAGGTAACACGTCTGCCAATATTAGCTTCTGGTTGTAATCCAGAGGGTCAGATGAGGTTAATCAAATAACTTACCCAGGCTTTTTTTTTCCTTTGCTGTTGGTCAGTGAATAATGCATTGACAGGCATTTGCTTGTAGTGTTTGACCTCTCTAGGAATTACCTCCCTGTGCTGCATGTCCCCAGGGCTGGGACCTCGGTTGTAATGGAGCACGGAGATGGCCAAGAGCCAGATGTGCTCCATCTGCCATTCCTCAGAGTCTTTTAGTAGAAGCAATCTTTTCCTGAAGTCCCATGAAATGGCTGAAACTCCAGCCATCTGCATCTCTGGCATTGTTTAGGGATTTTGGAGTGGGTCGGTGTAACTGCTGGGGGGGGAGCAGAGAGCTTGGTGGTGATGGGTGAGGGATATCTCTGCTTCTCTCGGGTTCAGAGCGAAGGATTAGGAGGAGGACAGATGTTGCTGAGGATGGATGGCTGCAGCACAGGGTGTTTCCAGACCTATCTGACATTGCACTGTTCAAGCAGGTGAAGATGAAAAGCCAAACTTTACTGAGCTGACAGCCAAGGTCCAGTTTCCTGGAGACCTTAAGGTCTCAGTGCTCAGTGGGGAAGGGGTTAGTGATGCTATTTCTTTACTCCTGAGAAACATGGTGTCTACTGAGCCTTTGATGGCCAGGAGATTTGGAAGCATCAGCCCAGTGGCCCCGCAGTGCCCACTTTAAGGGAAGCAGCTCTAAAACCAGAGGTGCTGAAGCTGGGTTGTGCTGCAGGGGCTTAACACTGCTTTTGGTGCCTGCTGTCCTAGGTCCTGCCAGCCCTGACAGCGAGGAGGGAGTGGAGGGAAAGATGTTCCTGGCTGTTGCCAGGGGCATTTTGCTTCTGCAGGTCCCGAGGTAATAAGACATCAGTAATTGTGCAGCTCCACGCAGGCTGTGATGTGACTGGCACCGGCGCGTCATGCGTGGCGCCGGTCCCCATAGCCCCAGGAGTGTGGAGGAAAGCCAGGGAGAACGCTAACTGCGGTGGCAGGAATGGCCCAGGGATTAGAGAGCAGGTTGTAAGGGGAGAGACTGGAGGAGGTGAATTTATATAGTCTGGAGGAGGCTCAAGGGGAGACACGACCAGAGTCTATAAATACACGCGGCAGTAGAAAGCAAGGGAGGGAATCAGTCAGATGAAGGGAGGACAAGGAGCAGCGCCTGGAGCAAAGGCAAGAAAAGTTTGCACTGGGCCTTGCACTGAAGGAGAATGGCCTTCAGCATCAGGCATCTGGCCGAGATGGGGTGCCAGCTTTCTCTCTCCTACCCAGCCCTGCTTCGTTTTACGGCAGCCCCACCTTGTTTCTTCCCCACCAGCTGTTTCGCAGGGGCAGCTCGCACTGAGCTGCCCCAGCATTCCTTTGGAGGTTTAATAACAGGGATTGAGATGCACTTGGGCTTATGGCTTGACAACTAGTTCCCCTTAGACAGGAACATTTGCCTTCGCTGGGTGACAACGCTTTGAGCCCGTAGCCTTAGGCGCTGTGGCTCATTGCTAGTCATCTCTCCGATGAATAATACACAGGCCTGAATATCTGTCTGCATACATCTTCCTTTCCTATAGGGTAATTTAATGTTATCTGTGGGCCTCCTGCTCCTGAGATGAAGAGATTACTTCAAACCTGCAGCCCACAACCACAGCCATTGGTTTCAAACGTCATTAAGTTTCATTATAACAAATAAACACTGCAATGACATTTATAAGTTACCGGAGAGCACAGAAACACAAATATGAAGCAGATAAACTGCATTTGATCCAAATAATTACTGCAGGCAATATCGAGCTTAGGCTGAGCTGGCAGCCGGGTGCCGAGTAATTTATAGGAGTCCGTAAGGCACTGTGTTGCACATTGCTTCTTAAAAATTATGATGATGGTTATGTGTGTGTCTCTCTGAAGCCTTAAACAGGTTATGTTCCTGCCATGCTGGAGGCAGGAAGCTTTTCCTCAAGTCAGGAACAGAGGGGGAACTGGCTAAATGCATGGCTGTTACTAGTTTGGGGACTTTTCCTATCCCCATTCCTCAAGATTTTTAGCCTGAGAGGGGACCTGCAGTTGAGGTTTGCTGGGGTTGAAGCTGCAGAACAGGCTCTTTTTTTCCAGCTTTTTATTTTTTCCCCTGGAGGTTTCTGTCCCCATCTGTGGACTCACAAGGTTTCAAGAGGGGGGAATCCTTGGAGAGGGATTTCTGCCGTAATAAGTGTGTAATAATCAAGTTGTTTCATCCTGGCTCCCAGCTTTACCTGCTCTTAACCCTGGGGAAGGAATCCTCTACCAGCAAACCAGATGGAAAAGCATCTCCCCCATTCCCTGTCAAAGAAAAAGCCCTGAATGAAAAGAGGGTTTGTAGCTGTGCTGGTTGTGTGAAGTCTCACAAAGCTTTGCCTGCCTCCCTGCATAGGGCTGGGCGTTCATTCATCTGCTCTGGGGTGGCACATCATCTTCTAAGTGAGCCACGTGGAGCTTGTCACCGGATGGAAAGCTTCCCGTGTCCCGCAGGCATGGAGGCTCAGCCCAGGAGGGGGTTCAGAAACAGCTGGGTTTATTGATGAGCATCTCTCATTACCTGCTAATTAACACAGCGGGTTGGAATGTGCTAATCTCCTCTCGGACTTGCTTTTTGCACAAGGAAACCCTTGGCTCTTCAGCAGGGACCGCTGAGAAGAAGCTGGTACCCTCTGAGTCCCCTTCTGATATGGTCCCAATAGTAAAGCAGCTGCTTCCCTGTGGCTTCTCCCAAGGGCACAGGTGGGCTGATAAAGCAGTTTCAGGGCCATAACTATTGACTGGATCTGTGTTTCTTCTCTTTATTAATTTTATTTTACATGTCTTGGCTTCATTGGGTAAATCCCAGTTAAAAGGCAGGAGCCAGTTACTGTAGCTGAGGATGCAGCTCGCCACCTCCACGATGGCTGAGTAATGGATAAACACACTTTCCAAAGCCTTTCCCTATAGCTACATGCCCATCCCAGGGAGGGGAGCTTTACTTAAGTCTTGACACATGGATGGATGAGCACATGAGTTTTTAAACACCATCCTTGGGTAACAAGGATGGGCACGTGCCTGAAGAGCTTCCTGCTCAACCAGTGATGTGCTTGCTGTCTGTTTGCCTTAGCATCTCTTACCTCCTCCTGTCTTTTCCCTGTCACTTTGTTTTTGTGTGTATTGCATGTGCTTAAGTTTAGGCTGTTCTTCAGAATAATTTGTTGTAACTCTAAATATGAATCTTGCATGTATAAAAGAAAAGAGAGGGGAAGAAGAAAAAAAAGAGCAAGCATGTGTATTTACAATCATTTCTGCTTGGAAAAATCCAAACAAACAATAATTACAGCAGAAACCTGCTAATTCTCATTCCACTTCATCTTGTGACTCGATAATTCACGCAACACAACCTGAAGCAGTCTCACCCTGCTTCTCGGCTCAGCTAAACAGCAGGGAGCTGGAGCGAGTCCTCAGCCTCAGTGTATCTGTAGTATCACATAGCTAATCCATCCCAGAGCACCCCCACACACACACACGCCTCCCCCTGAAGCAACATGGTCAATGTTTCATGCAGGCAGCGGCATCTCAGCGTCTCAGAGCCAATTGTAAGGTTGGTTCTTGGGTTTTTCCCACCTCACTGTGCATGGTTTGGTACCCTACCCAGGTGTTTCTGATGTGGGGAAGGTAGCTGGTGGAGGGCATCCTGCTCCGTGGCAACTCAAGATCCTGCAAAGATGGAAACAAAGTCCCATAGAGAAACTTGGCTTGATCACTGCTGGCACAAATCCTGAATCACTACGGGTTTATTTTGGGAAGGACGTGGATGTATATAGAGGGAGATTAAAGTTTAGGTTCTTTTCTAATGAGCTTTGGCAGAACTGTGTTTAAAGTAGCAGAAGATAAGGTGGGGGTAGAATAGAAGCTCGTTGTGCAACAGGGTTTTCATGGAGAGTTTGGCTAGGAGAGGGAAGACGGGAGCAGAATCTTCCAGTAGCTTTAGTATTCGATACCTGCATTGTCTGATCTGAAATGAATCTTCACTTTGATTTCTCTCCAACGCAAAGCGCGCGATAACAGATGTTGAAAAATGAGGATGGAAGTGAAACACGGTGTGACCCAGGGCGAGCTCTTTGGTCTAATTTTCCACCCTGGAGACTGCAGAACTTCCAGTTGTGACTCTTCCCGGGAGCAGAGCCAGACTTTGAAATCTCCAAATCGTTTGTGAAATGGATTATTCATCCTTCTCGTTTTCCTATGGACGAGTGTCCTGTGTGCCCTCTAACTCAAAGATGAGCTGAGATTTATAGGGCTATATTTCAAAAGAGCAGCCCTGATCTGGGAACAAAGGGTGGGCTGAGGGGACGCATCTGGATTTAATGTAATCTAAGGCTGTGGGGAATCACCTCGGATTTCAGAAGGTCAGGATAAATCCTTAAGGATTTTATCTAGGAGATACGGGGGCGGGGGGCTGATTGCTACCTGACAGTTTGCACACCACCTGCTATCTTAGAAGGAAAAGTTCCTTTTCCTCTTTTGTGGCTTGAAGTGGGTGGTTGAAGGTCCTGGGAGCATCTGTGCGATGTTCCTGCAGCTGAGGACCCGCCGTCCCCTTTGTGAGCGCCGCCGTTTGTCAGCTACATCCCGCATCTGAAAAAGCATCTGCAGTTGCCACGGAGAAAGCTGGCTTGGCTGGCGTTACCAGAGCGTCCCCTCGTCTTCCCTCAGCTCCCTCTCCAGCCTGTCAGTCTGGCCGCTGTGGAGCCGCACCAGGACATCTACGCCTTGACAGAAGAGCAAATGGTAATTTATTATTCTGTGACAGGTTCCTCAGGATGCTGATAACAAAATATTTCTGAGAGGTAATGGCAGTTTTCAGTGGGAGCTGGAGCCTGTAAGTGGATCAATGTGAGAAAATCTCTTCCCTTCCCCTCAGGAGAGCGGAGCATCTCCTGTCTCGGGCGAGGGATGTTGATGAGCGCTGTGCCCAGGGTTTCCAGGGCCTTTGAGAGAGCTTGCGGTGCCATCACCCTTGTTTCTAGCATGAACAGATGCCAAACTGGGAGGAGTGGCTGTGATGCTATTCAGCAGGATCTGGAGAGGTGGGCAGAGAGTAACTTTATGATATTCACCAAGGAACCCCCAGCACCAGTACAGGTTAGGGGTGACCTGCTGGGAAGCAGCTCTCTGGAAGCAGTGCTGGTAGCCAACAGGTTGACCATGAACCAGCTATGTGCCCTTGAGCCAAGAAAGCCAGCGGCATCCTGGAGTGGATCAAGAGTAGCGTGGCCAGCAAGTGAGGAAGGTTATCCTGCCTCTCTGCTCTGCCCTGGTGGGGCCTCATCTGGAATTTTGTGTGTGGGGCTGGGGTCCCTGGGGCAAGAAGGACAGGGAGCTACTGGAGAGGCAGGGAGTTGGACTGGGTGATCTCCAGAGGTCCCCACCAACCCCTTCCAATCATTCTATGACTGATTCTGTGAACAGGGATCACCCTTATACCCCGAGCAGCCTTGGCTGAGCACTTTTAGCTCCCCTTGGCCCTGATCGTGGGGTGACCGTGGCAATGACTCGAGGAAGCTCCCACACCTCTTCTGCCCACCCATATCCCCAGCTTTGCCTCCATTCTGCCGCTGTGCCCCTCCGTGACACCTTGCCGTGGGAGTAAACCCTCATGTGCTGGCCCCTGCGGCAAAACGTCCCCAAGTTCAGTTTGCTGCTTCTATTTCCAGCCCAGAAGTTCCTGTGGGCCCCAAAGCTCATCTGGTTTGAGTTGTTGGGTTTTTTTCCTCAGCTCCATCAGCTTGTCTAATAGAAGATAACACGGCTTCCTCTGAGCCCAGCTTTTATCAGGGCAACAGTTCCACGTATGGCTAGGAGCAGTCACTTGGGTCTGAATATTCAGCACAACCCAGTCCATGAGGTCACTCAGATGCTGCTTTTTTGGGGGGGGAGGGGATGGTGTATTTGATTCCTTTATTTCCTTCTGTGGTTCCGTGATGCGCTACGTTAGTTTGTTTTCCATCAGCGCGGCTACCGCGAGCCGGCGTTTCATCTCACAAGAGGTAATTCTCAACGCCGGCGCTGGGAGGAGGTTGCTAATAAATATCCCCCGGTAAGTATCCTCTTACACCTTCCCCAATCGGTAGCTAATAACAGAGCAGACGATGACATTTAAGCCCTTTCTGCATGGCTGATCAAACTACTCGCGGCGACTTTGAAAGCAGCGCTGGGATTTCACGGGGGTATCAAAGCGAGCGGGATACTCGATAGTTCAGATCTCTTGCCTCTGTGACTAATAGAAGGGAAAAAAAAAAAAACCCATCCCACAAACCCAGATTTCTAAAAGGTTTAATATCTTATTCAAAATTCCTCTGTCTCCCGTTTGAAGCTACTTAGTGGACGCAGTGGGATGCTGGTGTTTCTTCTCTAAGCAGCGTTAGGAAAATAGCTGACATCACTGTGGGATGAGCTCAGGTGTACATACAAGTTGCATTTCTCATGGTGGGCCCTGCACCCAGGATCGTTTTGGCTTTGGTTTCACCTGAACATCACAGAATCGTAGGGTTTGGAAGGGACTTCAAGGGATCATCGGGTCCAACCCCCCTGCCAAAGCAGCTCCCCAGCTCATATTGCACAGGTCGGTGTCCAGATGGGTCTTGAATATCTCCAGAGATGGAGACTCCACACCCCCTGGGCAGCCTGTCCCAGGGCTCCCTCACCCTCACTGTGTGAAAGTTCTTCTGTATATTCATGCAGAACTGCCTGTGCTTCAACTTGAGGCTATTGCCCCTTGTCCTGTCTCCACAGACCCCTGAGAAGAGGCTGGCCATTTCCCCCTGTGCCCCACACTTCAGATATTGATAAACATTGATCAGATCCCCTCTCAGTCTTCTCTTCTCCAGGCTGAACAGCCCCAGTTCTTTCAGCCTATCCCCATAGGGGAGATGCATCACTCCTTTAATCATCTTCATAGCCCTTCGCTGGACTCTCTCCAGAAGATCCCTGTCCATTTTATACCAGGGAGCCCAGAACTGGATACAATATTCAAGGTAGGGCCTGACCAGGGCAGAGTCATCCACTTCTTCCCCCTCCGTAGCTGTGCAGCTGACTGGGGATGATGGGGACCACCAGACTTTCTTCGTTGGGGTGCTTCGAGGGGAAAAAAGAGTCCTGACAAGCTGAGGTCCCTGCTTTGCTCTAGGAGAAGGGGACAAACGTGAGCCAGGTCACAGAGCTGGGTGGTCAGGGAGAACCAGGCTGCTGTGTGCCTTTCCGTACCGCTGATTCATTCCTTGACTGAAGGGTGTTTTGATAGGTTGGGGTTTTTTTTCTTTCAAGTTGAATAATTCAGCAGCGTCAAGCCTCCAGAAGCAATGTGAGCCGGACTTACGTAGTCAAAGCTAAAAAAAGGCCAAACTGACATTTTTGTTCAAATAGATCTTTTCTTTTTATTTTTTTCCCTCCCCCCAAGGAAGCAAATAAAATAATGGGGAGCTTATGCAAGGGGCAAACTCAAACTGTCTTTCTTTTATTTGATTCTCAGAAGCCAGACCTGGCTCTGGCCATCGCCAATGTGTGGTTCTCCCTTGGGGATGCTTCTCCACGTCTCCTTATCGTGGACAACATCACTGTGCAGTTCGTTGGCTCCTGGCTGCAAGAAAACATTGTCTCTGTCAGGAAAAATCCTTGCTGGGGACGCTTGGGCATCCCTTTCGGCCCCACACAAGACCATGGCTGGGATCTCTCACCCATGAGGGAACTGGGAGGCAGGTAACAAGCTGCTGTGCCGCCCGTATGGCTCTTCACTGCTCTCCCCGTTTGTACTGAGCTTCCTCATGACTGACAGCTCCAGAGAGCTTTGTAAATAATGTAATGCTTTTGTCTGCTTGCTTTGCCTTGTCATCTAAAAATCAATGTGGGCGTGTGTTTTCAAGTGTGATGGGCCTTACGCTGGGAGCTGCTTGTCCTTGGCTCAGAGAAGAGGACCCATCTGAATGAGCACTGAGAACCATCCCATTTGTCATGGGATCAATGGCAGGGGTGGTGTGGAGACAAGCCCTCATCTGTCGGGAAACTGTGGGCACACAGCCATCTCCACCTCCCTTCCCAGTCCTCTCCGTGGTCAAGAGATGGCTCCATCTCTAGGCATCATGTCATGAGGAACCAGCTCTGAAGTGCCGTGACTTCACGCTTGGTAGTGACTCTGCTTGGTCTGAAGATCTGTTGGCTCCTTGTAGGACAGTGTGTAGGGTTAGGTGAGTTATCACACAACCACCCCCTTGATCATCGTACCATGCGTCATATCATCTCCAAGTCAAGGGAAGGATTAGCTCTCCACATTGACAGACAAGGAAAACATCCCACCACCCTTCATCACTGGGCCTTTCATTTCTACAGAGCAATATTTTCAGGAGGAGCTTCACAGTCCTCCTTCTTCACCACTTCTATGCTCTCCTCGACAGAAAAGGATTAATTCTCTTCAGAACACAATGGAAATTCAAAGCTTCACTTACATAAAAGGAGCCACGGTGTCTCCATTTCTAATGAGTCATTGTTCCCTCTCCAAGTCCCTTGCTTCTTACTACAATACTCGCTTCTCTTGGGTAATGAAAATTTAACTATCTGCCGTTCCCGGTTGCCTCTTCTTGCTGCAAGTTGTCTGAAGGCAGGCTGGTTTTTACACAGGAGGCTGCAGGCTGAAATAATTCAGACAAGAACCTCACACAAACAGATTTCAGTCTTCAGAGAGCTTAGAAAGCCGGTCGCCGATTCAGGCTTTGGAGACGGAAGGAGCTTCAGGGTCCTCCTGCATGGCGGACACCCCGCATGACCTTGGCAACGGAGATGTGTAGGTGCCTCCCTCTGCTTTCTGGGTTGTAAAGTGGGATATTTTATTTTTATTTTCTTTTTTTTTTTTCTTTTGGTCGCCTTTCCTGAGCGTGGGTGTTGGGACTTCTCTGAAAAGAAACGCTACGGCGCTGGCAGCGTGATTTCCCTTGGAAGTCACAAACATAGCAGAGGCCTGGGCTTTGTTTGAAAGAACAAGGCAACATTACAGAGAAACACTGAAAAACAGGAGCCACAGGTGCAAAATCCATTAAGGAAATATAAAGAGTTCTGAAGTGGTTCTTTCTTTTTTTTTTTTTCCCTTTCCCTCCTCTTTTTTCTTCTGCTTTTATGACACGCTTGTGACTTCATAAGGATCCTGCCTGTGATTTTTTTTTTGACAGCAGGGTTAGCGTTATTGCCTGCTCACTGTTCACGGCGGGTCCTTTATTCTCCCATTTTTGTTCCTGCTGGTTAGGATTTCAGGAGCTGCCAGAAGTGCCCCCAGCTTTTTGGTTTAGAGAGACTTCGTCCAGAAGACAGGAGATCGCGGGGCCAGAAAACAGGTCACACGCAGGGTAAATAGCTCCTAGGGGAGCGAAGCAAAGCCACCAACCAGCAGAAGATGAGGCTCTGACATCTTCTCCAACACCAAAGCCCCCACCTACAATAGGTGGGTTGACCCACAGCTGATAACCTGCATTCAGCAGAAGGGCAGCACACAAACACAGATAGGACTTTGCGTCACGCTGGAACGTGGCCAAGAGGCATGGTTAGCATCTCATTTACATATCCAGTTACCTTTTCTTCTCTCTTTTATTTTTTCCCCCTTCTTTTAAATCAACAATGAATTCAGAGTCCTAATATTTGCTCCTCCATGGTGCATCTCATCTGCTGGATGAAAAGCAGAAGATGCTCGCGTGGATGCTCTTGGTGAGGGCAGAGTCAGTGCTGAGCAGCTCCCAGGAAGCCAAGCATCAGTTGGGTTATTTCTTTCTTTGAAAGGCTGTCTTGAAAAGAGGAGGGAAAAGGGGGCATGGAAGTAAGAGGGCTGCATGTGGGAGGAGGGGGAGACAGTGCTGTTGCTGCCTCTCCCTGTTGTTTGCAATTGCCACAGGGCAGAGGAGCGCTCCCCAAAACCAGAACCTGGCTGCTTTTTGTGCAGCATGAAGGCATCATGAGACATCAGGGAGGTAGTGGCTGGGAACTGCTGGTTGTAGCTTTGGGCTTGTGTGGTCTGATCTCCCATCTCTGCAAAGATATGGAAAGCAGGTTGTAGTTAAAACTGGATTTGTTAAATTTTTTACCCTCTTATTTACCAGAAGACTGTGGGGAAACTTCTGGTCAACTGATAGCATCTTGTGTGATCCTTGAAGTGCTTGTTTAGTTTTGTTTTTGGCATGTAAATCCACCCTGCTCTGAAACCAAAGCACAGTTTTGTACCGACAGTTGGTGGGAAAAGCGCCTGGCTGGCGTGTTTCAGCCCATTTCCTTGTAGCTGAACCAGCTCAGCATGCATCTGTAAATCACCTGCTCCCAACCTCCCCATTTTCAGTTATTTTCTGTCAAGTATCTTATCTCCCTTCAAACTTTTGGGCAAATTACTTGTTCCGTTGACATTAAGACATAAGACAGCTGAAAGCTCTAACGTGGACGGGCCTCTGATCTCCCAAACCCAGTTAAACCCAGTAATCAGACTTTAAGCTGATTTGAAAGCCAGTTGAGCTCTTCAGTACTTTTTTTTTCTTTCTTCTTCTTTTTTTTCTCTTTTGCTTCTATTTTATCTGTGATTTAGGGAGAGATGATCCTGCCGTGGAGCAGGGACTGGGCCAGGTAATGCTCTTAAAGGTCCTTACCCCCATCTCCCCTCTCCTCTGGCTGTTCGTTGCTGAGCTGGAGCCTTGGATACACCCAGAAAAAAAGAAGGAAAAAAAAGCAGTTTCAAGTGACAATTTTTCACGCTGAGCAAACAGAAGGGAAGAAGAAGGCAGGAGACATATGCCATGTTTCTGCTCTGATTTTCCATGGCCATCAGCTGCTCCTGAAAACAAATCAAGAAACAACAAACCAGGAAAAAAAACCCAAACCCACAAAAAAAAAAAAAAAGAAAAAAATCAAGAAAACCAACCTTAAAAAGGGCTTCATTTCCAACAGCAATTACCAAATGAAGCTTCTGCTTAATGGACATTTGCAGAGGGCACGGACACCACTTTGTGCTTCTGCTTTCTCATTATGACTCTTGCAGCTCCCAGCTGACAACCTGATAATTCGCGCCGATAAAACAATCTTTTTTGGGTTATTGCTGCGTTCCAGCGCTGTCCCCACTTGCCTGGCTTGCCTTAAAAATTGTCAAGATTACAGAGTGAGCCGTGAAAACATAGTTAGCGGGTGGAAAAAATAGATTTTCTTTTTTTTTAAAAAGGAAAAATGCTCACTTTTTTCTGCTTCCTTCCCTAATTTTCTCTCTCGTGCCCACTTTTCTATAGTGTGCTGGTACTGCTTGTCCTGTATGAGCCTGAATAAAATGCAGGGCTGATTAATGCTCCTTGTGAAATCAAATGTCTACATCTTCATTCATTATAGCAAAGGGTTTGGCTGGTAGGAGGTCACCATGACTTCCACCATGACTTTGGCTGGTAGGAGGCCACCATGACTTCCAGCACATCTCTCCCAGCAGAAAGAGCTGGAATCTCTGCTGGAATAAACCCAGTAGAAATGGGGAAAGGCTAGCTCTGCTCTTCCCCGTGTATCGTTAGGTGGTTAAAAGCAAATCCTAAGTGAAGCTGCGACAAGTTAAACTGATACAGAAGTGTTTAGATGGGGGCATGTGTTGGTTTAATTGCACAAGCAAGAAAATGCCTGAGCTTCCCGGCGTTGTCCTGTAGGAACAACCTGTTTGGAAGCAAGTTGAGTTGGGGGAAGTTATGTTGTGCTTAACCTTGGGTTAGGATTAATCACCAGGAGATGATTAAATTGAGTTGATGTACATTAGGATTGAACGAGTTCAGCCACAGGTTTACTCTGTGGCAGGAGCATCTCGGGCTGTTGCAGCCCATGATGTGAAAAAACCACCTGAGAACTGAAAGCCTCCTCTCCCTCTCTTGTCCCCCACTCCAGGTCAAGCGTCCTCCTTCACGCAGCAGCCCCAGGACCAGGTGGTGATCGCTGGGCAGCCCGTGACGCTGCTGTGCGCCATCCCCGAGTACAATGGCATCGTGCTGTGGATTAAGGACGGGCTCGCCCTTGGAGTCGGACGGGATCTCTCAAGTAAGTCATGATGCTGCCCTGCAAACGGGGAGACCTTATCCCTGCCTACACTGACCTGCCAGGAGGGTGCAGAGAGGTGGGCGATGGTCTCTTCAGCCAGGGGACAGGAGATGGGACAAGGGGGGTGGGTTCAAGCTGCATCAGGGCAGGGTCAGATCAGATTTTAGGGAAAAGTTCTTCACTGAAAGAGTTGTGGGGCTGTGGAACAGGCTGCCCAGGGAGGGCATTCTCAGAAGGAAAAAACCCAACCCAAAAGACTCTGTTTGCTTTGGATAAATGTGTTTATTGCAGTCCAGCAGAGCCCACAAGTACTTGTGGCTTCCTTAAGCTGTACTTTTGGCAAATTATAGTTTGGTAATAAAATTCCCCAGACTTGTCGTTACTTAATCCCACGCACACATTGTGATTGAGGGTTTATTGCAGCCAGGGAAGACTCTGGAACAACAGTGGAGAAGTTAGACAGTTTACTCTATATCTCTTGCTGGAAAATACTGATTTATTGGCCTTTTAGTGAAATATTTCACGTGACTAATGGATGGGTTTTGCTTGAAAGCCCGAAAGCTGAGAGGGCACTTCCAGGAGCAGTGCTCTTTCCCACCCCCCTAAGTCAAGAAGTGGCATTCAGAAACCAGGGGTCATGTTTTTTGGTCTCCAGGGACCCCGTTCTTCTCTAAAGCACACTGCCTGCTTTTTCTTTCCCTCTGGTTGTTTTTTTAATGTGTATAATTATTTGCTTATGCTCACCATTAATGTGGGGTGGAAGGTTAGTCTCAAGTTCATCGTTGACAAGTGATAGGACAAGAGGAAAGGGTGTCAGGTTGTACCAGGGGAGGTTTAGATTGGATATTAAGAAAAATTAGGAAAATTATGCAGATCCTAAGAAGATTAGATAAATCCCAGGGTATTAGGAAATTAGGAAAAAGAAAAGTGGTGGAGTCTCCATCCCTGAAGGTATTTAAAAGATGGTTAGATGTGCTGCTGAGGGACGTGATTCAGGGGTGGTTGGCAGGTTGGGTGATGATCTAAATGGTCCCTTCCAACCAAGACAGTTCTCTGCTTCTATGATTTGCCAGACTTGTCTGAGTGAGCAGTCCCCTCTTCAGCTGTTCTTCAAAGCTCTGCGCCACAACTTTTCCATACATTAAATATTTCCATACAAGACCTTGCAACACAAATGAGTAACAACAGCTCCACTGAAGTATGTAGCTTATGTGAATGACTTCCACGATTAACGGAGCCGGAGCTGCTTTAAGCAAGAAGAACTGCCAGCTCGCATGATACCAGCTCAGCCAGTCATCTAATTAGCTAAATACAAACAAACCCATCATTTGTATTTCTCGCGGTTCAGGAGAGCAAATCCTGCTGTTGATAGCTCAGAAACAACAAAAACACCATTGTGTGCCAGGCTGCCTGCGTTACAGAGTGCATTAATCACCGGCGCGGGGCTGGCTGGGGTGATGATGGCAGCCTTCCTTGTGTGCTGCTTCAGATGTCTCAAACTACAGGGCAGGCTGATGGGGGCTGTTGGTACCCCTGCAGACCCCCGCCCAACTGTTAGGCTGACCAAGGAGCTGAAGCATTGCAGGTTTCCATTCTGAGGAAATACCCGCAACGGCGCTCGGAGGAGCGCGGGGTGGTGGTGGGTTTCCTGGTGGAAAGGTCCATCCCTATTCCTAGGGGCTTCACTTATCGCTGCTTCAGCAGTACTTGTTTTTTTTTGAACTCTTAGGGCAAAGCCTGCAGTCCCTTCCCTGAGCATGGAAGGGCTTGATCTCTCCTTTTCAGCACGCTGCCAAGGAGGGGAAGAAGCTGGCTGGCTCCTGGGTGTTTGTTGTGGGTTGCTGAGGCTCTGGGCCTATCCTCTGTACTCTTCATCCTTGGGCTTGGCAGGCCTGCTGCCTCCTGACTCATCCTTTGTGTTCTGCAGGTTACCCACGCTATCTGGTCGTAGGAGACCATCTCTCTGGAGAGCATCACTTGAAGATCCTGAGAGCTGATCTCCAAGATGACGCTGTCTATGAATGTCAGGCTATTCAAGCAGCCATCCGATCCAGACCTGCCCGGCTGACCGTTCTTGGTAAGTCCCATCTCCTCATCCTGTTGGAGGTTATTTTCTTTCTTATTTTTGTCCTCATGGGTGCTTTTTGACAATGAGTGGAAATCATTACATCCTGGGAAGGATGGAGGTGCATCTTGATCCTGAGGACGGTAGCAAAGGGAGCTGCTGAGGGAGTACAGTGATTCTGGGATGAGTAATGCAGGCACAAAATGTTTGGTGCTTCAGCTCTATGTGCCAATTCAAGAGGCTATGTACATAAATTCAAGGATCTGAAGAGAGAGGTCCTATCAGTGCAATACACTTTACCCTTTGTGCAGTGCTCTTCTGCAGCAGGACCAGATGGGCTCTACCACGTGAGGAAAGGGTGGTTTCCAGAATATCTTCATGCTATCTACTTTTATACATAATTTTTTTATCATCATGAGTCTCACAGTCATCAGTCTTTTCCCATGAGCAGCCCAGGAGGATGTTGCCTGGGATTGTGAATGACAGACAGCGCCCAACATCTTGTAAAGACCCTTTCTGGGTTGGAGATGGAGAGTGGCACTGGCAAAAAGTGGTCGTGGGTGCTTATGATGAGGAATGGGAAAAGGCAGTGAGATCTCCCAGAGGGGATTTGGCTTCAGAGGAGTTAATGAAAATGGTGGTTTTCTTAAAAAGCTTAAAATCCAGTTTGTATTGCTCCCTAGAATCATAGAATATGTTAGGTTGGAAGGGACCTTGAAAGGTCATCTAGTCCCACCCCCCCCTGCAGTGAGCAGGCACATCTTTGCTAGATCAGGTTGCTCAGAGCCCCATCGAGCCTGACCTTGAATGTCTCCAGGGATGGGGCCTCCATGCCGTGATTATTACCACCAACTGGAAACTATTCACATATTTACTTTTGGTGAAATGGAACTTTGAGGTTGTTTTTTTCCTTGTTGGGTTTTTTTTTCTCCTGGTTAATTTTTAGGGGAAAAGAATAATCTTTCAAAAAGCCCCAAGCCAGGAGTTTTTGTGCTTTCGATTAGATCAACACTTATTAGTCTTAAGCAGCCCAAAAAAGGTGAATTAAGACATTACTTCTGGTCTGAGGTGTGACTTTGAGGAGTCTGCACAGCGCTGGGAAAATGAGTTCGAATTTCTGCTTTGTCTTTTCCCCTGCATCTGTTTTTCCTCTCTCCACAACCCTACAAAGCACCCTACCTCCCAACTTCCACAACTGCCATCTCTTCCTCCCCCTGACCCCGAAAGATAACGACGATTTCCTTTTTGATCCATCCTTCTGCTCGATCCACCCCTCAGCAGCAGCTCAGAGCTCTGGCGTGTGCCCATAGATGAAAGAAACCCCACAAATGAAGCGGAAAGCAGAACGCCGCTGTCAAAGGGGCCTCTCTCGCTTACCGACCACCTCCGCAAGCTGTGTCTCCTTCCCCTCCTTCGCTGGGGCTCCCTCCTTCTGTTGTGAAAGCAGAATGCCTTGCTGGAGCCAGACAAAAGAAATAATGTTATTTAATTAGAGCTAAAGATTTCAAAACTAATTTAGTCCCAGGGCGCCCGGGCGTACGTCAGAGCTCAGCTGCCGTGGAGCGGTGATTGAGCGGGGAGATGGTTATTTTTTTTTATGGATCAAAAGGAAATCGTTATTATCTTTGGGGTTATGGAATGTGTTGAATAGATGGTAGTTAATGTTTATGCACATATACATGGTAGTTGCTAATTGGTACATTTACCTAAGATGTTCAGCAGCTTATGTTCGCCGAGTGTTTTCCTTTGGAGGAAAGGAAAGCTGTAGCGCGTTCAACTTAAACCCAGATGATGGGAAAACGGGGCTTTGCAACCCACCAGCAAGCACGTCTTTCACTCTAGATGAGTTTTTGCAGATGGTCTGGGGAAATTTAAGGCTGGTTGGGGAGGTAGGAGAGATAATCCACCCCCTCGGAAAGGGACCGGGAGGTCGTTAAGCGGTCAGCAGCTCGTGCTTTGATGCCTTTGCTGTGGGATGCTGTGTCTTGCAAAGGGGGGACGTTGCTGGGGGTGGGGGGCTGCTCTGTGATCTGTGATTTAGCCAGTCCAATGGATGGGGCTGGAATGGGCACATTAAGAGTAGATGGTTCCAACTCCCCTGGTGTGTTGAGAGCTGAGGTGCTGACAGCTGGTTACAGCGTGCCGCGCGTCACGCTAAACTCACTGTGCGTGAGGGAGACAAAGCACGTGCTGCTACAGGAGAACAGAGAGACGTTTGCGGTGGTTACAGATGTGGAAAGCCACCAGCTGTGCAGACAGCCCTCCTCTCTGCATCCAGTGTGCGTTGAGGAGTCACGAGCTGAGCAGCAGCCATCTCTGGAGGGACACATATCTCCCAAACTTCATCTTGTTTGAGTTAGGAAGGGATGTGACAGGTTACCTGAGCCACCTCGTTTGGAGAAGTTGCTTGTGGGGCGTTCCTTTTAGCTTTTTATTGCCATCAGGGGTGATTTGTAACTTTAGGAGCTGTAAATTCACTGTAAAAGTCCTCTGTTCAAACACTAGCCTGACTCGAGCATGCTCTCAGGAAGCCCAGGCTGCCTTCAGAGAGGGGAGCTGGGTTCCTGTGGTCATGGCCAAGGGTGAGACTTCAGACATGAGGATATTGGTCCCACCTCCAGCTTTCTGACAGGTAAAGGGGATGGAGACCTCCCACCCCAGAGGCTTTCTGACTCATCCTTGACACTCAACCAAAGCCTAAATCATCTCAGGCTGCCCAGCTTCACCTGCAGGCATCACCAAGGCAGGAGAGGATCTCTAAGACATCCCCAAATCTGTGTGCAGACCTTGCAGCTCTCGAGGAAACTATTTGTCACAACAAGAGCGGAGCTGGGAGCTTGCCAATGTCTTGAGTGGCTCATCAGCCATTTGGGGATGATGGAGGCAGTTCTGGGGAGCCCCATCCTGTTCTGTCACAGCCCAGCTTTGTCTCTGGAAAACACCATGCTTGTTTTTTCTGCATGGGTTGGTGCTGCCTTGTCGGTTCTTGCCAGCTTTTCCACTTCCTTGGTATCAAGAAATCCCCTAATGCCTCCCAATTCTGTCTCCAACTGCTGTCATTCATGTCTGACAACAGCTTTGCTGGGCTGATGCCTCCTCCTTCCCTGCTCAGATGCAGAGCTACACCATCCTTTAATGAAATATTTAAGGTTTTGTCACATTGTTTTCAAATCTACATGGTTAAATGTAGTGGAACAGATCATTCCATAGCCTTGGAAGTCCAAACATTCAAACAGAGGAGCTTATTAGTGTCATCAGCATCAGGGAAAGTCTTTTATTTGTAGAGTCTCAAGGATGAAAATTGCTGGGGAAGCCTGTTAGCCCACCCCAAAGCTGGAGGATCTCCCGCTTTTCCAGCTCTCCCTCACCTTCCCTCCTATCATTGTCCCAGTTGTCCAGGGAAAGAACTGCTGCTTGCTCTCCTATGGACATCCACCCCAGCAGTGGCTGGTAAAGCTAACAAGATGAGATTTGGGAGATCCAGAGGCATCCTGCCCAAGCCAGGCAGGCTTTGAGAAGCCACTGGAGGGCTATTTGCTACCTGGTACATTTTTAATGGCAGGGCTTCTTAATTTATGATCTATTTAACTAAGCTGGGGTATTAATTAAATAAAGTAAGAGCCTGATTAGGACTTGGAGAAATTAAAAAAAACCCTAAAATCAGACAGCAATCGA
Organism: Gallinula chloropus; assembly: GCF_964237585.1. Taxonomy (NCBI): domain Eukaryota; kingdom Metazoa; phylum Chordata; class Aves; order Gruiformes; family Rallidae; genus Gallinula; species Gallinula chloropus. Next base: position 4,745,525 of record NC_140109.1, on the reverse strand, counting down.
GCGAAATTGCAAAGCAAACACTTTGCTGTAACCACTGGAGAGTTCCCTCCGGTCTTCCATCAAAGCTTGGAGCAGAGAGGGCAAATACAAGAGATTATATAGCCAACAGATGTGTGTTGTTAAAATATGCATCTGCCAGGCGTGTAGCTTGAGGAGCCAGAGGGCTAGCTTGTGGATCCTTCTGCACTCGGGGGAGCGTGAATGAATTTGAGGCTCCGCCAGGCGAGCTGGGATTTGCAGACACGTTAATTAGTGTTGAGTTCCCAGATCTCGAAGGCAGCCGAGCGAGGAGAAACTTTGAAGAGTGTATTGGCTTCCCCTGGAGGGAGGAGAAGGGAGGGGGGAAGAGGAGAGCCCCAGCTCGCTGTGCCGATCTGGCAGAGTGAAGCCTCTGCCTTTGATGGCCAGGGGTAGGCAGGACCCCGGGGTACCAGGAGAGCGGTCGGGAGAAGCAGGTGGATGGCCAGGTGTTGCAAAAGCCGGATGGAAATGTGGTTGTTCTCCTTCACTGAGTGTTTTGGAGGGAGCATCCCAAGCCTGTCCAGGTCTGTGGTCCTCCCCAGCAGGAGATGCAGTGCCTCCAGCCCTGCCGTGTCCCGCGGGCTGTCCCAGCAAACTCCTGGACACCACAAGCTCTGGAGCCCAGAAAGGGATGGCCCCAGAGGGATGCTTGGTGACAGCCAGGACATGAGGACTGGGGGAGTGTGAGGAGGGAGGCAGAGGAGCTACTTCCAGAGACTTAGGGTGAATAATTGATAGGCAATTAACTTGTACGTTCACCTTTTATAGTCTTAATTCCCTGTCTCCTCCCCCCCCCCACGGCCTCTTCTAATATTAACTCTGCCTTCACGTGTGTCCCATTAGAAATAAAGCTTTCTAAAATCAACATGAATTATTTAATGTTACAGATTAAGTTAATTTGAAGTGAGAGCTCCTGTCTTTGAAGATGGCACAAGCCCGGGACAGGAGAAGGAGGGTCATCTAGGTGTCAAGTCCCTTCACGTTCAATCACAACCCTTTTCCTCATTTTATTTTTTATTTTACTCCAATCCTCTTTCTAGCCCAGTCTTTCCAGTCCCATCCCCTCCTGCAGAGCGGAGTGAGCTATTTCCATTCCCAAAATTATTACTGGCAGCTTGAGATATCTGCATTTCCCAGCTTTCCCACTCCTTAGTGGTGTTTGATCAGAAAATAAAGAGGCTATGGCCAGAGAAAGACCATTTCTCAATAATTCTTTGTAATACCTAGCTGAGATGAGAAAATGTGGACTAGGTGATGTTTCAAATCCAGATAAGGTTCAGCTTGGAACCATCTCAAGTGTTTTTTCCATACTTTTGAAAAGAATTCAATTCCCTGAATGCAAAATTCAGCCTAAACCAGCACGTAGAGTCGGGATGTCAATTTTGAACAAAAAAGAGAGAGAAGTGATGAAAATGGGATCATTTTCTTCCACTCTCTTCTCCTTGAAAAAGTTTGGGTCTTGCATTTTCAGCTGGGAATATTTTCAGTGGCAAAATAGCAACTGGGTCCACTGAGAATGGAACAGAAACATCAAACAATCGAGCACAAATCCCAAATAACCTAAATATTTGATGTCATGTCTGAGCAATTTAAGCTTACAGTGCTCTGAGCTGGCTCCTTTCGATACAGCAGAGGGTGGATGGGTTTCCTTGTTGGTGTCCCTACGTGGCTCCCAGGTTGGGAAGACATGTCCATGGGCTTGATGGTATCCAGCCAGGGTCTCAGAGGTGCTCAGCACTGTACAAATGAATGGACAAATGTAAAGTGCAACTTATGCCTCGTGCTGGAAGGAAACAGGTCAAAGAGAGGGACCACTTGCTAAAAATCTGGCTCTGGAGGTGGGTCTTCCCAAGCTGGCTTTCTCCTGGGCATAAGGAAGTGGTTTCCTTGCCCCATTTCGGCAGGGTTTGCACCCTGCCTTGCCTGGCTGGAGGAAGAGGAGGAGGGGGAAGGCAAGGCAGCATCCATTCGAGCTCTGCTCTCCTCACTTCAAAGCAGAATTGCTTCATTTACTTCCCAATTAAGCTCATCTTACTGGCTGTGTGGAGTTAGGATGAAACGCTGTACAGGATGTGTCCACCAGCCTTGGGCTTGGTGACCTCCTTACTGTAGAATAACGACTGTCCAACTACACTGACATGGGGAGGAGAAAGCTGAGACAGGGGGTTGTTTCACATCACAGATACACTCACTGCTGAGATGGGGAATAGCTCGGTGTGCCCAGTTGCTGTGAAAATGTGAAAAGCCTCTTCCCTAATGATACTGAAGGGATTTTCCCAGTAGTCACTGGGAAACTTGGAGTTTTTGCAAAGGCAGCCCAGTTTGCACCCTGCTTGTGTCAGGACCCTGATGGGCGTCAATCCAGTTCCCATCAACACACCACTGTGTGAGCAGAAAATTGAATTTTGTGTGTCTATGTGTGTATATACATATATATATATACACACACACATATATATACACACATATATAGTCTTTAAATGCATTAAATATATATATTGCTTCCCAGCAGGACAGGAACTTGGGAATCTGAGCAGGGGCAGGTGTTTAATTGTGCAGAGGGAAGATGGTCAGGGCCAGGCTGATGCTGCCTCTGCTCCCTCAAACCCCAGTCCAGCAGCACCAGCTCTGAGTAGTCTTCCAAAATTCATGTTTTCTTAAAAATACCATGATACCCATCAAAATCACCTTGTTACCTATGTAAATTAAGGACAACAGGAGATCTGTGTGCCTGGAAGCCCGTTTGTTTCCTTTTAACTGTATTGCTCGGTCCTCCCCTCGCCTGTATCCTCGGAGCTGCAGCAGCATCCCTACCCGACTGCTGAGGACTGAAGGGCCTCAGAGTAAATGGGAAGAGGCACGGTTCGAAATGATTAATGTTGGGATTTGGGCACCAATCGGTGATCTCTTGTCTTGATGCAGGGAGGGCCTGACCTGGGTTTTTATCGAACACGAAGCGTTTGGCTTCTCTGCACCGAGTCGGCTGGTTGGTACCAAGCTGATGGATGCAAAGCACACAGAGGTGATAAAAAGCCTTCCTGATTCTCCGTTATCCCCTCGGATAACGGAGCCACTGCTGCATCCTGTACCTTCTTTCTGGCCCCTCTTGCTGGCTCTGCCTACCTCCACACCACAAAGTTGCCGTGAAATGATGTGGGGGTGTCACAATCCCTCCGTCCCACTGTGCTCATCGCTTGTACTGCTGTGGCTGTGCAGCATCTCCACCCCTGCATCACATAAGCCTTTCCCTTTTATGCCATATTCTGCATCAAACAACAATGCCCGTGGACTGGGGTGGGGATTATTCTGCTTTCTGTCCTTTTAGATTGCTGACACTTTGCGTTCTGCGTCACGCAAACCAGCCCCCGGCACGTGTGGATCTCTGCTTTGCACGCCTACGTGCCTTCCTCCCTCTTTGTCAATCAAGACAACCCCCCCTTCCCCATCCATCCCCTCCCTGTGCTCCTCTGTATCTGCATCTGCAGCTCCTTTTGTCCCTCTGGGATACACACCGCAGTGCTGGGGCTGCGCTCGGCACCTGCTCGGCTGGGGGATCCGTCACCGCCGGGAGCTCGGTGGGTTGTTAGTGACCTGACAAAAGTATTGACTCCTTCTCCCCTCGTCAGCTGGAGGAGAAGAACGAGGCCCTCGAAGCGTGACATCACCTGAGCGACAGCCCCCGCTTTTGTATCGATCGCTCCCCTGATGAAAAATGAACCCGAGGCTCTGCAGGGGCAGGAAGGATGAGAAACCGCTTTGGGAGAGGATGCGTAAGGAGGGCGTTGAGGTGTTCCTGCTGGAGGAGGCCTGCCCACCCCAGCTCTCTGATTGCAGCCAGGGTGGAGGGATGTGGGGTTTTGGGTCCAAAAGCTTCTCCAGCCTTCTCCTGGGATGCTTTTTAACATCTTGCATTCCCCCACCACACCCTTTAGGTGCTGTCCAGCCTTGTCATGTCCAGCCTTGTGATTCACCTTGTGATTCATCCTGTGATGAATCTCTCTTCTTGCTGCACATGCATTGCCATGCTCTCCGTTCCCAACCTCTCCATGTGGCATTAGCTTTAGAAGCATGCAGCAGAGCATCTGATGGATGTCAGCTTCCCATGCAGTGCTAGGACAGGGATGGCTTTGGGGCCCTGGCGTTCCCTTTGGCTCAACTTGGGGTTCAAAACTGGACAGCCACATCTTCATGACTAACCTCTGGTTGTCCTTTGTCATTGATGGGCAGATAACCCCCCCTTGTTGAGGACATTCATCTCATGCTAAGGTCAAGGCTGGAGAGCTGGCCCTCTGGAAGGGGTATTACTCCTTTCGAAAGGTGTTCAAATTAGGAGGTGACTGTGTAGACACCTCAGATTCATTTGAGATGATGGAACCCATCCCACTGCTTCCTAAGTGCTGCCTTGGGCCGGTTGTCCTCACTGAGGTGTGCCAAGAGTTGTGGGTGCAAACTCAGTGCAGTCCCTGCAGTGGCTGGTGTTAGAACCTGCTGTGAGATGAGTAATTTCATAATTCATTAGTAGGTGACTTGGTTTCACGGTCCTGAGCAAGGATGTGGGTGCTGAGCTACAACAGTGTGTGGGAGCAGTACCTAAAGGGATGGCTTTAGGGTATCTATCACAGTGAGGGAACCAATTTAGGTGGCTAAAAGAGATGGGCAAGCATGGACATGGCATTGGGTAGTCCATCCAGGCCCTCTCTCCAGCCTTCTCCTTGCTCTCAGGAATTAGGCAGAGGTTTTTCCCTAGGGGTTGGGAGGGGAGGGGCAGGTGTGAAGCTGCGCTATAGGGTTCCTCTGTCGTGCTCAACTCTGACCTCCGAGGACAGAGAGAGATGGAATTCACAGCGAGTTCTGGATTTCACACCTACGATGATTCTCCATTACAGCATGAAATGAGAAAGGAAAACGTAGCTAAATGGAAGATCTCCCCTGGGCAGCAGGAGGCTGCAACGTTAGAGAGGCTGGGGAAAAGAAAAGCAAACAAAAAAGCTGGGAACTAGGAAAAAAATCTTGTTCCTTTAACTAAATATTGTAAAAGCTTTGTAGGGCATGGCTAGGTTTGTAGGGGCGTAGATTAAAGGATGAGACTCAGGTCTGTGACACAGCAGAGAGGTTTCTAACTCCATCCCTTCTCATCATGACAAAGGGAAGTGAAATATTGTCTGTTACTGGCCCCTTGGGTGCTGGGGGCAGCTGGTACCCAGCAGCTGGGTCCAGAACCTTCCGAATATAGCCCAGCCCTGAACTGGTTATCTCCACACCAGTGGAGCATCCTTCCCCAGGAAGTGTGGTGATACCTTTCAGCTCCAACTCAGCTCTTGACCGAGTGGAAACTGGAGCAGAAGCATCACACTGGTTGTAAGGTGGCTGGAGATGAGCTTCCCCCAGGGAGAAGGTGTCTGTAACTGGTGGCCAGGTGGTTTTGCAGGAGGTGGAGGAAGGAGGATGGGCTTTAACAAGAAAATATGGTGGGGAAAACCAGGGAAGGGGCACCCAGTGTCCTTTCTGGGTGGAAAGGGAATCCAGTGATTTATGGCCTGGATGGAAAGGTGCGAGTCCCAGGTTCATTTCCGTGCTGCCAGAGCCTCCGTGCATGTCCTTGAGAGAGTCCTTCAGGCTCAGATCCCTCCCTTAAAGAAAAGAAGTGAAGCTGAAAGGAAAACTTGGGGTTATAAACATGCTCTGCCTCATACCCTTTGTTCCTTGTGGTTATCGCTGCGACCTCAGTGACATCCAGGAGCTTTTCTGGGCTTGGGGTGCCGAGTCATAGTTTGGGATGCAAACATCTATATTGTCCTTTGAGTCGTAAATCAGGGAGGAACCAAACCTCCTCCCCATGACCCAGCAGCACACAGGGCAGGGGGGCATCCTCTTACTGACCTTACTCACACCGACAGGTTCGGGTAATCCAGGGAGCATCTGCATACCCGAGGTGGCTGTTTCTTATTCAGGTTGTTGCTAGGGAAGGTCTGTGGAGATTTCTCATGGTGGGTGAGAAGTGACTTTCAAATCTGAGGCAGCATGAAAAATTGCAAGGGGAAAATAAAAGTCTTTCTGTGATATTGCATTTAATTGCTGACAAAGACCCAAATCAACACCTCTTGCCTTGGGTTCGCCAGCAAAAGCCCAGATACCAGCTGCCCTGTACGTGTTTGGTTCCAACCAGTAGGTTTAAAAGATGCAGAAGGTATTTAATGATAATGATAATGATTTACATTTATATAGTGCCTCACATCCACCGGGATCACAAAGTGCTTTATATATCTATGGATAAAAATATACTGGGTAACAAGCACTCCATCCATCACCAAATCACGACCACTTCCCCAGCGAGGCAGCAAGCTGTTCAGGAAAGAGTTGCTGCTTTTCCAGAGCTGCCCTCCCTCCTCTCTGCTGTGGCACTTGGGGTGCTGTACGGTAATTTTGTAATAAAACCAGGTGATAAAAACCACTTTAAAAACAACAATGTCATAAAAAGGAGAACCCTTGCTATCATAAAACTGCACGCAGCGGAACAGGAGGGGAAACTTGAAAGGGAGAAGGTTATAAATAGGGACTGTCGCTGTCAGGGAAATGAGTGCTGGAGGAGGGATGTCTTACAGAGGCTCTGTGAGGAGGTGAGGAGCTTGGCCAACAGCGGCATCTCCATCGGAGACCATCAGAGCTGAGGAGGCACCTCCCAAGCTTAGTTTGACGGTGCCAATGCAGGGAAAAAAGTCCCACCAACCCAAGGCTTGAAAAGACGCTTCTGCCTCAGCGCCCTGCTGTGATATCCCATAGGTAGGGTGCAATCCAGCAGCCTTCCTCCTCCAGCTCTGTGAGGGAACGAGCCATGCTGGCAGTGCCATCTCTCCTAGGAAGCATTGAGCCTTGCTAGCCCAACCTCCTCCTCCCAAAAGAGCCCCGTGGTGCTGGACCCTTCAGTGGCAGCATCTCATTCAGCTGGGGCCGGGAGGCAGGCGAGGGGGAGGAAGGAAGGGGGAGAGAAATTGAGGCTCTTTGAGATAGTCATTCAAAATTCATAGGCGCAAAATTGCCGTCTGCATGGATTTGTTTCCTTTTGGAAATTACAGGAAACTCCAGGCACCAACAACTCTTATTCAAATAGCCACTTTAGATGATTAGGATGGCAGGAGGCTGTACTTACACATGCAGACCCAATATAATCAGGCACGAGGCAGGGTGGGAAGGCAAGGCCAGGCAGAGGGAAGCTGAAGGGAATGTCTGAGCGTAAGCAGGCCAGCTCTGCAGGAGGAGGCACGGGTGCTGAATGCCACCCTGACATCGTGGCTTGATGCGGGAGCATCCCATTGGCTTCCCCTGCATTTGGAGAACCAGTGGGTTTAGGACAAAGAAAGAGCACCAAGCTGGGGTGAGGGGTGATTGCTGGAGGAGGCTTCTCACCCCTTGTGAGCCGGGAGGTACAGGCACCCTTCCCTCCTGCCTGCTAGCAGGGACTCTGCACCCCCTCCAGCACATGCATCATGATCTAGGAACTCACTCTCCTCATCCCCTACCCCTCCTGCTTTCTTGCACAAGCATGCACAATCGCTACCAAATTCAAGAGGGAAATCAAGAAAGAGGGAAAGTTTTTTTTTTACCCGCCCTGAATTTACTTTAAAAAAGGAAAAGAAAGAAAAAAAACCCCAAACCTTCATGTGCACAAAACCCTGAGCAAATATTGTTTGGAGGATTGGCCTGAGGGTCAGCAGCGGGCAAAACATCTGAGCCACTGAAGGGTGGAAATTGTATAATACAAACAGACTCTGGAGTACAAGCAGAGAGGAGGGGAAGCTCGCAGCTTTCATCTGCTGAGCAGCTCCCTTTACTTTCCAACTGTTTCTCTGGGGGTACCCATGGGTGTCGTGGGGTGCAGAGCGACCGCCAGCATCTCGTTCCTCTCCTTTGCCGCCCTCGGCGGTGTCTCCTGCTCAGCAGAACCCTCTCTCCGTGGCACTGAGCCGCCTTCCCCGCGGATGGACGGCTTCCAGCAACCTGCCGCGTCTTCGCGAGTCGCTCAAGGTGTTTGTAAATGTTTGCACACAGGCGAGCAGCCCATCTGCGGGTGTGTTGGGCACGCGTTGGCAGCCGCGAACACGTGGCTTGGCAAGGCTGTGAGCTGGAAGGAGCCTGCAGCGAGCGAGAGGCCTGCAGCATCCAGCGCTTCACTGCAAGGCCAGACCCCAAAGCCAACCCTTCAGGGCCCTGAGCTTGCCAGGCACACGTCCTTAGAGATGAAGGAGCCTTCCTCTGTATGTAGCTCCTTTCTCGTGGAGGACTTTGGGTTAAAACTAAAGGAAGGAAGGTTTAGATTAGATCTTAGGGGGAAGTTTTTTACAGAGAAGAGTGGTGAGGGGCTGGAACAGGCTGCCCAGAGAGGGGGTGGATGCCCCATCCCTGAGGGTGTTCAAGGCCAGGTTGGATGGGGCAACCTTGTGTAGTTCCAGGCCTGGAGGTTGGTGGCCCTGCCTGTGGCAGGGGGGTTGGAGCTCTATGATCCTTGGGGTCCCCTCCAACCCATGCCATTCTCTGATTCTATTAAGTTCTCCTGGCAAGTGAACCTCGTTCCTCAATCACCTGGATGATGGACAAAGCTGGATAGGCACATCTTGAAAAGGAAGGAGACCTAAAAGGTCTTCAACTCAAAAGCTTGGACACCTTGAATGGATCAGGAACCCTTCCCAAAACCTCTAGCCTGTCTTTAAACATGGGCAGCAATCAGCTAGACCTCTGCTTCCCCCTCCGTGATGTTTTTTGGGGATGTGCTGGCCGGACAGGGATGCTGACAAGCTGCTTTGCGTGCTCCCTGGCTTCCCTTTCTTGTCTTTACAAGTGTTTCTCTCTTATCCAGCAGTATTTTGCAAAAACCTCACAAGCTTTTAGTGACGAGCCTTTTGCTAAGAGGCTGTTGATAAATCTGGAGTAGACAGGAAGGTTTTAGTGCCATACTCTCTTCCTTTCTATTGGAAAAAGCAGCTTATCTGCTTTGGAGAATACAGGTTCTTCCTCCTTATCCATGCTGAAATCTTATCTAAACTGGTTCAGGTGGCGGAGCTGAGAGAGGGATATAATTAAGCAAGAGACAGGTGAAATGCTGACATTATTATACTTAAATTGCCCAAACCTTTTACCTCCTGTATTGTTTTGGGTTGTGTTGGGTTTTTTTAAATTTTATTTCTTTTCCTTTCCCCCCCCGCCCCTGCTGCTGGTGACACATAACAAGGGAGAAATGGCTTTTCCCAGGTTATCTCACCCATCCATGCACAGGCAACTTGGCCTCCCCCTTCTCCCCCTTCCCCAAATATAAATCCAGTTTAACTGGTCCTGTTGGCAAGACAGAGAGAAATAATTAAGGCGAAGGTGGCTGAAATGTTGATGTTATTACTGTAATGCAGCAGCCTGTTTAGTTTCTTTGCCGATGAAATGCAACCAGGGGAAAATCAGTTTTAAAGATTACCTCCCAGAGATGCAAATTGAGGAGCGGAAACCATGTAGTCAGGAAGAAATGGTCTCAAACTAGGAAACATTTCAAAGTCTGTGATGGTCTCTGAGGGGCTTTTAAGACCACAATTTACCTTTTGACTGCATTCTATTTTCTCTGAAATCCTTTATTTCCCTCTTATTTATTGACTGGAGAGACAGCACAAAAAAGAGAAAGTGATTCTCCAGCCGCTGGTCTTAAAAATCCATAGAAGAGAATTATTCCCTTGAGGGTGGGGGAGTGGGGTGTTGTTTGGACTCCAATTTTTGTTTTTCCCTTCCCCCCCCCCCCCTTTTTTAACATTCTGAACAAGAGTTTAATTGAATTGCTTTGCCATAGAGGGGCCTCAAACTGGAAGGTATCAAGGTGAGAAGCTGTGATTAGAGAGGTGGGATGCTGAACACAGTAAAGGTGGTGGGTCTCTCTCTATCCCCACACAGCCAACATGTCAGGAGCCAGAGGCTGGATGGCAGCACTGTCCTGAGGTTGGGCTTGCTCTCCTTTTGGGGATGGCACTCTGGATTAAGGAAATGTGCAGCTATGCTGCTTGGATTAGCATCGCACTGTTGGATTAGCATCACACTGTTGGATTAGCATTCTGCTCTTTGATTGGCATCCCTCTCTCTCTCTCTCTCTCTTTCACAGCAGCAGTAGGAGATTGATGAGGCTCCGTGCCTTGTTTTGTGATTTGGGCTGTTAACACGTGCTGCCCTTCCTCCCATACGTGTCTCAGGGGAGCGATGGAGCCGCTCGCTTGCTGCTGGAGGAAGAAAGCCCCTCTGTTCACAGCAGACACGCAGGGGCTGCTTCCAGCCACACGTTTCACCATGGGATGGGGAGCCAGGCTGGCTGGTGTGTGGTCTCTCCCAGCTCTCCCTGTTCATAAAGTGACAATTTTCATCAGGTTACCCCCCAGCCATCCCTATCCCACCCCTTCCCAGGTCTCTCCAAAGCCTGAAGCTCCCTAGAGGAGCATGTGCTTCTCCATCCTCATCTCCCAGCTGGCTTTAGCTGCAAGTCCAGAGCCTGGTCCCAGCATTGCATCCCATCCCCTTGGCCTTGTCGCTGCCCCAGTGACATTCCCCTCCCTCTTAACTCCTCACACAGACTTTTCTCCCCACCACACACACACACACACGTGTGGCGCACACGTTTCTGTCCGCGGGTGTTCCCTGCCGGGAGGGATAGTGAGATGCACAGAGACACACACACGGAATCATAAAGGAATCCCGCAGTGCTGGCCTAGTTAGACTGCAGCCAGCTGAGAGCTAACTCTGCTGCCCAAGCCAGCGCCCTGGAGACCGCTCTCCTTGGGAGGAAATAACTAGATTAAAAAACAGAGCGTCAGCTTAGGCTAATATTTCTCTGAATCGGTGCAGCCCAGTAATTAGAGCCCGAGATCTTGGAGATTAAATCCTTTCAGGCCATCCAGTCTGTCTTTCAGCTGGCTGTGTTTAATTACTCCTAGCTCCTCCTCCACAGAAAGGACCATGATAAGACGTCTCCCACTCCTCCATCGCTGCCTGTTTGTCGATACTTTGCTGCTTAGTTTCTGAGGTTGTCCCAAAAAAAGAAGAGAGGGTCAGGCCTGACTGCACGGCAGCGATGGAGGTGTGCATCTCCTCCTTCCTTCCTCCAGATCACATTGGGTGCTATCAGGGCTTTGGTCCTCAACAGGGCAGCACGGAGAGATGCCCACAGCAAGGTGGTGGTGGAGTGGGAAGGACAGGAAGCATCCATCTCCTCTGGGAGAGCTGCAAAGAAGAGATGACAGGTTTGGGAAGCTTCCTGTTAAATCTGGAGCAAGGATTTCTGTGCTCAGGCTCCCCAGATCGGGCTGCCCCGTTTTCCGGCTCTGCAGCTTTCTCTCTCAGCTCCTCAGGCAGAATTCTGAGGTATTTTGCTTCCTAGTGCTGTTCAAAGGGACCTTTGACTGGTGCAACAGCAGCAGGAGGAATGGAGGAGTAGAATTGCAGAGGTTTGAAAAGTTTCCCTTTAGGAGTGAAGGATTTTGTTACAACTGAATTGAAAAGAAAGCCAGGTTTGGGCAAGATCTCCATGAAACCATTTCTTTCAAGCCCACCTGCCTTGAAAATTGCCACCTGGGGTGTGCATGTCCCCATTTGCCACCCTGGTCTTGGACCTATCCCATGCTGCAGCAGCGTGGCATCTCTAGCGATGCGTCTGCTGTGTGTCGTGGTGGCTGGGAGCCCCGTGCTCCCTCCCAGAGGCAGGAGTTTGGCTGTATCACAGGGGAGCTTTGGGGTGGGGGCAGGGGGTTGTGTCCATTAACTGAGAAATGAAATCAGAGCCATTACCATCCTTCTCCCCTCTTTCTGCGTAGCCTGTCTCCTACTCCTCTTATCTCCTCTACACCTTCCCTGATTCCTGCTGCCCTTGCAGAAGAAGAGCATCCTTGGGGATGCAGGTTGGAGGCAGCAGGACCCCTTGCCCTGCAAATTCCCCCAGCTCCGTGCCTCCATTGCCGCGGCGAGAGCACCCTCTCCTGTCTCAGCCTGCCTCACTGCATTGGTTTCTTTATTCCCTTCCTCTCTTCTTCCCTCAAGTATAAAGAAACCAGCGCTGAGGCTCTGCATCACCGGGGTGAGGATGCAGGTCCGGTGAGCCAGCAGCCTGGGTGCCAAACTCTACACCCACATCTTGGTCCGGCACGGTGGCGGCACACGACCCGGCATACTCCTGACAGCAGCACCGACGTCTGTTAGGGGAACCAGGGGAATATTTAAGTAAAAAAAACCCAATTTCTTGGAGAGGTCTGTTATAATTACTAATTAGATCTGGTTATAATTATCTCTCTTTTCAGTCCCATACCTGCCGCGGAATAGCTCTGGTTCCTCCTAACAATTAACAGAGAAAGTCTTTTATGATACACTGGGTGATTACATTGCAGTTGCAGCTTCCATGGCGGATGCTGACTTATTAAAGAAGGGCTGATATTTACAGGAGAACATTGTGATCAAATTAGGCTAAAATTAACTGGAGTAAATTAAGAATACCAGGGTGATTTTTTTTCATCCGCTCCCCTTCCTTTTCTGCCACGGAGTCGCCTCCGGGTGGGTTCGTAATGCTCTGTGTTGATTGCAGTACTTGACTGGGAAAAAGAAGAGATAGAAAGTGGCAAGAACCCATTTCTCTGGTTTGCCTCTGCGGGAAATCTGTGTTTGCATCTCCCTCTCCTTCATCCGCCTCCTCCTGCTCTTACAGTGCTGAGCCATGAACCTACAAGGCAGGACCCAAACCACCAGTATTTGCAGCATCCTGACTTCCCAGCTCGAATAAGCTGGCTAAAGGCTCTGCTGTGCAGAGAGATGGCTCTGAGCACTCATCACAACGCTTCCTTTCCTGTTCAGGGCACGGGTTTACTCAGAGCAATAGCAGGAGAGGAGGATTTCCCCCGGCGACGCTAAACCCAACGCTCGCTCGCGCTTAAGGCGCGCCATAGTAAGTCTGACACAAAGGCTGGTGCTCAGCCTTAGGAGGAATCACACAAGGAGGAATTTTTTTAATAGCAATGGGATGAACAAAATCATCCTCAGATGGTTTGAGGCGGGGGGTGTTCCCAGCATAAATGGAATTAGCAGTGAGCAGGGGGTGATGTCTGCAAGGGGTGATCCTGTAGGTACACACAAAGTAGGTGATAAGGACACATTTTGGCTGTGGCAGTGGGGGTTACATGGACTGTTGCTTTGCTTCTCAGGAGGCTGAATCATCCTAAATAACAGCGTGGCAGAGGATGGTGGAGGTATAATAGAGCCTGTAGCCTGAGCCTTCGGATAAATTATCCTTCATGTTAAAATTGGTGGACTTGACAGGCTTTGCAAATCACATCTTCTTAGGGGTTCACCCAACTTCTCTCCACCTTCACGTCGTTGACTTATCCCAAATCCTGCAGATCAAAGTCACACTGAATGCAGGGTCCCTTTACTGCACCTTTAGCATGTCCTGCTTTTTCCCCTAACCTGGGAACTCCCCCCTAGTTCTGGCTCAGTGCTACCTAGGTAGCGTCTGGAGGCTTCAACTACATTCTGGCAGCTCTGCTTTGAACTTTTAATTCCCCATTATGAGGAGTGGCTGAGTGAGCTGGTATTGTTTAGTCTGGAAAAAAGGAGATTGAGGGGACAGCTCATCGCTCTCTACAACTCCCCAAAAGGTGGCTGTAGTGAGGTGGGGGTCAGTCTCTTCTCCCTGGTAGCTAGTGACAGGACAAGGGGAAATGACCTGAAGTTGCATCAGAGGAAGTTTAGGTTGGAGATCAGGAAGAATTTCTTTGCTGAAAGGGTTGTCAGGTATTGGAACAGGCTGCCCAGGGAGGAGGTGGAGTCACCATCCCGGGAGGTCTTCAAAAGTAGATGATGTACTTGGTGACATGGTCTAGTGTTGGACCTGGTAGAGCTGGATAGATGGTTGGACTCTATCTTGAAGGTCTTTTCCAACCGTAACCATTCGATGATTCTCTGATTCACTAGAGCTGTGAATTAGCCAGCTACATCCCCTGGGCCTGGGACATATTTCTCAAGTCCCACCTCATCCCTCCTTATCCTTAAACCCATCTGTGCCATCCCAGGCACCCGAAGGGGGGGTCTGAAAGAGGAGAAATCAAACCCTCTTCAGGCATGGCAGAACACAACCCTTGCATGAGGTTTCCTCCCTGCCCTGTTTCTCAGCCTACCTCTGCCTTACCGCAGCACAAGAGTTAATTGAATCAGGCAAAAAAAATAAGCCCAGGGCAGAAGCAGCAGCATCTTTTTTTCTCCACTGTAATGAGTCATACGTTTTCTTAACATATTCCTGCTCCTTTGGCTCCTCTCCTGACCTCTCCGCATTGCTGCACACCCTGTTCCTGCTTAGGTTCTCCAGCCGGTCTTTGTAGTGCATTGTCAGCCCTAATTGCTTTCTGCTTGGGCCCGTAACACGCACGGTTCAGCGAGGCTGCAAGAGCAGAGCAAAGGAGGACAGAGGAATCAGTGTGTTAATCCCTGGCTGTGGCGTGATGCTCGCGGGTTGGGGATCCCTATGGAGTTGAGCCACGCTCGGCCAGTCCCTTTCTCCTTGGGGCTGCATTAGTTGGAGGCAAAAATGCTGGAGAAATAATTACAAGGCAATTACCAGCTTGGGTGAGGTGTGGAGGGTGGTAAGTCACCACATTGTGCTGTGGGTCCTAATCAGCTCTTGTGAATTCCCTGGAGAGGGGCTGGCAGGACCCAGCGTGGTCAGGAAACCACGGGGCGATGATGAGGGGGATGCTGCAGACAACTTGCTGTTGGCACATGGGGGCAACTTCTGGATCCAAAGGAAAGCCAGAAGGATGCTGTTGTGTTTTCTATGCTGTAAGCTGGCACAATGCTGGAGCGTGGTGACCAACACCAGGGTTCTGAGGGCAACTGGCAGTCGGTAATATCTCTCTGGGAGAGGGATGCAGAGGGGACAGCATGCCGAGCAGATGCAGGGACCATGCAGGCAGCCCCACGTTGGTGACCGCGGTGGGGATGCACCCCACCTTAGAGCTGGGCAGTTCAAAATAAAAAGCTCCAATATGGATTTTTTTGGGTTTTTACCTTCACAAATAACGACCAAAACAAGCTCTGATACAAGCATGGCTGTTTGTAGATGTGTACAACCCTTTTTTGTTTGAGGCTGGGGTTTGTTTGTGAACCTGCTGCTTCGAGGTGCCGGGATGAATGCCGTTGAGGGGAGGCTTAGAAACAGCTGTGATGCACAAGAGGCACTCCAGAATCAGATGTCAGGTCCCCAAAGCCTTGAGACGGCGTGAAGAAGTGAGGGAATTTCTAGTGAAAATAAAAATGCTTCGCCTCTGTTATTGATGGAGCATCCCAGGGTCATGTTCTGAAGCTCTGCAGTACTGAGGACAAGAAATGTGTTGGTTTTTCTGTGATGAAAGGCTCTGCTCCTCCTCTCTTCCAATGGGTTTAGGAGCTGGGCTGGAAGAAAAGTGAGAAATGATGCGACAAGCACTCCACAGCTGCTGGGGATCTGGTGAGGCTGAGTTAGCTGCCAGATGTTGGCTGTGCCCGTCCCTGCAGAAGCCCACCAAGGTGTTTCCTCTCTCTAAGGCAATCCAAGACCCTCCTGGCAAGGCCATGGACACCGTTTCTGGGAAGGGGATGACTTCCCAGGTGGGTGGCTGTACCGTGACCCTGAGGGGTCACTCTCTGGGGTGGGAAGTGGAGCTCAAGGTGGAGGGAAGGACATTCTTGTTTGAGGTCGTGTTGCCCAGACCGCAATGCCCAGCACCTGCCAGGTGCCACTAGCCTCAGGCTCTGGGCTCGGACTCATGGGCAATTCAAGAGCTTGCAGTGAGTCAAACCACCTTCTCCTCTGCAACCTCTTCATCTCCATCTGTCTTTCTGTGGTCCCCCTCCTCTGGTGTCAACATGAGCTTAATGAAAAAGCAGCAGATGTTCCTTTGATTTCAATTTACTCAAGATTTTAACCTAACGCAAACGCTATTTTGCATCCAGCTGTGATGAGGCAGCCTGGGCTGGACCCAGCATCCCTGCTTGCAGATTTCCTACTGATTTGACAGCAGTCACTTGCTTCCAAAAAGCTTCTCCAGGAGTTTGTCTCTGCTGGGTCTTGGGAACAGCTCAGTCCCAATTCAGGCCATGCAAAAGGATTCACAGGAGCTCTGGGTGAGGCAGTGGTGAGATGGAGAGAGCATCGTTTGAGCCTGGGTGGATATTTTTTGTGTGTGTTTTGGAGGTTTATCACGAAATACAGTAATAATTGAGAAGGAGAACAGTCAATAGTGAGTAGTTCATCTGCCAGCTTTAGCTTTACTGTCCCCTCTAGGATTGCAGCAAGCCAACTGTGATTTCCTGACCTTATCTCCTCTCCGAGTGGGTAAACAACAAACAAACTCTTTTGTGTCGCTGCCTGGAGTGGCATGAAGATATCCACAAGCAGAGGATTGTTTGTCATCCGATGGGAAAGGTGGGGCTTTCTCCTCTCCCTTGTGTTTCACCACCTGAACCCCCCTGTTTCACCACCTGTACCCCTTCGTGTGTAGACCCAGCTGTTGCACCGTCAGGTCTGTGACCGCCCATCCTCTTGTTGTGAGCTCAGGAGACTCTGTGTGTGGAGAGGACCCACAGCTCACTCCCACCACTTCCAAGGTGAACCTTTCACTGCCACCATCGTTTGCTCAACAGCTCTCCATCTCTTGGAGGACCCTGTACAGTTGCCCACCGATCTCCAGCGTGGGAGATATGAACCCAGGGAAAGCGTGGACACATCTCCCAGTCCTCTCCACTTTCAACTTTCCTAGGCAAGGCAGGAAGAGCAGCCAACCTTTCTTTTTTAGCCTGTATGTGTGCTCTGCACACCCAAAACTATCATATACCTCCACCCAGGCTGCTTTTCAGAGTGTAATGGTGATCTGCAGCTCAAAACTAAAATGCTAGTCCATCCATCTCCTTTTCATGGAGACCCCCACATCCCTCCCACCAGAGTCCTGCAAACCAGTAACAGGATGAAGACGGGCAGGATGGGAAGGACTATCCTCACACACTGGAAAAATACCCTCAAATTACACACACCCCCAGAGCAAAGTGTGGGAGGAAGAAGTGTGGCCAGTGTGGAGCCCATCAGAAATATCTCAGCCTCTCCAGCACTCGGCCTCATTACAACCGGTGATCCCCTGACACGGAACAGCAATTTACAGGCACCATTAGCCCACGCTGGAGACAGAGAGGCAGTGAGATTGTCCTATTTTCTGCACCTCCTGTATGCCACATGATTCACAAAGGATAAAAATAATTAGCTGGAATGTCTTGGGGATGATTGGCAGGTACCCAGGGGCTGGGAGTTTCCCCCAATGTACCATGTTCTCCTCTAATGCTTGGAAAGCTCTTTCTATGCTGAGAGACTGGCTCCGTGGGGGTTCTGCCTGTCACCCTGCTGAGGAGCTTGCTGGGCATTTGTGTGGGGCTGTGGTGGGATGCTGTCCCAAAATCTGCTGCTGCCGGAGCAGGTGGATCCCACAGGGACCAGCCAGGCTTTGGGTCACCCCTCTTGCACCAGTTAGGATGTGGCTCCTGCCATCTCTGCACTCTCATCCATATCTGAGAAGCCTCTCTGCTTTTGAAGCTCATGAATTTTTCAGTGTAATTATTAGGGCTTGCTTAATTGCACCGTCGGGCTGGCATTACTAAGGGCTGGGGTTCAGGGATGGGGCTGGGAAGCTCCTGCTCAGTGGCAGTACGGTGGTACTGGGATGAGTGGGGAATGAAGAAAGGAGCTTTGTATTGCTCTCCTGCTTCCCAAGCCCATGCACCCAGCCAGGACCTCCTCATTCCTACCCAGTTTTTGCATGAACCTCCACTTGGGTCCTCCTTTTCCCAGCTTTTTGCCTCTTCTTGCTGGTTTTCCACCTCCAGGCCAAGATCTTCCCCTCCTCACCCCATCTTTCTGCTCATTGCAGCACAAGTAGTCTCAAAAAGTGATGGAGCTTTTTCCAGCACAGCCCTCTTCGGGTCCGCAGGTGGGTGACTTTCTTTGCATCACCAGTAAATTCACTGGGAGTTACTAGTGTGAGTCAACCCTGGTGAAGCATTTTTAGCTGGGAAAGGGCTGCAGAGGGATTTGAGTTCCTGAAAGCATCTGCAGATTCCACATGAGCCTCTCCCGAAATGAAAGGCCAGGGTTTTGGGAAAACCCAACCTGTCTGTTTTGACATCTTCCTTTTAGGCTAACTCAGCACTTCTTGGTTATCAAAACCAGCCTGGATTCCTGTCCTGAAGCATTCCCTTCCCGTTCCACACAGCCTGAGCTCCTCTCCTGCCTTCCCCCTTAAGCAACCACGACGAAACCCCGCACGCTCTCCCCGCCGCATCCCTCGGACGAACTGACTTTGTGCTTTCTCATCCCTCTTCCCTCTCCTTTCTCCCTGTCATCTGACAACAGCCGGGCCCCGAATGATTAAAACCTCAGAAAGCAGGAGGGGGACATTGATGGATGCTTTTCCTAACGCCAGTAGCATCTCTATCTGTACACCCGGCCGGGGAAATCCATCTTCCGCCGCACGAGAGCTGCTGCGGGGGCTCCCGACAGCCCTCGGCACGTGTCCGACTGTAAGAGGGTCGGTGCTGATGGGACATGCTGAGCATTTTAAGTGGTCTCCTTGTTGCAGGTCCACCCCCTCCTCATGGCAGTCGTGTAGTGGGACAGCTCGTGTTCCATCCCACCATAGTTTTATTTCATACTTTCATTAGTGCCTTTCACAGAAGCACAAGGTTGGAAGAGACCTTTAAGATCATCAAGTCCAACCCTTCCCATCCTGTGCTAAACCAGATCCTTGAGCACCTCATCCACCCCTTTTTTAAAGGGTGATTCAACCACCTCCCTGGGAGGAGGATCCCATTTGGGATCCATTTGCGGGTCAAACTGAACGAGAGGTGGTTTGGGACTCGGGGGAATAACGGGAAAGGTCTGGTAGAGCCCCCAAAAACCCAGGTCCCCACCCAAGATAAAAAGCTGATACGCCATTGACATTGAGCATTGCCTCCTGACTTGTTCTGCATCCTCTGAGGCTTGGTGAGAAGATACCTTGTGTGGTGGGAGTTGGGATGTAGCTGTTGGTATTAGGGGAGATAAGGGGAAGAGCAGACTTAGGGGAGCTGCTGCTTTCAGCCCCTGATGTTTGAGGTGTTGAACAGAGGAAGAATATCTGGAGCAGCAAGAAAAAATATAGAATAGAAAAATTCAGAAGGAAATGCAACTGTTCATGCCACAGTAGCTCCTGGGAGTTGTCGCTCAGACACGGTGCACTCACTCCCCTTCTCTTTCCTTGCCTTGTTTCCCAAGTCAGGCTGAATCTGCTCGGGTGCACCATCACCCTCGTTTTCCAAGAGGAACGAGAGTCCCTGACTGAGATGGTTCCTCCCCATTGACATGGTTTTTGCCTTTTTTTTTGCCATTGATTTCTTAATTAAAAAAGACTAGAATTCCACTGAAGCAGACGTTGCTCTGAAACGTTCCATTAGTCAAAGGAGGAGGAAAAAAAAGGGAAAAAAAAATCAATATCCCATTTAGAAAAAAAAACCCCTAAGCTCACAACCATATGGGAGCAGATTTTAGGGAGTTCCTCCCCAAGAGTAATGGCCAAGAAAGGGAATGCCACATCCTGCAGCAAGCGTTAGAGGGCTCTGGTGCCTCCTGAATAACACCCATCCCTACCCCAGTGAGCCTACGAGCACCTCCTGCATCACCCTCTTTTACTGTGGTGAGCCCTGAAGTGGTCATAAAGCAAAGCATCTTTCCCAGTCAATTTATTGGGAGGGAAAGGGTGGGAGGAAACCTTAACATGTCATTTTCTGAGCATCAGGGTCCGGCTGGCAGGATGGGCTGGGAGGAGATGGTGGGCTGCCGGGAAGATGCAATTACCTCAGCTTGTTTTGTTAGCTCTCTCTCCCCACACTCTCTGGTCCCTTTTCTCTTCAACTCCTTCCTTTTGCCTGGGCTTCTCCCACAAATGATCTCCGCCCATGGATCCAGCCTGTCCAGATCCCTTTGAAGAACCTCCCTACCCTCAGGCAGATGGATACCACCTCCTGTGTCAGAAAGCAGGCACCAGGAAGGATTCTTGCCCAGTTTTTCTACTCCTGCTGGGCGATTTGCAGGCGGTCGGGGCGAGCTGCTTTAACAGGTCTGGTTCCTTGGGGATGCCTTCAAAGAGGGGACTGGAGAGCTGGCAGCAGCCCTGGGGAATTCCCTCTGAACAGAGGTTTAAGGATTTGGGGTGATTTGATGGTTTAGGTAAGGATGGGAGGGCAGGCAAGGGCATTGAACAGTTGGCACCTAGGAGGCTGAGCCTTGTCCGTACGGCGCGCGACAGAGCTGTGCCGCTGCCTGATAACCAGCTTCAGACCCAACCCAGACATATGTCGATGCTGGGAACATTGTGATTGATCGTGTTCCCTCCAGGAAGGGCTGGGGTTTGGTTTCCTTCACAACACCTGGCCAGTGTTGGAGATAAGGCATTGCCACGCATCCATCAGCCGCAATCTGGCGGTGGCCGGGTTCATCCATAAAGATTCCCTCGGCCTGTATTGCCGCCGTGGCTGCAGGAAGCTCTGCAGGGCCTGTGACCTCAGCAACTTAGGGACATGTGGCATTCAAGGGGCACAGCATGAGACCTGTTGTCTAGATAACATCATCAGTGAGTCAGCTTGCTTCGTTTTTAAATCCACAGCACTTAAAATATAGCTGAGGGGGGGTGTTTAGCACAAAGGGGGGGGCTTTAGCCCAAGGTGGGGCTTTAGCCCAAGGAAAGCCCCAGTGGTGGGAGCCAGCAGGGATCATCTCCCTCCTCCCAGGCCAGCCCAGTCAGCTGAAACTGAGTACTGGCAGATCCTGGCTGGGCACAGCTGAGAGATGCTCCCCTGGTGAAGAGGGAAGCAGAGAGTCCCTGGGACCAAGCAGTTGTGTCAGCACTGGGGTTGTGGCAGTGAAAATAAGATATAGAGCTGGAAACACAAGTGGTTTTTATTTGGTTTGCCCCTGAAAACCAGGCAGGAGCTTGGCTGTGCCCATCTCATCCCCACGGCATCTCCCACCCCTGGATTTGGGCTGAGATTGGGAGGTGATGCGCTCGCTGCCCTCGCTGGTGGGGAGGGGAGAAAAGGATGAATCCTTTTCCACTCAGCACTTGGTTCTTCCAGCTGTGTTCTGCATCCCAAAAGTTTCATGGGTCCTCCATCCAAGACCTGCAGCACCCAGGTGCTGGGGGGACAGGGTGCTGCACAGGGACAAGCACACAGCAGGCATTGACTTCCAGAAAATATTCAGGCACCCAGCGCTCAGCAGACAAGCCCGACTCTTGGGAACAGGCTCTGATGGAGCTTGGGCCTTTGAACCTCACAGGAGCAGGCAGGATTTCTCCCACCCCATCCTGCAGTGGATTAGATCTAAGAGCAGCTCCCACCAGCAACAGCTGGCTGAAGAGGGAGAAGTGGGGGACAGCTCATGGGGTTTGCTCTGGAGCATACTTTCTTCCCTTTTATTTTTTTAATGAACACTAATAACCCTTTTTTTTTTTATCTCCTTTTTTTTTCTTTTTTTTTTTTTAAAGAAAAACAATTTGAAAATCTCTGACATACAGGAAAAATAACGAATTCCCTTTTTTTTTTGCCTGTGTTCTCTGATCTGTCAGTCTGCACCCCGGAGCTGTGCACACACACAGAGAGGAGGAGGAGGCAGGGAGTGCTGCCCTACATTGGGTAGATAATGATGTTCCTGCCTCTCCCCCCTTCCAGGAGAAGGTTCAGCCATGTCCTACAGTTAAGGGGACAGGCTGCAGCACCAGTCCCTTCCAGTTTAGCAGACCATACAGTCTAGCTGCACCGCAGTAGATATGTGCTTCCCCAGGGTGGGTGTGTAACAGGATTGCAGAATGGTAGGGGTTGGAAGGGACCTCCAGAGCTCATCAAGCCCCAACCCCCTGCCAAAGCAGGGTCCCTAGGACAGGTCACACAGGTCAGCGTCCAGATGGGTCTGGAATGTCTCCAGAGAAGGAGACTCCACACCCCCTGGGCAGCCTGTCCCAGTGCTCTGAATATTTTATTTCAGGATGATATTAATAGATTTAGGACAGTAGCAACAAGGCCAGTTGGGCAGATAATTCTTCCTCCGTTCCTATCCCATCCCTCCCAACACATCTGGGAAGTGTTGACCTTGCCACATCCCTTGACAGGCAGAATTGGAGCCACTCGATCAACCGCACGTCACACGCCCTCATCTCCTCAGTCCTTCAGTTTAAGGAGAGTCAGGATGACTTCTTGGAGACAAGGAAAAGAAACCAGCTCCCACTGAGGACTTTGGGACCTGAATTCAGGCTGGCAGGAGCCAGCATCACCAGCTTGAGGGAGAGAATTAAATGAGGAACTGGCAAATGCTGTAGATTCGTGGGGGTTGTGTTTCCCTTGCAACTGGAAGGGGAAATTTGGAGTTTCTTGCTCTCTGCAGCAAGAATATTCCCAGTAAACAATCCATCCCCAGCCAGCTACCTGCATGCACAGCATCTGGCTGTTTATTAAAGCTTGCAGAGGGTTGCCAAAACTTTTTTTACCCCTCCCCACCCCCTCAGATGAAAGGCTTTTCAGCAGAATACAAATACTTGCTTTATCTATTGTTGGATCCACTCGTGTTTTGGCCAGAAATGCCTGCTGCCCAGAGCCAGGTCTCACCAAGGGTTTCAGAATGTGACAATTCAGTTTCATTCCAGTGCAAAATGAAAATTGGTTCTTTAGAAACTCTAGGAATGAATCTGGGACCAAAAACCCCCTCAGCTTGAATAAAGCACAAACCCAAAGAGCCTTACAGCCAGAGTCCTTGGATCTGGAGAGATGATTGGGGGGGTGAAGAAGAACCTTGCAGTCCTAAGGAACCTGCTTTGGCAGGGGTTTGGACACTATGATCTCTGGAGTTGCCTTCCAACCCCTACAATTCTGTGAACCCCTCCTGAGCAGAGAGTGGGGAAGCAGAGGAGCTGGGGAGTTGAGATGAAGCTTGGCTGCCGTTAAATGCCACCATTCCAGGCTTGAGGAGTACATGGTCCCCAACAGGACACCCATCTATCACACACTCCCCCCAAAGAAATCCAGCTAGATGACCCCAGGAAATGTAGAAAACGTGGGGATTTTGCTGTCTGGATGGAGATAAATTATTAGGAGGCAAAAGAAGGGCTGGGAAAAATGAGCAGTTTGTTTCCCATGAGCTTCTTTGTGCAGGGAGGGACCGTGCACCGCGCTCAGCTGCAGAGACAGGAGGGAACAGGAGGGAACAGGGATGCAGGTTGGTTCAGGGCTGAGCTGGCCCCAGCTTCCAGGGCAGCATCGCTGTGTTTCCCCTCTCATGATAGAGAGGGAGCATCATTACCTGCAACCCACCCACCCAGCCACGCACGCTGAAGTGCCACAAGACAAATAGGACTGCGAAAGAGATGCGCTGTTTAAACTTTCATCACTATTTTTCTCCCTCTGCTCCCCTTGTTTCTTTTGATTTATTTTTTAGCGTGTTTTTCCCCGGGCTGTGCTGTTTGCCTGCATCTGTTTCCTCTCCTCTTTCACTCAGCAGCAGCCAGGCACCTTTTCTGACAGCACCCACAGCTGCCCTGTGTTTTTTTGGGCTGTCCAAGCTCTGCTCACTTGGGTCAATTGAGAAGAGCTCAACCACCGAGCTGGAACAGCTGGGGTAGATTCAGGGTGGAAAGAGGGACAACAGAGGACCTCTAGACAGAGCATCCTTCTCTTGGTATCCAACCCTGGCCAGTTTAAGACTTTGTAATTGCTGTATGAGAAACCCATCCCCCTTGCACCCTTCCCAGGGTGACCCTGCCAGGAGAGATGTAGGAAGAGTGCCAGCAGTGTAGGCATCCTCCAAATGACACCAGCCTTCCATCCTGCTGGGCCAGAGGCTGGCACAAACATGGGGGGCCACACGCTTTGAAGGGGTGCCAGTGTTGCCTCTGGAAATCACCAGCACAGGCTGCATTTCAGCAGCCTGCCTTGTGTAGGGACAGGGGATGCAGGCAGCTTTGCTCATGGTTAAAAAAATAAGCAGCTGCTTCTTGCTGAGCAGCCTGCAGACAGAAATGGGCTCTGGGTTTCAGATGCAAAGGGAAAAAATAAAAGCTGATCAGGTCGTTCTTGAAGGGGGAAATATGATGAGCCTGTTTGCAGGCTCCATATCGCTCCATGTTGCCCTTTTTTTCCCCCCCTTTACCTGCCAAAAGCTCCTCATCTGCCAAGGGTTTGCAATCCTGATCACATCAGGAAGGGGAGAGGATGAGGTGGTTGAGGGCAAGATGTGATTGCAGGTCAGGTTTCCTCCAGGTCACCAAGCCCCATGGACTTTCTGTTAAGTCTCCAGTGCCAGCCCGTGGACACGGCAAGATCTCAGCCTTTAACTGTTGGACAAAAACCTGAGAGCCTGTTTATACCCTTCCTTGCTCCAAAGAGCTGCTGGAAACCTGAATCCTAAATGTGTAAAAGTCCTGATAAATGAGAAGCTAAACGTTCAGGGAGCTGTGAGCTGCTCGGCAGCGGTTTAGGTCCTCACAATTCGTAGCCTTCAGGCGTGATGATACCTCGACACCCCAGGCAGTCTGCTGGAAAACTGCTGCCAGAAATGCAGCCTCTAGAAGGGGATTCTCTTCCCTGGTGTAGCAAGCTCCATCCTGAAAGTGGTTTCATTCTCTAACCCCTTTTCCCCCTCTCAGGAAGGCATCCTAGGTACTTGAGTAAACAGAGAACCTTCTCTCTTCCCCAGTGGCCAGATTCTGCTTTTTTCCCATTGTTTTCTCTCAACCTCCCCCCTCCCAGTTCTGTCATTATCACAATCTCCCAGCATTCGTTTGGCCAAATGGAAGCAGCCAGGCTCACCTGATCTCACCTGGTAGGAAAGCCACTCTCCTCCGAGCAGCTCCACTACCTTTCCCTGTGCTTTCTTATCCCAGAGATCAACATCCATGAGTGGCCAACCTACCCCAAGATCTCCAGAGCATCTTGAAGAGCTGGCCTCTGTAAACCAGCCCCAAGGCTGCCACGTGAGCCACAAAGAGGAGGCAGTTCCTGCAGACAGAGAAGACTACCTGACAGTCCCAAGTGGAGCATGGAAATGATATGGCAGCTAATTAACTCCTCATTTTACTGAACATTATTAACACCGAGCTTATTGTCAAAGTCACACCTTGCCAGTCTATGTTGGCCCCTTAGAGAGGGCAGGTGCTGCTCTTGGGGTTTTTTTTGGGAGGATGGAGCAGCTGGAGATGAAGGATGGAGCTTCCTGGAGAAACAAGAAGATGACAGAGGCTGCAGGCCAAAACCTGCTCCTTTCACCAGCACCTTGCCAGCCAGCGAACACGGTGTCAGAATGGCCCAGCGTGGAGCAGAGCTGGGATTTACAAAGGAAGACACTCTTCACAGGGTTTGTGTTGCAGAAGCTTCTGCATGACAAGCAGCTGTATGCAGACCAGGGCAGCATCTGGGGCAGTCACCCAGAGCAAGCGTGGCGTGATGCCCTGGCAAGCTTGACTTGTCTACAGGAGGCAAACGTACCTCTGACAAGCCCGCGATGCGGCGGCTGAATACACAAATGGCTTCACCACACCACAGCACGGCTTCCAGGTCTGTCTTTGCTGTGTGAGAGGGTCAGCTGAGCCCCTCCAGGTCACCCCTCACTTTCCTTACTGTGCAAACAAAATACATGGAGCAAACATACCTCTGCTGGTCATCTTCAGGGAGTGGGGAGCCTCACCAAGAGGCTGCATGCTAGAAGGCAGCTGCCCCACCAAGTATTGTTAAGAAACCACTGCAGAGGGGTGGAGATGCTTTTGGTCTGTGCTTAGACTCAGCTTTAGGGCTAGGACTCACCTCCCAATAGCTTGCAGTGCTTTGTGATCACCAAGAGCATCATTTGGATCCGACGGGAAAGTGGGAGAGGGGCTGCTCACCAGGGACTGCAGTGACAGGACAAGGGGCAATGGCTTCAAGCTGAACAAGGGCAGGGTTAGGTTAGACATTAGGAAGAAATTCTTCACTCTGAGGATGGTGAGGCTGTGGCACAGGGTGCCCAGAGAGGGTGTGTTCACAGCCTGGTTGGATGGGGCTTTGTGTAGCCTGGTCTAGTGAGGGTGTCCCTGCCCATGGCAAGGGGTTGGAACTAGATGATCTTGGAGATCCCTTCCAACCCAGAGCCTTCTGTGATTCTATTATTGCCTTGACACACACGTGGGATGAACCCAGAGCACTGCAGACCCCGGAGGTAAGATGAGCGATCCGTCAGCAATGCCTTACCCAAGGGATCTCATTCCTCAGGGGACACTTGTGCTGAGCCTCACATCAGCTGAACACGACTTGCAGATAACATGGCTCGGAGCAATGCTTGAGGGCTGCCACCTCTCTGCCTCTCCAGCCTAGCAGCTGGGTGGCCTTTCCCCACCGGTGAGCATTTGGGGTTGAATCTCTTAAAGCCATCCCAAAAAGAGGGGCCTTGTTACACAAACCCATCAGCAAAGAGGCACCAGCCCCAGCAACAAGCAGCAGCAGTGTTAATTAGGAAGAAGTGCTGGTGGCTGGAGGGCTTTTCACTTTCTCCACTTCCAGGTGCAGACTCCTGCCTGGAGTTAATCTCAATAAATCTCACTAATAATCGAGGTTCTGTCTGCTCCCCACGACACTGTCCAGCTGACAGGAGCATTTAGAGACATCTCTGTTATTTCTTAGCCAGAGCTGCAGCCTTAGCCTGGGGTATTAGTTCAGCGCTGAATAATTCTGTTCAGTCTTGTTGATTAACTGTACGGTGAAGTCTTGTGGGGCAGGACGGTGTGCAGGAAAAGCCTCCAACTAGTCAACTAATTTAAGCAGATGCTGAACACCCAGCCCAAGAGCAGCACTCATTTATTTGTATTTCTTTATGCTGATGTGCTGTGAAACATCGTTTCCTGAAGGGCACGGGGCAGAGAACCCCCAAGCTGTCCTCACTCCTCCAAGCAGCCCACAGCTATGGAGATCAGAGTCATGTCCATCCAAGGCCGGTTCAAACAAATGTTTCAGTGAACTATGTTTTGCCAGAAAGCCTGGAGAAGCTTGTCAAGGTTTGTTCAGGAGGTTTTTTCTGCAGCAAAGACAAGAACAGTCCTCAGATGGCATCCTGAGTGTGCTGTGAAGAGCAGGAGACCTTGTGCAGTGGCCTTTGGTGGTAATCCGCCAGGGCTCCCCACTCCATCAGCAGCTGGATGCCTCCATCTCTGGCTTGTTCCTAGTCTGGGTTTGAGCCATCACAACACCCTGTGCTAGGTTACTGCAGCCCTTTCATTCTTTTTTTAAACACTCCAGGCACATGAAGGTTAACTCCACTTTCTTTGCTGTCAGGAGTAAACCCCCACACCCAGCCCCAAACAACTCTTCCTATTTATATCCCTGAATTAATCAGAAGGGCCAGCACTTCCACATCTACGTGATTAAAAATTAGGAGACCGGCTTCTTTAGTGGTGCCTTATAATAACATCCAATCCTGGGAACTCAGCGGATGAATAATGGATCATGGCTCTGTGCTACTGGCTTCTCACTTTCTTCTTCTCCCCTTTTTATCTTTCATTCTTCTCTTCTCTTCCTCCTCCTCCTCCTCTCCCAGGCTGGAGTTTTGAGCAGCGAAGGAATACATCCACCCTTCATTTTGCAGAAGTTAGAGCTGTTGAGAGACATCATGATTCCTATTCATTAGGCCCTCTCCTCCCCAGCCAGAACCCCTGGTTAGTGAGCCTGGAGACCATCAATAATTCATGGCTACATGAATAACTAGAGGATGATAACCACTTACTTGGGAAGATGTAAACAGGACCCATTCTCTCTCTCTCTCTTGGTCTCTCTCTTTTTCCCCTCATCTCCTTAAGCAGCTCCCCAAATTTTGCTGCTAATCCAAGAGAGAGAAACAGGAGCAAGCCAGGAGGTTAGAAAACAAGGTTTTCTAGCATGGAGAAGACAAGTGCTTCCATGCATGAGGTTGTTCCCTGTCCTGTGATACACTGACAGGCAGGTCTGCTTTGAGGGGTGATGTTAAACCAGTAGCCTCAAAGAAAAAAAATTAAGCAAGCCTTCAGAAGTCAGCCAGTGGGACACACCACCAGTCAGGAATATTAACCACCCCACCGTAAAAGTCCCCCTCATTTAATTCCAAGATGCTGTTCAGAGAAAGGCTTGTGGGTTGTTTTTTTTTCCCCATGTTCCACAAGATGAATTGCCAATATTTTACAAGCTGAGGTCAAATTCAATTAATAGCTTCAGTGAGGGGAAAAGAGCTATTGAAAAATAGCAGGGTGGTTGGGTTTTTTTTAAACAGTATAAACTCATCTGATGAAAGGGTTGTTTTTCAAGAAGTCAGAAGAAACACCTCCTTAATAGTTAAAGAAGATCAGAATGAAGTGGAATTTTCCTGCATTTTCATATTTCAGCAGCTGATGCATTTCAACTAACCTGAACCACAGATTTTCCACTTTTGGGTTGAGTTTGGGGTTGGGTTTTATTTTCACTCTTGTAGCTTGGAAAAAAAAAAAACAACTGTACATTTTGAATCCATGTAGAAAAGCTTTTCTTCCCCCAGTCCCTGGGTTCCACCCACTGAGCTGAAAAATCCCATTACTCACAGCGTTTGGCAGATGTGTATGTGCCCAGCCTTGTGTGCAACCAGCACATCTGCCTCGCCTACAAATCCTGTGCCGACGCGGGCAGCCACCTTTGAGCTGTCAGTGAACGTAATCCCTCTCCATCTCCTGAATTCAGCCCTGGAGGAGCCAGCAAGGAGTTTTTAAGTATTCCTCAGCCAACTAAAACCCTGGGGGCAGCTGGGGAGATGTTCTTTCAGAGAGGTCTTTGCCCAACTTTGACTTTGCGCGGTTCAACCGGCGTGGGGAGGGGGAAGCGGCGCTGATCTCTTGCCATGCTGGGCCTGTTGAGAGATGCCAGGCTTCAAAAGCAAGTCACAAAAGAGAGGAGACCATGCCCTGTTTCCACTCTTTCCATCCCTCTTCATCTCTGGCATGAAGCACTTCCCAACACAGGAGCTGCCCAGGGGCTGTGCGACACCGGCGAAGCCGCGGCCCGGAACGAGGATGCGGCCTCACACCAGCTGTCAGGCTGAGGGGATTTCAAAGGAAGACTGAGATCTTAAATGTCTCCTTGATACCCCCGGCAAAATCTGCTCTCACAGAGGGAAGGCGCTTAAAAGACTCACCGTGGCGAGAGGGAGTCGGACCCAAAGAGAGTTCTGCAACCTTTTGTGTGGTGAGACAGCAGCAGAGACGCTGAGTGGAAGCGACAGGGAAATCAAAGCAGAGCAAGGGAGTGCTCAGGGGTTCCTCCATCCCTCCACAATGGAGGGCTGGCAAGAGAGCCTTCTTCAAAGGCAGGCAGCTGGAAACCTTGCTTTGGATGCCCATAATAAGCTGTTTTACATACACACACCCTCCCCCGGGTGCAATAGGTAACGGTACAAACCCAGCTCCCCTGCTGTCCTCCTCCAAACCACCTCACCCACCTTCTGATGTGCAGCCAGAGGAATGGGACTTAGACCAAAGCCTCTCCAGGCCCTGTAGCCTGTGTCCAGCAGCAGCTGTGTACAGTCATCTGGGCAGGAATAGAAGAAAGACACCCATCCTCCTAGTCTGCAGCTCAGGGATGTCTCAGGCCAGAGGTGCTTCTGTGTACTCAGCAGCCCATGGTGGATTCCTCCACCTTGGGTTTGATCCTTCATGCAAAGCTCGGGTGACCACCTGGCCCTTGGTTTGTGTCTGGACCACAGGTTCTCAAGCAGCCAAAGCCAAGCCAGCTCTGAGCTGGTGAGATGAGGTTGCATGCTGCCAAAGCCAGTTGCAGAGGTCCCAGTCCAAACCCCACAGGTAACACCAGGAAGGCTGGTTTAATGCTAACAAGTGACATTGGCTCCTCTGTGCCCTTTCCTTGCAGTTCCTCCAGACGATCCTATCATTATGGGGGGGCCCATCATCAGCCTGAGAGCAGGAGACCCCCTCAACTTGACCTGCCACGCAGACAACGCCAAGCCAGCAGCCTCCATCATCTGGATGCGGAAAGGAGAAGTCATCAATGGAGCCACCTACTCCAAGGTGAGACAGGATGGGGCTGGGGGACCAAGGCTGTGCTCTTCCCAGGTGGACCTGACCCAACACCGCTCTTCCCACGCCCCACGCTGAGACTTTCACCCTCCATCACCCCCTACAAGGCTGGGAGGAAACCAGGAGGATGCAAATGAGAAACTCCAAACCACCCTCAAAATTTGGCTGGCACTTCCTACCCCCTCACAGCCTACAATTGCCCACTTCTCCCCCAAAAATACCCACCTAGGTGTGGTGCTAATACTGCATACAGCCAGCACTGACCTAGCCTTGGCTGGTGCAGAACTGCTAGATCAAAGGATGGTCGTGGTGACATATGTCCCCTCCTCCAAGTGCAGTTTTGCCATGAAAAATTGTCAGGGTTGTTGGCATTTTTTAATTTAAAACGGAAAGCCTTTATTGGGTCATAAAGGAAAACATCAAAGAGCAATCACCAGCCTTCCTTGGAATGGGTACCCACATGTTCTCCCTGATTATAGACGCCTGATGTCTGGTTAAGTGCTGAAGATTCAGCAACACTTGACATTTCTACTGAAAATTTCAGAAGAACAAAAATCTGAGACGTAAAACGGGTCAGTTTGCAGCCATTTGTAATGCAAGCAGGCTTCAAAGTCGGAGTCAAAGGCGTTCCTCTCAAGCTCCTGAAGATCTTTTAATAAACATTTCACCCTCTGCTACCACTGTGAAGCCTCCACCCTGGCTCATTCTGGCTGGAAAAAAACCCAGAGGAGTAGAACCTTCCTCCTCCCCATCGCCCTGCAGAGCAACCCCCACACTTCAGCTGAAGCTGGCGGGTGCGATCAGAGGGGGGAAAATCACCCCATCTCCCTGCCTGCAATCCAAGGAGCTGCACTAATTAAAGGCAGAGAGAACTGACCTCTTCCTCCTGCCAATCAAGTGGAATTAATTAAAATCCAGGCTGTTGACATGCAGTTGTTTATAACTTGGTCCAGTCATCCCAAACCTTCCCCTCTGCTGCTCAGACCCGGCCCTGGGGAGCCAACATTTCAGTCCTTTCCCTTTCAGACCCATAAATAGTGGGGAGCAGGGGAGGAAGACCACCCTTCCTTTCATTTTACTTTGAAATATTCCCAACAAAAAACTCATCCAGAACAGGACTTTTCAGGCCACAGCTCCATCTCAGTACTGAGATTTCCACAGCATTGGAAGGAACTGTCAGGGACAGTCTGGAGTCCTGTTCTGCATCTTCCCCTCCTCCCCAGTTTTTGGATGGGGGCTTTGATTTTTAGGGTCTGAGAAGCCTTTCCCTTTAGAGGCTGCCTTTAAAAATCATTCCCCACACTTACTCTGATCCCTGTTGGAAAATCCATGACAGGATCCTGCAGGGTATCTCCAGAAAGTCCATAGCAGCCCCAAAGATAAGCCAGGAAGCCCAAAGCACATCACCACACCTAAAGCTGGGCTTAAGTTAGAGACAGAGCTTAAATACAGCTCCTGGGCCCACAGGTAGAGTCAGCAGATGAGGTTCATCAGGGAAATTAAGGACTATGGGTGAGGTCCCTGGTAATCAGGTCTTGGTCCTGATTGTGGTGATGAGGTCACAGCATCGCCCTTAGGCACAGACCCACATGCACGAACGCTGTGTGGGGGTGGTGAGGGCATTAATCCTGCTGCCATATGCTTCTAACTCAGTAAAGCATCTGGCTTACACTCTGAGGGGGAAATTTGAAGGTTTACAAGACTTGGAGAGAAAAACTGCCCTGCAGGGTTAAAAATACATAGTTATGGGATGGGTATATCCATGGGCAGTCCCCGCTGCTATAGCACTGGCTGGGCAGAGCTGTGTTTCTGGCATTCCTGGTCCCCAGAGGATGTTGATAAACTGGAGATGAAAGCCTGGAGAATGATTTAAAGACTGCAAAGCATCCAAATCTTGAGAGCCTCTGCAGGTATCTCCAGCGTCCTCAGGTGTCCACCACAGTGATCACCAGCATGAGGTGAGCTGATGGGATGATGTTTTACCATGGCCAGGATCAGGCCCTCACCCAAGCCTGGGAAAGGTGCAGAAGGTGACAGCAGGTTCAAGAAGCCAGTTGCCCGATCTGTCCCCCGGCTCCTTCTTTCCAGGGCCGGTGGGTGATGTGTATATCACCCAAGCTGGGATTCCCAGGTCTAGTAGGCACAGAAGGGCTGGAGGGGAAGAGGTGGGAGTTAAGTGAAATCTGTTGGTGTGATTCCCCTGAGCTTCCTGGGCAGATTCCAGTCAGAAGATCTTAGTGCTTCCCTGAGAGACTTGGATAAGTGAGGCACAGCTGCATGTGTGCAGAGCCTGGTATGACTCTTGGGTAGGAAACTGCCTTTTCTCATCTCTGTTTTCTCCTCCACAGACGCTTCTCCGTGATGGCAAGAGGGAGAGTATCATGAGCACCCTTTTCATCGCCCCCTCCGACATCGAGAATGGGGAGAGCATCGTCTGCCGCGCCACCAACAAAGCCATTCCCAGTGGGAAGGAGACCTCTGTCACCATCGATATCCAGCGTGAGTACAGGGTGGGCTGAGTTAGCACTGAGTACTGAGGGATCCTAAGCCTCCCCCGCCCCTCTGATTCCAGTCAGGAGCAGGGTGCCAGGGTCTTGGGGTTTCCCTTTACTGGGATTTACTGATGCATTACTAAGGTGAAGGGAAGGAGATGAGATCTCATCTCCCTTGAACTCCCTGGGGTACCAAACAGACACGAACCCCCCTGGGGAGAGGCTGTTTCCCTGCTTTTCCATCTCATACCCAGGGTTTGGAATAAAAGCAGCACAAGCTGCCGTGTTCTGGGTGACTGGTGTGCATTGTGCATGGTCCAACAGCATGCCCTGACACCTCTGGGACCAAAATGGTTTGGGCAAGCAGCATCTCTGGACATGGCCAATAGCAGAGAGGAGTCCAGTTAAGGTTTCCAGTACAGAAGCACACGTTTCCAGTCTTACAGGCTGTCCAACAGTAAGTGTTTCATGTTGTTCTCCAGTGAGACAGCATGTTAGGCACCTAAGGAGGTGCTGTTAGGAGGGAAGTCTCCCTCCCCTGAAATACAGCTAGCAGCAGTCACCATCTGATGGGGGCAGGAGCCATATACCGTTTACCCTTTACCATAAATCCACAAAGCAAAATCTTCCTTCCTCAAAAAAATTCAGGTTTCAGAGATCTCTTCCCTCCTCCCCTCCGATATAGCTGTTGCTCTCAGGCTCATCCTGACCTCCCTCCAGCCGGGCTTCATTTCCACACGCAATTCCTGCAGCTGTATTTACCAACAATTTGCAAATGCAGGGTGTTGGATATTAGCATGCCAGCTGCTTCCCAGAGTCCAATTAAAACTGGCTGAACAAACTCAAGCACAGCAGAAAATTCCCCATTTAAGACTCCCAGCTTTCGCTGCCGGAAGATTAACAGGCTCTTGGGTCGCTGGATAGCATGTCCTGACAGAACTGGCCAGATAAAATGAGATAATAGCATGGGTTATTTCACAGCCAGCAAACAGTTACAATAGCTGGAGATGCACACGCGTTCTTACCAACAACGTAAAGCCTGAGACATCATTACACTGCGCTGTACAGTGCGGGGCCGGAGACGTGAGCTGAATCCCTGAGCCTGATGGAATCTGTTTCAGAAAGAGAAAGAGACCCAATAAAGTACACCAATTTCCACTCCAAGCCATTAAATACTCCGTGCTGTGAAAGTAATAATAATAATATCCCATCCAGCTATTAAAAGTGTGTTGTTCTTAATGGGCTCTAATGAGGATATCAATTTCCCAGTGCTGGATGGGTGATGGAGGGATAGGAAAATACCAAGAGGGATGGACCAGCTCATGGGTGGGGCTGAGGTTGTCCCAGATGCAAGAACCAGCTTTAATCCAGTCCGTTAGGTTTCCCTCCCAACCTGGATCTTCTTCCAACATCTAACAGAGATGCAGCACTTTGGTGGTGATGGCAGGAGGGTAAAAGAACTGGTTTCCACAAGGATAAGGAGATAAACCGATGAGCTTTCCCCAGCCCAGCACCACCTGCCTGTCCATCTCTGCTGACATTGCTGCACGGTCCCAAAGAGGCAGCCTTGCAAAATGATCCCAGGGAACCCAAAATAATCCCTCCCAGGAAGCAGCAGCTGGGTAAATCACTCCTCCTTGCTTTCCTTTGCTTTTGCAACTCAAAAGAGCATCAAAAATGTTCCCACTCAGCAAAGGATGGGGGTTATTTCCTCTAGGGTTGTGCACGTAGTGGGAGGGCTTGTCCTCTTCGCAGGTCATGCAAAGTTGATGTTGGGCTCCCATCAATCTCACGTGGGCTCTGCCAGACCATCTTAGCAGCAAAGAAGCAGCTGAGTCATAAAACCCTCCCCTTCCCAAAAATTTTTTTAGAAAAAGGAAAAATGGAAGGTGGGGGGGGGAAGTTGGGAAGAAAGGAGCTGCAAAAAAAAAAACCCTCAACCCCCACCTAGAGCAGGGTCTGTAATGGAAACACTCAGCAGCTCCAGCTGGAACATCTGTTCAATGTGATTTCCGTTCCACCAGCCACATCAAAGTCAGCCTCCTGTGAGTTATGCGCCGAACATCACAAGTGGGATTAAAATCATGTTTAATAGTTTGATATGCCATAAACTATTTATACTGCCAGAGCCCAGTGGCTCTATGGAAACACGCAGCCAGCGTGCCGGCGTGGGGAGGAGCAGGGTTATTGCTTATCCAAAGCCATTTGCTCCGAGTCTTTGTGTGCACGTGTGTGGTTGCTCCTTTTTACACCTTTTTTATTATTATTTAATATTTTTGTGTATTAATTTATTTATTTGGGGGGGAAGCAAGAAGGGATTGGGCTGTATTTTTGGCAGGAGCTGGGAGTAGAAGGATGGAAGAGGAGGGTCTGTGGAGCAGGGTGCTGAGCAAAGCGTGGAGGGTCTCCGTGTTGCGTTTATCCACGTAGCACCTGGGTGTTTTTATTGCCTTCTTTTGGAGAGTGTGAAAGCAGGGAGCTGAAGAGGCATCTTTGCTTCCAGCTCCTCACTCCTGCTCATTTGGCCCTCAGGTTGCTTTGGGGTTCAGGAGAGAGGTTTGGAAGAGCTTGTCTGGGAGTCTGGAGAGGGTCTAGTGCATCCCCAGGAGCCACTGCGATGCCCGGTGGAGCTCAGCCCTGGAGCCCAGTGATCATTTCCCTGATTTAAAATCCTGGGAGCTGAGGGGTCTGCTTGGGTGCCTCGCTCACCACATGCCTGGCAAGGAGTGGTACCCAGCCCTCAGCATGAGTGAGCTCACAGGAAGACAGGTGCCTGGGTGTGCAAGCGCTCGCACACGCGCTCTCTTCCCCGTGGGCTGGCTCTATCCCATTCCATCATTCAGATTAATTACCAGAAGCCAGGCAGGAATTATAATTGTAACGACTTACAATTTGCCAGTTTGTTTTGTTGGGCTTTTCTTTTTTCTTTTAAAATACCCCAAAACCACCCTCACATGCCGAAGCCCGCGCTCTCCATGGCACCCAACACCTCGTGGGGAAGCTCCGGCGATATTAGAAAGCCCGATCCCATTTGAGAAAGGCAAGATCAAAGACTTTAATTTCCTTTTTTTCCCCTTTTTTAATCTCCTTTTATATATATATATATATAATTTTATTTTATTTATTTTATTTTGAGTGCAGGAGGGAGCAGAGCTCATTTGAATACAAAGAGGCTCCTCTGGAAAACCGCAGGCACAGCTCCTAAACCATCAAACAATGGGAAAGCTACTAAAGAGAAGCGTGATTCATACTTAACAAAGGAAGGTGATTAGCTGTTGTTGTATAACAATAGGGATGTGTCAGGATGCCTGCAAATGAATTAGGAGCCCACTGTATATCTCTGGGCTGTTATGGGAGGGAAGCTCATTTATATTCCCAACTGCACCCATCTTTATTGTCATTTGAATTGCACATTTTAAAATGAGATTAGGGTAAATTGAAAATACCTATAATTTCCC
Organism: Gallinula chloropus; assembly: GCF_964237585.1. Lineage (NCBI taxonomy): Eukaryota > Metazoa > Chordata > Aves > Gruiformes > Rallidae > Gallinula > Gallinula chloropus. The sequence continues at coordinate 4,709,408 of NC_140109.1, read as the reverse complement.
CGTCATAATTTCCCATCAAGAAGGCAGGTGGCTTTGCTCGCAACAAAGCGGGGCTCTGGCTGGGTAAATAGCACGGGGCCTAATGAGGTGGGGACGTGGTGGAAGAGGAGGAGGAGGAACTGCAGCATGCCAATGGCAAGCTGCTCTTTTTTCCTTCTCCCATCCAGCCAAGGTCACCACGGAGGTGCCATCTTCATCCCTTCCTGCAAGGGACCATCCCGACCCCGTTATACCAAAGACAGGCTGGAGTAACACTCTGCCAGAGCCCACCCTTCCTCTACTCTTCGTGAGGTTTCCCCCAGGCTGGGTGCCAACCAGCTTCAGGTCAGCAGAGCTTGGGTGCCAAGCAGGAGGGCAGCCACCTGACTGTAGCTTTCCCCATGCTGCTGAGATGCTTAGGAGGAGGAGAGAGGTGGCAGGTAGAGGTGAACGCATGGCACATCCTATTTTAGGATGTATTTTTGCATGGGCTGCACCAGACTCCCACGCTAAGGGCAGGTGAGCCCCTTAGCCGAATCAGTGAGCTCCTCTCCACCATCCCCAGTTCTTGAGGCACCCAGAAGACCTCTCCACAAGGCCACTTCTTTCCACTTTTGCCATCAAATGAGGAGCCACAGAGGTGATCAGAGGGCTGGAGCAGCTCCCCTACGAAGAGAGGCTGAGGGAACTGGGCTTGTTCAGCCTAGAGAAGAGAAGGCTGTGGGGGGACCTCATTGCAGCCTTCCTGTCCCTGAAGGGAGCAGAGAAACAGGAGGGGAATCAGCTTTTTAAAAGGATAGACAATGGCAGGACAAGGGGGAATGGATTAAAAATAAAGGAAGGAAGGTTTAAATTGAATATTAGGGGGAAGTTTTTTACAGAGAGAGTGGTGAGGGGCTGGAACAGGCTGCCCAGGGAGGGGGTGGGTGCCCCGTCCCTTGGGGTGTTCAAGGCCAGGTTGGATGGGGCCCTGGGCAACCTTGTGTAGCTCCAGGCCTGGAGGTTGGTGTCCCTGCCTGTGGCAGGGGGGTTGGAACTCTCTGATCCTTGGGGTCCCTTCCAACCCAGACCATCCTATGCTCCTTCAAACCTAGACCTGGAGGGCTGACAGCCCCCTCTCAGGCATCAGTAAAAACTAAAAGAGCGCTGGGTATTCTTACTCCCCATCTCCATATCACAGCTTTCTCTCTCTTACTTCCATCCTCCTCTCCTACTCTCGTTTGCCAACGCTTATTGTGCGAAAGGGAGAGGAGAAACCAAGCGCCGGTCGGAAGAACCGCAAGGCCCATGACACCAATAAGGACTCAGCAGAGACGATTAAGCTGATGAAAGAGCAGAAATGCCACTTCCCAGTTAGCACATAGACAAAAGATCATCATTACCCAGCGCGCTGTTAAACGGGAGCTTTTCAAAGCCGGCGAGCTGATTTCCTCCTGCAGGAGCCGGAGCCAGCGTTAACGCTTCCGAAGTGACACGCTGCATCCAACGGTGTAGAGCCAAGACAGGGTGGCTCCCCTCCCTGTCTTGCTTACCCAAGCCCCCCATGACAAGACCCAGGCCGTGAGCTTGTTTTGCAAGGCCCTGAAACATTATATCACAGCTCCAAGGGGTCTTGGGGCTTCTGCTGTGTTTTCTAATGAGTGAATTTTGCTTCCCAGACCAAAGAGCCTGGCGGGCAGAGGGCAAGGGGATGCTGTACCATGTCTTTGGGTCGCTCATGGGCTTCTTTCTATCTCTTGGCAGACCCACCCCTGGTGAACTTGTCCGTGGAGCCACAGCCAGTCCTAGAGGATAACACTGTGAAGTTTCACTGCTCCGCCAAGGCCAACCCTGCTGTCACCCAGTACAGGTAAGGCAGCCGCCCCCCGCGCTGGCACTATGCATGTCACTCCAGCCCCTGCTGCTGAGAGCTTCTCACCTTCCTCACTGTGACCCAAGAGCGTTCTGCAGCTCCAGCTGTGGTTTCCAGTGGCCGTTCTGCTTGCTTCCATGTTCACCAACTGCATAGTGGTTATTCTAGCTCATCCCTATGGCCTCTGCAGTCCTCCAGCTGGGGTGTCGTTGAATGAAAGGCTGGTTTGGGTTGGAAGGGACCTCAAAGATCATTTAGTTCTAACCCCCTGCCATGAGCAGGGTCACCCTCCAGTCGATCAGGTTGCCCAGAGCCTCATCCAATCTGCCCTGGGATGTAATGACCAGAGCCAGGCAGAGCCCCCGATCCCTGCAGAGCAGCAGAGACCTGCTGCAGCGCAATCCTCTTCCCAGCATCCCCACACCAATGGCTCCCTGACGCTGCTCTTGCCTTGATGATGATGTTACGTGTCGAGAGGCTCCAACTGCCTCCTCGTCTGCTACGTTTTGCTGCATGCAGCAAGTCCTCGGTCAGATTCATTGGCGCTTTGGAGTGGATTAAGAGGCCTGGCACCGAGCTGGCAGAGCCATCTGTTTGGGGACATAATGAGCAAAAGCACGCCGAGTAAAAAGTCTATTATGGGAAAATTCCTGGGTTTTTTTGTACTCTTTTATGATTTACACAATACAACTCCATTGCTGTCTCTGTGTAACCCTTAAGCAACCGCCACAAACCTCTCTAACCCCAGCTGCGCGTCTCAGTCAGTCTTGTTCACTGCAGAAGGTGAGCGCAGATGGCCACGGGCTCTTGGGTATGGGTAATGAGGGCTGTTAGGAAACACTACCTCTCTCAAAGGTTTCTCTAGTCTATCCTTGACAAAAGCAGGGCTGTGGAAAGCAGGGTGGGTTGTCATCACCCTTTGGGAGAGGATGCTCAGCCTCTGGGCTCCAGCTCGGCCCGTGTCTGAGCCGCCGCGGAGAGACATTTTGCAGCAGGCAGGTACAGCCCCGTCCCAGCGCCGCAATCAGCCGCTCATCACTCCTGCCTCAGCGTTACAAGCCTGCAATCAGCTCTGTTTTTGCAACAGCGTCAGTCGATAATAACAGAGGAGGCACCTCCGGGGACAGGTTACCATGACCCGCCTCCTGTTAGGCTCGTACAGCTTAATTAGTACAATCGAGTTTGCTGGTAGGAACGATTCCTTCCGGCTGGATATCTGCTATCAGCACAACAAAGCAATAATTGCGTTCCTAGTTACACAGAAGAGTTATTAATTTGAGAAGTCAATTAATGTCAAAGATACAAATAGCCCTGTTTTCATATTTACAGTTAGGAGGCAAGCGAAGTGCGTGACAATCTGGGCAAGGATCTGGGGCAACATCCCACGTGGGTCTTATGGTGTGATTGATTTCGGTACAGGTGAAGGCGGGCTGAACCGCCCTTGGCTGAGGAACCAGACAGTGGTGAGAGCCTGGTAACATTTCTGCTCCAAAGAGGGAGTGTCTGGACTGGTCCCAAGCAATAGGAGCTTTCACGTCATCCCTGACCACCCCCCAAGCTGATCCCCTGTGCACTGAGCAACCTCGAAGGCTCCCATCTGGCTTTTCTCCTTCCTCTTGAGGGTTTTCACCCTCTGGTTATCTCTGGCCAAAACAATCTAGGGTTGCTTTTCTTCACCAAATCCAGATGGACCAGCCATGCTTTGTCTCGTTAGCACAGGGATTTTGCTGCCCCTTGTAGCCACAAACGCTGCCTGCAGCTCTCTTCTTCCCTTCTCACCCATCCCAAGGCCACATGTCTTGTCATCCTTCCTCTCACCTGAGCATCTGGATGGCTGCAAAGTGCCTCACAATGTGTTCCATCGTGGGCTTTGCCATCAAAGCTTATAGTTTTTTTTCAAGTTACACTTTCTTATATAAAGGGGTGGGGTTTTTTTGGGGGGAGGGTAAAAAAAATAGACATGTGAAAATTGGAGCACTCTGGGTTTCTTGTTTCTGAAGTTCCCTTAATGTGCTAACATCACACAAGGCGTCCTCCCTACCACTGTGACAAGCAAACAGGGTTCGGCAGCACTCGGCAGGGTTTCCTTCCACTTAATGCCTCTGATTGATTAGGGAGGGTTTGCTTCCCTTCCAAAAGATCCCAAAACTCCTCACTAACCATGTAAAGGCAGCAGATGTTTCGGCTTGGAGTCCCCTGGAGCAGGACATCCAAGTATGGAGCCTCCTGCACCTCAGCAGTGACTCGGAGGGAAGGTTGGTCTTATAAAACCCCAGGACTGAGATACTTGGAGGTTTGGAAAGGGAGAACATGAGCTCAGTTTCATCCCCAGGGACCTCATCACTGGTGGAAATGAACTTACTTTGCCTTAAAAACAAACAGGAGAGAGAGAAAATATGGTAGTTTTTTTACCTCCCCGGGGAGAGAACCACTCTAATATATCTGCAATGGCTTCCTGCATCCTCAGACAGAGATACCAGATCTTGGTCTTCAGCCGACATTTATTTTTAATACCTCCCAATATGTTTGTCAGTAAACAGCTCTGAACACAAAGGGAAAATGTCTAAACAATATAAATCCCCTGTTCTGGGCATAAATCCACAGCCAGCTCCACAGGGCCATCGCTGCTTCGAATACACGAGCGAGCTGTCACCTTGCTTGAATCTGCAAGGCACTGAGAAGTTTTGCATCCCAGGTTTTTCTGGCTGGGTAAAGCAAGCAAGGTTGAGCATCTCACCCCAAGATGCTCAGCTGGAAAGCATCTCTTCAGCGAGAAACTGCTAAGCCAACCCTGTGGTCCTATGGACGCAGGGGTTTAAGCCCACCCAGACCCCCTTCTCTCTCTTCAATAGGGTGGGTTGAAATTAAATTCACCACAGTTTCCCAGGAGGGAAAAATCTCTGCCCCTACCCACCCTCCTCCTACACAGAGAATATGCTTTTGATGAAATCAGGGCGGCTTCTGCAGGGTCTTGGACCCCATCTGCCTTGGGTGTATCCCATCTCTGCCTGGAATTGTGTCCCCCTTGCTGCTCAGCCCACCAAACCACCACACCACCAGTTCAGCATCTTACACTTGAGGAAAGCTCAGAGGAACCTGGGCTACCACTGTCCCCATCCACAGATGCTCCTGATGCCCAAAGAGGCTCCTTGCTGTCCTAACAATGGTGGGTGGAGAGCTGCCCCTTCCTCTCCTCGAGCTGCTGCCTGTCTCTGCCAGCTCATTTGCAGGCAGAGCATCACGTAGCCGCCGTGCCAGGCTGGAGGAGGAGCAGCAGCAGTGAACGGCTCCACCGGGCAGCCAGCATACGTGTGGGCAAATTGCAGCGCGTCGTCTGCCTCTAGTAACGCTTCCCATCAGTGGGCAATTCAGGAATGGGGAGGTAGGGGAGGGATTTGGGGAATTTACTGACTTTTTTTTTTTTTTTTGCTGCAAGCACACGGGCAGGAAAGTGAAAGGGAAAGAGTAATTAGCTGTCGCTGTTGTTCTGCCGCCTGTGATGGCGGGTAAAATTAATGGAAAGCAACAGAAGCTGGGGCTACGTGAACCGACTCACAACCAGGCCTCCTCTTTGCTCACTTCACATCTCTCTATTTGCCAATCTTCTCCTGGCTTTTGATGTCTGTCGTGTGTCCGTGGGGTGTGTTTGGTTTCGGGCTTGGTTGGGTTGGTGGTTTTGTTGTGGGGGGTTTTTTTTGCTGTTATTATTTATCACTCGCGGTAAGAAAGAGAATCTTTAAAGTGGCAGAAGAAAATGAGAAAGTTTAATATTGCAGGAGGCAGAGTCCCTCAGCCTTTTGGGCTCCTCGGATGCTGATTATTTCTGCAGAGCGATGGGGAGTTGGTACAGGCAGGGCAATAATACATATCTCACTCTGGCGCATTGATACAGCGCTCTCGCCCCCAAGGCTAGCAGAGGCCTTTGCAAATAACGTTATCTTTGCAGCTGGGGAGGGTGAGGGGGGAGGATTTGGAGCCTCCAGCATGAGCTGCAGTGTTGAGGACAGTCACACTTCCAAAGTAAGGGTGCTGGGCTGACGGACAGACAAACAGACATAGATGGAAAGGGAGTCATTGCATCCCAGTTGCTGCAAGGTGCCTGGCTCTGGCATTGAGCATGGTAGTTGGGAACAACAAGCGCTGCTATCTTTGGTTGTGGGGGACATGGCAACTGATGCTGCAGCAGAAGCTGAGGTCAGGACGAGCCAGGAAGCATTGATTTAACAGCCACGTGGTGCTGCAGGTAGAGAAAGGGGGGGTTGCATTTTGTGCCCCTGCTGGGCTTAAGCCAAAGGTGCCACCTGCCCCAATATTGGTGAAGATCTTCATCAAGCAGCTTGGTCAGGGCTTGAGCCATACCGTCTTCCCACATCACAGGGCATCCCTGTGTCCTCAGCCCCACCAGCATCACCAACACACCACGTAGCTCGGCTTGCAGTAGGAGTGTTGCTTGTTTGTTCACTTGCTCAGTGGGCTCCAGTCTCTAGAAAAGACCTTCTTGTTTTGTAAACACTGATTTATCTTCGAACCAACGGCGTGCTGTCGCTCATCAAATATTAATCCAAACTCAACTGCTTCTTAAAGAGGTTTCCTTTAAAGGCTCTGAGGCTCGACTGCCACAATGGGAGACTGTGTCTTGCCTTTGCTCAGGGGAAAACAAAAAGATGTGACTTGTTACTGTGGTGAAGGGGCAACAAAACAGGGAAGAGATCCAGCACCAGGTTCCTTCCTCCAGCCTGCTCCACAGGCACTGGGTGGGATGCATGGTGGGCATCTCCCACCCAGGCTCATGGAGGCATGTGGATGAAGAGCCAATCTGCTGTCTCCAAGGTCTGAATGGTGTGCCCCCACATGGGGAGTATTTTGGTTGCTGGACTTGGAGGAGAAAGTGGTGGGTTTGTTGGGGGTTCAGATAGATATGGAAAAATTGCACCTGATATCAAGGAGCTCTGGGAAGAGAAGGAGGAAATAAGGACACACATCAGCTGTGCCTTGGCCTGCCCGTCTCACACTGCACCATCTCGGAGGCGGTTGTTCCATGGAGACACATTCCCACATTTTGTTTTAACAAACCCAGAGGAGAAGTTCCAACTCCACAGAGCATTGCTTCTCTTTTTAGTTTGGGTCTCCGCTGCGCAGTTCTGGGACCTGCTGGCATCTTACCAGACTTATTCATGAGATGCTTCAGGCTGCCATGGAGAAGTCAAGTTCTCTGAGAGCATGTGCCCCGTGTCCTGCTGGAAACAGCTCTGCCACAGCTCTAGAGTTTGCTCAGATGCTCAAAGCAGCTCCCTCGTGGCTTGGCATTGCTTCCCTGCACGGCAAAGAGCCAGTCGATAAGGGCACATGCTGCTGGGTGACAACGGGTGGAAGAGAAGCAAAGCCAGGAGCGTGACGAGACGGGGAATGGAGGATGAGCAGATGGTCAGGGGGAATCGTTGGACCTTCACTGCCCCAGCAAACGTGGCTGGCTGGCTGGCTGCTGGAAGCACATCCATCAACAGCCTATCACTCGTGGACCCAACTCCCCCAAAACAGATCCTCAAGGCAGGAGAGAAGAGGCAGCTCCTGGCCTCGGCATGTGGTTATAGCAGGGAAGGAAACCAGAGTGCAGGTCAACGAGTCATTGGGTCTGTGTGTGGTACCTGGGGATTCCTGTCCCAAATTCCTCATGCTCCCTCTGCAAGGGTCTGACCTGTTCGGATGGGGACCCCATGCCAGAGGAGTGTCCCTGAAGCTGGATTCAAGTGACTGCAGTCAGCTCCCATGTCCAGGCTGAGAGGACATCTGGGCTGATAGATGGATGCATCCCATTTCAGCTGGCCGTGATGAAGCCACATCCTTCATCCGGAGAGCCAAGGAATTCAGGTTGTAGGGAAGGGAGAGTCATGGGAATGGCTTCCTGCTGCCAGGACCATTCAGCAGAATGAGAATGTCACAGATTGACAGAATCATAGGGGTTGGAAGGGACCTCAAGAGATCATCGAGTCCAGCCCCCCTGCCAAAGCAGGTTCCCTAGGACCCTGGGGCACTGGGAGCAGATGTCTCCTTTCCAGCTAGCTCCTTCACTCAGTCAGCTGGGCTTCTGGATGTGCAAAACATCTCTGTTCCAGGCTAGAAGGCCAACAGAAGCCGTGTTGGAAGTTTAACTCTCTTCCACGACACCAAAGTTGCCCTCACCTCTTCCATTTAGCTACTGGAGAATACTCTGGTGGATCCATAGGCTGTAAAGGCCGGGAGGGATTATTGGGAAGCTGATGCAGAGATTCAGGGGCAACACATTTCATTGGCAACATTTGCTGGAGAAGTGGCTAACGATCCATGTACCAGGCATGCCTGGCACTGCCTGCAGCCAAGCCCCAGCACTGGCCGTTTTCCTTCTTCTTGGCACTGTAAAACCTGAATATATTTTAATATGAAATTCAGGTGGCTTTAGACAAATGTCTCCTGGGACTTGGTGTGTTTGGAATGTTGCTGGCTTTCTTCTGCCCAGAATAAAAGTGAACATCCCCCAGAGCTTCCAAAAACTCAGCCCACCACCGAATTGGCACAGGGGTTTTTTTTTTGCTCCCCTGCCAAAATATTAGTTAATTAATCTGCAATATTAAGCTCTTATTAAATGAGAAGCATGGCTCTGGTAATATTTAAAAGGGACTGCCAAATGTTCAAAACAGAACTGGAGGTGAGGTGTGGAGTTTGCTGGCACATGGGCACACTCCCCCATGTCTGTCAGGGGAAAAATACCTGGATATCTCTGGTGGAGACTCCAAGGGCATGTGGGACAGCCTCACACAGTCCTGCAGAGCCTCAGGGGTCCCTCCTACCCAGGAGGCTGCAGAGAGATGATGCAGGGGTGACATCTGATCCAGGCAAGAGGCATCTTGTAGCTCCAGGCCTGGAGGTTGGTGTCCCTGCCTGTGGCAGGGGGGTTGGAGCTCTATGGTCCTTGGGGTCCCTTCCAACCCAGACCATTCTATGATTCTATGATTCTATGATTCATCTCAGCATCTTCAGGTGGAAGCAGGTTGCTCTAGTTAGAGCATGCTTAGGACCTTCTCCTCCACACACCACCTGCCCCCCCCCAACAAATCATTCTCCTCCTTCAGCCCAGCTTGGAGAAACTACTCGTTTACACCCATGTGCAACCTGTCCCTGCTCTTGCTCCCTTCCTCCTCGCTGCCCGCAGAGCGGCGACGCTTCCATCTGCTCCCTCCTCTTTCGAGGGCCGAGGCTGCCGTCTGTCCAGCGGCAGGACGCTGTGAGTCCATATGCCATCCCTCAGCAGGGCTGTCACCTCTCCCATTGCCCCCCCACAGCCAAACTCAGCAAGGGAGGCAGGAGAAGCCGGAGCTGGGAAGGGGCCCTCAGGCGCTTCACAGCGGCAACGGAATAAATCTAATTTATAGACACAGCAAAACACAGCTAAAGCAGGAGCTGAAATGAATGCAAAGCACACAGAGGGCTCAAGTTATCGTCACTGTAACATTTTTCCTGACTATCTCTGTTTTCCTGCCTGGGTTTGTCTTTGTAGCTTCTTCCCAGACAACTGGACCTTTGCTCTGAAGTGAAAATGAAAGCCAGGGAAAGGGGGAAAAAAAACCCCTCCTTTAATGGGAAATGAATTCTTCAGATCTCCTTTGTGATGTGTCAGCCCCATCTGCCAGCTCCCTCTGACAGCAAGCGGAGCGTGGCTGGGTGGCAGGAGGGGAGGGGAAGATGGGGGGGAGCTCTGCTAAGGCAGGGAGCCTCTGTTGAGGCATGCAGCTTCAGGTGAGGCCAGGAAGATGAGGTTGGAAGAGCCACCCTTCCTTAGTGGAGGTGTGAGGATGAGGAGGTTTGGCTTCCCGCTTCCCCAGCTTGTCAGGGTGATGGGAACAAGTGGGTGGGAGATGTTTGGAGGTAGCTCGAACTAATTAAGAGAGAATGGAGAAGCTGGTGACTGGAAAGGAGGTGGAAAGCACTTAGTACTCTGTTTTCAATGGGATATTAGGAAAAAACTTGATCCCAGAGAGGGTTGTTAGGCATTGAACCAGGATGCCACAGGAAGCAGTGGAGTCTCCATCCCTGGAGGGACCTAAAAGACTGTCAGATGTGGTGCTGAGGAACAGGGTTCAGTAGTGATTGACAGCTCGGGTGACTTGATGATCTAAAGGGTCCCTTCCAACCAAGATGATCCTGTGATTCTTGAGCTCCCTGAAGTAGAAGTGACTGAAGGTACCAAACAAACCACCCCAAACAGCGGTGTTGGGTGGAGCCTCTCCAGTAGAGGAGGAGGGCGGAGGGGCTTTGCGGGCATGTTTCAGGAGGTGCACCCGTGGTTGTGGTTGTCCTCCCATCCTGTTGGGGAGGACTCAGCATCCTCACAAGGTGTTTGCAGTCTCCTGACATTAGAGTAAACCTGTCTCCAAAGCCTCTTGCTTCCTGCCAGCTCCACACCCCAAGCTCTGAGCATTAGCAAAGACCTCTGAGGGTTGTGTTTTCCCAGCCCCGTTGGTCACCTCTCCTTCAAGACAGGTTCCTGGCGACTGGGAAGGTGACTGGGAGGGGGGGGCATCATTGGCTCATCTAGCCAGATCTCCTCTCCCTCTGCAAGGAGAGGTGGCAGCTTCCCCAGCCTAATTTAGCAGTCTTTAATCTGAGTTATTCCAAACCACACTTGCCACTTCCTTCATGCGCTCCCGCAGGATGATGGGCTGATTTCACAGAACGAAAAGCCTTAAGCAAATCTTGTCACACAAGAAAATTGATTTTTCAAAACTGACTTTTACAAGATTACTGGTGGGGTTTTCCCCCCCCCCTCCACCCTCATCTTTCTTCTATATCGTTCCCTTCCAGCCTCACGAGGTGGCTTCAGATCTAAGGAAATTAGGGATGCTGTGACTAAATTGAAAATGTAAAAAATGGGAGAAGGAGGCAAAAGAAAAAGGCACCAAGCACTCAGCACCACCTCTCCTGCTGCCTCTGAAGGACACGGCCATGTGTGCTTGTACTTGTGAAGTAGGGGTGATGCCTCCTTCACCTCTCATACTGCTGTAACCTCCACACGACACCAGGAAAGAGCCTGTTGAAGGGTTACACCAGCATCTCACAGGGAAGGGCATTCCTTGGTGATCCCAACCTGGATCCTGGGAGGGGGGGTATTTTCTCTCACTCAATGCCTCTATTCTCTTTTTTTGGAAGAAAAGGAAAGTTTCCTCCTGCCACTCGATTCAGAGACATCTCAATGTGTTTTGTTAAAAAAAAGAGAGGTGGAGTTGCCTTGAAGTCGCTTCAGACAGCTTGAAATATGCTCAGCTTTTATGTTTCTGCACTATAAGTAATGAATCCCCTTCCAAGTTGGGAAGGACATTGGTTTAAGAGGCCTTTAGCTCCACTTGATGTTCTTCTGCTTTCATGCCAGAGAGGGTGGGGAACATGGCCAGGGACAAGCAAGGTGGGAACGATGATCAAGAAGGACCCAGGACGGGGCGGGTTGCACCCACCTCAACCCTGTGGGTGCTTTGCTGAAGACTTTCACTTCTTGATTCCCTCTTTCCTCCTTTTATTGCACTTTTCAGGGGTTAGAGGAGGGTTTAAATATAGGATGAAGCTGTTAGCATCTACTATCACCATCTCTGCTCCCATAAACCAGTGGTGATGGGATGTTTGCAGGCGGCATCAGTTATTATTGTTCATCTGCCTAATCCCCCAAGCAGCATCCTTGGAAACATCTCTGTCAGGATAGCTTGGAAGTGTAGGCCAACACACATAACATGAGGATAAGAAAACCCTGTGAACGTTGGCATCCCAAAATAGACCCCTTGGGTCCCTCTCCTCCCACAAGAACACGTCCCAGTAATTTCCCCAGCACACATTGACACTGACAATTGGAGAACTACCTCACCCTGCCATACGTAGGCTGTTGGCTTGTGGGTCTCCTGCTGGGCTTGGGCAAACGTTGCACAGGCTTCCTCAGCTGGGAAGTCCACCTGTGTTCCATGGGAAGCAATAAATCTAGGGGAAAGCAAGGGCAAAGCTGGCACGAGCCAAGCTGGGGGCAGTTTCTTAGAAGGGTCACCTGACCTTCCCCAAACCTGGGTGACTTTGGTAGCTGCAGTGAGGATGCTCCATGCATCTGGAGCCACTTCTCTGGCTGATGTGAAGTTGTCCTGGCATTGTTGCTGGTGCAGATAGCACCTAGCCTTGCAAAACCCACCCCAGAAAGAGCCAAAAGGGATTCTGGTCTCATCCAGTGTCAGATCATGGACTAACTGGGTTTCTACCCCTGGGTTTCCGTTCCTATGCAAACTGTCTGGAAGCTGTTGGCAAATATTAAAGCAAAGGAAGAAGACAAGCTGTTGGCTCTGGATTAGTAGAAGGCCATTTCTCTGTAAAGCATTGAGCAGTGCTTATTGCTCAGCTCTGCTTTACTACTGAAGTGTGTAATTAAGGACTTAATGGCTTTTTCTTTTGGAGACTTCTTTTTCTTTCTTTTTTTTTTTTAAGTGCTGGTTCTTGCTGGTTTATACAGAAGTCAACAGATAATCACAAAGCTCTTATGGGTCAGCCTGCTGTACCAGTACGTCACCATGTTTGATTATTTCCTCCTGGTGTGGCTGAGAAGACCAGTGTTGTTCCCAGGGTGTTCTAAGGGGATTGAAGAGGCTCAGCCAAGAATAGTGACTTGAGCATAAGTGATCTGGCACCCTCATATTGAAGAACTTTTTCATAACATCCAATCTAAATCTCCTCTTTTCCAGTTTAAAACTGTTACCCCTCATTCTAATGCTCCATGCCCTCAGGAACAGTTCTTCCCCAGCTTTCAGCACCTTTCAGGGACTGGAAGGCCACTATAAGGTCCCCCTGGAGCCTTCTCCAGGCTGAAAAAGTCCAACTCTCTCAGCCTGTTTTCATAGGAGAGGTGCTCCAGCTCTTGGATCATTTTTGAGGCCTCCTCTGGAGGTGCTCCAACAGGTCCATGTCTTTGAGACCATTTCCTCTTGTCCTATCACTAGTCACTGGGGACTCCACCTGTATGCTGCCTATATATTTGCATTAGCACGATGAGAACACGTGTCCCAGTATCACATTTATTATTCCTCCTTATGAACTGCCAGATCCCTGGGTTACTCATGGTTCAGCCAGTGGGAGCCCATGTTGGCTTACCCAGAACTTGCTGCCCTTGGCATCTTATTCAAGTACATTCCCACATAGTTAGGACTCAACCTATCTTTCACCTGGGATGAACACCTCCCAGCACAGCGATCCCAGCTGATAATCCCGACTTGAATCATTTGATCTAGATGCAGTTCAACCCTGAATAATTAACTCTTCTGGCAGGACTGGCTGAGGAACCTGCCAGAGAAGGAGTTGTGCCTCACACCAATGTGAAGACGTGCCAAAATTCAGACCAGTAGAGCCTAAAAAGTGAGCCTCAATGATCCAAGATCCCCCTGGCAGCAGATTTCTGATGCTGATGAAGGGTTTCTTGTCTCCATTCACCTCTGGGCATCTTTTTTTCCCCCACAAACCTCAAAGGAATTGCATGGGGAGGTGTAAAGCTGTAAAGGCCATGAGCATGGGTGATGGTTTTTAGATGCAAAATAAGAGCTGTGGTAGAGGGAAAGGCAAGTTTGAGCAGTTTCACAGCACAGATTCCCTTTGCACTAAGCAGGAGGATAAACACGGAGGAGAATTAGCGCTTCGACATGCCAAGCATCCCTAAATCTGGCTCAAGGAATTCTGCTATGAGGGAGGTGGAGTGGGGTAGGAAGACCCCAGAAAGGACTAATCCCCTTAAACGATTTGAGGAAACACAACCCACGTGATGAAATTGGATTACCCAAGAACTAATAGTTAAGCTATTAGTCATGTCCATTGTGCAGCGGGATAAGTCGAGGCGATGTAGGCAGGAGAAATGAAATGCAGCATCGCTGCCAGAGGGGTGAAATCTCCCTGGGAGAGGTGACACCTCCAAGCTCATCCAGAGCCATGGGGTGACTCACATCCCAAGTACTTCCCCAGGATAAGTGTGTTTTTGGCAGCTGACAGTCACAGCCTGCTTCTTTTGAATCCATCTGAATGGCTTTAAACTTTCTCTGCATCTAGAGAATTTGGGAATTTCATTTTAACTTGCAAAGAAAACTACAATTTCTATATGATCCAGTGAGCTGGCAGCTCTGCAAGAGCGGGTGGACTTGGGAGAGGGGGAGAAAAGCATCCATTGTGGCAAAAGAGGGATTAATGGGGCAGGATTGGTGCACAGCTCTCGTGTGTGAGGGGATAGAGGAGCCAGGGGGGAGGATTTTAAACAGTGGGATTAGAAAACCACTGGATCTAAACTAACTCAACTTGCAGAAGGAATCACCCAGCCCATGAAGTTTTGTGCTTTCCCTTTGACATAGAAATAGCTTTTCTATCAGCGCGTCTCTGGTTTCCTTCCCAAGAGGCTGAGCATCCCAACCAGCCCCTTGTGCCGGGGAGGGGGGGGCACCTTCAACCCACACCTCCCTGCTGCAAAAAAACAGCATCTATAATCCATGGTCCACTGGGAATATGAGTAATTGGGGGTATGTGGTCCAACATGGGACGTACAGGCACTGCACAGGTATTACTCCTCGCCATAGCCAAGCCACCCATGGGTCATCCACAGAGTCCATGCAGCATGCTCCTGGGTGATCTCCTGCAGCTCCTGGGTGATCTTCCACTGCTCCTGGGTCACGCCAGGTCCTGGGGCTGCGGTGCATAGCGTTAGGCTGTACCATTGATTATCTGCACAGCTCATCAGCCGCCGTTAACTATTTACAATGGTTGATCAGTCAAGTCATTGACAAGTTAACAGCTTTGTTTACTTCTTCCCCACCACTCCTGCAGCCAATTTGTTTTGATCACCGTGCTAAGAGAAAGGCTATTTTGATTGTTTTCCTACCAAAATGAACCGCGGCTCGTACAGGCTGTGCCGGTGACACAGCTTTAATTATGCCATCTGGGAGAGGAGAGAGAGAGAGAAAAACCTTCTCACACACTGGTTTCTCCAGGCTCCCGCACCATGGACAACACAAACCTGGCCCTGGGGTGTTCCTGCCCATCTCTGAGACTCTCTGGAGAGCTGAACACCAGTTGTATGCCTTCAGGCACGATTTGGGGAGCTCTAAGCAGCCCCTGACTGATTTTTTTCCCACTTTTGGGATGTGCTGATGGCAAGGAAGAGATGCAAAACCCATGCACCGAAGACGGGCACCTCCTTAAAGACTGCAGGTTGATGAGCAATCAGGCTCATCGCCGGCCTCCTGGCTTGGCAGGAGGGGGAACGTCGAAGCTGAGACTAGATGGGAAATCAAGCCAGAGGTTTCTTCTGCGCAGCGAGGTGTTATTATTATCATCAAAACCCCAGAGTGTTTAAAAACAATCAAACCCCAGTAGCGACAACTGGTGCATCGCCGCGAGCGCAATCAGACACCAAACATGTCCTTGTCGGGGGCTGGAGTCTGAACTCTTGAAACGTGGGAAAAGGTCACAGTTTTTCTTGCTGTTTATTTGTTTCTGAAGAAAAACTAGATGGGGAAAAAAATAGGTGGGGGAGGCAGAGGGAGATTATCAAAGTTGATGTGTCTGCTCTGAGGTGCAGCATCTCCACCCTTAGGACTTGGGGGTTCACTTCGCCATGGAGCTGAGATGCCTGTGTTGGGGATGAAGGGATTTGGCAAGAGGTCATCATCACAACTGCCTGTGTGAATGGAGGTTTGTCAGGATGGGAGCTGGACGCTTTGGAAGCCGGGCCCTGAGTATGGTGGATGCCATCATCTTTTTTCCCTCCCAGCCCATGCACCTGAGGGCCGGTCAGCCATCAGCAAGGTTGCTCAGGACTTTGTTCGGGGCTCTGCCCTCCTGAACTTAATTAAACCCCAAGCTGGAAGGACCAGCCTTGTAATTTAGATGGCAGAGAGATTACCTATCCACTGCGCCGGCTGATAAATGAACCCGCGGTGGCGGCACGGAGGGAGGACGGCGGACGTGCGGCTGAGGAACCACACAGGGCCCACACATCTTCATTAGGGAGGGAGCAGGCAGGAGAAGAGGAATAACCCCATAGATCACCATTATGGAAATTTACTCTTAATAAAGAAATAATTTGCACGATGCATCATGCTGGAGCTGCACAGGGGGGGTAGCATGACACTGTTTGGGCCCTGTTGCTCACTCAATCATTTCTCCCAAGAACTGTCACTCACGGGACTGGCATGAGCCATCCCCAGCTGTTTCCCAGTGTGGACCTCTGAGGGATGCCACAAAACACCATCCTGCCACAAAACACCATCCTTCTCCAGCAGTTCCTCCCCAGGGAGGATGCCAGAGTTACAGGGGGGGAGAAGGGGGGGGGAACAGCAGAGGGAGGCAGGGTGATGCTCACAGCATCCTGCTGGCAGCCGTCACGCACGGGGACAGCTCCCATCTGAGGAGGAGGAGAGGGGACTGTCACATTACAGCTCTAGGAATGGAAGGTACCGCCGGCAATAAAGCAACAAAAACCCATTCTCTGAGCAATTTGTAGCAATTAATAGCCATTCCCAGGAATGAAATGTTAATTAATTCATTCCCTGAGCCATGCATTTATTTAAGGTATTTGTGGGTGTTCTTGGTACTTTTATTAAGCAATTAAAATGCGTCCAAGAAAATATTTATCTATTTTAAGTCATTCTCAGTAAACACAATTTATATGGTGAGCAACTGCCTTATTTTGCATTGTTAATTAAAAAAATGACGATACACTCCACTTCCCTGGGTTACACACTATGAGAGGAGCCAATCTGCCAGGAGGTCTGGTTCAAGGAGTCCCTGTGCTCTGGCAGCCACAAAATCCTCCCAAAGCAAGGATCCCCCATAGCCCACAGCATGGATTTAAGTAGTGCTTGATGGGATGTTACAGAGTTCAGGGAGCCCTGGGATTCCTGTGCTGAGGGGTGGGTGCTGGTGATATACCCTCTGGTTGTCCATGTGCTGCCGGGAGATGCTGGAGAGTGCCGCAGCCTGATGATAAAGGAAGAGTATCTACAAGTCTTACAGCCTTCCTGGTGCTGTAAAGTAAATAGCTCACTCACACACACCCTTTGTTGGGGAATTACAAGTCCTTGTACCTCCAGCAGAGGAATTTATTTGTTACAGTGCGCTTGGGCATCGGAGGAAGCGCTCACTAGTGATGCTCATCTACTTACCGACGTAGATGATGAACGTGGATGTGGATAAGCCCTTCAAGCCCTCCACCAGACCAGCCAGAAATGAGGTCCTGAAGTGATGGAGCTGATGGGTTATGCTGAAGAAGGCTCAGCTGAGCATCTTCCACGGAGACCCTGGGAGGAAACATGAGCGTGGATTTTTTCACCGACGTGTGGAAACTGCAGCAAAGCTGTGGTGTTGCTTGTGAGCTCACGTAGCCCAAACTGTCCTTTTTTCTTTGCCTGTCCTCTGAGCTGGGAAGCAATCAATGGAGTCCAAAAAATGCTATTCTTCTGAAGAATGTTTCCTTAGACCAGTTGTGTCACCTCTACTGTTTTCTCAAGGTGTTAAAAGGACCCAGTAGAGGTTGTTGGGGTGTTTTTTCATTCTTTAACCACTGTTTTTTCATTGCTGTCTGTAATAACCCCTTCGGAGGGCTGTTTCTTGGTGGAAATTTGTTTTCCTCCATCACCCAGGTCAATTCAATTTCCAGAAGATACTGAACTGGGAGACACTAGGCTCTCCCTCCTGAAAGGCCAGAATAAAACCCAAAATACAGTTTAGAAACATGGGGAAGGAAATAACAACATGGAATGCAGCCCTGAGGGGAAGAAATACCCATCTGGGGAAACAGGCTGAGGTAGTGCTTTGTAGAAAGGAAGGTGAGAAAATGGGCAAAGTCCAGTGGGGGGGTGAGGAACAGCGGTAGATAGGTCTGTGGACCATATGACATGGGATGGGATGGATGATGTCCTCAAAAGATACCTCCTGGTGGTAGAGAGCAGGCGGTGAAGGCATCTCAGGGTGACAGCTTCAAGGGCAACACGCAAGGAGCTCAGGGAGGGGTGGGGTCCACAGCATCCTTCACCAGCTGATCTTCACTGTGGTAGGCCCAAGGAAGTCACCCCCAGGTAGGATCCCCAAAGGCAGACAGTTGCCTCTTCCCTGGGGCAGGCTCAGCACAGGGAGGAGGACGTGAGGCCACTGCATTGCCCTTCCACAGACCTGCCCCTACGGCCCCTGCAAGGTGGTTTGGCTTAAGAAAACCAGCAGGGAGGAAAATGAAATGACAACTGAGTTAGCGGCCGAGTCGTACGAGGAGAGAGACTAAAGGAGGAAAATTGATATAGTCCAGAAAAAACCCTGGGCGACACGTTTGCAATCTATAAATACCTTCAAGGTAACAATATAAATGAAAGAAGCCCCTGCTCTCAAGGGTGGTAGGACAAGGAGCGCTGGCTGGGAGCCAGGCAGGATGTAATAAGGCTGATATGAGACATTAGGAAGAAATTGTGGCGAGCGGAGGCGGCGGATGGGGCTGCTGGAGCATCCTCCGCATCTTCTCAGCTCGGTTTTATTCAGATTCTGTTTGGAAATAATTACTGGAAGGTTAATAGGTGAGTAAGACAGGTTATGGGCTTGTTAAAAACATGAGTAACTTGCCTTCCGGCTGTCCCCGAGCGCGTCACGGGAAGCTTGACAAGAGGGTTATCAGCTGTCGGTATTAAAACCCAATTTGAAGCTATAAAAGATCCATAGTGCTCGTCCAGCCGCATCGATCGAGCAGCGTTAACGCCTCAGCAAACTGGAGAGAGAACCTTGATCTCTGCTGAAGCACAGAGAACAAAACCCATCACTGTTTGGGACACGTCTCCGCGCTCGGGACATCCCCTTATGTGGAAGCGATCGGGGTTGGAACAGACACGTAACGTGCTGTGCCTTGGTGGTCTGTGTGTGTTTTCCCAAGGTGCTGGTGGAGGTCAAACAGCTCTTGGAAACATCACCTGCCCTGTCACTTTCTCTGGCATCATCTAGGAAGATCCCACCTGAAGCCAGCCCAGCTTGAACCCACCTCCGGATGCTTCTTAGTCTGGTTGCTCAGTCCCGGTGCCCTCCACGTCTCTGCCAGGAGGAGGATCTGTGAGGACATGACCCAGGGAACTCACAAGTCACTTTTATCCTCGTCTTGAAACCTCCTCCTTGTCCTTTGCAGAGGAGGGAAGGTGGTTTTGTGTGAAATCACAAGGAAAGCACCAGGCACAAGGGAAGGGCTGGATTCCCCCACGGGTTCAGTGCTGCTCTCATCCCATCCCATCCCGTCCCACTGACTGCCACAAGGAAATGGCTTCAGGTACCTGGTGCCTCCCTCGAGCACCTGAGCAGGAGCAGCAGACCCTTGGGAGGCTGGAAATCAGCTCATGGCTGCGAGCCTCTACGGGACCGATGTTGCAAAGGAGTTTTAACAGACCAGAAGTACTCCTGACGAAAAGCACAGGCTATTCCTGCATTTCCCAGCTGGCATTTCCCCATCCCTCTGGGTTTCTACCTTCCATCCTTCCTTGTCTTCATCAAGCTCTCAAGCTTCAAGGCCTTTTGAGCAGCAAACCAAACAGGAGGCAACAAGGATGCAGCTCTTTTCCCCTCCAACCTGTGCAAAGCTTCAGGGATGAGGTATTGGGGCCCCAGCTGATCCCCCCCTCCCCGCCACTGCCATCTCTCTCCTGCCACAGCCCACAGAGCAGGAGCATCCCCAAGGGACAAGCTGCTGCTGCAGCGCTGGCAGATGCTCTCTGCGATGGGCAGCGTCATCCCTGCGGCAGGGAAGCAGGAGGGGAAGGCAGATCCCGTCGGGAGGCAGGGAAGCGTGATGCTGAGATCAGCCTTGCTGGCTGACCTCTCTCAAGCCCCTTGGCTTGGGTTGCAGCTCCCTTGGGAAGGGGAATGGCATCACCAAAGGTGTCATTCACCATTCAGACCTTTGGAGCAGCACCTGGAAGGTGGCACTTAGGCTGGTTTCTCCACAGGAGGAACTTCCCTCATTAACACGCGAAGCACAGCCCTAGAAATAGAAGCAGCGTCTCCCGATTAATTATTGAAGGGGGAGGATGGAGAGGTGTGGGGGGGGGGTGAGGGGTAGGGAAGCTGAAGTGGCCAGTCAGCATCTGTTAGAGGTGCAAAGATAAATGAAAGGAGAGGGCAGATAAGCACATACAAATCAGCTCACATCTGTACCGCTAACACATCCCTTTCAAACCGCTTGTGTCATCAGATGGTGGGTGAAGCCTCGCAGGTCAGCTGTTCCCATTCAATTAGGTTCCCATTAGCAGGGGGGCCAGGGGAATTTGTTCTAGCAGCACTGTCAGAGTGTTCCCCAGCCTGCTGTGGACGGGCGTTTCGCTCTTGCTCCAGCCCCTGGAGGCACCTGGAGACGCCGTCTGTGCCCGTGAGTTCCCTGACACCGCGGTCGTCTTCACTTGCCTTTGGGGCAGCAATAGGTCTGGTATGGAAACCTGGGGAGCCCCATTGCAGAGCAGCAGAGGGGATAAGCAGAGGAGACCAGTAAAGGCAGGAGCAGGAGACCCGTGAGAAGACCACAAGCAGATGCTGTTTGCATCCCCCAAAACCACCCCGCCGACCCAGCGTGGGATGCAGCATCCATAGCTCACACCTCATCTTCCCCCAACCCATCATCCCAACTGGAGGAGAGCATCCCCTAGACAACAGGGGCAGAGATGCCTCAGGGAAATCCTCTTCCCTCTAATTTACCTGTCAGCTGTCTTGAGAGGATTTGTTTCTTTACACCCCTCCCTGGGATGCTCCCCGTGCTTTCTTTCCCTTCCCCCAAAGAGCGGATGGAGTTTCACGCCGCCTGACAGCATCTCCCGCCTTTCCCACCCGCTCCAGAGTGGCAGGTTGCCAGATGGTGCCCCATTAGGTCACATTTGCTCATTGTTTGGCAAACAGCGGCTTAATTCAAGTGCTGAGTTGACAGCTTGCTCTCCAAGACAATTTGCAAGTTGCAGTGTTGCAAATGCCAGCTTGGCTTTTCCAGGGGATGTTATTTCAGCTGCCTTAAAGGGATAAAGTTCTCTTTGATTATGGGGGGGTGGGGGGGGAAAGGAGAGGGTGAAAGGAGAAAAGCTGAAAAGGTTTTTAGTGGGTTTGATGTGGAAGGACCAGCAGTGTCGTGTCGATCAGCAAGCTGTGTCCTGGCACCACAGTTCCCCATCAGCGGAGACTCACCATGACCCATCCCTCCTATCCTTGAGGTCTTTCAGGAGTCCCAAGGAATGAGGAATGTATCCAGAGAAATGGGTTTTTCACAGGGAAGTAGCAATGTTGGTTTGTTTTGGGGAGGTTCTGGTAGGGATACAGGTATAAGTGGCTTTGGTGTTGCCTCTTGCTGCTGCCCTATGTCCCGCTGCTGCTCAGCGCTACCGGCAACGTGCTGGGGGAGCAGTCTCCACCATCACACATGTGTGGAAATGGCAAGTGAGGCAACAGTTCTCTTCCTTCTCCCAACAGGTGGGCAAAAAAAGGCCAGGTTATAAAGGAAGCATCCGGTGACTTCTATGAAACCATCGTGGACCACACCTTCTTCTTTGAGCCCGTCTCCTGCGAGGTCACCAATGCACTGGGCAGCACGAACATCAGCAGGACTGTGGATGTCTACTGTAAGTGACGTGTCAACTTGAGACTGGTGTCCCTGGGGCTCAGCGTGGCCATCAGAGCTGCTGAAAATTGAAGGGAAGGAGATGTGGCCAGATCCGACTTGTTCAGAGTGATTGGGACTTGTTGCTGGGCTCTTGCAGCTCAGACTTTGTGAATGTTCTGCTGGTGGGAGCCCTGATTTGTGGTCCTTGGGGAACTGGTTGTTCTGGGGTTGCAGCAGGCACCTGTCTCAGGTTCTTCTTTATTTGTGGGCATCTTACAAAGCAGTGACCCACAGGTCCATCAAGACCTACCCCTGCTTCCTCTGACACAGTGACCTCTTTGGTTTGAGGGTTTCTGGTTGGCACAGCCCCTCACTGAGAGTAATGCCAGTCTTCTCTATGCAGTTGGACCCAGGATGGCAACAGAGCCACAGTCCCTCCTTGTTGACCTGGGCTCGGACGCGGTCTTCAACTGTGCTTGGACTGGGAACCCTTCTCTCACCATCGTCTGGATGAAGCGAGGCTCAGGCGTGGTAAGAACAGCACATTTGGGGCATGAACCACTGCATGAAGCTCCCCATCTGGGAGCTAAGTCCATACCTATAGGCTGGGAGCTCCTGGCTGGACAAATAGTGGAGCTACGAGGTTGCTTCAGATGCAGGGGACAGCATGGCATTGCAGAGCAGTGGCTCCCAGGCTGCAGGTCCTGCAGTGAGCATCCTGTTAGTCCAGAGAAGCAGTAAAGGTTTTATTGCCTTTGGATGAAGGAGTCTGTGAATCCACAAGGCATTTGGATGGCAGGAAATTGGGGCCTGCAGTCCTGTGTGGGCCAGGCAGAGGGCAAACCAGACTTATGAACATCAGTGCCATCGCTGCCCCAGAGGGATCAGGTAGTCCAACCCTGCCCATTGAGTCCTTCTCAGTCTCCAGTTTGCAGAGGAGAATCGATTCCCATGATGATGTGCATAAGGGTTGTACAGAGCTCAGAGCATCACTTAAGCTCTTGTAAGTCACCTGCGAGTGGCCCTTCCTGGGATGGTCCTTTCCAAGCTCACAGCCTAACTCATTCATCCCAGGTCACCTCTGCTGCGAGCTGGACCCTGCTCAAATCAGGGGAGCCTGGATCTGGCCCAGCAGGCCTCTCCACATCTCTTTTGTCCTGGAAAGCATAAGGAGCTTTGTAAATATTAATCATGGCTGGGTCAGCCCAGTGAGGTGTGAGATACTCTGATCCCCAGTTCACAGAAGATAAAGGAGGGCTCAGATGTCAAACTTGTCTGGAAGGTTTGTGTTTGAAAAGCATCTTTTAGCTTCCTCTGTGCAGACAGAGCTGTCCTGAAGCCCATGAGGCAACGTGGCTCAAGACTAGGTGTTACCAGAGGGCTGGACTCCCACGGGGAGCAAGATGAAGGGGCTGAGTCACTCTCCTCACCTCTGCTCCCCAGGCAGAGATGGAAGAGGGAAGTGGACATTGAGGCGTTAACTGCTGGGCTGTGGGTTTCTTTCCAAGCCATAATGACCTCGCTGAAGGCTGTCTCCTGGGAAGTAATTACAGACTTGGGAGAGCTGATGGCTCGTATCAGCTAAGGAATCCCAGTGGGTCAATAATCCCTGGGTTGTTTCCCATCCCACAGCTGCAGTGTGGGTTGTTTCTCTTGGTTTATTATCGTTAGAGGCAACGCTTTCCATACCACACGCTGCCTTGTCATCTCCTCCAAGCCACTGGAGCGTGCAGGGCAGCCAAAAAGAGCCCTGCACGGGGAGGACATGGGTTTCCTCACCCTCCCAGGACAGCCTTCACCCCTTTTATTTGGCTCCCTTTAGCTGACTCAGGCTGGTTTGGAACATCTCAAGGCTCAGGACAGCCCCACCAGTTGGTTTAACCCAGCAGAGATGTTTGGTGCTGGCCAGCAGAGCCACCTCCATCTTCCCAGAGGGATGCTGGCAGGGAAAGCTGCTTTGTAAAGCCATCAGCTACCCAGCCATGGCAGTGGGATGTGGGATCAGGGATGCTTTTTTTCCCAGCCCCTCCACTTTCAGGGCCAGTTTGGGATCCCACAAGATTGCCACCTTTCCTTCTACTTTCCCAGCAGGAAACAAATCCAAGACCAAAGAGGGGGTGAGGCCAAGTAAGCAGCCATCCATTCGCATGGCTGGCTTTGTGATCAATGCTAGAACAGTGGGTTTGAAAAGGATCTGCTACCCTGTGCCCCTGCCCTGTGCCAGATTGGGGTGGGGGGGCTTCAGGGAGACCTAGATCCACATCCAACATCTTCTCCAGGCTTTCCCCTGAGCACTGCTTCCCAGCTGTGGGAGCAGCAACCAGCAGAGCCAGGCTGGGGGGACTAGCAGAGTAACTGGGTTCTGGAAGGAGGAGAGGTGCTGGATTTGCCCCATTCCTGGGGGAGAGAAGCAAGGACAACAGGGAGGACTCAGCCCCCAGGCACACATCTCCAGTGTGGAGGTGTATCACTGGGAAAGCCACTCTTTGTTGTAGTCCTGCCATGGTGGGGGGGGTTTTTTGTTCTTCAATTCCACAAGTGCCAGGATTCTGCTGACAGCCTCAGCCAGCTCCTTCTGCTTCAGCTGTTTTCAAGGTTTAATAAAGCTGCTAATTGCACTGCCGGGGCAGGAGGGGGGTGTGGTTGATAGCCTCATCACAGCTGGTCTGTATTTTGGCAGAGGACTTGACAAAAGCAGCTCAGAGTGCCCCTGGCTGCCCAAGCTCTGGTCCTGGGGGGCTGCTAGCTCTCCAGGTTGGTCTCCCACCACCTCTGGGTTTGCTAAATCCCAGACTGGTTTAGGTGGGAAGGGGCTACCCTTCCGTGGGCAGGGACATTCCCCCAGCCCAGGGTGCCTAAAGCTCCATCCAACCCAGCCTTGAACCCTGCCAGGGATCCAGGGGCAGCCCAGCTTCTCTGGGCACCCTGTGCCAGGACCTCCCCCCTCTCCAGGAAGGATTTCTGCCTCCCAGCCCCTTTCCATCCCCCTCCTGCAGCTGAAGGCTGTTCCCCTGGGCCTGGCCCTTCCTGCCCTTAGCACCAGCCCCTCTCCAGCTCTCCTGGAGCCCCTGGAGGGATGGGAAGGGGCTCAGAGTTCTCCCCAGAAGCAGCCTTCTCTTCTCCAGGTCTCCTAGCCTGGCTCCCAAGCAGAGGGGCTCCAGCCCTCGGAGCATCTCCATGTCCTCCTCAGGACTTAATCCAACAGCTCCAAGTCCTTCTTGTCCTGGAGATGCCCAAGTTGCAGCACTTTGCAGGGGAGAGTCCCCCAGAACAGAGCAGAGACATCCCCAAGTCATCCCCTGCAGCATCCCCCGGCCAACAGCCCTGAGTGATATTCCCACCCTCGCTCCTCAGGCTCATCCACGTTGTTTTCTCTGGGCTGCCCTGGAGCTTGTCACCCACCCCCCCACCTTGAAAGGAACCCCCCAATCTCCTCTCTTCCAGGTCTTGAGCAACGAGAACAAGCTGACCCTCAAGTCCGTCCGCCAGGAAGACGCTGGGAAATACGTGTGCCGAGCCGTGGTCCCGCGGGTGGGCGCGGGGGAGCGGGAGGTGACGCTCACCGTCAACGGTACCTCTTCCTTTCCTATCGCTGTTCCATCCTGCCGTGTCATCACGTTGCTGAATTAATCCCCCTCAGATATTTGCTTGCAGAGCAAATCCCACCCATGGGTGGGTGTGGGGAGGGTCCCGCCACACCAGTGGGGTGAGGATTTGCCTGGAGATGCAGGGGTTAAACCAGAACCAACCCACCCCCCCCAGCATTAGCTACGACCTGCTTGGTCCCTTATCATCAGCAGGGGTTTATTGAGTAGTTGGGAGCTGGTGTCTTTAAATCTTTAATAGATTTATCTTGCCAAAGCCTTGCAAGGTCGGAGAGCACTGTTGTCTCTGTTGTACAGCCAGAGAGCTGGGAATTGAGCTGGGATCTGAGACCGGCAGCCTAATCGTTCTCTCTGAGCCCACGTTGAGGATACCGGCGATGCCCTACAGCTCCTCCACATCTGCCCCAGGCTCACCCAGCACCGTGTCAGGATGCAGCCCTCACCCAGGGAGCTGGGAAGCAATCCAGAACCTCAGAGTTTTAAGGATGACCTACCCAGGACCCCGCAGCAGCTGATAATGAATTTCAACCTAAATAGGGCAGGGCGAGAGCCCGGCGGGCTGCAAGGGGTATAAATAGAGGATGAATTTTGCATTGTCTCTCACCTGCACGACAAAGCAGCAGGCTCCAGTCCCCGCTCACTGTCGCAGAGGGGAGAAAACAAGCAGGGAAGCTGTGGAGGCATCGGCAGGCTTTAATTTTAAATGTGGATAGCACAGGAGAGGGAAGCCAAGGGCAACGCAGCAGGAGCCTGAAAACCAACCACTCCCTTGACTTGGAGTCAGCTCCTCGGCGCCCGCGTGCTCCTTCCCCCCCCACCTCCCTGGCGGCTGCTGGGTTTTAATTACAATTAAACTAGCTCATAGAAAACAAAGCAACAAATTAGCACAAACAAAGAACCTGCTTCTTTCCCGACACCTACCAGGCACGCGGCTGCCTTCAACGCGGGAGCGAAGCGCTCGGCAGGCTCAGCGCCGCATGGGAAAGCCGGTCTCTGGAGCTGACTGGGGGAAGGAAATCCATGCCAGGAGGTTTGCTGCTGGGTTTTGAGCATCTCCCAGGAGCCGACTGCTTGGGGGATCTGCTGCTGGGGTTTGGTGCAACCTCACGTTGGCGATGTTGGGATGTGATGTCAGTGTTGTCACCAACGCCGGACCCTAAACCAAGGGAGAATCCCACACCTTCAGGTTGAGGTGGTCTCCTGGCCCTCCAAGCTGGGAGAACCATGGTGGGCAAGCCCCAGAGCTGCGTCCCCAGGCCTGACATCCACCAAGCACCGGGGCTTGGCAGCCCATCCTGCAGCCAGAGCAGCTCTCCAGCTCCAGGAGCACGCTCCAGTGTGTCTAATCCAGCTAATGAATTCTGCTCCAAGTCTTTCCACCATAATTTGAGAGGGAAGTTGAACGCTTCATCTCCTCAAGTGATTTTTAAATCCAGAGGGTGATACAATTGTCTTGGTATTACCCAGGTGCCTTTCTCCATGGGCTGGGATTCGTCACGGGAAAATTAGGCATTTAGAAGTGTCTGTAGTGCATAGACTGGTCAATCCACACAGACTTCGATCCATCCCACTGAGGGATCTTCATCTGACCCAGCCTGAGCCTGCAGTCCTGCCTGTAGCACCCCATTCGCTCTCAAAACAGTTGGAAACCCTGGCAACATGGCACTGGGGTGGGACCACATCCTCCTTCCCTTGTTGCAGCCTTGCCAATCAGGTCTGGAATTGGAGAGACGGGGCCAGCAGCCCATCGCCAAGCTGGAGCACAAGGCCACCAGCCTGAAAGGAAGCAGATAGGATTCAGAGTCTCGTTAAGGGGAAGGAGGATTATGCAAATGAGCAGCATTTGGCAGGGCCAAGGCAGCAGAGGCAAGAAGGAAGCAAGGAACTGTTGGTGCTGTGATAAATGAGCAGTGGAAGGATTTACACACACCACCCCCATGCAAACCAAAGCTTCTCGATGCTCCAGCCTGCACACAAGCCTGTTTGAAGGTCCCACCCTGGTAGGAGAAGCATTCCAAGATCATCTGTGCAGCAGGAATGCCCACAGTACAGTCTGACAACACATCGCCTGGGCTTGGCAGAGGGGCTGCTCAAGCAGGGACCACCACGAAAAGGTTTGTTAGAAGGGCTGGACAACAAAAAGGTGGCTAATTCAGGGTTTAATTTGCCTGGGATTCACTCCAAACAAGCAAGCCAAGAGCTGGGAGCAGCAGAAGGGGTTGACCCGCCGCACCACTTGATCAGGACAACCTCGCGGTGTCCCCTTTGAGGGCTCCACCAAGTGTGTCCTCACCACTCGGGACGGCTCCTGGTGGTGATCCCAGGCAGCACAAACCAGCCCAGGGTTCCCACAGGGAGCTTGGGAGGAAAGATTCAGGCGATCTCAAGGAGGCTGGAGAAGCCAAGGCCATCCTTTCACCCCTCCAAGGCTCCCAAGTCAGCAAGCCCACTTCCCTTTTGTGCGAGCCGCCAGGACCGCGCAAAGAAATTGGCCCCGGCGTGCTAAAAATAGCCACGACCAATAGCTCCCATCATTTATATCCATAGCAACATTGTTTAAAGGCTTTTTCCTGCCTGTGGGCTGTCTCGCGCTCCGCGCTGAATGCCAAGCCAGAGATTGGCAGCTTTCATAAGGAGCCAGAGCCCGGTGGAGAATCAAACCGCCGGCCCCGAATGTGAAGAGGCTGCAACTTGGTGCTATTATTTCCTGGGCATGTTCATCTCACAAATGGTCTTTAGTCATAGGCTATTATCATGATGATAAGCCTTCGACTCTGAACTCCTAAAGCAATAATAAAACCCAAAGCCGTTGGCATTTGTGCCATTTAAAATCCACTCTCCTTGGGGAAAATGATCCTTTTAATGATTATTAAGCCATTTTTCTCTAGCGTCACCCAGTCTTGGAGAGCTTCCAGAATTTATAAGTAACGTATAACCATTGGAAGAGAAAGAAGATGGCTTTTTCCTTCTTATTTAGGCCTGGCTTACAGATCCCATCGCTGCTTTTGCCTCTGTTGGCTCTGGGTTCATCGGTGAGCACGGGACAGGCGGGCTGGAAGATCACCTAGCACGTGTTGAGCTACCCAAGGAGCTCATCTTGCCACCCTTGGAGGATGATGGGACCAAAAGGGTCCCCATCACATGTCCCATCTGGGAGGAGAATGCCCCAGCACACATTTAGGGATGTTGGCCTGTCACACCTGACTGTTCTTGCACCAGACATGGGGAGCAATGGTTGGGTATCCCCACCTTGGGATAAATGAGAACGTCTTGGAGAACAGGTGGGAAAGCAACAACAGAATACCAGGGTGAATTGGGTGGGGATCGGTCAGGAATGCCCAGGGAAATCTGTTTGTCCACACTTTGCTCCTAATCCCAGAGACTTACCTTAGAGGAACACCTCAGCTGCAGGGAGGGGGAGTAGAAAAAAATGGGGAAAATTCCTTAAATGACCACAGGATGGATCAGTGAGAGAGGGGTTGAGCACATCAAGCTCTCCTACACCTAACCACCCCAGAGACCTGGGCTGAAAGCCCCACCTGTGGTTGTCCTCAGCAGCACAGTGGCCTCTTGTAGCAACTGCTGTTGTAGGTTTTCCACTTGGCGTGGCCAGTGCAGAGTTCCCAGGGGGTTTGCAGCAGCTTTGCTCGTTACTCTGCATGTGTGCTCATCTTCTCTGACAAAAAAAGGCTCCAAATTTAAAAGAAAAGAAAGAGTAAACATCCAAAATAGCTGAGATGAGGCAGGGGGGATGTGCCAGCCTCTGCCTCCTCCCTGCCCTGTGCTGCCTGCCCGCATCCCGCTGCTTGCATCCCACTGTTTCCCCGCATCCTGCTGCCTGCATCCCACTACGCGCATCCCGCTGCCTGCCTGCATCCTGCTACCCACATCCTGCTACCTGCATCCTGCTGCTTGTCTGCATCCCTACCTGCATCCCACTGCCTGCTTGCATCCTGCTACCTGCATCCTGCTACCCTCATCCCACTCCCTCCCCGCACCCCGCTGCCTGCCCGCATGCTGGCTTCTTGCTGTTTGCTTTCCTACAAGCAGCGAGCCCCTCGCAGCAATGCAAATCTGCTTTAATTAAAAGAGGCTAACAAACAGCAATTAGGAACCCAGCTCTCTTGTGCTGCTCTCTTGGGATGATCCCCACTTCAGGAGAGATGTCCCTCCGCTGTTGAAAGAGCAGGAGATGTGCTGATCCCACCAAGCTCTCCTCTCCCAAGTGTTTTTCTCCCAACCTTGCCCCCAGGATGTCTACTGAGGCAGGACAAGGACCTTTCCCTCAGCCCTTTGCTAGCCATGCTGGGCTTCTTTGCCAGCCAGATGGTCAGTTTCCTCCAGGAGATTTCCACAGGGTGATTTATTCACCGTCCGACACCAGGCGCAGAGATGAGGAGACCCACTGGGTGCTTTGCAGAAAACCAGTAGAGCTGTATGGCCAAGCTCCAGCTTTTGCCCCCATAAGAAGGACATTGAGGTCCTCGAGCAAGTCCAGAGAAGGGCAACCAGGCTGGTGAAGGGGCTGGAGGGCAAATCCTCTGAGGAGCGGCTGAGGGAGCTGGGGGTGTTTAGCTGAGGGGAGACCTTATCACCACCTATATCTACCTGAAGGGAGGTTGTAGAGAGGTGGGCAATGGTCTCTTCAGCCAGGGGACAGGAGATGGGACAAGGGGAAATGGCCTCAAGCTGTGCCAGGGCAGGTTTATATTGGATATTAGAAAAAAATTTGTTACTGAAAGAGTTATCAGGGCTGGAACAGGCTGCCCAGGGAGGGGGCTGAGCCACCTTCCCTGGATGTGTTCAAAAAAGGATTGATGAGGTACTTAGGGATATGGTTTAGCATAGAATGGGAATGGTTGGACTTGATGATCTTCAAAGGTCTCTTCCAACCTTGTGATTCTGTGATTCTCTGTGTCCTTCTGCATCACGGGCAACTCCGCTGTCCCTCCATGACTCCACAGACCCCCCTGTGCCCAGCCACGTGGCCACCATGCATTGCAGCTGCCCACAAGGTGCCAGCAAGCCCTCTCCTTCTCTCTTGCAGGGCCACCCATCATCTCCAGCACCCAGACACAGCACGCCCTGCATGGCCAGAAGGGGCAGATCAAGTGCTTCATCCGCAGCACCCCGCCACCAGACCGCATTGTGAGTAGCATCCCACGGGACAGCACCTTGCACACCTTTGGGGTGCCCTACAGGTGGGTAAACCTGCCCCTCACTGACCCTTCTCTTGCTTGGTTAGGCTTGGTCCTGGAAGGAGAACGTCCTGGAGTCCGGGACCTCCGGGCGCTACACGGTGGAGACGGTCAGCACGGACGAGGGTGTTATCTCCACGCTGACCATCAGCAACATCGTCCGGGCTGATTTCCAAACCATTTACAACTGCACCGCCTGGAACAGCTTCGGCTCCGACACGGAGATCATCCGGCTCAAAGAGCAAGGTGGGCGGTGGGAATTAGCACCCCCTAAGAGCTGTGAGAGGCAGGAGATGCTCAGAAAAGCCCTTGGGATGGCAGGAACTATAGGAAGGGTAGTGAAAATGCTCCAGTTGTGAAGCTGTGGGGTTGCATCCTGAGAGTACCTGGTCCTGGCAAGGAGGTCAGGAGGTGGCACACGCCTCCAGAGTCCCTGTTGGATCACCCCATTTTGCCTGTTCTCCTGAAGCCAGGGGATGAGTGGGCTGGTCCTGCACCCCTCGTTCCCTGCCATGCAGCACGAGGCGACGCCACTGCCACAAGACGGGGGGATCATTTGAAGCCTCCGAGAAACAGGAACGGCGGCTCCTACCGGAATCCCCCGTCGATGATGAGGGCAAGTGGGAGGAAGACGTCTGCACGTGTTTTGCAGGGCTGGGCTTAAGCATCCGGCCTCGAAGGCACCTTGAACAGCTCTCAGGGGATGGCCAAGGGATGTCCACTCTCAGGGCTCTCCATAGCAAGGGAGGGAGATGGCTTTTGTGAGGAACGTTTAGCTCCTGGAGGGACTCCAGTTCTCTTCTATTTTATTAAATGCCAGGGCAGGCAGGTGGATTGTTCTCATTAAGCCGTGATTTATAGGCGAGGCTGCCGTCCAGATTAAATCAGAGCTAAATGAACCCCTTAAAATTAGCCTTGGGCTCCTTCCAATGCAAACAGAGCCAGTGGTTTTTCCAGGTCGTCTGCCAGTCAGCGGGAGCGCTCAGCGGCAAGCCTGGGTCCCGGCGGAGGGTGGCCGGGCAGCCCAGCCAGGTCGGGGCCGGCGACGTAGCATCTGAGTCCACAGCCGGCTCCGTATCCAAGACCTGAGCATCCCTCCTAGGTGAGGGGAACATCCCTGCCCCGGGGTGGGGCAGGAGGATGCTGTAGGGCAGCTGAGGATGCTGTAGGGCGGCAGAGGACATCCCCTTCATGGGGACGTCTCTACGCTCGGCAAGCAGAGCAGAGGGCTGAGCACTCAGGCAGACTGACGTGTGTGCTTGGGCTGTGCAAGGCTGTGGACACTTGCTTTATTTTCAAACAGGTACGGAAATGAAATCAGGAGCTGGTATTCAAGCAGGTATGGAAATCATGAGCTGACGGTGAACGGGAATTGGCCCCAGCCACCACCGCACCCGAGGACCCAGCGTCCTCCTCCTCCTCCTCCTGGCCCGGCAGCTTTCGGGCAGGGCAGGGCAGGAATTGGGTGTAGGAAAAGCCCACAGGGCAGCAACAGGGGAGCTGGAGTGGTCTAACACTGCTTTCCTGTGCCCCAGCTCTCAAGCTGCTGAGGAGGGGGAATAACGTGGTGCAGCGGTGTTGTCATGCGCTGTGGAAGGGACAGCTGAATTGCTCTTTAAAAATACCAGGGATGATGATAATATAAGAGGGAGAAGTACAAGTTTCCAGGGTCCTCTGCAGACACGGGCTTCCAGCCAGCATCCACTGCAGCCAGCGCGGGGCCGGGCGGATGCTGGGGCAGATGCTGTGGGATGTGCTGCCCTCGTTGCCTTGCTCTGGACCAGAGTGGGGCTCGCAGGGGGGAGCACGTTAGCTGGAGAGCTGCTCCTTGTCTTTGGGCCATGTCTTACCCTCCCAGCCGCTGGTCCTTGTCCCTGTCCCTTTGCAGTCCCCACTGAGAGCCCCAGCCCGTTCCCTGCATGATTCCCACTCAGCTCCACGTTGCAGATCACACTCCCCCCAAAGCTGAGGGCTGGCGAGCGACCCCACACTCCTGTCTCCTCACCCTTTTCCCTCCATATCCCCCTGGGAGAGCCAAGAAAATTATCCCATGAGGAGTTAGTGCTGCCTAGCAGTTGTCCTCAGGCTGTCTGGGGACACGAAAGTGCCCCAGTTTCTTCTTGCTGTGGTTCATCTGGCTTGTGAGGACACTGGTTTTAGGATGAGCTCCTCAGCACAGCTGGAACCAGCTCCAGCATCCACTACCTGAGGTGCAGCTTGATGCTGCAGAGGCTTCAGGGGGCCTTGAAAAGGCTTTTTCATCACCACTGGCACTCCATGAGTCATGTCACCAGCGGCCCAGCTTGGAAAATCCATGAGCAAGAGGAGTTAAATTCAACCAGCCCCATCTTAGTTCCACCTGGCAGTTCCCAGAGTAGGGCTCAGGACCCCTGAGGTCCCGTGGCCACTGCTACAGGGTACCCTGAAATGGGTTTTGTAACCCCAGCTCCCTCTTCTGCCCCAGATGGGAATAGATAACGATGAAGAAACTGCATGGAAAAGCTGCTGGTGGAATTATCGTGCCTCCCAGTCCCACCAGTAAGGAGGCATGCCCCTTAGGAAGGGACACAAGTGGGATCTGTGATCTCAGGGCCAGGATGAAATCTGTGCTCAGCACCAGCTCCTCACCAGTGGACACTGAGAAACCCTTTCCTTCTCACACAGGGCTTTGCTTCCCACGTGGATCACTCGTGATCCGGCAGCATTCCTGTTCCCTGCCTGCCCCTTACAGAGGAGCCGTGCTTGAGAGGCTGGAGGAGCTGGGCAGGGAGATAACAAGGCTCTTGGAGTGCAGACCTCCCCCTTTCTCTCTAAACCTGGTTTCAGATTCCACCCTCCCCATCAACTGGCAAGGCCAGATCTGTGCAAATAAATCAGCTTTCCCAGCTGAGCCGCATTCTGAACCCCCCCCAGGGACCCAGCTGCAGGGTTACTGCAGGAGAAGGATGACAGCACGTACCTGTGTCCCCCTGCACACCTCCTGCAGCCCCCTGCCCTCACCCACTGCCTCTCATCCCTCCCATCCCCATCCTTGTAGCACCCTCAGGGGTTCCAGAAGGATGAGGGGGTGCTAAGCTGAGGGAGAAGGTGGGAGATCTGGATGTGGATGAGGTAGAGGCTGTGGATAATGGCTCCTGTATATACAGACCAGTGCCTGCCCAGGCAGCTGAGCTCCATCCCTCCACCCCGGCTCTAACCTCTCTCCTGGCCCCCTCTGACATCATTTGTCTTTAATAATATTAACACACCACCACCTTTTGCACTTCTCACCCTTTGGAGATGCTCATTCATTAACCTGTGGGGCGCTGCCGAGGGCGGTCGTTAACCTGCTGCTTCTGGCTCCCTCCTCTTCTCTCCCTCCCAGGGGAAACTGAGGCACGGAGAGATCAGGGCTTGCACAGATTGCAGCACACACCAGCAACCCACGGACAGCCTGTACCAGCATCACCCACACAGAGAAGAGGGAGCAGGGAAGGAGGTCCATTCGACCCCAAAACCCTCACCAGGCTCCTCACCAAGCCACCTTCCAGTAGCCGGAGGGGGTGGGGGTGGATCCCTCGGGGGATAAAACCACCTCTCCGACCTTCATCCCTGCTTCAGGCTCCCTCTCCTTCCTCTTGCAGAGTCGGTGCCGATGGCTGTGATCATCGGAGTGGCCGTGGGGGCTGGCGTGGCCTTCCTGGTGTTGATGGCCACCATCGTCGCCTTCTGCTGCGCCCGCTCCCAACGGAGTAAGTGTCTGGCTGGCTGTCCCCTCCCCGTGTGGCATCGCTGCATCTCTTCTGACTGGGGATAAAAACCCCTTGGGGGGTGGGAGCAGGGAAGGGGGGAGCAAATAGAGTGGGTCACAAAGAAATGGGAGGCTGGATTTGCTGCACACTGGCTCCTCGTGTTGGTCTGGCAAACGCTGGGCTACCACCAGCCCTGTGGGAAGGGGGAAGAGTTTGGGAGGGTGTGGAGGAAACATTAATCCCCATTAAGCAGGGGTGTCCCTGGGGATGGGATGGGGGGGCTCTTTATCCCTCCTTTGGAGAACCCTGAGGTCCAGGAGAGAGAAGCATCCTCAACGTGTCACGTTAGGGCTTAAAAACCCTCCTCAGTTTGCAGTCCCTGTTCTGCCCCTGGTTTAATTCTGTTCCCCTTGGCATAGAACAGCGTGATTCCTAGTGGGAAATCCCAGCCAGCTGAGGGGTTTTATGGGAGATGTGTGGGTTTGGAAGCCTGGCTGCAGTGGGGATCCAAGTCAAAGTGCCGTTAGGAGCCACAGGTGGAAGAGAAGGGAAGGGGTAAGCGTGATGTGGTGTCCCCTTGTTAAATTAAAGGAGGCTTCTTGGCTAAAGGAAAAGGCATGGAAGCAGGAGGGGGAAGAGAGTGATTGCCTGGAGCATCTTAGAAGAGGAGATACTCCATGGTGCATCTGGCCCAGGAGACAGGCAGTATGGATGCTGGGGTGGCAAGTTTGTCTTCGATTTGAAGAGCGATAACGATGCCTCTCCCTGGTTCATCCCCTCCATTCCTGTTAACGAGTTAAATGAGGGGGGAGAGGGTGCTCATTAATCTGGTGTTTCAGGGGAGGAGTGCTGATGGACATGCCCCAAGCCAGGTTGATATTGTGGAGCGATGGGAGACCTGTTGATGCTTCCCCCACGCTGGGAGCAGAGCCCAGGGGGCATTATTTGCCTTATATTCAATGGGTCTGGAACACCATGACAGCCAGTCGATGACGTGGTGTCAGTAGCTGCCAAAACAGGGGTCCCCCTTTGGGTTATTTTGGGAGGGGGCAGACCTGGGAGCATCAGCAGCTAAACCAGCCCCTGAGTGACATTTGGGATGCAAAACTGCAGAGGAGAACGTGGTTATCCCTGGGGTGAAGGGCTTTCATCCCAGTTTTCCCAGTTCCAATGCAAACTGGATGCTGCAGCTGCTGTATCCCAGTGGCAGGTGAGTGTTGAGGGAGGTGGGGACACCCAGCTGAGAAGGCAAGGGAGGGACTTTGATCTGCAGCTATATCCCAGGAGTGACTGGAACCAGCAGCATGCTTGGATCTAAGCAGAGGGACTCATTTCCCACCAGGATAACTACAGAATTCCCCCTCCCTAAGACAAACACCATTTCAAACAACAACCTGGCCACAAAACCTGCCAGCAAGCTGTGGGGACAGCTCCACACAGCTCCTGATGGAGAGGGCAAGGTGACCAGGAGGTAAGTCCTCTCCTGATGGCTGTGACCAGGGAGAGGCAATTCCCAGCAGTGCTCTGAGAAGATGCAACAAAATATAGGTGCCACCTGCAGACCCTGAGCCTGGAGGCTCTGGAAAAAGGGAAGAAAATAAAACACAACACCAGGCTTTACTGCACATCTGTTGTTGTATCTTGGGTGACTTAACGGCCTGGAGTTATTTAAGGGGGAACACTCCCAGGAGAGGATGTGCAAGACAGTAATTAGCTTCTCCCTGTGATTAAGGACAGAGGCTCTGGCATCAGGAGCGTGTCCCAGTGAGAGAACAGTAATAAGGAGCAATAGGAACTCCCAGCAAAACCCCAAGACCTGGAGATGTCTGAGGGTGCAGATGCTGAGGGCAGGGGATGCCAGGGTGGATTCACTGGAGGACAGAGCTCCAAGCTTGCCCCAGTTGAGGGATTCAGTTCCCAGACCAAACCACCCTCTCCTCCTGTGTGGTCCAGCCAGTGCTGGACTGAACGGGTGCTTGCTGGGTCCCTCAGCTGGAGGGTAGATCTGACGAGGCTGATGGGAGGTTTTTGGGTTGTGGGAGGCAAGAGCCAGACAGGAGGCTGGATGGAGCCCAGCTTCAAAGCTGGGAGCTTTTCAGGTCTGGCTGCTCAGACTTGCATCCATCTCTGCTTCTCCCAGCTGGTTTCTGCTCCACAGTTTCATTTCACTGCTGCTAGTTCCTTGAAGCACGCCTGACACCTTCAGGGGAGGCTGAGACTCTCTCCAGGAGTGTTTCTCTCTGCCCTGCATGAAAACTGGGACTGGGGGGGCTGGGGATCATTTTTGTCATTCCCAAAGCCCTTTGTGCATCATTTGGGCTTTCTCCACCTGGACCTGCACCCTGAATCCAGGGAAGGTTTTGGGTTTTTTCTTTCTCAGGGGCTTCCCAGCACCAGGATACATCCCAAGGGGATCAGCAGCCTGGACAGAGGACCATCTGTTTGAACAGTCCTCAGAAGCGAAGGTTTCACCTGCCTGTACCTCACAGCAGGGCAACCATTGCTCCCCCCCCATCCCATGAATTTTTCCCAGTGGGGGGGAACCAGATCCGTAAGAATGCTCCATAATATCCCTCAACTAACACCCCCACCTTCCTCCCCTCTCCCCTTTTCTCCACCTTGCCCAGACCTGAAAGGCGTGGTGTCTGCCAAGAACGATATCCGCGTGGAGATCGTGCACAAGGAGCCAGCGTCCGGCAGGGAGACAGAGGAGCACCCCACCATCAAGCAGCTGATGGTAAGGATTGTCTTCCCCCTCTTACATAATTACTCTGGGATGATGGAAACAAGCCCAAGCACATCCAGCCCCACTCCAGGCAAAGATGCTCCCCACCCCCCCCCAAAAAAATCTCGTTCTCCCACTGTAAAAGCTGGAGTGAAACTTTGCTGATGAGGAGGGAGAGCTGGGAGAGGTTTGTTTTGGAGCCCAGCTGCCTGTGGGGTTAATTGGCAGGCAAATTCGCCACCTTGTTGGGGGAAAAAGAGCCCAGGGAGTGCAATAGGTGAGTGCAATATAATAATGAGCTGATTAGCCAGCAAGAGCTGCGCTCTCCTGGCTACAGGTCGGTGTAAAACATAACGCCCGCGGTCGGATGCAGATGGGTAATGCTGTGAGGGGGGAGGAGCCAGCCTGGACCTGGCTCTGCCATAACCTGGGAGGTGACACCTTCCTGAGGCTCCTGCCTTTCCTTCCTCCCTGAGGACTGAAGGGCTGGGACAGAACAAGCTGCTGCTGCTGCTGCTGGAGATCCCAGCAAATTCATCTTGGGGTTGTCACCGCGGGTGGCTCCTGTCGCTGGTCTCCGTGTCTCAGCCCTGAGTGGCTCTTTGGGGGGGTCACGTTGTAGGTGACAGCTACAAACAGGGTGGAAAGGCAAGGGGGACAAAGCCACGCCGGTCTGGATGCTGGAAGAGTGGATGCAGGGAAGGGAGAAGGGATCAAAGAGGCCACTGGATGCTCAGATACTCCTCACAACCTGACCCAGAAGCTGGAAGCACACGGGGCACCACGGCAGAGGAGGCGTAACGAGCAACGTTCACCACTGAGGAGGGAATGAGGAAGAGGAGGGGAGGTCAGGCAGAGGATCCAAGCTTGCAGGGCGTCATGGGGGCTTGTCTGGACTTATTTCCCAGAGCCAGGAGGTGATGTTCAGGGGAGCCTGGTACCCAAGCAGCACAGAGATGCGCTGTGCACACCTCAGTAAGGCTGCTGGCAGGGAGGAAATGATGCAGGGAGGGGAAACATAAGCCACAGCACACACCCCAACATTTCTTTGGTAGCCAGGGTGGAAATGGGAGAGGCTCACAGAGCTCGTGGGGTTTAGCTTACAGCAAGACTAAGCTGCAGTTTGGGTATGAAGGAGCGATTTAGGTGCGATTGGCATAGGCAAAGTCAGGTGCTTTGGGATGGAAGGTGACAGTCATGCTGGACCCAGAGAGGGTGCTTGTCCTTCCCTCTCTTGGCCAAATCCAGGAGATGCATCAGCTGGGAATAACTGTTGGATCAAAGCTGTCCAGGAGGTTGGATAGTCCATAGTCTCTGACCAACCGGTTGGGACATCCTACCTGGTAGGGAGAAGACATCAACATGCCCCTCCCCTGCATGGACCAGAGCCTCAGCATCTTCTTCTCCCTTTGACAAGAGTGTTCCCAGGAATATTTCCTGTTTTCCTCTTCTTGGAGCCACTGGGGACCCCACTCTGCCTTGTTCCCCTCCTCTCTGTCGCTGACAGCCGGTGTGAACGTCCTTCCTCAGCCATCTCCTCCCAAGCTTGGGCTGCTGCACAGATTCCTACCACAAGGTTCTCAGTCTGGCAATAAAATGATGGATTGAGTTAAAATTAATTCATCCTTGTTAACGAGGAGCTGGGGATGGGGCAACACATGACACCCCTGCTTGCTCCCTACTCTCCCCCCAGGACTTCTGCTCTCCTTCCTCCCCCACTGCCTCTTCATTTGCCTTCCCAAGGCTTCTTGTGGATACTTCAAGCCCGGGCGTCCTTTGAAACCATCTCCTCACCCTCAACACTGTTCCTAACACCTCATGGATTAATATCAACTGTGAATTCCATTAACAGGCCAGGGGCTTGCACAGAAGCATCATTAATGCAGAAGTTAACGAAGAACAGGCCACAAAAAGCTCACCACCTTGCAGCTTCTTCACTCCCCTGCCTGGACTTTTGAGCAAGAACGTGGCACAACACAGCCCAACCTGCTCCTGCCAAGCTTTGGGAGCCAAGATCTGGGGTTTGCTCCACAGTGTCTGGCCCCACACACCAAAAATCCACAGTTTCCTTCCTCATGTGTTATTCTCCAGCCATCTGTGACCTCTGCAGCTCACCATGCTTTTCACAAATGATTCTTCATGCATCTATAAATTCATTCACACCTCCAGGATCCGTTCCCATTGCCACGGAGTCGGGTCCCTCCCCATTCACTGTTCCTCCAGGTAGGGGAAGAAATTTAAACCACCACTCCCCATCTCACCCCTGGTAAAGGGGTTTGAGCCTGGAAATAGAAACAAATGAAGCCCAAGAGCAGCATCCTGGCTTCTGCTGGGGTGCATCACGCCGATTCGGCTGGGTGGGCCTGTGGTGGGGTGTTGAGGAGCAATCTCAGCTCTGGTGTGGTGTAACCACCTCTGCTTATCACAGATGGGGTTTTTCTTTCTGGCTGGTTGGACTCCGTGCCTCAGTTTCCCCGTGGCTGAAATGGGGCTGATGATCCTAAAGGAGAGGAATCTGCTCCCAGAGGAATCCCAAAGTGACCAGAAGGCAAGAGCATCCCAAGGAAACCAGCGTGGCCAGATAGACCCCTCCCAACATCACCTTCAGTTCATATTTGGGGGGCAGAACAGTCAAAATAAGCCAATTAATTACCCACTTGTGGACAAGCTGATGGTCTTTTCCTCATGTGGGCTTTTTTCTATCCAGAAACCCATCCCTCCTGCTCCAAGGGATGTCCCTGGCCAAGTTTCCCATGGGGGAGCTCAGCTTGGATTCCCCTCAGAGGAGGGGGAGGAGGAAAAATAAGCCCCAATCAGAGGTGAAAACTCAGGGGGTTGGGGGGGATGTGTTGGTTTTTGTGACAGCTCAGCTGTCCCAGCATCTCCACAGCATCCAACCTGGTCCAGGAGGCTCAGGGCACATCCCTCCCAACTCTGGCAGCAGCCCAGCGCTTCCTCCAACCAAGGAGAAGGTGACCCAGGATGTGAACAAGGAAAAAAAAACACCCCAAAAAATCACTGTGGAAGTGTGGGTGACCTTTGCAGCTCAGGATGGAGCTGGGCCACCATGAGGTTTGGACATCTACCATGGGTATCACCCAAGACTGAGCCTTCTCAGGGCAGGTAACACATCTTTTGGGAGGGGTAATTGGTGCTGGGACACATCAAGCCAGCATGGAGATGCTGGCACCCATCATCCCAAGGCAGAAGGATGTGAGACGTGTGGCAGGACACACCATACCACCTTTACCCATCCCAAACCCTTCTGGGATCAGGGGATGCCTTTTGCCACACCGTGAGCTGTGCCTTTGCTTTGCTCCTCAGCAGGAGGAGCTGTGTGGGGCTGGGTTGGGACCTGGCATCCCCCACCAGCCTCCAGAAGCATCACCCAGCTGCACCCGCTGGGCTTTCATGTGTTTCCCTCTCCCACCATCCCCATCCCACCTCCCCATCCCCATCCCACCCCACCATTCCCAGCTGCCTCAGGGAGAGCAGAGTCACCTTCCAGCCCCATCATTAGCTCGCTGGTGGTTGCCCAGCGATGGCTGAGAGGGGACCAGCAAGCTAACGAGCGCCCCGCTAATTAACGCCGTGAGATCACGGGGGGGGGCTGAGCTGCCACACAAGCTTTAATAAAGGTCACTGTAACGACCAACTGCCACACAGGAGTTGGCAATGAAGTGATGTGAAGGACACCCTATGGACCCCATGTGAGGGTTGGGGGGGTTGACTGCAGCCCACCCACCCCAGGGTCCCCCTCTGGGGCTTGAGGAGCAGCTTGGTGCCTGAATGGCTCCAGCCATTGCAAGAGGCAGCACAAAAAACAGACTTTAAAGACCCCATCAAACCAAATTTATTAATTCCAGGGTGGTTTTGCCACCAGTAGGACCAAGGTGGGGGGAGTTCTCCCTCCATCACCCTTCCAAATCCTCTGGTCTGGCCCCTACCACCTGTGTCACCCCAAGCAGAGGTGGCTTCTCCTTTTCTATTGAACCCACAAAGCCCTTTTGATGGGTTTTTAGCCAGCTAGGTGCATCCCTACATAACCCATACCCCACTCCTTAGGGGATTTCAGGGGAGGGGGAGTCACTGAGCCTGGCAGAGCCCTTAAAAAAAACCAACCCAACCCCCTTCCCCACATACCATATTAGTTTACCTGCCTTTAATCCTCAGTGACACGTGTATTTACCCCAGTAAATCGATGGCTGGCACCAGCCTTTTTTGCTTTTTCCCTAAGAAAACTCAGGTACTTTAATTTATCCTGTTTAATAGGTGGATCAAAGGCTGCACAGAAAGTGCTGCAGGGTGAATTCCCACAACCACTTGCTGGTTCAAGAAAGGGAAAGAGAAGTTGGGGGAACTAAAAGGGGGTTATTTCCCTTTTTTTTTTAAATATATATATATATGTTATTTTTTTTTCCCCTGGGCTGATTTCAGGGTTGTGGCTTCCAACCAGGCTGAGGGGTGTGTGAGGGGATGCATGTCAATCCAGTAAGATTTCTTTAAAATATTGAAAAATAAAAAAAACAACTGAGAAATTGGTTGATAATTATTAGGGAAAATAATGATCAGGTTGATATTTTTTTTGGGGGGAGGGAAACAACAAAAAAAATCGACTTAAATGAAGCCAAACACAATTTCTTCAGCATTTCACACCCCCACTACCACCCTTGGACCTACTGGGCTGTGGGGGGAAAGGATCCAGGACTACTGAAATTTTTTTAAGAGTCAGGTTTGGAGGTGAGGGGGTAAAATTGGGGGCCAGGTTGGAGGTAAAAATGGCTTTGATGTTAATTACAGCTTGGGGGGGGTTAATGCCAGGATGTAGCTGGGACTTTAGAGCTGTTGGTGCAAGGTCAATTTAGGAGGAAAAGGAGGAAGAGGAGGAAAAACATCAGGAAAGGATTTGGGGGGGGTGGGGGATGTTTAGGGCAGGTGCAGCCCCTGTGTTTGCTGTGGGAGGGATGAGTAATTCCCTTTCCACCTCAGCCCAGCTTTTCCAGTCCCCAGGAGAGTGGGAAGGAGAGCTGTACCCCAGGAAGCACTGACACTGCCTCACCGAATGTCCCTGGTCAAGTCCTTTCATCCAGGTTCCAGCTGGCAGCCCCAGGCTTGGGGTGGGGAGGGGGTGAGGGGGACACACAGCGGGTTCTCAGGGATGCTGACACCCACCTGTATCCTTTCCTAGATGGACCGGGGAGAGTTTCAGCAGGATTCAGTGCTGAAGCAGCTCGAGGTGCTCAAGGAGGAGGAGAAGGAGTTTCAAAACCTAAAGGTGAGACGGCCCCTGAGAATGAGACCCCCCCCTCTTGTCCATAACCTTCCCCCCACGTCCCTGGTCACTGGTGTGAGGGGCTGCAGGCAGCTGCACCCCCAGGGTGCTGGGTGCCCATCCCCATGCCCGCCGTGGCTCAAGGAGACCGAGCTGGGTGGGATGGGTGTCTGAGGGCCGATGAGCCGGGTGGGTGGGCACCACCACTGACCCTCTTTCTTTCCACCCACCCCCCTCCCTTTCTCTACAGGACCCCACCAACGGCTACTACAGCGTGAACACCTTCAAGGAACACCATTCCACCCCAACCATCTCCCTGTCGGGCTGCCCGGCGGACCTACGCCCCGCCAGCAAGCAACGGGTGCCCACGGGCATGTCCTTCACCAACATCTACAGCACGTTG
Source organism: Gallinula chloropus (assembly GCF_964237585.1). Lineage (NCBI taxonomy): Eukaryota > Metazoa > Chordata > Aves > Gruiformes > Rallidae > Gallinula > Gallinula chloropus. Next base: position 4,667,016 of record NC_140109.1, on the reverse strand, counting down.
AGCGGGCAGAGCCGCCTGTACGACTACAGCCAGCGCTTCGTGCTGGGCATGGGCAGCAGCTCCATCGAGCTGTGCGAGCGCGAGTTCCAGCGGGGCTCCATGAGCGACAGCAGCTCCTTCCTCGACACCCAGTGCGACAGCAGCATCAGCAGCAGCGGCAAGCAGGACGGCTACGTGCAGTTCGACAAGGCCAGCAAGGCCTCTGCCTCCTCCTCCCACCATTCCCAGTCTTCTTCCCAAAACTCGGACCCCAGCCGGCCCCTGCAGAGGCGGATGCAGACGCACGTTTGAGCTCCCCAACCGCCCCCCCCCCCCCAAACCACCACCACCCTGTGCCCTCCACATTCACCACCCACCCACCCACCCAAACTCCCCTCCCTGGGGGGATGCTGGGGAAGCTCAATACGGGCGCCGTGAGGGACAGTCGTGCCCGGAGCTGTGGAGGTGGTGGGGTGGGGGGGGGGCAGGGAAGAGGCTGGATCCAACCCCCCCCCATACACACCTACACCCCCCCCCCAACCTCCTCTTCCCAGAGCGGATCTGTGGGGTCAGGGACCGGCCGAGCATCGTCCACCCACCCTGTCATCGTCGTCCCCCCCCCCACCCAGTACATGCTAAGCACAACCTTGCCGAGGACGCCTGGGACACCCCCAGCCTAAACCACGCACCCCCCCCCCCAGCCTCTGCTGCCCCCCTACCCCCCACCCCCAAACCCTTTCCCTTCCTTCTTGGTGTTCGGTGTCCATAATTATAGAGTCCGTTTTGGGGGGTTGGGGACAGTGGGGGGGTGGGGGGGTGGGGAAAGGGGGTTGTGGCGGGGACACACACACACACAGAGGACAGCCCACCCCCCCCCCCACCTCCAGGAAGGGCCTCTCCGCACTGTATCGTGGGAGCGCGGCGCCGCGGTCAATACAAGAGGTGTTTCTCGTGGCACGCCTGGGCTGACAGCCACCCCGGGCTCAGGGGGGGGCAAGGGGGGGCTGTGAGGGAAGGGACCCCCACCTTGGGGACAGGAACATCAAGGGGAAACTGAGGTACAGGGCAGCCAAGGGTACTGGTACACCCCATCTTGCCAGTGCAGGAGCTTGGGCTGCACGTGGGAGACGTGGTAGGTGAGGGGTGGCTGGGGGATGCACCAGAGAGATGGGACACACACACACACAAAGAACACCCCCCACCCCCCCACACACCCCAGGCCACTCGTCCCCAACAGCAGTGGCACGCACGCCCCATGGGAGGCTCCACGATAAATAAGTTTTTAAGTTAATTAAATTAAATGTCACACCTCCCCCCCCCCCACATCCCCCCCCCCAAAGGACCCCGGCAGACCCCGAGGCCAGGCACCTCAAGAGTCAGGGGGGGGCTGCAGGGATGGGCCTCCCCCCCCACATCATCACTAAGGCAGGGGAGGGGCTGCCCAGTAAAAAGATTGGTTTAAAAAAGGGGGGGACAGGGGAATTAAATATTTGGGGGGAGGGGAAACCAGGGCAGGGAAGAGGGAACATGAGCCCTGTGAAGGCTTCTGATCCCTGGGAGGGGCTCTTAGGACCCCCAAAATCAGCCCCTGAGCAGGGACTTCGTCTGCATACAAGGGAATGAAGGGAAAGAGAAAGCCCAGAGCAAGGGCTCCTGCCCCTCCCTTGCCCCCCCCCAGGCCCGCTGGGAGGGAGGACCCCCCCCCCCAAAAATCGCCTGTGGGTCCTTGGTAGCTTCAGTGCGTTGGTAAGAAAAGGTGCCAGCTGCCATGCCATGACCCAAGGCGGGGGCTCCCTGCGCCCCCCAAGAGCTGCTCCCTCCCTGAGGGGGGGGGGCCTGTGGTCCAGCACGGCCACCCCCACCCCAGCCTCATCCCTCCTCGCAGCAGCAAGAAGGATGCTCTGCTCTGGCCGGGCTGCGGCCATACCGGCGCAGTGTCTGTGTCTGTCCTGTGTCCCCCCCTCCATTCCATGGCATGGGTTTTAGGGGAGGGGGGGAGGGGGTTGCTGCCCCTCAGAAGTAGGTGAGGTTCTTGATGAGTCCCAGCTCCAGCATCCTCTTGATGGCCACAGCCTCGTGCGAGACGTTGTGCTCCGACGCCTGCGGGGACGGGGAGCAGGAGGTGACAATGGGGCCTGGAGGGAGGAGTTCGGGGAGGGGGGACTGTATCCCAAGCTAGGGAGTGGGAGGGATGGACAAAAAGCAAGGGTGGGCACTCACAGCCATGGATTTGAGCGTGATCTGCTCGTAGTAGTGGATGGTCTGCTTCTTGTTGGCCGAATCGGGGTAGCCGAAGCCGGCGATGTGCACCAGGTCGCAGAAGTGCAGCGCCAAGGTGATGGCCAACAGCCCCGTGGTGGGTTTCTGGAGGGAAAAGGAGGAGGAAGGAAGCACCCTTGGAGCTGTAACCTCCAGGGAGTGGCATGGGGACCAAGGGAGAAGATATCATCCCTTACCTGTTTGACCTTCCGGGGCTGCTTCATGGGGAGGTTGAGCAGTTTAGCAGCAGTCACTTCCATGTAGTAGGGATTGAGGATGCGCACGCGCTCGGGGTTGGCATCCCAGATCAAGGGGGGCTGTTTCCAAAACCCTTTCCGAACCTACAAGAGGAGAGAGAGAGAGAGAGACGGCCGGTGCCATCCCTGTAAACCAGGTAGGTCCCCAGGAGTAGAGGGGGTGGACCTGGTTCCCACCCCATGTTTACCCTCTTCTTGTCATTGAGGATGGCTTCCATCCACTGGAAGTCCATGGGCTTGAAGGGCACCAGCACCAGCAGCGTGTCGGGGTTGTTCTCCCTCCTGGGGTTGAAGTGGGCAGACTCAGGGTAGAAGAGGCGCATGGTGGTCTTGGAGCCCACGTCCTGCTCGTAACCGTGGACCGGGGCGTTGTTCAACCTTGGATGGGGAGGTGGGGGGGGGAGGGGATGACACACAGGGACATGGCAGGCATTGATCCCCTCCACAGGTGGCTCCAGGGAGGGATCGGTGGGATGAAGCTGGGGATTGTTACCTGATCACCACGTCGTAGGTGTTGATGGTCTCCCCCATGGAGCTGTTGCGGAGCCGGTGGCCGTTGCCCACCACCGCGCACCTCCGGCACTTCAGGCTGTGAGAGAAAAGCCCTGTCTTCACCCAGCCCTAAAACCACCTGGGTTTAAGCCCCCAAAGGCCAGGTTTAACCCCCATGGTGCCCAGCCTACAAAGTTTGCTCCACTCTGGGTCGCTGAGGTTCATGTCACCAAACCCTGGAACCAACCCCCCCTTCCAATGAACAAATTTCCACCCCCAACGATGCTGGGAAAGAAGAGAAAAGCCCCCCCAAAACCCACCCCAGCGTTACCTCTGGATGCTCTCAGGCAGGGAGTAGTGGGTGATGGACAACAAGCGCAGGAGGATGTCTTCTGCAAAGCAAGAGCGAGGAGAAGGTAAGTGAGGTGCTTCCCACCCATCGCAACGCTCCAGTTGCTGCCCCCCCTCCCATCCCTGCCAGTTCTCCTGCTGTTAATCCCAGCTCTGGGCAGATAATCCTTTGGCAGAGTTTAGCAAAGCTTGGCTCAACCCCCAAACCCTTTCCTAGGGGCAAGTAGGTGTGGGCAGCGAAGGCTCTCACCGCTTCCCTTCGTGCCGTAGGGCAGCTCGTAGAGCGACGGCGTCTTCACCCAGAAATAGTCCTTCAGCTGCAAGAAGAGCGGGTGGTCCCTCGTGTAGCTGCCGAGGAGCAAAAGGGATGGTGAGGACCCCAGGAGAGGGGAAGGGCATGGCTCTGCATCCCATCTGTGTCCTTCCTCCTCCTCCTCCTCCTCCTCAGCCCCCGTTACTCACTTGGCGATGAGCTGCGCCGCCTTCTTTTCCACCTCTCCGAGGGGACACACCGTCTTGTTTTCTTGCACAGGGAAATAAAAGCTGTGAGGGAAGAGTTTTGGGGGGGAAAAAAAAGAGAGAAATCCAAAATTAAACCATGTCTGATCTCCATCTCCATCCCCATCCCCACCCCGCGAAGGGGGCTCCGGCACCGCCGTGGTGGGGTTCAAGCCGCGCCGGCAGCGCCAGGATGGTATTGCCAGCTGGGTTTTAGAGTATTTTAAGTGCTGGGCTTTGCAGCCTCGCATCAGAAGAGGTCTCTCTCTCCCTGTTCATAGGCCTCAAGTTTTTGGATCTTCTCAATCTCCATCAGTGGAAGAGAACCAAGGCTTTTACTTCCTTCCTTCCAGGCTCGGCAAAACCCCGGCGTTGGCCAAAAAACCCCACAGAACCCAACCACCAAAGCAAAGCACACCAAGGGGGAACCCCTCACCTCATGTCCCCCAGGCTCTGCCACCTCCCCAGGTCCCCCAGGATCTGGTTAAACGATGTTCTGGCATCCCAGAGTGGGATGGATGGGAGGATGAGAGCGAAGGGAAGGGCAGGAGGTCCCGTGGACGTTAAGAAAAGCCACTCACAGCTGTATGTACCTGTCTTCCCGGTAGATCGAGTACCAAACCATCACCAGAAACAGCGCCAGCACCCCGAGTATCTTCCCTCCTGTGCCCCCAGAGAGCGGGGACGGTGTGGGGGGGGGATGTGGGGGGGGAAGAAAAACACCATCAAGCTGGATGTTGGGGTCCTGCAGCGCCCACCCCTGCCCACTCCCTCCCAGGGATGTCCCAGTAGATTGAGGAGTCACCCCCAACAAAGCCCAGCAAGCAGCAAGGACCCGGCCAGCACAGTCATCATTGTGTCCTTCCATTCCCCCCCACACACCCTGCCCCTCCCCCCCAAGTCCCTCCCCAAGAGGAACAGCTTCAAGATGGGGCCAGGTTGGTTTTGTCCCAGGTCCAAAAGCCGACGTGCCGTTTCCTCCTGCGTCAAAGGCCGCACAAACAACACCCGTCTTTCCCGGTGCCACCACCCCATTTTTCTCCCAAGGGGACTGCCCAAACCCAGAGGTCAAGGACCCCAAAAAAAATCACTCTCACAACCCCCATTTCAACCAGGACAGCCCAATACACTGGTGCCCAACCGGAGCCATGGCAAAGCACCAGCCGAGCCCCCAATGCCCAAGTTCCAAATGCAAACTCATAATGCCCCCCACCCCAGGTTCCCCATCCCCAATTGGGAAGGAGGAGATGGAACAAACCCCCCCCACCACCACCTCACCCCCTTTCCCAGGACTCACGAGACTTGTTGATCATTTTTATCAGCAGGAAAAGCATCAGGCGAGGGCCGGAGCTCTCATCGCGGCTGCCGACGGTCACCTGGAGCAGGAGGGGGGGGTGAAAAAAAGAGGGAAAGGCATGGGATGAGGTCGAAACCCATGGGAGTCATCCCCAAAAATCCCCATCCAAGGGGTAGCAGGCCCTGCTGGCTGCAGAAGGGGTGCCAGGGTTCCCCGAAAGGGCGTCTTTTCTGCGCTGCTCTGCCCCGCGGGCGCTGGGGTTGTGGAGGGTTTATAAAAGCCAGGCAAGCAGCCACAGCTCCCACTGAGCCTCAGCTGTCTGGGTTTTTAACCACAACCTTCCCCCCCCCTCCCCCCCAGGGATGATCTGGAGGGAGGTGGTGGTGGAGGGAGAGGGGGGGTAAAGGTTTGAAGCCCAGCCTTGGCTCAAGCACCCCTGTCTGGCACCAGCCGCCGCAGGTACGGAGCCAAACGCGTCACTGCAGCCGAGCTGGGCACAGGAGCAGCTGAGCAGGGTGAAAGCAAAAGACCAGCCAGTACTTCATGAAACCCCCAAAGCCTTCAATTCACCCATCCCAAGCCAGGAAAGTGGGGAGGGAGGGAAAGAAGAGGGGATCCCACAAGCTTATCCCTCCCGCTCATGCCGATTGGGGAAGCTGGGTGCCCTTTTTTTATCCCCCCCTCTTCCTCCAAAACCTCTCACCCCTGGAATAAGGCAGCAAAGAGCTGAGGTCAGATTCAGCCCAGAGAAGCTCAGCCCCATCCCATTGCAGATCAACCAGGCTTTAAAAATTAACTTACCAGCTGGGAAGAAGTTATGGGGGTCCCCAGAAAGACTTTTCTCCCCGAGGATGAATCCATCCCTCTTTAAACCCAGCTCTCAGCTTTGGGCTTGGGTTTAGATTTGGTGGGTTTAGGTTTTGGCACCCACCCCTACTTCTGGTAATCCATTTGTTGCTCCCTACTCCTCCAGCCCAGCCACACAGTCTCTGGATCTCCTGACCAGCCAGGAGGAGAGGATGAGAAGGTGTTAAATACCAAGCCAAGAGGGAAGGTGCACGCCCGCTTTGGGTGATGGGAATCCCGGTCTCACCCATCTCAGCACCCCACCCTACCTAACCATGCGCCTCTAATGGACCTTGGCACCTTCTGCCCCATGGCACCTTCTGCCCCACGACTCAAAAATGAGTCCAAATCAGCAGCTTTTGGGGGCAAAAAACGTATCAAGAAAAGGGGAGAACCGGGAGGAAAGATGGTACCAGGCTCTACCCCACCTCATCTCCTGGAATTAAAAGGGCAGGGAAGGCAATTAATTAAAAAGCAAGGGGAAGGCAATTAAAAGGGAATTTAAGGCAATTAAACCACCTCAGAGGCAACGGGATGGGAGGCAAAGGGGATAAAAACCTGTGGCAGTGATGGGATGGGTGAGGTGGTGCCCTGGGGAAGCACCGGGTCCCCCCCCCACTCGCTCCCCGTGCCGCTTCTCTTCCGGGTGACAGGGATGTCAAACCCCATCCTGGTGACAGGTGCTGGGCTCAGCCCCACCATCACCCCACAAAGGGAGAAGCAAAATCCTCCCCCCCCTCCCTGCCCTGGCTTGGGAAGGGAAAGTTAAACCCAAAAGGGGCTGGAGCAAGCAGGGGTGAGGAACTGGGGTGTGGGGTGCGTGTGGGTGGTCTCACCCATTTATACATTCCATTTGCCTGAAAAACAATTAAATTAGGGAAGTAAACAGCAGTTTGTATTTTCTTGTTGGTTTGGGGGGTGGGTTTTCCCCTTACCATCACCCATCACAAAAGTTCCCAAGGGGGAAACCTGTCACCACAGCTGGGGTGGCCTGTGATGCTGCAGCACCCCAATTCACCCAGGGCTGGGGTACTACCAGGTATTGGGATCCAAACCAAGCACCAATCCTCTCTACCCCCCCCTCACAGAGCTCTTCAGTGCCCAATCACCCAGCCCTGCTTCTCACCAAACACGCTTCACCTCTCCAACCAGCTTAAGACACTGGGAAAAGAGACTCCACTTTCACCCCCGGTGTTTGTTTTTACATACCAGCTTTCTTTACATTTACTTTCCATTTAATTGGGCTCGCTTTTGGGCTGGTTTGGAAGGCTTTATGATCCTTTCCCAGGCTTGTACACACAAGCCAGGCCTGATGCAAAACTTATCTAAGACAAACAGGGTTGTTAATCCCCCAGGAAAACGAACTAACCGCTGTTTAGCCACGAGGAGCAAGAAAAGAGGAGCACACCCAGGCCAAGGTGCTTTTGGATTGAATTCAAGCCCCCCCCCGCCCCACTTTCCCCCCCTCCACCCCTCCCCAACCTTATGCTACCAGCTCTGCAGCCCAAACAGGAGTGGCTGCTTAAAACAAGGAAGATCTGAACCCCCCACACACCTTCCCTACCCTGAGCAGGAGGGAGGTGATGCTCAAGGGTCCTGCATCCCTGTCCTACCATGGCATCCCTGTCCCACCATGGAATCCCTGTCCCAACATGGAATCCCTGTCCCACCACGGCATCCCTGTCCCACCACAGCATCCCCATAGAAGGAGTCGGTCCAGGGTATCACCTTCCCCATCCCAAACCCTGGAGCTGGGGTGTGGAGCCAGGGGAGGCAGGAGTGGGGGAAAAGTCCCAGGTGGGTTCAGCTCCCCAGCTTGGAAGAAGCTTTGATGTCTGAGTGCACATCTCACAGCACCCCTGGGGTGAATATTATCTCAGGTTAAATGACTTAAAAGCCCTGCCCCCGCCCTGTTTTGGCAGGCGGCTCCCCCCTTCCCCAGTCTGACCTTCCTGGAAAGCCTCCTCTCCAGGATGCTTTGAAGCTCCTCACCAAGATTTCCTTAGATCCAGAGAGGAATTTGTCACTGCTTCCCTGGAAAGCCTTGGAAGGAAGGGATTATAACCCCCCCTGTCCTGTCCCATCCTGGGTGGACTTTGATCCAGGTCACCTGCTGCCATCCCAGCAGAGCACCCCTGGACCTGAGCACCCAGCAGTGAAAGCTCTTGGTACTTTCATGCTTCCATGGTAATGTAGGGATGGGGAAAACAAAGCCTGGCACACCTCTCCCATCCTCCCATCCCAGGGCAGCCTGAAGTCAGGTCCACATTCCCTGGGTGAGAAGGATGCTAGGAGAAGGGTAAGCATTCCCACCACCCCCACACCCAAAACAAAGCCCCACCCACCCCCCAACGTTTATTTTTAACTGGAGCAGAGCTGGATTTGAAGGGATCCCACCCAGTTCCCTGAGGATTCACTCCTGGCTGCGACAACCAAAGGGAGACAGACAGACAGGATGGCACAGACACCTTCAGCCCCACCAGACCATCTCCTTGCCCTGAGCCACCACCAAGGCTTCATGGGGACCAGCATGAAGGAGCCCACCCCCATTTTAAGGGCAACACCCCAGCATCAACACCCCCCCCAGCACTGGGGTTTTCCAATCCCCCATCCCCAGAGGTTTTTCTCCAGGTGGTGGGGCTGGGATTGCTGGAGGAGCCTGGCAGATGCCAGTTTACCCCCCACGCTGCCTTGGCTTGGGCAAAACCATCGCGTGCCAGAGCCTGAACACAAGCTGGGAGGTGACCAGAGGCAAACCTCCAGGGAAAGGACCCAGCCAGCAAGGCTCTGCCTGGGCTTGGCAGAGCATCAAAGGTACCCAAATCCTCAGCCCCGCATCCCAAAGCATCCTCAGCTCGGCTCCTCCCGGTGCTCGGGGGACTTTTAGTTCTTCAGTCGGGAGGAAAATCAAGACCCACACAGGGAGAAGAATCCTTGTGGGATTGAGAAGAACCTGAAAGGCAGTAGGGGAGTTGGATCTGACCCCCCTTCCCTCCTTCCTTCAAGAGCAGTGGGGATGGGGTGGGGGACTGGGGATGCTGTGTGGTGCCAGAAAACAGCCAGACAGAGCATGGTGGGCCAAGGGGACCAGGAAGGTCGTTAGGAACGTGGCAGCACAAGGAAAAATCAATGCCAAGGAGCCGGCTCACCCCCCCAATGCCCCCAGTTATCTTGTTTCAAGAGCCCCACAAGTCACTTTAAAGGAATCTTAATTACCCCTTAACGAGCGAGGCAGCGCCATTTCCTTTGCCTATCTTAGGCACACACAGCCCAAGATTAATGATAGGGGAACCCCCACACACACACATACCTCCCCCCCTGAGCAAACAAGCTCAGGTAGGAGAAATATTCCCATGGCAGAGAGCCCCCAGAATAAAATCTGAGCTTCTCCCTTCCCAGGGCACCACTGGGTCTGGGTGAAACCTGACTCAGGATGGAGCTTCCACTATCCCCTCCTCACTTGATATTTGGGGTTTTAAGCCTTGAAACAGCAAAAAAAACACCCCAAACCCCCAGGGATGGGTCTCAAATCCCTTGCTAATGCTGGCTGCATGGGTCTACCAGAGCATCCCGTGCCACGGGGATCATCAGAGGAGCTGTGGGGCTCCTCCTTGGCTGTGTTATTATAAGCTAGACATTATTATTTACACTATATGGGCTTAATGACTCTTTTCCTCTTTAAAAAAAACCCTACAGAAGACCCTTCCTTGTCGGATGTGGCTTGGTACAAGCCCTAGGTTGGCTCAACCACGCTGCCAGAGGAGAGCGGAGCCGCCCCGCGCTGCGCCGGGGCCGATGGTTTCCTACCCACGGGATTTCATCACTCAGCCTCCCCCGCCATCGTTCCGGCCACCCCTCTTCCCTCCTACCTGCCCTGGCCGGTCCCTATTTGCCACTGCTGTCACCTCCTTGCCGTGTTTACTCGTTGGTGTCTCCATCCTCATCCTCAGGGGGCCGCTCGGCGAGAGAGCGGCTTTGGCAACGCGGCTTCACGCCCGCGCTGCTGGTTAACCCCTCCCAAAAAAAGAGCAGGTGAAAGGGGAAGGCAGCGAGGAGGGTGGGCTGAAAGGGAGGGTGAAGGTAGGGTGAAGGTAACCCTGCCTGCTCCCCCAGGACCTGACACCCCCCACCCCCACCCCAGCTCCCTTACGGCACGGAAGCGAACAGTCCAGGGAGGTAAAAGCACTGGTGATGCTCCAGCCCAAACCCTGGGGTCAAACAGAGGGAAATTCAATGGATCTCAAGCTCCAGGGGTGTGTTATCATGTGGGAAGCTACTGTCCTCGGTGGGTCTTGACTATAGGGGTGAGGGGAGGCCCCAAAAGCCGCCTGCCCGGTTGCTGTGCCCTTCACAGGGCCCCAAGTGGCACCTTAAGTCACTCCCACAAGTGGGGCAGCCCTGCAGTTTCTCTGCTATTTCCTCCATGCCTGCTTCTCACAGACAAACAAGATGGGTTTTGGAGATGAGGGGTGGCAGGGGGAGGGACTGTAAATCCCCAACCCCGAAACCCTGGGAGTGAAGAAATCCAGGTGGATTTACCCCTCCTCTCCCCTTTCTCCACAGCCAGGCGGGAAGTATCCAAAACCAACCCACACCCATCACTTCACACCCCCGGGATCACCTCCAGAACCCCCTCCCCAGCCATTCCAGTGGGGGGGATACATATCTCAGGGCGACTCTTTCCCAGCAGTGGGAGCGGGTGGAATCGGTCCCCGTCGGAGCAGCGATAAGCTGGGGGGGGGGAGGGGAGATGGTGGCTACTTACGGTCCGTCCTCTTGGTCCAGGCAGAGCAGGCAGGAACTCGGCGGGCTCTACGAGGCCATCCTCTCTTCCCCTGGGGAAGGGAAACAGGAGGACAACACCCTTAGTGTCACAGCTCCCCACACCTTTCGGAGGATCCGCTGAACCCCAACCGATCCCCACCACCCAGCGCTGGCACCAGGGGGGAGGATGGAAGCAGCCCCAAGGACTGGCAGAAGGGCCCCCCCCTGCCAGCCCCATCGCTCTCCAAAAAGCCACCCACCCACCTCCTCTGATGCCTCAGCACTCAGGGCTGGGCTTCCAGTTGGTTTTAAGGAGGAGGCAGGGTGGTTCAGAGCCCAGACCTCACCGCAGGGTTCCCTGACACCTCTTCCCACCGGAATCCCCTTCCGTGACTCACTTGGATTTTTGGGAAGGGGGTGATGCCTTTTCCCCAAAGAAAAAGGGATGGCTGCAACCCTGCTCATCCCAAGATGCTCCTCATCCAGCTCTCCCACCTTCCCACAGAGAGAATGCTCCTCAATCCTACAGCTCTGGCATCTTTTCCTCCCAGAACTTTCCGGATGAAGCATCCTTGCCCCGTGAGCAGCTTGACGGTTTGGGGAAGGAAGTCTGGCTGCCAAGTTGCCGCCCACAGACACCCTTCCCCTCTCAAAGCAAAGCACGGGCAGCTCCTCTGCATCCAGCTTAATTACCCCAGCTAACAAGCAGGAAGGTTGGGGCAGGAGCAAGGGAAAGGCTGTGGAGGTAAAGCGAGCCCATAGGTATCTCCACGCTGGTGGGATGGAAGGAGCCGCGGCTCTTCCCAAATAAAAAGAAGCCCAGTGCAGGTGGGGAAGGGTCTCAGCCTGGTTTGGCAGAGGGAAAGGCAAAGCCAGTGGGGAAGAACAGCCTGGCCAGGACCAGCGATGCTCTCACCACAGCCAGTGCTCCAATCCTGGTGGGGAAAGCACTTCAGAGGGGACAGCCCAAAGGGCAGAGGGTTCCCTCACCTCCCTCTGCCTCCTCCAGCTGGGAAAAGCAAAGGTGAGAGGTGCTGTGAGCACCAAGGTGGTGTGAGCCTCCCCCTGAGGCGTGCTTTGCTCTTAATTTCGTGTTAATTTTAACGAGGGATGGGGAGGGAAAGCACCTGGAGTCTCCAAGATGCTTTTGACTCCTGGTATCCCGGCTGGGCACTTCTCCCAGGGTAGGGAGGGGGGAAGCAGAGATGTGCCAGGGAGGACGAGGGAAGGTCCCATCCCAGTGCTGCCACCTTCTCCCACCTCCAGCATTTGCTGGGAAGAGCGATTAAACTGGAAGGGCTTGGGGCAACCAAGAGCCAGCCCAGATATTCACTGGGGCAGCTCTGCAAGCACCCAAAACCTCCACCCTCCTGCACCAGGGGCTTGCTGTCAGCCCCGAATCCCACTGGAGCATCCGACATGGGAGCCTATTTCTTTAGAGCCAGGAATTAGGGGATTTGCTAATGGGGTTAAACTCTCCCCCCCCCCCCTCCCCAAAACAGCACCCATAGAGATGATGATGAGGATGCTCAGAGTTACTTGGGGGTGGGAGAGGGGATAATCAGTCCTCCAGAGAGCAGGGGATGCTGCAGCCCTGGAGAGACTGGGATCCCTTACAGCACACAGGGAGGATCCGAGGTCTCCGCTGGTCTTTCCAGCTCGACTGGAAGAGCCAGGAGCCAGATGGCTGCTGCCGCTGGTGTCCCGTTCCCCCCACACCCACCACCCCTCCCCAGAATCAGCCTGTGTCTCCCCCCAAGGATCCCTGAGCAGCCTCCTGAGCAGCCTCCCCACCATCGACCGACACAAACAGTCGTTCCCAGCCCAAGATCCAGGCAAAAATCAAACCAACCCCATCGTAGTTCAGGCAGCTGCCAGGTCGAGAGCAGCCGTCTCCACAGCTCGCCGCGGGCGGCTCAACCCATCTGGCAGCTGATCCCGGCAGGAAATGAACGTCCCATATCCCAGAGCCCTCAGAAAAACCCTAAACAAGCCGAATTTCGCTCCTCTTTCCACCCCAGCTCCCGGCTATGCTCCCCCCCACCCTCTGCCTCAGTTTCCCCTCCTGCCTACCAGTTTCAGTAAAGCCAAGCAGGATGAGTCCTCCGAGGGGGCTGAGCCCTCAGCATCCCCATGGGACACAGGCAGGAGCAGACACGCAGGAGGTAGGGATGAGCCATCAACACCCCTCCCATCCATCACCTTCCCCACCACCAGACCAGACCCCCCTGCAACGATGGGGGCTGTGAAAGAAGATTTGGGGGGGGGGGAATGGAGACAGCACTTCTCCTCCTTCCACCCTCCAGACCTGGAGCACGGCAGCTGTCTGTCCATCCGTCCGTCCGCGCTCCATCGCCGGGCGTCAAGCCTCCCTCAGTTAAAATTACTTCCCGAGGGAAGAGAGAGCGAAAAACTGGGCTGGGAGGGGAATAAAATCCAGGTGAGCTCATCCTCCTCCTCCTCCTCCTCCTCCTCCTTGGGGAGAAAACATCTCTACTTGGCATGAGCGAGGTGGTTCCAAGCCCGGCACATCCCTCACGTCACCCCGATCGCTATCGCCCCGCGACCGGGAGCTTATTCATTCCGGAGGCATTTAGTGGGAGACAATCCAACCGCTTCCCAACTGTCCTTTGAGTGAGCCAAAGGTGTAAATCCAGACTGGGATGAGAGGGATTTGGGGTGGGGGGGGTTATTTTGCCAGAGAGGTTGCCCTGTGGATCCTTTCACCCAGCATCTCAGAGGATGCTCCCCGGCCAGAGCCACCCGCGCATCCCTTCCCCACGTTGGGTTTTGAGATGAAATTAATAAAATCGATGGGTTCATTAAATTATTTCGTCAAAAATAGGGCTTATGGAGGAAATAATTTAATAAAAACTTCTTTCTAGTCAATCCCCACAGGCAGGAGGGAAAGCAAAGCCACCCAGCCAAGCCGGATTATCCCAAGCAGCGCCCGACCTAAAAATAAACGACCGCGGTTTAAGGACGAGTCTCACCTCACAAACCCTCCCCCCACCCCAAAAAAACCCACCCCCAAACCCATCAAATGAATAAAAAAGAAGAATTAAGCATGAGAAATCCCCTCTGTTTCCAAGGTGGGGCTTCTAGAATCACCCATCAGACCCCCCCCAAAAACAAAGTGGAGTGTGGGTTGGTTTCTTAGTTTAAAAAGTGGGTGATTTCCAGCCCCCCCCCCATTTTAGGTGAGCCAAACGAATGAATAATTAAGATTTAAAGAGGCATTTGCATAATGCAGATAAACCATCAATTTAACTCATAAATGGAGTTGGAATTAAGCATTGACTTTGTTAATTAAGTAGCAAAGGGGCCCTGGGAAGCTCCAGCTTCCACCCGCTGCAGGGTGCTAAATGGGGAGGGGGACACACATACTGATGTGGGGGGTTGGGGCAGGTTTTATCCTCCCCTTACCCTGAGGTGCTGCTGGGGTATCAAACCACCCCCCCTCGGGAGGGAAGCCTGTTGAGCTTGTATGTGCACAGATAGATGCTGCTTTGGGGTTATTTTGGGAGGAGTTGTCCATTTTTGGGGGGGGTTAATACAGTGCTGGGTATTGTATGGGGATGGGGAGTGTCATATGGGGATGGGGGGGTATTGCACTAGGATTGGGGGGTCACCATATGCATCCTCCAGCCCCAAACCCAGGTGGGTCTGGATCCATACGGGTGCCATGAAATCCCATCCCATGAACCACACGCCAGGAGACAGGGATGGGGGAAATGCAGCCAGCCAACCCCCATGGACCTGCTGGGATGGGGTTTTAACCCCCAGGCAGGGGCAGTTTGTTATCCACGGGGGCTGCTCAGCCAGCAGCATAGGTACAGCACCAGCACAGCCCCAGAGCAGCAGGTTTGTGGCATCAAAGCATCCTCAACGTCTCCTCCGCGCTTCCCTGCCTCAGTTTCCCCACTGCATTTCAGGGCTCAGAAAAACTCCAGGGGCAAAGGATGACCTCAAACTCCATCCCAGCTGGGTTTTTTTTAAAGGAAATTATGTTTAAAAAACCCTAAACCAAACCAAAACAAAAAGAAACCCAAAAACCAAAAAAAAAAAAACCCCAATGGAAATGTCGTAAGAGGCTCCAAAAACCTGATGTAGGATCCGTCCTGGGGCCCCCAGCTTGTGCAAGGCCACGGGGTGAGTTCCCACACAAATCCCCCCCAGCTTGGCATCAGGCTCTGGTTAAAGAAAGGAAGGTTCAGCAGGAAAACTTGGGCAAAAGCGGGGTGCTGAGCTACGGGGAGACATTTTGCAAGGGGAAGAGCCGGAGCGGGATCGGCATCTGGAAGCGATCGGAGGCGAGGAGCCTCTCCCAGGCACAGCAGGGAATTCCAACGGCGTGAGCTCAGGTTAAAGCCTCCTTCACAGACCCAAGGTTTTAAAAAAAAAATTGAAAAGAAATACCAGCCCCTCATTTTGGCCTGTGTATACACCTAGTTTTTTAAACCCCCAAGGAAGGGAAGCCGGCTCCCCGCTCTGTCCTACCTGGGTGCAGCTCTGTGACCGAGGCCTGTTCCGATTAAAACCCCAAACAGGGAAAAAGAGGGAACAGAAAAACCCAACCCCAAACCCTGAAGAAGAGGAGAAACGTCTCCGTGGATTTGTTGATAGAGTTTTACAGGCGTGGTGCTGGGATGAGTCCTCCTCCAGCGCCGTGGTGTTTCAAACGGCCTCACTTGGTGTTATGATGCATCCCCTCTGCCATCCAACCCCTGGGTACTGCTGCATCCCACCACTGAGGATCCCTCACCAGCACCCCCTGTGCCATCCAACCCCTTGGTACCACTGCATCCCACCCCTGAGGATTCCTCACCGACACCCCCCGTGCCATCCAACCCCTGGGTACCGCTACATCCCAACCCTGAGCATCCCTCGCCAGCACCCCCTGTGCCATCCGACACCTGGGTACCACTGCATCCAACCCCCAAGCATCCCTCTCCAGCATCCACCGTGCCATCCAACACCTGGGTACCACTGCATCCCACCCCCAAGCATCCCTTGCCAGCATCCCCCGTGCCATCCAACGCCTGGGTACCACTGCACCCCACCACTGAGGATCCCTCACTGACAACCCCCCATGCCATTCAAGCCCTGGGTACCGCTGCATCCCACCCCTGAGCATCCTTCACCAGCACAGGCTGTGTCCCACAACAGTCCTCAAGCCACCCAGCGATGCTGGGAGCATCCTCAGGATGCCATCCTGACTTAGGACCTCCGTGAGAGACTCCAGCCCCATCCAAACCATCCCTGAGCAGGCAGCATGGGGACCAACAACACCCATGGGTGCTCAAAGCCACGGCAGAGCACATGCTGTCACCATTGCATCTCCGCTGCACCCTCACATCCTGTCATCAACACCCCACAACCACCAGTACATAAATAACTCATCTCTGACGAGGCGCTGGCCAACCTGTACCCCCATCCGCTGGCCCCCACCGACTCCAACCGCCCCGAAACGACACCTTCAGCCCCACCACACCTTCAGCCCCAGCACGCCACTCAACACCCTGACACAAGCGCTCGCCCACATCCTTCCCACCGCCACCCCTCCCCACCCACCTTCCTGAAGGCTCAGCAGTCCCCATCCTGCGCCCACCCCGGAGCAGCCGGGCGCAGCATCCACCGGCGATGCCGGCACTGCGGCTGGGCGGCCTCTGGCAGAGGGCAAAACACATCCTGGAGAGGAGCCGCAGCCCACGCCAGCCCCAAACCACTCCGAGCATCCGCCGGGACGAAGCAAAACCGGGATGGGAAGGGGGCTCCTTCTCCAGTTTCACCCCTTCCCCGAAGGCCAAACCCCTTTCTCCTTCCTCTGAGGAAACTTTCCAACCCAAGCTCAGCCACATGCAAGGGGTCAGCAGCTGGAAACCGAAGCGATTAGCAAGAAGTAGGCTCTGGGGTTTAATCACTTCTTCTTATTTTCACCCATCCCAAGACGCGGAGCCGGAGGAGGGAGAAGCCACCGGTGTCCAAGCACAAGAGGGGAGGGTGGAAACACCCCCAAGACCGTAGAAAAAGAGAAGCAGAAGTTGCAGAGCGCGGTGTGAAAGCGTCAGATCATTTCCTCCCTGACAAAATTCAAAACCTCTCGTGCAAGCGACCCCAACGGCGACACGCGAGCATCACCGGCCCGGCTCACAGCAAGATGTGGTCCCCAGAGGGATGCAGGTGAAGCCAAGATGCTGCTGACCTGTGTGGGAGGAGGACTGCATCCTTACTCTTTACACAGCCACATCACGCTACGCCCAGAGGAAACAACCAAAAGTTGGGGGGGAGGGGAGGGGAAATTAAGTAAAACAAATTAATTATGAAGAAATATAAATACTGTGATAGGGCAAAGCTCTAGAGAACAAGATTCCCAGCCTGAACCAGCTGTGACAGACTCAGCACTAAAGCAACGGGACCATCGCTTCATAGAAGGGAACAAGGAACAGGAGACAGGGGCTGGAGAGGTATCACCAGTTAATTAAGTTGGAATTAATGGGATTCAACCTGAGACTCACCACCAGCCCAAGGCCCTGGCAGCAGGTGGGTGGAGGGTCCCAGTTTGAGCGGGGCTGGGTTTGATGTTCCTACACCCTGGCATCCCGCCCCGCTGGCGGTTGTGAGCATTGGGGACGGCACAAGCTGTAAAAATACAGGCTGGGAGATGGAAGCATCGCCCTTTCCAAGGGATCTGAGGAGAGGTTTTTCACTCCAGGGGTTGGTTTTCAGTTCCACAGGTGAGGGAGGGATCAGGAGGACGCTCTCCAGTCACCGTTACGGTCCCATGGCAGATCTCCATGGTGGATATCCCTTAAAACCAGCGCTGACAGATGGTTCCTCCTCTTCTGATTCACCTTTCTGGAGCCCTCAGCCCTGGTCCTGGTGGGATTGGGCACACGGCTCTGGCTGCTGCTATTAAATCACTGCCTAGAGCTGGTGGAGCAAACGGTCCTCTAATGATGCAGATAATTAAGCACAAGGGTTTAGGGGAGAGCCCAGCAAGAGGCGCCAATCCCACCTCATAACGACGTCGGGAAGTTCGTCATGGCTTGGCTGTGTCATCAGGAGCTGGGAAGAGAAGAGCTCATGCCGGCAGGACAGCTGGACAGGGAGGCAGCATCCCCTCAGGTAGGTGCTCCTCTGAGTCCTCTGCTCAAAACCCCAGCTCTTCCCAAGCTGGGATGTGGGACAGGCTACGGAGAGCGGCGTTGCGACGGGAACCCCAACGCGACGGGAACCCCACCCAGTGCCTGTGCACCCCCCACTCCGGCACGGCCGACCCTGGGACCCCAAAGCTTCTGCATGGACACCCCCCCCCAACCCCTCCTCCAGCCCCTTCACCAAGCAAAGGGAGAAGTTTCTCCAGGAGCACTTAAAATCATCAGCTCCATCACCAACCCAGGGGCTGCCCATCCCAGGGTGTCCATCCCGTGTCACTCTGTCCTACGGGAAGCCCGAGCGGAGGCGGCCGGCACAGCCTGGGCAATCCCTCTGCTCCTCTTCTCACAGGGCAGGCAGAGAGACAGAAAAGACAGGTGAATTCAGGAGCTTTCCCCCCAAAAAAGCTCCTCCACGAGCCTTTCAGTAGCTCATCTCCTGAAGAGATGGGGCGTGGAGTGGCTGAGCAGCCTGGCACCAGCCCAGTGGGCATCGGGACCGCACCGGCATCGCTCCAGTCACCTGATGGAGGGAGATGCATCCCACATCCAGTGTCCAAGCCCGGAATGACCAACAAAAAGAGCTCCCAAAGGAAGATTTTCCCTTTGTTCTCCGCTCTCCAGCACAAGAAAAACCCCACCAGTTGCCTCACCAAAGACCTGGCATTGAAAGCTCAACAGGGGAAAGGCCACCCAGTTCTTTTTCTGCTGCTTTAGGACAAGTATCCTCATGTTCTCCCCCCCTTCCCTGTGCACTGGGAACGATGGGAATGAGCCCATCCAACGGGAGAAGCAGCACACACGAGGGGATGGGATGGGGTTCATCCGAGATCCCCACATCCCATTTCCAGTCACTCTATCCACACAGCAGGATCAATCCTCCCAACCCTTTTTGGGGGATCACCAGGTGATGCCACCCAGCAGGACACTCAGGGATGGGGAAAAGGAATAAAGATTAAAAAAAATACAGAAGAAAAAGCTCAGCTCAGTTAAAATAAACCCCTCATCCCATGGCATTGGTGATCCCATCCCTGGACCACACACGGGACACATCTGCCCATCCCCACAGCCTCAGGGAGGATTTTCCAGCCCCTTAATGCACCTGAGCCACCAAAAACCAGCCCCCCCTCCTCTCCCAGCACGCTCCCAGGGGGATTCCAGGCACTCTCCTGCCTGGGGGGCCCATGGCTGGGAAGGATGCTGAAGGCTGGTTACTCCCAGTGAGATGTAGAGGGGTTGGATTTGGCTGGAAGGGCGTTGGAAAAGCAAAGGGGTGATGGTGGTGGGGGGGGGGGGTGTTAATTATTTCCCTCTGGCCACTGCCCATTTCCCTACCTGGAAGCTCAGGCATTAATTAATTACATTAATTAAGGCAAGATGATGATTGGAGAGGGTGGAAATAAAGGAGAGAACCCGAAATCCAGCTGCTTCCTTGCTCCCTGCTCTGCTGAGCTACCAAGGTATGGATGCCCATGGAGGCGGGTGCATGGGGAGGGGGGGATATCCGAGCTTGGGTTACCGGGAAGGGGGGGGGGGTGAAGTTTGGGTTCCCCCCCATCCCTAATTCCACTTCCCCCCTCCCTACCCCACCCTCAAAAGCAAACCCTGCCCGGTTCGCCCAGGCAGCGCCGAGCTCCCCCCATCCCACCCCCTCCAGCATCCACTCCCCCTCCCAAAAATCTAACGTATCTTTGCCCCCCGTCCCCCCCCTTTTTGGCGCACCCCCCCTGGGTTTATAGCGGGCACGATGGGGGGGTAAAGCGACCACGAAGGGACCCACCCCCCTCCCCTTCCCTCCCCTCCACCCCATCACCCCCAAACCGCTGCAGACTCACCATGGGGCGGGTGCGGGGGGGGCCCGCGGCGGCGGGAGGAGGATGAGGGGTGGTGATGGGGTTTTGGGGAGGGTGAGGGGGGGGGTAGCGGTGCGGGATGCCGGAGCCAGCCCGGGGATGGGCGGGCGGGGGGCGGGCACGCTTGCGCACACAGCCGGGATGGGCGGAGGGAGGGGAAGAGCATCCCGGGAGCTGGAGGCACCCTGAAGGGGAGGGGAGGGGAGGAGAGGGGAGGAGAGGAGGGGGGTGGGGGTCTGTGTCGTTTGTCCCCACCCCCCCAACCCGTTCCCCGGTGGAACCCGCACCCCCAAAGCTCACACCCTGGGAGGGGGGGGCGGAGAGGCTCTTCCCCAGGTCAACTTGAAGTGGGTTCAGCCCCCAACACCCCCCACAACCCCCAAGATAAAACCAGCCCCCAACACATCTTGGGAAGGGGGGGGAAAAGCTCTCCTGGCCGGGGTGTACCCCCCTCACCCCCCAGATGCTGCACCTGGGGGTGGCTCTCCTTAAAACCATCAGCTCAATATTAAGTTGGGAGGGGGTTTCTCCTTCCCCCTGCCCCCCCAAATTAATTCCCACTGCATGACCACCATCTCCCATGGGATTTCCTTTCCATCCTACTGCCACAACACAACAGCTGACCCCCCCTGCCCCTCCACCCCACCCCCAAAGCTTTGATTTCCATCCCACCCACTGTGGGGCCCTGCAGACAATTCCTGGTATTAACCCTGAGTTTTACATGGAAAATACCCCAAAATATCAGCTCCAGCAGCAAAAATGTATCCCCCCTCCAAATAAAATGAGAGCCAGAACCAGGGGGTACCATTTGAAGGCCTCTGAGGCTGTTGCCAACGATATTAATTGATAAATTACCTGTCAGGCTGATGGCTCTGGTACTGCTGAGGCTGCTTGAGCGTTAACAGCATCAATAATTAACCAGCATCCTCCCTCCTCATCCTTCAGCCTACCCAGGATGGGGTTTCCTTACTGGTAAGGTAACAGGGCAGAGAGTTTTACCCATAATTAGGCTTTAATTGCCACCAGTTTGTAATTATTTGGGGGTGGAGGGGGGGGAGTTGGGATTTACTTGAAGGATATTTCGACCCTTCAGTCTCTTGGGTTCCCCTGAGAGGTTTTTATTGCTCCTGGAAACAATAAAGGGTGTTCAATAAAGCTCTGGTGATGCTAACGTGTCCCAAAAGTCTATTTTCACCAGGCCCCCAAGATAGAATGTTAAAAGAGCTTCTCTTCCCAGGATCTCCTTGGTCTCCAGCTCCCTCCTGCTGTTGATGGGTGATGGACTCCATCCTGGAACCCCCCCCCCCAATCCCACCTCCCCTACTCCCATCTCACCAAGGGACCCTTTGGGTTGGACCCAAGCAAAGAGCTTCCAGCCTGGGATTAGCATCAGTAGGACAGGGTGGAGAAGAAAGCTCCTGGTGCTCCTTGAGGTCCACCAAGGTTTGGGGAAACACCAGCAACCCCCTGCCCAAGCAGCCCACCAACACCAGTTGCATCCACCACGTAAGAACCTCAAGACTTCTCAACCATGCAGGGTGGGTTACAGGGTACCCACCTCCCCTACCCCCCATCTCCTTGGGTAACCCATCAAGGGACCCTTTGGGTTGGACCCCAGGAGAGGCAAAGAGCTTCCAACAGCCACCCCAGCTCCAGGAAACGATGGTGTTTTTATAAAACCCACCTGAAAACACTGAGCTTTGGGAGCACCACGAGTGCCTGCTGGGTGGTTACTCATCACTAATGACTATGCCCTGCCCTGATAGCTAATTTACACAGGATTAATTGCTGGTTAGATTAATTGGGCACGATGAGCACCAAGGCATTGGGAAAAGGGAAGAGGGGGTGGGGGGACAAAAAAGATCCTGTCTGCTCCAGAAGAGAATTTGCCATGAGCTCCACCTGGGCCCAAAGTCAGGTGGGAATCAGGCCAATAAAATGGTTTGGACCTGGGGGATGGGTTCCTTGCCCCACGAGGGCCAGGGGTGGGTTCCTTGCCCCACGAGGGCCAGGGGTGGGTTCCTTGCCCCACGAGGACCAAGGGGGGTTCCTTGCCCCACGAGGGCCAGGGTGGGTTCCTTACCCCACGAGGGCCAGGGGTGGGTTCCTTGCCCCACGAGGACCAGGGGTGGGGTTCTTGCCCCACAAGGACGAAGGGGGGTTTCTTGCCCCACGAGGACCAGGGTGGGTTTCCTGCCCCACAAGGACCAGGGGTGGGTTTCTTGCCCCCCAAGCACGTGAGCAGAGGTTTTACCATCCCAGGACAGCCTCACTCTGTTGCACTGCAGCCAAAACGCTCCCACAAGGGTGAGCAGGACAAAGGAGGGGTCTATGAATAGAGGAGGAGGAGGAAGGGGATGCCCAGGGCCAGGCTGGCAGCATCTGCTCCAGAGGAACAAGAAGAGGGTGTGATTCATGGCCAGGACAAGGCGCCTTTGTCCCACTGACCACTTCAGGCTCATCCCTTGTGCTGGAACCCAGCGCCGGGACCTCACCAAACCCTTCGCCGGCTCCAGCTGTAGACCCATCAAAACCCAGTTTCCCCCCCACCTCCTTCTCTCTTCCCTCGGGGCAGGCAGGGACAGAGCCCCATGGATTCCTTCTCCCTGCTCCCAAAGGAGATGGCTGATGGCTGGGCAGTGAGCTGGAGCTTTCTAGTCTCCCAGGAGGAACAGCTCCTCCGGTGGGAGCAGATGGTCCGCAGGAGATGTGCTGCTGGGGCGTCTGTCGCAGCTCTCAGAAAAAGATCTATTTTCAAAACAGGATTTTATGGGTTTATTCCTCTCTTTATTTCCCTCTCCAATACCTGAAGAACAGGGAAAGCTTCCTGGGCAGCAGGCTGAGCCCAGCTGTTGTTCAACCATCTCCACTCCCCGTTGCAGCCGTGATGTTTTTCTCACCCAAGGAGACCAAGCTGCCTCTCTGAGCCCTGAAAACACTCCAGTACAGGGTGGGGATGGAGGGGAGAACCAAATAAACCATCCCCTTCCCTCAGCAACTTAAAATCCTTGGGATGCAAAGAGCTGGGGGGAAAGCCAGCCCTGCTCAGCCACTCCTCCCACATCAATGCTGCCCCCAGAGCTGAAACAAGAGGGAAGGAGGGGGTGTGTGTGTGTCCCAGCCCCAGCTTCCTCACCACACCGTGTGTTCTCACAGCAGCATCCAGCTGCTCTGCCTGTGAAAAGGTACCAGGGAACTGCCTGACCTGAATATTTATTAATCAGATGAGCTGAGCAAAGCTCCAAAGCAGCTCTGATGATGCTCCTTGTGACCCAGCTGGCTCCAGACATTGCTGGGCAGCACTGAATGGTGCCAGAAACAAATCATATCCTCCTTTCTTTTTTTACCCCCTCCCTCCCCCCTACCAGCAAATAAACCCCAAACCCTGAACCTGTGGAGCCCAGCCTGCTGGAAGGACCCAAGAACTGGGCTGGCCAGCAAGGTGCTTCCTGCCATTACCATCCCTGGTGACCAGCTGACCAGAAACCAGAGCTCTTTTTGGCAGCCAGGACTCATGAAGTTTTCAGAGGCAGCTCTCACAGACTGTTTAAACAGAGCCAAGCAGCGAGGAAGAAGTTGGTACCTCACTGAGAGAGGAAGAAAAACAACCCCAACCCAAACCTGGCCAGGGGTGGGAAGGGATAATAAAGTCATGGAGAGGATCCTCAAGCTGCTGGATGGCCGTTACTGCCCTGCCACCACCTTGGCAGAAGGAAAAGGGAGATGATTTAGGTTTATGGTGTGTGTGGGTTTAATCTAACAAGAATCCTCATAAAACCTTGGGAAGCCTGGAACAGGGAGGGGCTGCCCTTATGAACTGGATGTACCTCTAAGGAGCAGAGATCCACCTTTGCCTTCTCAGAGCCCACAGCAGCGGGTAGGGAAGGGCAAGGACTCGCTCCTTCATTTTATCCAGAGAGGAGGATGCCCTCCCTGCCCCCCAAAAAGCCAACCTCCTGCTTTCCCTGTAAGAAACAGGGGAAGATTGAGAAGGTTTTGGTGTTTTCTTGGACCCCCTCTGGCCAGCTGCTCGCCTGTTTGGCAGCAGGGGTTGGTTTTGGGGTGGATATGTGGAGGCATTCCTGCCCAAACCCTTCCACTCACTCAACCCCAGAGCAACCCAAGCCCAGTGCTACCACCCCAGAAAAAACCAGTGCTCTGCAAGGGCTTCCTCAACTGATGTTTTAATGGACTTGAAGACACAGTTTCCATAGCAATGGGCTGTCGGCCCCAAATGGTACAAAAATCAGAGTTAAAAACATAAAAGCATCAAAAACCTGTAAAAAAAAATTACCAAACCCACCCCAAACTTCCCCTAAACCCAGACATTTATCAAAAATAAACAGATACAAAAGCATCTCCACCAGCTCAGGCTCTTCCTGCCTCCTGGAATTTCTTCAGCAGGAGTTCATCAGCCCGAAGAGCGAAGGTCAAGGCTCGTTTCTGATAGTACATGGAGTCCATGGCCAGGTTGTCAATCACATCAGCCAGGAGATGGGCTCTCTCCACAGAGCAGCCAGGGGCATCGTAGCCCAGGGCGGTGAAATGCACGTGGAGGTGGTAGTAGGAGGGTTGGTAATGCAGGTAGATCCGCAGCTGGGATGCTGGCACGCCGAAACGCTGTGTTACAGCCTCCTGAGGTGTGAGGGGGGGGAAAACAAAGGCAAAAATCAACCCCCTCAGGTCAGGATTAGTGGGGAAGACAGACAGATAGACAGACAGACCTTGTGTGGGGTGGATAAAGGGGCATTGTTGGACGGCGCAAGGTGGGAGAAAGAGACATGAGAGATGGCTGTTTCCTCCATCCTCAGGGAGAGGGAGAAGGGGGGAAGGACAGAGCTCTTCCCCATCCTCCCTTTCAGCTTCCCAAGGGCTGGAGAGGCAGCCCCAGCCGCCATGCTTTCCTCCCTCCATGACAGGCCGCGCTCTCGGCTCGTATCAGTTTTCCCTTCCAGCCTTATCACTCCAGCTCACTTGGCAACTTCCAGGGCTCCTGTTCCTCACCAGTGTAATTAAGGCTATAAACAGCAGCAGGCTGGCTTGGTCAGCCACTCAGCACACCACCATCCACCCCCTGAATTCCACACCACCATCCACCTCTTGAATTCACCTCCCCTTTCCAAACCCCCACCTCAGCAGCTGGTGGAAAACCACCAAGGGGTTGGGAAAGGAAGAGTTCTCAACACAGGAAGGAGAGGGATCTATTCCCGTGGCTCTCCCTGGCCAGGCCAGTGGTGTCATGCTCACCTGGCCTTCCTGGAAGATGTTCCTCAGCAGTGAGAGGTGCTCAGCAGTGAGATCCCGGAGCGACATGACGTCCCGGCGATGCACCAGGGCGATGAGGTAGAGGTCATCCAGCTGCAGAGAGATGGTGAGGAAGGTGAGGAAGGTGACTGGAGGAAGAGCACGAGCACTTTGGATCTGACACACCAACTGGGTGCCCAACCCATTGGCTTGGTCAGATGCAGTATGGATCCCCCAGTATGAGATGCCCTCACCCAGGAACCCACTGGCACCTCCAAGCCCTGTGGCAGATATTCCTGGGCAAAACCCAGTTTATCCAGGAGAAGACAGAGAGCTTCATCCCAATCCCAAACCATGGGAGGTGGTTGAGTCACCAACCCTGGGTGTGTTTAATAAAAGAGATGAAGTGCTCAGGGATCTGGTTCAGCTTAGGATGGGAATGGTTGGACTTGATGATCTTTAAGGTCTTTTCCAACCCAGAGGGGAAACTGAGGCACACACCAGCTCTGCCAGCAACCCCCCACGCCCCCACCAAGCGAGCAAACAGTTTCTCTCTCACACTCAGATGAGGAGTGCAAACTACAGCAGCCAAAACTGCAACTGTAGATTATTACCCACACACACCCTGACCCCCACTGAAAAGCTTCTTGTGAACAGGCAGCCGCTCTCTACTCACACCAGCTCTTTAAATAACAACATTCAAGATCTTATTAGTCCCTGTGCAGTGAGACATGGCTGGTGAGCAGCTCTCAGCCAGACCTTTGGTGTCTCCCAAAGCAGTTACTGAATTCAATGTTTAACAGGATGTAAGCTTGTGGATCATTAGACTTAAATAAAATAATAATAATAATTAAATGAAAATCCTCATCTCTTCCAGCTCAGTTAGTGGCTTTCTAAACACCAAACAACACAAAGCAAAAGGGTTTAAGATTATTTAAGACCTTTTCAGGGCTGGGAGAAACCCATCTGGCTATTTGGAAACAGATGCTTGTGCCAAAAGATGCTCTCAGGACCCTTTCTCAGGGGCTCTTGAAACATGAAGCTGTTACTCGTGCCCAGGCAGCTCAGCGATGCTGGTGGTTCAGTTTGATTCCCACAGCAGAGCTCCAGAAAAAGCTGGTGTATGGGCTTGTCCCTCTTTGGATGAGGGCTGGCTGGCAGGAGGAAAAGCAAACATCTCTTCTCCTTAGAACAACATCTGCATGTCGCTGTTTGAAACCAATCTGCCTGTTGCTAAAAGGGCCTGGAATGATGTCATGCTGGGCAGCGTTTCAGGCAACGCCTCAGGGCTGCTGTGGGTTGGAAACCAACTCAGAAGGAATGGAAATCAAAAGGAAAGAAAAAAAATAACCCCAACAAACCCAAACACACAACCCCCAAGAACCCAAGTAGAGAAGGAACCCACTCAAAGCACTAGTGAGGGGCTGATGCTGCAGCCAGAAGGTGGAGGTGAGTGGGAAATCATCCTCCTGCCCATCGGTGTGACAGAATGATGGGGGAACTCCCAGCATTTCTGGGCAAAGTGGGGAGCTGGTGTGAGGCAACGCTGCTGGAGGGACCTGGGAGGACACTCCCTGCCCAGGGGTTTATTTAGGGAGGGAACCTTGCCAGTTTGGTGGGAGGTGGAAGGAGGAACCGGTGCTCACAGGCAGCCCCGGGGCCGGCGGGATCGGCTCTGGCTCAGCATCACCTACAGCCCAGGAGAAATTCCTTGGCTCAAAGGCAGAAGGCAACAGCCCTGGCTGGGATTCCAGCTGGTCTGCTTGGGAAAAGAGACAGGGAAGGGCTTGGATAACCCCAGGGATGACAGATCTCTGGTTGCAGACAGCAGCCCAAGCCTTGGGAGGGGGGGAAATAAATCAAGGAGGTCTTGTTTGGAGTAGCAAGAGGTGACAGTGGCATGGGGAAGGCTCCTCTGAAGACAAACCCCACCATGTCAGCACTGGCTGCAGGAC
Organism: Gallinula chloropus; assembly: GCF_964237585.1. NCBI lineage: Eukaryota > Metazoa > Chordata > Aves > Gruiformes > Rallidae > Gallinula > Gallinula chloropus. Next base: position 4,640,064 of record NC_140109.1, on the reverse strand, counting down.
ACAGACACAGCAGTGCCTCTGGACACTAAAGGGCAGGGCTTTAGCCCATCCATCTCTGATCCTGAGGCCTTTTTAGCACCCCCAAAGTATCACCACTCTGGAAATAAAAGGCAGCCAGCAAGGTGCTGTCACATAAGCATGAGGTCAAGTGGAAATTCAGGCTCAGTTACCCCATCCCAGCTCCACAAGGGATGGTTTTGAGTCGCTGATGTGCAAGGAATTGGTGGTGACCAGAGACTAACCCCACTTGCCACTTACTCACCTGTCCTCCCCAAGTCACTCCACAGCACCAGACCCAAAACAGGTGCTCCCAGCACACACAGGTACCCCCCAGCAGGCTCTGTGTGTGTTCCCCTTTCTTAATTCCTTGGGAGTTTTAGCTTTTAGTTCCCATTTCTAGCTATTAATCATATGATAACTCCCCTCCTCACTGCCACTACCACCTACAGAAGCAATTTGAGGATCAGAAACAATAAAGGGATTCTTATTTTTATATCTATTTATGTTTTATTATTATTATTTCCCTTTTTTTTTAATTCAACCAACTTCAGGGGGGGTGCACGTGCAGAGTTTCACCTTCCCAGCTGAAGCTCTGAAAAGGAGCAGGAGTCCAAGGGAATAACGAGCTGTTCAATGAAGGATTAAACCCTGGGCTTTAAAAAAAACCCCTCAACCTCCAGGTCTCAAGGAGTGGCAGCTCCCAGGAGGGGTTAAGCAGCTGCTCATAAGCTAACAACCATCTGTTTAACATCACGTGGAGGAGAGTGAATGGCAACAACTGAAGGTCAACCCATCTCCCTGGTTTGTGCCTGAGGTTGAGGCTCATTAAACCAAAAAATAACACAACAAAACCCAACAAACACCCTGAACAAGTTCAGTGGGACCAAACCTGCAGCTGGGTTTGGGTTCTGAAGACGTCAGGACAACGTTTGGGCTGATAGGGAGCAGGAAGCTAATGAACCCATCACCCAGCAGCAGCCTGCATTGGGCACAGGGGATGAAAAAGGCCCTGGCAAGATCATCACTCCAGGAAGGACAAGGTGCCCTGTGAAAGCTTCCATCAGCTTGCTGTTAGCACCCTGAAAAGAGGACTTTCCCCTTGGACAAAGAGATAAGAGGAGCCAATGAACCTGGTTTTGATTCCACTTGAAGTCTGGAACAAGAACAAAGCCAGTGCAAGGATCTGGGTTTTCATGGACGATTCGGTCGGCCTCAGCTTTCTTCTCCAGGATATTATACACCCACTGGAAAGATAAAGATGGGATTTATAAACTGGCAGATTTAAAACCAAACCAACCCCAACACCTCAGGCACATTTACTCAGCAATTAGCAGCTGTTCCCTTCAATTAGAAGATGAAAACAAAAATAACCCACCCCTGCCCCCCCCCCCCCCAAAAAAAAACCCCCAAGTTGAGTTGAAGATGACCAACTAACTTCATGGCTGGTAACATTTGGAGTTAATTATCCATAAAACAGTCCAACAACAAACTCCAGGCGTGCACAAACACACACACACACCTCCCACCACGATCCTGCTGCGTGGCGATGCGCAGCCAGGAGCTAAATCATCCAGGGCTTTTTGTTTTGCTCTTGGATAGTTGGATAAACCAGGGAGGCTGGACACACCAGCACCCTGCCAAGGGCACACCAGTGAAAGCCAGCTCTCCAGGGGCTGGGAGGACATTTCTTGGTGCAAGTCCCAGGGCTTGGGCACCTTTTGGCATCTTTTTTACCTCCCATCTGGCACAGAAACCTTTAGGACCAGGTCTGGGAAGGAAACTCAGCTGATTTTTTGCCCCCCCTCCCATTCCAAAAAGGAAAGAGGGATCGTTGGCAAGCCTGAGGTTGGACACAGCTCCGACTGCTGGCAGGAAGCACTGGCAGGGAGGATACTCACAGGCGATGCACGTCTCCCACACAGCTCCCTGCTCTTCTTCTACACTTAAAAGCTTCAGCCTCCAGCCTGGCTGTCACCCCTGCTCTGGTTCAGACCCCCCTGCTCTGGTTTAGACCCCCCCTGCCCTGGTTTAGACCCCCCCCCACACTCCTCCTTCCAAGCAAAGCACCATCCAAAGAAGACTTCTGGCTAGGAAATGGAAGAGACCAGGGGAGGAGTGATGCAGGAAAATGGGTGGAAAGCACCTCTGCTCTTCCCAGCCCCCAATCTGAGCTCAAGCATCCTTCTTTACACCACCAAAGGGCACTTTAAGATCTACTTTAAGTCTGACTTAAGTATTGGGCTGCCAAGCAAGATGCAGCCAGTCTCAAAGAGGTGCTGAATGAGCTGCATCGGCGGACGCTGCACGCACATGACAGCCCCTTTTTGGGGAGCTCTGTCAAGAGCTTAATTAATCTAATTGAAACCTAGAACTGTGAACTGACCTGAATATATCCTTAGGGAGCAAGCAACCTCTCTCTTCAACAGGTTTTTGGGGGTTTTGGGGTGGGTTTTTTTTGCTTAAATTTCTGGTCTTCTCTTCCTAGCAAGAACATCTTAAGAGAGGATTAGACCCCCCCAAAGCCATTTTGGAAGCCAAGGCACAAGATTGCTGTGCTCTGTGACCCTGGAAGAAAAGCAGGGCAGGGAATTAAAGTTTGGGTTTGGTTTGGAGGGGTAGGGAGGGTGGTGTTTTAACTCTTTCTGCCTCTTTTCACAAGCACCAAGCTATCAGCATCCTAAATAAGCTCACCCATCCGATGAGCTGGATTTTAAACCCAACGTTGCCAATGCGTGATGGGCAGGTCACCACCCAGCTCTTGCCATTCCCAGCACAAGGAAAAAACATGTCCAGAGAGACCAGCACCACAATAAACCCATTATACTGAAAGCATCCACGCTTTGCATCCTCTGGTAGGACACAGAGATGCCTCTGTGAGTCCCCTGGTATTTCTGTCACCCTTCACGTTTCCCCTTCCGCTCGTCAGAGCCAGTTAGATGGAGAGACAAGAAAGGGCATTATCACATCACAGGGGTCAGGGACTGAGGGGGCTGACCATTGTTGCTCCCAGTCACCAGAACTATGTTTTCATGCCCAGAAATGGGCTCAGAAGGGAGGGGAAGAGACACAGAGAGAGGTGGGGGGAGAGCAGGCTGCAAGGTGCCTTCCGAAAGCGGGAGCAGCGTCCATCTGCAAGCGATTAGAAAAGAGATGTTGTGACAGCAAACCCTGTTAACTGCTCTGCTGCTGGTTCAGGGGTGTGAGAGGGGTATCCCCATGGCCTATGGCTTTTGGGGTTTGGTTTATTCCCCCCCCTCCCCCTTCTGCATCAGTGGCTATGGACGTGCATTCCTTCAGTCTCTAAAGGAGGATTGGGAGAGGAATGGTGAGAAAGGATGTAAAACAGGGGGATAAAAAGAAGAGTCCATTGCTGCTGCTGGGGGCAAGGAGAATGCTACAAGTGCAGCCATGCCACATGGAATATGGACCAAAGGGCTGTGTGGCAGAGGAGCTGGAGGCAAAGCCTGGGGAGCGAGTTGTGATGCAGCAATCCAAGAGCAATCCGTGCCTTCCCGCTTCCACAACACCCAGGAGACTCCTAAAAAACCCAGCAAACTGCACCAACGCCCAGGGAGCCACCCTCAGAAAGGGGGAGGAGAAGGAGGAGGAGGAGGAGGAGGAGCAGCCCAGAACAGAAAGCCTCCTGAAGAAAAAAAGAGGGATGCATTCAAGCACAGGCAGCATCCCAACTCGGGACCAAGACGAGAGGGTGCAGTACCACGGAGCCGGGGGCAGGAACGCTCCCAACTCTTCTCCCTCCAACCCAGGCTTGGAAGGAGGTAATTTCCCAGCCCAATGAGCTGGGATGAGGAGACCAGAGGTGCCCATGTCCACAGAGGGAAGTAGAAGTATCCATACCTGGACGCTGAAGCTCTGGGATTGGATGAAGGGCAGGGTTATGCTCTTGTAATCCTCCCAGGTTTCACGGATGAGGTGCACTTCTTGCCGGAGGTACTTCTGAAGGTGTTTCTCCGTGGCAGGATACACTACTGTGGTTTTAATCTCTGCAAACAAACATGTTTACTGAGTTACCACCACAGCCAAAACACACAGGGCTTCTTCTGGGCCCAGATAATCCTGTTTTCCTTTCCAAAAAGGCACAGCCCAGAGAGGAAGGTGGGGAGGGAACGGATGCGGAACGCAAACAAGGGCTCTGAGCTCCCAGGCTGCCACCACTCTCCTGGAAGAAAGGATAACAAGGCAGCCAGGGCCTGTCTTTCCAGTTCAGGCAGAGGAGTTTGCTGTCTGAAAGGTTTATTCTTTCCCCCTTTGGGGTGTATCAGCCACACTGGGGTAGAGCTGGGGCTCCCAGGGAAGAGGTTATGTGCAGTCAACAACCAGGCCAGGAACACGACCCCAGGGGCACGACCTCCTCATGCTTAAATCCAAAGGGATGTTATGGAGTGAGAACCCAGCAGCTTTCTCCAGGCAGCTCACAGGGCCAGCAGCAGGAGCAGCTCCTTCCCAGAGTTCTTGGCTGTTGGGATGCTTGGCATCAAGCTCAGGAGGTGAAGAGGTCAAGGGCACAGGGATGGACTCACCAACACCAGCGTGCAGTGAAGGGAGGGAACAGGGCTGGGTGATTCCCCTGCACAGGCCAACAGAAAACATTTAGCTGGTTCCTCTAGCTAAAAGAAAACAAGTTCTGTTTACCTTGAGGTTGAAACCTTGCTGAGCAATTCCTGTGGCACTGAACAGGATGGGAGCGTGCAGCACGCCAGCCTGGCAGCAGCAAATCTCACCGGCAGCCACAAAACCCTCGGAAAATATCTCTCTTCGAGGAAAACCAGGCAGGACTCAGCAGCCACCAGCTTCTCATCTGCCTTCCCAGGTGATAGGGCTCTAAAGCTTAATGTGGGAGAAGGGGAAGAACCCCAAGAACCTGGCCAAGCCCTGAACAGATCAGAGTGAAGTGAGGGGCTGGGGCATGGCAAGCGCTGGGTCTTGTACCCAAGGTGATGGAAATCCCGGGGCCGCACGCTCATCAGGGTACCAGTCACACTTCACCCCTCACATACACTCCCCAGCGTGGCCAGCAGGTCACAGGAGGGGATCCTCCCCCTCTACTCTGCCCTGGTCAGGCTGCAACTGGAGTGTTGTGTCCAGTTCTGGGCTCCCTGGGATAAAAAAGCCAGGGATCTCCTGGAGAGAGTCCAGAGGAGGCTACGAAGGGGATGAAGGGCCTGGAGCATCTCCCCTGTGAGGAAAGGCTGAGTGAGCTGGGGCTGTTCAGTCTTGAGAAGAGAAGACTAAGGGGGGATCTGATCAATGGGTATAAAGATCTGAAGGGTGGGACACAGGGGGACATGGGCAGCCTCTTCTCAGTGTCTGTGGGGACAGGACAAGGGGCGATGGCTGCAAGTTGGAGCACAGGGAGTTCCCCACCAATCTGGGGAAGAACTTTTCCCCAGTGAGGGTGAGGGAGCCCTGGGACAGGCTGCCCAGGGGGTGTGGAGTCTCCTTCTCTGGGGATATTCCAGCCCTGTCTGGACCTGTGTGACCTGTCCTAGGGACCCTGCTTTGGCAGGGGGTTGGACCCCATGATCTCTGGAGCTCCCTTCCAACCCCTGTGACTCTGTGATACACACTAGAGAGAAGTATCTAGATGCTCCTAAAGCCAGGATTTAGGGTGGGCTGGGTGTTAAGGTCGGCACTCTGCAGGCCGGGTGACTCTGCCTTTTCATTTCATGCCAAACCCAGCTTAATGAGATCCACAGGAAAACTCTGGTGAACATGAAGGATGGAAATGCAAAGCAGGAGGGCAGGCTGGTCCTATTCCCACCATCCACATGTTCAAACAAGGTTGTTTTCCAGGGCTCGATTAGCACTTCTAGCAGGGTGATGTAACAGCAAAGTGAAAAAAGACTTTGGCTCCTCTGCTCCTCACTTAAAAAAGAGCAACCAAAGCACCAAGGAAAAGAGGAAAAGGCAAAAGATAAGGAAAAAAGGTAAGAAGCTTCCACAGTTTAACTGAATTCCCCCCAAAACAAGACCAGGGAGTGTGCAGCTGCAGTCGAGAGGCAGATGCTGCGGTTGGCTAATGATTATTTCCCTTCTAGAGGTCTCATCAACCCCAAAACACCCCAAAGGATGGCAATTAGCATTAATGGCTATGGCCAGAGAAGCTGGCTGATAAATGCTCAGAGCCTGGCATGAGAAGTCCTGGCTAAGTGCTGTGCTTGGCCATGGGAAGCATCCACGGCGAGACCGGGCTCGCCACGAAATCTTCCCATCGCTGGCAACTGGCCACCTTCAGGCTCCATTTGAAAAGCCATCCTGCTCCTGGCAGGATCATGGATGCTGTGGGGCAACCAGAACCTACCATGGTGTGGAGGTGGAGGGTAAAAAACCCACCAGATAAACGAAGAAGGGGGTTTTAAGCTCACTGAAGGGTCAGGGATTGTCTCCGCTCGCGTCTGAGTCACGTCAGCCCAGGGCAGCACGAAAGGCCTGTGGTTTGTTCTGGAAGTCAGGACTCAGCAGGCAATTAACTGGAGGTTACCAAAGGAAAAAAAGGAGGCAGATGTACCGTGGCAGTACTGTGATTGGGTTCTTCACCCTCCAAAGGGTGTTTGGAGGGGGTTACACCCCCCTCACTGTCTCCCTGCTCAGCAGAAAAGGAAGATGGGATTGACCAGAAACTCAATGACTTCTCCTGTCCTGCTAACACAAGAGTGAAAACACAACCCAAGACAGGAACAAACCCCAGCAAAATAAACCCTGAAAGCACAGCTCAGCCTGGGGAGCTTGGAGGGGGGCAAAGCTGAAGGCAGCTGAGCTGAAGCAGGGGGATGAAACATGTTATCCCACGCTGCAGGTAGGGATGAAGCGCAGAGAGCTCGGGCACGTAGGAAACTCCAGGCTCACTAGTGATGCTCAGGGACTGAGGATTTGGGAGGCTCTACCTGCACCAGCCACAGCAGAGGGAGAAACACACAGGTTACCCATGCCAAAAACCCAGAGCAAAGCATGATGATACCTTCCCACCAGCCCCTAACACAGTCCTCAGGTTTCTCCAGCATCTACCACCCTTCTCCCACTTGCTTGAGGGTCCAGCCTTTTATTGAAGCACAAACACAGAGTTTCCTTCAGCAGGGAGGAACCAACCTTCCCCATGCAGCTTGTGCAAGTCCTTCCAGCTCCTTGCTGCTTGAAACCAGAGGCTTTTTGGGCTCAGGAAGGCAGGGGTACGTAGCGCTTCCTGCCTGACTCAATACTTTCCTTCAACACTTTCCCATTTCTCCCACAATTTCTCCACCCTGAGTTGGAGAGCTGGAGCCAGAGCAGCTCCCTACATGCTCATTTGGAGATGTTTTTAATAAGCTTCAGCCCTCAGTGTGGGGATGAGCCATGCCTGAGGACTAAAGACTGAGAGGAGCCCTCCAATTACACCGGGACTGCTTGGGTGCTGTGAAAACACAAGAGCCTGGCAAGAGGAAACTGCTTTCTGCTGGGAAGAGAGAGCTCTCTCCTTGCCAGAGGGGTGCAAACACCACCAGGAGCTGGAAGATACTAGGGAAAACGTGGCTTGAACCATCTGGGGCTTTTGCAACCAAGTTTTTAGCAACAGGAAAGGAATAACCAACCCCCAGTGGTTTTGTTTCCCCCCCCCTGAGCTGGGCTTTCCTCCTCCAGCATTGCACAGCCAAGCAAGAGACCCATGAGGACCTCTCTAACTGGTGCTGTCTCCACACCCAGGCCTAAAAAAAAATCTCCTCTTTAAGCTGCAGCAGTGTGAAATTCCTCTTCCCAGAGTCATTAGCTCAGGTAACGTGCTGCTTCTGGCCTCACCACACAAACAAAGCCAGCAGCCAGGCCTGGCCAGCTCTTTTACCACCAAAACAAAACAGGCTTTCATCAGGCAGGGCATGCATTAGCTTGACTCCACACAGGGAACAGCATCCAGCAGACTTCAACCAGGAGGAGGGGAAAGGATGAAGAAAATATCCACTTTCAGCTCTCAAGAAACAGCCCCAGGGACTTCGCCCCACAAAGGCAGCGTTGAGAAAAGGCTCTTCACAGGAGCAGAGGGACCTGGAGGCAGCTCCTCCTCTCATCATCAATGTGCCCTGATGTCACCAGTCACCTGTGGTCGTGATTTCCTCATGCCAGGGGTTTACCTTGCCTTTGGAAAGCATGGAGCAGAGTTTGGGGAGGGTCATCTTGCCTTTAGAAAGCATGGAGCAGAGTTTGGGGAGGGTCACCTTGCCTTTAGAAAGCATGGAGCAGAGTTTGGGGGGGTCACCTTGCCTTTGGAAAGCATGGAGCAGAGTTTGGGGAGGGTCACCTTGCCTTTGGAAAGCATGGAGCAGAGTTTGGGGAGGGTCACCTTGCCTTTGGAAAGCATGGAGCAGAGTTTGGGGAGGGTCACCTTGCCTTTGGAAAGCATGGAGCAGAGTTTGGGGAGGGTCACCTTGCCTTTGGAAAGCATGGAGCAGAGTTTGGGGAGGGTCACCTTGCCTTTGGAAAGCATGGAGCAGAGTTTGGGGGGGTCACCCTGCCTTTGAAAAGCATGGAGCAGAGTTTGGGGGGGTTACCCTGCCTTTAGAAAGCATGGAGCACAGTTTGGGGGGGGGTACATTGCCTTTAGAAAGCATGGAGCAGAGTTTAGGGGGGTTACCTTGCCTTTGGAAAGCATGGAGCAGAGTTTGGGGAGGGTCACCTTGCCTTTAGAAAGCATGGAGCAGAGTTTGGGGGGGGTACATTGCCTTTGGAAAGCATGGAGCAGAGTTTTGGGGGGGGTACATTGCCTTTGGAAAGCATGGAGCAGAGTTTGGGGGGGGTCACCTTGCCTTTAGAAAGCATGGAGCAGAGTTTGGGGGGGTCACCTTGCCTTTGGAAAGCATGGAGCAGAGTTTGGGGGGGTCACCTTGCCTTTGGAAAGCATGGAGCAGAGTTTGGGGAGGGTCACCTTGCCTTTGGAAAGCATGGAGCAGAGTTTGGGGGGGGGTCACCTTGCCTTTGGAAAGCATGGAGCAGAGTTTGGGGGGGGGTCACCTTGCCTTTGGAAAGCATGGAGCAGAGTTTGGAGGGGGGTCACCTTGCCTTTGGAAAGCATGGAGCAGAGTTTGGGGAGGGTCACCTTGCCTTTGGAAAGCATGGAGCAGAGTTTGGGGAGGGTCACCTTGCCTTTGGAAAGCATGGAGCAGAGTTTGGGGGGGTCACCTTGCCTTTAGAAAGCATGGAGCAGAGTTTGGGGAGGGTCACCTTGCCTTTGGAAAGCATGGAGCAGAGTTTGGGGGGGTTACCCTGCCTTTAGAAAGCATGGAGCAGAGTTTGGGGGATTACCCTGCCTTTAGAAAGCATGGAGCAGAGTTTGGGGGATTACCCTGCCTTTAGAAAGCATGGAGCAGAGTTTGGGGAGGGTCACCTTGCCTTTAGAAAGCATGGAGCAGAGTTTGGGGAGGGTCACCTTGCCTTTAGAAAGCATGGAGCAGAGTTTGGGGGGGGTTATCTTGCCTTTGGAAAGCATGGAGCACAGTTTGGGGGGGGGTACATTGCCTTTAGAAAGCATGGAGCAGAGTTTGGGGGCATTACCTTGACTTTGGAAAGCATGGAGCAGAGTTTAGGGGGGTTACCTTGCCTTTGGAAAGCATGGAGCAGAGTTTGGGGGGGTGGGTTCTCAGCCTGGGACGCTGAGAAATCCCAGAGCTTGGGAGGGCCAGGGAGGAACCCTGTGTGATGCTGTGACACAGGGACTTTTGGGATGCTGATTGTCTGCAAAAACACTTGCACAGCATCATGTGGCAGGAGATAAAAGCCTCATATCCCTCTCAGGGTGCAACCAAGAGGCCTAGTCAGGCCCTGGACGAGGCCTCCACACAACCACTCCATGCCCCATGATTTTGCATGACCCCTGACACCCTCTTGCAGCCTTACAAACGTCTCCTTTGTTTTTAGGCTTGTAAATTGCATTCTTCTCACCAACTCCCTCCCCTGAGCCGTGACTCAGCTCAGAAGGGCCGTTTTCTTCCCCTCCCTGATGTTTCCTTCCCCTCCCTGACGCGTGCAGCCATTTCCTCCGGTGCCAGCCCTGCCACCCATGCAATATGCCCCCAAAACCAGCCAGCTGCTTGGCTCTGAATCACTTCAAGGGAAGCTCCACAGGGGGTGCAGAGGACAGGCTACACACAGCAATGATTTAATTTAACTGAGGCTCAGAAATAGAATGGGAAAAAGACCCAGATTCACCTGGTTTTGCCTCAGACTCTGTCAGAAACAAGACCTGGCGCTGCACCCACAGCACCCAGAGACCCTTTAAACAACCCTTTCAACAGCCTTTTCACCCCAGAAAGGGGTTTCTTCAGTTAAATAAAAGAAAATCCTCACTGGCAGAGCAACACTGGAGCTGCCCAGGGTCACATTGCTCCAAGGAATTCAAAGGCTGGCAGGGCTGGAGAGACACCCAGGGGATTTTAATCTCGTGATGCCACCTCGTGGGAATCACCACAAGTCACTGCTGGTGTCTCCCAAATCCAAAGGTTTACCCAGCCTACCATCAGAGGGCCAGAAAAGCAGCCCTGCTTTTTGCAGAGTGCCTTTCTGTCATGACAGGAACCCATCTCATGGTTCTCAACCCTTCCCATGAAGCTCTCCCAGCTGCTCAAGTGACCTGTGCTGGGTCATTCATCAGGTTTCAGAACGCAGGGGGGTGTGAAATCAGCAGGGAGAGGCTCATCAGGCAGAGGCCAGGCACATGCCTGCCCCAGGCAGTCCCAGTTAGCAGCATTTAGAACCCACTGCAAACACACCACCCACCTGTCTTTACCACAACAGAAAGAAAACACATGAGGTGATGCCCTGGAATGAGAAGCAGCCGACACAGGCACTCTGCAGACACTGTTTTCACAATAAACCTTACAGGGAGAGGGAAAATCATCAACTGAGCTGGGGGGCTGACAGTGCTGAGGAAAGGGGGTGTAGTGAGGCAGCAATAAGCCACCCATCTCTCCTCCTGTGCCAGATTTGGGTTGGTGGGGTCAGGTCTGCAAGCAGCATTTGCCTGTCTCACTACATCCCTCCCTCCAGAGTTGGTGGGAGCACAGGGACCTGCATCATGGCCACAACCAGTGGTCCAGAGCTGAGACATGGAACAAGCTGCCCCCCTGGAACTCCCCCCTATGTGAAGCTGGGAGCACTCACCGCTCATCTCTGGGGGAGGATAGAGGTGGTAGGTGCTGTAAATGTCATTGTGCATCTGCAGCTCCAGCTTGGTGTGCTTTTTCAGCAGCTCCAGTATCTTTTCTTCTTGGAAAGGAGTCTTTTCCAGGATGACAATGGCATCTGTCCCCTCTCCAGAGGAGTTGGTCACCTGTAAGAAGGGATAAAGCTGTCAGCAAACACAGACCCAGCTCTGGCTGGAGAGCATGAGGTGGCTGGTGACTGTGCAGGTGACACCTTGCAGCACCCAGACAAACCCCCTTCCCTAGTCCAGCCACCCACTGGGCAACACCCATCCAAAAAGAAAAGGCACATGTCCCAAAGCACAGCGGGAATCTGCTCCCCATCATGGAATGCAGGCAGTTTGGGGGGGGTTGGGTGGGGGGGGAAAGGGATGTGGGCAGCATCTCAGCCCATTGGCACCTCCCTGGATGCTCCCAGCAGCCACAGCTGCATTCCTGCTGCCCCACATCACTGATTTCATCTCTGATACCCACAAGTCAACACAGGGCAGGGCGGTCAGAGGGTCAGGAAGAGGGCAGTCTGGTCAGAGGGGAAACTGAGGCACTCGTGGAGCACGGAGCACTCCTGTCCTGCTCTGGGGTCCCCACAACACGGATGTGGCTGGAGCAGGCAGAACAGGGTGCAAAGCACACCCCAAAAATCACTCCCAGCCATACAGGCCTCCCTGGATGCCGTTTGGGGAGAGCAAAGGGATTCACCTGGGGCTCCAAAACCAGCTCACAGGGTAGAGCAGGCAGGTGTGTGCCCAGCTCACCCACCATCAACCCGCTGCCCCAAGGCAAACCTCCAGCAGCTGCTCCCAGGCCCCAGCCAGCCTCTCCAGCTGTAATTAAGAGAGGAAACCGGTAATGACTCTTTGCAGCACCTCACCCACCCCCCTGTGCTGCTCACAACCCTCCAGTCAGCATCTTCCTCACCCTCTAACCCCGCTTTACCGCCCAGGCACAGCAAAACGCTGCCTGCTGGGCCGAGGTAAGGATAACCCGGGGCTTGAAATAAGGTTTCCAGCTTGAAATAAGGTTTCCAGCCTGAAATAAGGTTCCCAGCGCGGTGCTGCCCCGAGCAGCCGCCTCCTGCCACATCTCCTTGGCCAGGCTGGAGCCAGCTCCAGGCTGGAAAAGCCAATCCCAGGGGAAGGGGGGGGTGGTGGTAAAAGGCTGGGAGGAGCCCCAGGGAGAGAGACCGGGGTGGGGGGGATGCTGGGCTGGTGGCGGGGGGGAGCCCAAAGGGAAAACGGCCGCGGGGGGGGGGAGTCAGGGGGGACCATGTGGCACCTGGGGGCGTGGCCGGGGAAGGGGGCGTGGCCCCGCCCCGGGGGGGGGAAGAGCCGGGGAAGGGGGCGTGGCCCCGCCCCGGGGGGGGGAAGAGCCGGGGAAGGGGGCGTGGCCCCGCCCCGGGGGGGGGAAGAGCCGGGGAAGGGGGCGTGGCCCCGCCCCGGGGGGGGGGAAGAGCCGGGGAAGGGGGAGTGCCCCGCCCCGGGGGGGGGAGAGCCGGGGAGGGGGGCGTGGCCCCGCCCCGGGAGGGGAAGAGCCGGGGAGGGGGGCGTGGCCCCGCCCCGGGAGGGGGAAGAGCCGGGGAGGGGGGCGTGGCCCCGCCCCGGGGGGGGGAGAGCCGGGGAGGGGGGCGTGGCCCCGCCCCGGGAGGGGGAAGAGCCGGGGAGGGGGGCGTGGCCCCGCCCGCGGGAAGAGCCGGGGAAGGGGGCGTGGCCCCGCCCGGCGGGGGGGGGGAAGAGCCGGGGGCGTGGCCCGGCCGGCGGGCCCTGAGCGGGAAAAGCGGCAGCGGCTGCAGCCGGGGCCCAGACGCCCCCCCCCGCTCCCCCCCCCGCCGGTACCTGCCCGTGCAGGAACAGCGTCTTGTCCCGCGCCGATTCCCGCAGCACACGCCGCAGGTTCAAGCCCGCCAGGGGGAAGGGGGTAACAGCAGCGTCCCCGTCCTGAGGCGCAGCCGCCGCCTCCTCCTCCTCCTCCCCGTCCCGCCGCTTCCTCTTGGCCTGCGGGCTGTCCGCCATGGCGCGCGCACTGCCCTTTCCCGCGCTGCGCATGCGCGGTTCGGAGCAGTGAGACACCCGAAGGGGGGGAGTGTAGGGAGAGCGGCGCAGCGTTGGGACAGCGCCCCCTGGTGGTTCGGCGGAGCTGCCAGTCCCTGTGCTCCTACCCTCCCCCCCCCAGGACACAGACACCCCTGAGCTCCGGGGCTTTAAAAAACGACCCAAATCTCTCCAATTCTGACGTTTTCACAGTTCAAAACAAAGACAACGCCGGCTCCGTGTCACCCCCTCCCTCCTCCCCTTGTCCCTGTGTCAGCTTACGTGGGCACCTGGAGCCCAAGGAGCTTTGGAGACCCACCAGAGGTGGGAGCTTAGTGTTTGCATCAGGAGGAGTGGGGTCCTGCTGGAGGATGTGCCCCTCCTTGCCCTGCCCCGTCTCCCCCTCCCCACCAGGTCCATAACGAGCAGCTGGGCTTCTCCTCTGAGGTCCATGAGGTCACATCCTGAGGATCTCCCTCCTGTAGAGTCCTGCTCCATTCCCTGCCCCTACTCCACTTTGCTCGTAGAGCTCTGGCACAGCTCCTGGAGGTCTGAGGAGGAAGCAGAAAAGCCTCATTTCACCTCCAAATAAACCAATCAGATCAACCACCCCCAAGAAATGGATGGGAAACTGCCCCTTCCCACAGCATCCACCCCACCAGGCTCTTGGCTACTCACAGCGCACGACGGTGTCTCTGATCTGCCTGAAGCTCTTCTCCTTCAGCGCCATGTAGATGTAGTAGAGGTTCCTCAGCTCCTTGGGATAATCCTTCCGATCCACGGCCTTCAGCACGGGGATGGTACGCCCGTTGGCCATGGGAGCTTCAGCCAAGGCCTGGTGCATCTGGTACTTACACCAGGGATCCTGGAGGAAACTGGGAGTGATGAGCATGACCCAGCAGTGGCTGTTCCGCACGGCGTCGCACAGCTCCGTCATCACCGCGCTGCCCGGCGCGGCGTCCCGCAGCTGGAGGAAGCAACGGAAGCTCTCGGGTTGACCTTCCAGGTAGGACACCAGTTCCTCCACCAGCTCCAGGTCCACCTCGCTGTGGCAGATGCAGACGTCATAGCTCTTGGCCCACCGGGCGCTACCGGAGGCGGTGATGTCCGGCACCGAAACTGGGGATGGGTGGAAGGATCTGGACAGGCTCATGCCAGGAGAGGAACCGTCAGAGGATGAGGAAGGTGAGGGTGAAGTCGAAGAGACAGGGGTGAGGCTGCGCTCCGATGAGCTGGGCTTGGGCTTGTGCAGGAGGCGCCTAAACCAGCCTGAGGAGTTGGGAAGGGAGGGAGGGAGGTGAGGGTGGGAGTAGGGGGGAGCTCAGCAGCCCTTTGGAGCTCCAAACCCACACCAGGTCTCACTGACACCTGTGGGGAAGGCTTATCCCACCCTCCAGCATGACCCCCAGCCCAGACTCACCGGCCATAGCGCTGCTCAGCTGCTGACCGCCAGCGTGAACCCTCTCCTGCCAGGAGAGGGGAAAAAAGGGATTCAAACACCCCCAGCCAGAGAGGAAACAAGGAGAGGAGGAACCACTCCGCAGCAGGGCTCAGCCAGGCTTATTCCAGGGAGCTGCACAGTTGCAGCCCCAAAAATCCACCCCAAAACTTTGGGAAGGAGTGCTTGGCCATCCCACAGCCCACCTGTTCTCTCCAAGAGATACACACACCTGCAGCGAGCGGGGCCGGAAGCCGATGGGCAGGAGACCCCCTCATTCCCAGCCACTGGGAAAGGATCCTACAGAGGGGACAACAAGAAACCCCACAGGGATCGCTGGGGATTGACCAGCTGCCAGCCTGGGTGAGCCCTGCTCATCCCTTGCCAGGTCCTGTGGCTCCCAGCACAGTGGGGGATGTAACAGCAACACAGCCACAAGCAGAGGCAGTGAATGGTGTGGGGAAATCCTACCTGGGATGCAGGAGTCAGGCCTTGGAGAAGGGAAGGGGGATGCATCAGGCTCAGGAAGGAAGATATTCCAGGACAGCCTAGGTGGGAAAGGAGAAGGATGCAGCGTGTTCACTCTGGAGCCTAATGGGATCTACAGCCACCAGCGAGGCTGATCCATACTCACAGCTTCCCCAGAGACAGAGAGGAGCTGCCCCAACTCCACCCCAATCCCTGAAATCCACCCCTTGCCCCCAGCAGGTCCAAGCTCCACCTGAGCAGCAGCAGCAGAGGCAGGGGAAGTCAGCCACACTCCCATGGGGCCGGGAAGCCAGACGGGGCCTCCCACATCCGCCATGGGCCAGATGCCGTCACCCAGGGTGTCACCACGCACGCCAGCAAGCCCATTCCCCTCCCTGCTTTTACAGCCAGGCACAGGCAGGTCCATCTCTGCTGCAGCAGAGTTTAAAATTCACCAAGCAAGGCAGTTTCCCCCCAGAAAAACACACCCCACACCCCCCCTTCCCCTCTCCCCACTTTCCCAGGTCACAGCCCTCCAGAGCAGAGCTGTGTGTGGTGAGGGGGTACCAGCCATTGTTCCCATTGATGTTAAAACATCTACTTGCCCATGGCCTTCAGCAAGATGGACTGTGATGGGGCATACACGTGGTAGGCAGGAGACCCAAAGCCCGGTGGCTTTGACCCCTTGCCATGAGAAATACCTCCTCATCCTCAAGAACTTCCCTGCTGAGCACAGGTATGTGCTTTGGGAGGTGCTACAGGCTGAGCAGGCTGCCTGGTGAGGACCCCACCGCCCATCTGTAGGGCACAGGGCAGAGAGTAAGAGGAACCTGGGATGCCTGAAGCCAGCCTGGAAAAGGTGTGGTTCTCCCAAGAGGAACCAAGCTCCCCCCCACCACCACCTCCTCCTGCCACCAGCTCAGCTGCCTTCCCCTTCTCCAAGCAGGAGCCCCTGAGGGACAAAACAGCCCAAGATTGAGCAGCACTGAGCCCCATGAGGACCCCAAGGTCGCTGTCCCCCCAGGGTCAGGCACCCCTCAGCCCATTCTGACCCCCTTCACCCAACCGCTTCCCTTAATTAATCCCTTTCCCCTCTCCTGCCTTAGGACAGGCAACTCCAGTGCTGCCACCGCCCTCAAAATCAACTTGTGACCGGGGATTGTGGCCCAAAGGAGGGCAAGTCACCTACCCACGGGCATTGCCACACCTGGAAACCCCAAAGCCTCCAGCCCCAGAGGCCAATTCCACCCTCGTAAACCCAACACACCCCACCCCACCCCCCAGGCTCCAGCCCTGCCCTCGGCTCTCGCGTTAAACGAGTTATTAGAGGCGAGAAAGGCGATTAATGAAGCACAGCCCGCTCCACAGCGTGCCCCCACCCACCGGCAGCAGCATGCGGGGGTCCCTTCCAGCTACAGCACCGCCAGGCCGGTCCCCCGCTGGGCTCGCCGGGCTGCGGAAAGCACAAGGGAAGGCCCAAGCCAGGCGACCCTCCCCGCGCCGCGCACCGCCCGCGTCTGCCATGCGCATGCGCACGCCGCCTTTTATAGCAGGCGAAACACCGCGAGAGCTCAGGCGAATTCTCGCGCGAAGCACCGCCTCACACCCACCCACACCACCCCTCCCCGGGGTAAAGGCGGGAGTTCCGCCTCTCCCACTTAGGAGCCAATCGCAGAGCGGGGCCGGGAGGAGGCGGGCCAATCAGCTCCCGCCTCTCTGCTCTGCTCTGCCCGCCTCAGGGGTGGCTTAGCGATGGCGGGGCCGGGGCGGGGGGGGAGGCAGCGTCCTCTGCCGCTCGCCGGGCCGCCGTGAGGGGAACCCCGTGTGTAGAACCGGCCGTGCAGCCTCCCGGGGGCCGAGAAGGAGGCGAAGGAACCGGCGGGGAGCCTGAGCGAAGGGGCTCCGGGGGAAGGAGGCGGCCGCGTAATGGCGGCGGGGAGCACCGAGGCCTCCCGCTCGCCTCAGCGAGCCCCTTCCCGCGCGAAGCCGGGGCAGGGAGGAAGCTGAGGGTTCCCTTGGCTCCCAGGAGGAGCCGCGGCTTCTCCCCTGCCCGCTGAAACGCCGCGTTCGGGCTTTTCCCCTCAGGTTTAGCATGAGGGGGGGGCACAGGGGAGGGAGAGGCACCTGAAGCCACCAGGCGTTCCCTGAGGGGTTCGAGCTCGGATTCCTCTCCAGACCCACTCCTAGAACCCCAGCCGTGCTGTGGTGGCCGCCCCGCAGCCCAGCTGGTTAATAAATAAACTCTGATGTTGTTTTTACTCCCCCCACTGGCAGTCAAATCTCCTGCTCCTAAGGAAGCAAAGGCAGCTTGCCTCAGGCTGTTATCCCCAACACTTGCCACAGAACCACACGGTTGGAAGAGACCTTTGGAGATCATCAAGTCCAACCATTCCCATCCTGTGCTAAACCAGATCCATGAGCACCTCATCTCCCCTCTGTTAAACACACCCAGGGGCAGGGACTCAGCCCCCTCCCTGGGCAGCCTGGGCCAGGCCCTGACAACTCTGCCAGGGAAGAATTCTCTCCTAACAGCTGATCTGACCCTGCCCTGGCGCAGCTTGAGCCCATTGCCCCTTGTCCCATCTCCTGGCCCCTGGCTGAAGAGACCAGCGCCCACCTCTCTGCACCCTCCTGGCAGGGCAGGGGAGGTGGGGAGAAGGGCTCCCCTCAGCCTCCTCTTCTCCAGGCTCAACACCCCCAGCTCCCTCAGCTGCTCCTCAGAGGATTTGCCCTCCAGCCCCTTCCCCAGCCTGGTTGCCCTTCTCTGGACTCGCTCCAGGACCTCCATGTCCTTCTGATGGTGAGGAGCCCAGCACTCGAGCTGCAGCCTCACCACTGCTGAGTACAGGGGCACAACTACCTCCCTGGACCTACTGGCCACACTGTTTTTAATAGTATTTGTAAAAAGCTGTCTCTTTGTGGGATATTTTTTGACACACTTCACTTTGGGAGATTAAAACACCCCCAGAACCATCTCAAAAACACCTCACCCAGCTGAGAGACTTTGCCTCCCCCTGCCCCGAGGAGGAAGAGGAGGAGGAGGAAAGACAGGACATGCTGCTAGCCAAAGGATTTCACCCCGGGAGAACAAATTATGAAGTTTATTTTCATATAAATTATGTCTCTTCGCAAACATTCACCTTATTGCACTAGAACACATCCGCCAGACGCAACTACAGGACATCGCAAGAGAGGTGTGTGTTACTCAGTGTAGCACTTCAGACCGGGATCAGAGGCACTCGAAGGGGAAGCAGCAAGCAGCCACCAGTAGCTTCCAGTATTCATTTTTACTTAATTTTTGGGGTTTTTTTCCCCCCCTCCCCTCTCTTTTTAAAACCCTTTTTGAAACTGGCAGGTTAACACTGAGGCAAACAGGCCCCCGAGCACACTGCCTTCCTTCCATGATTAAGAGAGCTCTCCAGCTCCCACCCAAACAGCTCATGCCTACATACCCTGCTCCAAAGTCCCAGTGACAAGAGAAACAGGGACTTTAAGACAAGGTAGGAGCCACTGCCCTTTGTGTTGTGGTTCTTCTGGTGGGGATTTCTTTTTGGTTTATCAGCTCATCAGCGCCATGAACAGCCTGATCTTGGGAAAAGGGGGGGGTTTTGCTGCATAAAAGGAGTTTTATCCATCCCTCACCCCTCCCAAAAAAAACCCACCAAACCAAATTGTCCCTCAACCCCTGCGCTACGCGGGAAACTAGTTGGTAACGGAGTTAAAAGCACGTTCTTTCTCTGATGTCTGCAAACAGCAAGTTTGTGGGGGATGGGGGAGAGGGAGAAAGGGGTGGATTGGGGTTGGGTTTAGGCCTTCATGAGCGCTGCGACCACGGCCTTGGCGTTAAGGCTTCGCAGATCACAGTAAGTTTGTCCGGTACCGACGAAAACGATGGGTTTGCTTGTGATGTAAGTCATGGAGATGGCAGCACCCACCTGCCAGGGAGGGGAACGAGCACCGTTAGCCCACAGAGCTCTGTGCAGGTGCCATACACCCTGCAGCACTACCCTGTACAGACCCAGCCTGGTTTTCCACTCACACAGAAACAGGACTGTGACATTTTGTTTCAGTGACTTCATAGAATCATAGGATGGTCTGGGTTGGAAGGGACCCCAAGGGTCACAGAGCTCCAACCCCCCTGCCACAGGCAGGGACACCAACCTCCAGGCCTGGAGCTACACAAGGTTGCCCAAGGCCCCAGCCAACCTGGCCCTGAACACCCCCAGGGATGGGGCATCCACCCCCTCTCTGGGCAGCCTGTTCCAGCCCCTCACCACTCTCTCTGGAAAGAACTTCCCCCTAATCTCTCCTCTAACCCTTCCCTCCTCCTTCAGCTTCACTCCATTCCCCCTTGTCCTGTCATTATCTACCCTTTAACAAGCCAATTCCCCTCCTATTCCTCCGCTCCCTTCAGGGACTGGAAGGCTGCAATGAGGTCCCCCCCACAGCCTTCACTTCTCCAGGCTGAACAAGCCCAGCTCCCCCAGCCTCTCTCCGTAGGGAAGCTGCTCCAGCCCTCTGAGCATCTTAATGTGAGAGGAAAAGATGGGGGTGGGAGCTGGAACAGCGCAGGAGTGTTTGGCAATTCCCATTCTCTTCCCTGTTGTGGTCTCCTTACCTTGTCATCAATGGTATCAAACTTGGTGAGGACAATCCCATCGATGAGGTGCGGCGTCTGGGCCATGGAATGATCAGCCAGGGCCTTGTTGAACTTGACCTAGAAGGGGATAGAGCAGGGGATAAAGCAGTGCCTCTGCCATCCAAAAGTCCAATGAAAACACCCCCAGGAGAGCGGCTCTTCCTCCCCCCCACCTTCCTCAGAACCCTTCAAGGGAACAAACCCTGGTCACCCACCAGCTGATCCACAGCTTCGTTCCCCACCAGCGCTTCCCCAACAAACAGGACCAAGTCGGGAGCGTTGACGGCGATGAGCTTCACCAGGGCGGTCATCAAGGGAGCGTTGTCCTGCATGCGACCCGCCGTGTCCACCAGCACCACGTCAAAGCCCTGATTCCGAGCTGGGAGAGGGAGGTGACAGCGTGAGACACAAGACTTCCCAAAAAGAACACCCCACCCCTCTCTGCCCAGCACGGGGGTTTTCACCCACCGTAGGAGATGGCCTCCATGGCGATCCCCGCCGCGTCCTTGCCGTAGCCCTTCTCGTAGAGCTGAACCATCGTCCTCCCGCCGTGGCTCTCCGGAGGGTGCAGAGCGTTGAGGCGGCGGGTGTGGGTACGGAGCTGCTCCACCGCTCCCGCCCGGAAGGTGTCGCAGGCGGCGATGAGGACCCTGAAGCCGTTCTCAATGAGCCAGAAGGAGATCTGCCAGGAGGCAAAGGGACATGGAAGGAATAGCCCCCAATCCCCCCACCTCATCATCACCCAGAGCCCAGCCAGCCAGGAGGAGTCGTCCCCCCCCACCACCACCCTTCCTACCTTGGCCAGGTTGGTGGACTTCCCCACACCGTTGACGCCGCAGAACGTGACCACATAAGGGCGGCGGTGACGCTGGGCGTCCATGACGTCGCGGAGGACGTCCACGCGACGCTGGGGCTGCAGGATCTGCACCAGAGCTTCCTGCAGGGCCTGCTTCACCGTGGAGGTCACCGCTGGGCAGGAGGAGAGGGGAGGGAAACACCCATCAATGCCTGGGGGAGGCTCCCAAGCCCCAGACCAGAGAGGCGCGAGGCCACACGAGCACTTACTGGTGAACGTTCCCATCACCTTCCCCTCCAGTTTCTTGGCCACCGACTCACAGAGCTGGACGGCGATCTCAGCTGCCACGTTTTTTGCTTTGAGATAGAGAGAAAAAGGGAGGGAAACAATGGGTTTAGCACTGCTGATGAAGTTACACACTCCAGATATCAGCATCAAGGGGGAGGATCTGAGTCAACACACAGGATCCCCACCAGACTAAACCATTCCTACCACCCTCCTTGCCCCGGAGGGCTTCCCAGAAACCCACCGTGGCTCAGCATCAACACCCTGCCCCAGGGCACGCAGGGAACCCACAGGGAACCACCTCAAACTAACCCACTCCCAACAGATCCAGGCATACCAATCAAGTGATCCTTCATCTTCTCCAGCACAGGGTCCATGTCCTCTCTTGCCAAGCTCTTGGAGCCCACCAGACCTTTCAGCATGCCAAACATGCCCCCCAGGCCGCCCTTCTTTGCGCTGCAGAGAAGCAAAGGAGTTACCTTCATGTTTGAGGAGCGAAGCAGCATCGGGCACGCAACAGCTAAGAGCAAGAACCACCCACCCTGCAGCTGATAAACACACCAGTTTGGCCCCAGCTGTGTTACTGGTTAGACTGGGAGTTAGGGGAGAGAAAAAAAATCACACAGCAAGGAGGGGCTGTGGGAGCTTCTACCTGGGTTTTGAAGTGTTCTGGATAACCTTCTCCTCTTCGGCTTCATCGCCGCTCTCATACTCAAGGTCGTAGAGGCGGCCGGGCTCCCGATTTCGATCCCCCAGGGCCTGTGAGGGTGGAAAAGATGCACCCCAAAATTCAGCACCTGCAGTCAAGTGTTAGCAGCAGAGGCTGCTCCCCAGAGATCTTTGCCACCACGCTCCAGCAGCTGGAGAATATACCCTTTTTGGCAGCAGCGTTACAGGCTGGGTGCCACAATCTCCACTTCTAGAACTTTCTCAGCCAACCATGGAGATCAAAGCTGGGTTTGTAATGCCCAGCTGATCCCAAACAACGTGTTAAAACAGAGTGACCTGACTTTTTCCCCCCCCCAACCCTTACCATATCAGGGTCAAATTCCTCCACGGGACAAGCCTCCGCGCTTCCGACGGTACCGGAGTTACTGTAATCGAGTACTTTGGCATCAGAGCTCCCCAGATCCCACACTCTGGGCTTCTTCCCCTTCTCCTTCTGGGCTTCAGGCTTTGGAGATTTGCTGAAATAAAGATGGGGAGAAAACAAAACACCCCAACCCCATATTTGAATTCAGCACTGCAAAGTGGCAGCTCCTCAACAGGGTGTGAAAACAAAGAGCCTGGATACCCCAAAAAAGTAGAAATTAAGGCTAAATCCAGCTGGTTCCAGAGCTCCAAACTTTATTTATCTGAATTTAGCCCTGGATCAGGCTGCTTTGCCTCGAGCCAAGGTCCAGAACCTCTCCTGGCCACGCTCTGGGTTTTTGGGTCTCCTAGGGAATGGAGCAGGCTCCATCACCCCTCCAGTGCCCCTTCCCAGTCTTTCCAGCAAGCAGAGAAACAAGGAAAAGGGAAATAACCTCAAAAATAAAATGGGGGGGGGGGGTGGTGTGTGACTTCCCAGGGGGCAGAGGAGGAAGGAGAGGCTCAGCCACAGCCAAGGAAGAGCTGGTGTGAAGCCCTGCCAGTGATCCTCGGGTACCCACCTGGATTTCTCCCCTGCTTTCATGTGTCTCCTGAAGAATTCCTCCCTGTTCTTCTGCAGGATTTCATCCTTGGTCAGCTCCTCCTTGTCTCCAGTTGCAAAGGACTGCTTGTCACCTGCAGATGCTTTGCCAGGAGCTCCAACAGCATCAGGTCCTGGTGGGAGGAGGGGGGAAAGAAAATCCCTGGACATGAGCTCAGAGACACAGAGCCGGGACACGAGAGCTCCAGGGTGTTAATCCCCTTCTCCTCCTCAATTCCTTCTCCCAACAACTCACCCTCTTTCCTGGAACCTTTGTTCTTCTTGGGCTTGACTTTCTCCTTTGGTTTCTCCCCTCGGGTTTCTATCATACACTTGACAGTCTTCTGGGATTTGAGAGACTGCTCAAACGTCTTCATTACCGTGGGAGCTCGGACTTTACTGCTCTCCTCTGCATCCCTGCAGGGTGTGTGAGGTGGGGGGGAATGTGACCCATTAGCCTGAATTCCAGCTCTGCTAAACACCTCCCTCCCACACACAACCCCCCCACACACCTCATCACTGCTCTAAATGGCAAGCTGAGAGAAAACTAAGCAAAATAAATGGATTTAAGGAAACAAAATCAAGCTCAGCTACCGGAGGAGGCGCATGAAGTCGTCTTTAAAATCAAAAGTGCCATTTAGGAGGCCCAGGGTGCCCTTCTGCTGGAACTCGTTGCGGTATTTGTCCCTGAACTCCTTATGAACGTCGTCTATCAACTTGTCGACGTAGGTTAGAGTCAGGATCTTCTGAAACCCCACCTGCCAGGAAGCACAGGGAAAAGATGCTGCTTTTTGGGGTGACTTCAATCACAGCACCCAGCTCAGGAGGAAGCAAAACCCATCAGATACCCAACCCAACCAAAAGCAACCACAGGGAGGGGAAACATCCCCCCACCCTCCTTGGAGCCCAGATCCTGGCTTGAAAGGAGACAAGAGAGAAAAAAATGGGCTTGGATGGCTCACAGCAGTGAAGATGTGGAGCCAGAGAGCAGAAAGCCCTTTGCTTTGATCTCCAGGAAGGTGACAACAGCCAGGCACGAGTTCACAGAGATCAGGGTGGAGAGGAGAGAGTCGTGGGGTTTTCCTCAGGTGGAGGGGTTGACATGCTGCTGGCTTGGCTTCCCCTTCAGCAGACCTGGCTGTGCCAGGATCAACACACAGCCCCAGCCCGGAAGGACAAGACCCACGTAGCTGGAACTGAGGTGGCCCTGGGAGCCACGCCATTAACTGCCATCCCTACCATATGGCTCAGCAATCCCCCCTCCCACCGCTTCCCAACCAGCGCCAGCTCTTGATGGAGACCCCCTCCCCTGGTTTCCTGAAGGAGGAAGAAAGTGCCATGCAGGGAAAAGCCTTCCTGTTCCCAAAGCACGAGCTGCCCACTCTCCCACCGATGAACCCCCCTGCAGCTTCCCCTGAGGTCCTTAGGGAGGTAGGTTTTGGGGTGACAATCGATCCCACTCCCTCGGGGAGTTTTGGGGTGGGATGGAGGGGGGAATAAAAGGGCCAACCTGCCCCCCCCCCTCCAGGGTGCCTAGGGGAGGGTGCTTACCACAAACACCAGCTCAAACTGGTTGTCCAGCTTGTACTTGAGTGTGAGGGCTTCATGGGTGAAGGAGTTGTTGCCACCTCGCTCCTAAAGGGGAGAGGAGCCCTCAGAACATTGGGGTGCCAGCAGCAAGGCAACCCCCTCCCTCCCTCCCCCTCCCCAACCCCACCACCTCCCTTCCCCCCAACCCCACCACCTCCCTTCCCCAGCAGAGTGCCAGCACCCCTTGGGGGGGGGTGGGGGGGGGGTCCAACCCATCCCCACAGCCCCTTCCTCCCCCCCGAACAGCCCAGCAGAGCGCCAGCACCCCTTTGGGGGGGGATCCAACCCATCCCCACAGCTCCCTCCTCCCCCCAAACAACCCAGCCACCCCCCCCCCCAAACTAAGTGGTCCCTCCCCACACCACCCAGGTGGGACCTACCCAAACCCCCCCTCCCAACCCCAGCGAATGGTCGCGCCCAACCACCCCCGCGGGTGGGCCCGGGGCCGCCCCTGCCCCTTCCCCTTCCCCACCCCCTTCCCGACCTGCAGGAGGACGGAGCGGATGAGGGCGTTGACGGGGGCGGTGGCGGCGGGCCCGCGGACGCCCTGGAAGCACCAGAGGACGAGCCCGCCCTTGCTGAAGATGGTGAAGAAGTCGAGCATGGCGGCGGCGGCGCCGCTTCCCCGCTCCGCGCAACACGTCTCACTGCGGGGGCAGCCCCCCTGCCCGCCCAAGCTCTTCTACCGGAAGCTGCGCGCCCATTGGCTGAGGGACAGGAAGGGGCGTGGCGCCCGCTGAGCGAATGGCGGGAGGGGGCGTGGCCAGGCGGAGGGGGCGTGGCCATGGGAGGGGGCGTGGCCAGACATGCTGCGCGCGGGGCGCTCTTTGCTCCCGCGGGTCGGGGGTTCCCTGGCGGGGTCCCCGGGGGGGTCCCCGGGACCTGGAGGGGCTGCGGGTCGGTCCCTCCGCACCGCCGCCCCGCTCGGAGCTGATTTCTTCCGCGGTGAGACCCCGGGGGAGGACCCCTGGGCTCCGGGGGAGGGGCTGTCTGTTGGGATTTGGGGGGGGGAGGGGGGGTGCAGAGGGTGGGGGAGTTGAGGGGTCGTGAGGGGAATTGGGGGGGGGTGTCAAAGGGATGTCGGTGGCACCGGGGAGCTTGGAAGGGATTTGGGGGGTTATGGAGGGTCTCAGAGGGGTTGGGTGGGCCCAGGGGAATGGGCCGGGGGAGGGGGGGGTTTCAAAGGGGAGGGGGGTTTCCAGAGAGGCGGGGGGGTGGGAGTCTGGGGGCGTCCTGAGGAGGGCGAGCTGGTGGTTCTGCAGGGGATCGGGGGGCTTCCAGCAGTCCCAGGGGAAACTGAAGGACTTGGGGGGTCATGGGGGGTCCCAAGGGGGCCTAAGGGGTCTCAGGGGACTGAGGGGGAAGGAGACTCAGGAGGGGCTGGGAAGGGGGTCCGAGGGGATTGGGGAGGTCTCAGGGGGTCTCAGAGAGTCCCGGGGAGGATCCAAGGGGTCCTGGGTGGGTCCAAGAGAGGCCTGGTGGTGGGGGATGCCCAAAACTGGGAGATCCTGGAGGGTCCCAAGGGGGTACTGAGGGATCCCAGAGGGAACTGGGGAGGGGGGGGGGTGTCCTCAGGGCAGAGGGGGTGCTGCCAGCTGTGCCTCCCCTGGGCCTGGCAGCATCCCCCTCCCCATATATTGGCGGGCAGAGCTGGGGCAGCGTTTGGAGAACATGGGTCAGACTCTGAAGGATCAGCTGCCCTCTTTGGAGCATGGGAAGGAGGGCTGGACCCCACCAGGGACCCCCCTGGGCCCAAGACCCCCCGAAGAAGCCGACGTGGTGGTGGTGGGGGGCGGCGTGGTGGGCTGGTCAGTGGCATACTGGCTGAAGGTACTGGAGGGCCGGCGGCACGGCATGAGGGTGCTGGTGGTGGAACGGGACCCCACGGTGAGACACACACACCCCACCCCCCCCACAGCCCAGGGCAGGGTATAACCTTGGGGAACCCCCTCTGAACCTCACTGGGTTGGGGTTTGGCTCGTTTTCATTTTGGGGAGGGGGGGGGATGTGTGTGTGTCTTGTGGGGTGTCTTCTCTTCTAGTACTCCCGAGCCTCCACGGTGCTGTCGGTGGGGGGGATCCGGCAGCAGTTTTCCCTCCCGGAAAATATCCGGATGTCCCAGTTCTCTGCCCGGTTCCTCCGCAAGATCAACGTGGGTTACTGGGGCAGTGGGAGGGAGGGGAGGGGAAGGGTGTCCAGCACCTCTAACCAGCGTAACCCTCCCCTTACAGGAGCATCTTGGGGTGCCAAACCAGCCCCCCATCGACATCCAGTTCCAGCCCTCGGGGTACCTCTTCCTTGCCCCCCCAGAACGTGCTGCCAGGCTGGAGGCTGCTGTCCGGCTGCAGAGGTGGGGACACCCTGGGAGAGAGGGGTGGTTTTTGGAGGTGGGGGGGGGTGTTAGTGTGGTGTGTCTGACCCTGACCCCCCCCTCCACACGCTCGCTGTCCCCAGGGAGGAAGGGGTGCGGGTGGCCCTGCTGTCCCCCAGCCAGCTGAAGGCAAAATTCCCCTGGATAGACACAGAGGGCGTAGCTGTGGCATCCTATGGTATGAGGGGGCTTGGGGGAGGGCTGTGGGGACCCCCCCCCAACACACACATGCACCTCTCCCCATCCTCATCCCCATCTTCCTCCCCGTCCCTGCTTAACACATCCTTGATCTCAGCTTTCTTTGGGAAAGGGGGGGGGTTAAAATTGGGGTGGGGGTTTTTTTTGGGGAGGGGGGGCACACTACAGTGCCCCCTCCCCACACACACACACACACACCCCTCTCTTGTGTGTGTTTTCCTCCCCCCTCCCAGGTCTGGAGGATGAAGGCTGGTTCGACCCCTGGACCCTCCTCAACGCTTTCCGCTACAAAGCCACATCCCTGGGGGTCCTGAGCTGCCCTGGGGAGGTCCGAGGTGAGGAGAGGAAGGGTTAGGGTTAGAATACACAGGCAGTGGGATAACCATCCCCCTCCAAGCCCCCCCATCTTACCCCCCCTCAAAACAACCCCCCTCCAGGTTTTGTCACCTCCTCTGATGGCACAGTGCCCTTGCGGGGAGCAGTGCTGGACACCGCACGCATCAGATACATCAATGTGAGCCCATATATCCCCCTTCCCAAGCAGCTGGGGGGGGGGGGTTGTGTGTCCCCACAAGTGTCTGGGACCCCCCTCCTCACAATACCTTCCCCCCACACCAGATCCACAAGCCAGACAGCCTGGATTACCAGCCGGTCGCCTGCGCCATCGTGGTCAACGCTGCCGGCGCCTGGGCTGGGGAGCTGCTGGAGAGAGCTGGGCTGCCAGGGGAGCTCTGCCAGCCCCCCCTGCCCATCACCCCCAGGAAGAGGTGTGTTTGGAGGGGCGAAATTTGGGGGTTCACCTAGGGGAAGGTGGTTGGGGCACATCCTGAAAACACCTCTGTGTTGCGAGTGAAACTCTCTGGGCTTCTTTTGGAGGGGGAGCATCATCCCACCTCAACACTATTTAATTGAGGGGGTGGGTGTTTTTTGGGGGGGGGGTGGGTTTTCTTCCCCCTTTCCCTGTAGGTATGTGTACTCCTGGCACTGCCCCAACGGCCCTGGCCTCTCCTGCCCCCTCCTCATCGACACCACCGGCGCTTATTTCCGCCGCGACGGCATCGCTGGCAACTACCTGGGCGGCATGAGCCCCCCCGAGGTGAGCCCAGAAGGGGGGGTCCCCTATATCCTACAAACCCTCAACACACTCCATCTTCCTCCCCACCCCTAAAAACCCTTCTCTTTCCCCAGGAGGAAGAGCCAAACACGGACGATCTGTCAGTGGATCACGAGTATTTCCAGGAGCAGGTCTGGCCCCGGCTGGCTCAGCGGGTACCGGCGTTCCAATCCCTCCGTCCCAAGGGATCCTGGGCAGGATTTTATGACTATAACACCTTTGACTGTAACGGGGTGTTGGGTCCTCACCCCAAATTAGAGAATCTCTTCGTAGCCGCCGGGTTTAGCGGCCACGGGTTGCAACACGCGCCCGCCGCCGGCAGAGCCCTGGCCGAGCTGGTGCTCAAGGGGCACTATGAGACGTTGGATCTGAGGAGGTTGGGCTGTGGGAGGTTGACGGAAGGGGAGCCGCTGCGGGAGGATGGAGTGGTTTGAGGGAGGAGAGAGGAGGGGGGGAAACGGGGATGTGAGACCCCCACACACACACATACACACAACTCCGACCCCTCGGCTGCTGTTGGTGCCCGGTGGGAATAAAGGATGGACTGTGAGCGTGCTGGAGGGGTGAAATTTGGAGTTTGGAGGGTGAGGGGAGGGTTGGGCACCCACACACACACCCCCAGCTCACACCAGTCTAGCCATTTCCCCACCCCCTTCCCCCATGCACCCCACCCACGGCAGCCACGCTCCCCCCAGCCATGGACCGCCCCACGCCCTCACCTCCAGTGTCCCCAGTATCCCCGTTATATCCCCGCACCCCGCCCAGTCCCACCCACTGATCCATCATCACCCCCCCCAGTATCCCCGTTAACCCCCAGCATCCCCAGTTCCCCCCTTTACCCCCCCAGGGCTCCCATGTACCCCCCATTAACGACCCAGTACCCCCAATTACACCAGTTGCCCCTCCTAGCATCCCCATTAACACCCCCAATGTCCTCCCAGTAACCCAATATCCCCACTATCCCGTGTCTCCCGTGCCCCCCCAGTTACCCCCAGTATCCCTCATGCCCTCCCCAGTCACACCCCCCCGCTCCCTTTAGCGCCCCCTGGCGGCCTGGCAGTGCCCCGCAGCACAGCTTCACATCTGCGTTTGCGCATGCGCGGCGGTGGGGAGGGAGGGTGTGTGTATATGTCTGAGGCGGGATGACGCGCATGCGTGGGAAGGGGGAGGGGGTCTGCTTTTCGCGCAGGCGCGGTGCGCGGTGGCGGGGCCGGCGGGAGCTGGGGCCGTTTGTGGCGCCGTCCGCCCGCGGCCGCCGGTGGGTGAGTGACCGCGGGGGTAGAGGCGGGCTGAGGCCTGAGGAGGCCGCGGGTCCTGGGGGAGGGGGGTGGGGGTCGGGCCTGAGCTTTCTGCGGGCACCCCGGGGAGCCGTGGGAACGGCCCTGAGGTAAATGCGGGCCGCGAGGCACCTGTGGGGCAGCGCTGAGGTGATTTGGGGGGCTGGGGGTCTCTCTGGGGCAGCAGGAAAGGTAATTTGGGGGGGCTGGGGGTGTCTGTGTGGCAGCACTGAGGTCATTTTGGGGCCAGGGACATGCGTGGGGCATCCTCGAGGTAATTTTGGGGCTTGGGAGTATCTGAGGGGTGACCCTGAGGTAACTGGGGGCTTGGGGAACCTGTGGGGTGACCCTGAGGTAACTGGGGGCTTGGGGAACCTGTGGGGTGACGCTGAGGTAATTGGGGGCTTGGGGAATCTGTGGGGTGACCCTGAGGTAACTGGGGGCTTGGGGAATCTGTGGGGTGACCCTGAGGTAATTTGGGGCTTGGAGTATCTGTGGGGTGACCCTGAGGTAATTGGGGGCTTGGGGAATCTGTGGGGTGACCCTGAGGTAACTGGGGGCTTGGAGAATCTGTGGGGTGACCCTGAGGTAATTGGGGGCTTGGAGTATCTGTGGGGTGACCCTGAGGTAATTTTTGGGGCCAGGCACATTCATGGGGTGACCTGGAGGTAATTTTGGGGCTGGGAATGTCTGTGGGGAAACTGTGAAGTAATTTTGGGCCCAGGGGGGGTGATTTTGGGGGCTGCCCTGGGGTAACTGTGCCTCCCCCACCCCATCCTGCCTGGGGGACTGTGGGGACAGCCCCGAGGTGAATTCCTATCACCCCCCCACACGGGAAGCTGTAGGACTCACCACCCCAAGTAACCTTGGGGGACATCCCTGAGGTAAATTTGAGCCCCCAGCCCTGGGTAACCACAGGGCTCACCCCACTAACAGTGAGGGGACATGATATATGCCCCCCCCCCACCACCACCATCACCACCACCAGCAGCCAGCTGGGATCCCTATCCGTGGCCCCTCTGGGTTGCTATGAGGATCCCTCCTTGCACAGTGACCCCCTTTGGGGTGCCCCCCACTCACCCAACAATACCCCTGGGTATAAATAATTCGGGCAGGGCTTTCAGCAGAAGCTGGGGCTGTGTGACAGTCGGGGCTGGCTGGAGCTTTCCCAGCCCGAGGCGCGGCTGCCTGGAACAAAGGAAACTCTCCTTCACTGCCTTTTGTTTCTCTCACTGCTCTGCCAGTGCAACCTGGACCCAGGATGCCTGGCTAAAGTGCAAAGACCCTCCTGTGCACACAGGGCTGAGCATGTCCCCCTCCAGCAGCACGATTTTAGGGTGGTTAATGTGACCTTAATAAAGCTGGAGGCCCATTCTGCTTCACCTGAACTGGCACTTGGCAGGAGTGCAGTTCACACCCTGGCAGGTTTATGTCTCAAAATAACCAAAACACCCTTTTTTTTTTTCTTTATTCTTATTTTTTCCCCCCTTTTCTTCTTTTTGAATTATTTTTAATTACATCCCCAGCTGCGTGTTAACGGAGCGACTCCGACGTGTCGGGGCTTGTGACACCAGCCTGCTCCAGCAGCTCCTTGCCTAGGAGAAGCCAGAGGTTTAGAATCCTGGGTTGGAAAGCTCAGTGAGTTTTATTAGCTGGTTGATTTCTATTTTTAATTACTTCAGAGGCTGTCTGTGTCCTGCTTTAGAAAGAGCAGAAGATGCTGCGCAACGCTGAGGGCGAAGGGCTGTTGGGAGTAATTAACAGCTTTGGGCAAGAGCTTATGGGGCAGCTCCAGAGCAGCCCTCGTTTTGTCAGGCTCCTAATTGCAGACCTTGAGGTTTTTTTTTTACCTGGCATGTGAGGAAGAGGAGGAAGTGCCTGAATCCAGGTTGGATTTAGGAAAGATGGTTTTCTTGCCTCTCTGGGCTGGCTGTGGTGGCTTGTCCTGCCTGAGAATGAGCAGCACAGCTCGCTGTTCAGACAGGTGCTCTGCTGTCCCTAAACCCCTGGGTTCATTCAGTGAAGCACTGTGGAATTCACAGGACAAACCTTTCCTCTGGTGTGATTAAGCTTGTAATTGCCCTGCTGGGACCAATGCTGTTAACACCTGCTGTGGTCCTGTGTTTCCTCTCTCTGCAGGCTCCATCCTTTTCCCATCTCTCCAGGATGAGAGAGGTTTGGGACCGGCTTTTCCCCTCTCCCTGTAGTTGATAGTTTGGGAACCAGAAGTCGAGATGGCAGACAGCGTGAAAACCTTCCTTCACGACCTCGTCAGGGTAAGTCCCAGCCTTTATGGGCCTTTTTGGGACCTTCTGTCAGAGGGGCTGGTCTCACAGAATCACAGGGGTGGGAAGGGACCTCCAGAGCTCATGGGGTCCAACCCCCTGCCAAAGCAGGGTCCCTAGGACAGGGCACACAGGTCGGTGTCCAGACAGGGCTGGAATCTCTCCAGAGAAGGAGACTCCACACCCCCTGGGCAGCCTGTGTCTCATTTCCTTTGGTGACAGTGACTCTTCTCCAAGGAACACCCTCCTTCCTACATCATCAGAGATAGATTAAAAACTTGGGAAGACAAGGGGCTGCAGATTTATTCCTTTTGAAAAGCTCACTGGGTTTGATCTTCAGGATCTAAACACATCACTTCACGATGCTCTGGCAGTGGGTAGAGCAGCCCTTGTCATTAAACCCCACCTTGACATATGGGACGTTCTGCTGCTTCACACATGCATGGAGTTTATCCTCTCAGGTCAAGATGCAGTCGTGTGGGTCACCTGGGTTGCACCAGCATCTTTGTGGTCTGTTACTTTGAAGCTTTATTTTGATGACAGTGGAGCCCAAGGAGGTGGAGCTTAGGGAGTCTTTTTAAATGAGCAAAGTGCTTTCCTGTTCATGGGTTTGCATGGATGTGGCATCTGCCTTGTCCTCTGGGACAAGGATGGGTGCTTTTTTAGTTACAAAGGAGCAAGCATTGAGCTTGTACATGTGGTCAGGCCACGAGGACTTTGCACATCCCAAATGTTGTGTGTGTGTAATTATTGCTTTATTGGTCTTGGACAAGCTGGCAGGGGAGGAAAGGCTTTCTGCCAGGTGGAGGGAACGGGCTGGGAGAGGTCTGACTCTCTGGCTTTTGCCAGGGTTATAAATAGCAGAGTTTGGATGAGAAATCACACCTTTTAATAAAAAAATACAAAACCCCAACCCCCAAAACACAGACCCAACTGAACTGTTGCTGCCAAAGATGCTGGAACGTGCAGTGATTTAGGTCAGTGAGCTGTGGGAAATAGACAGTGCTGCTGCTCCAGCCAAGCCTGGCGCTGCCTTCCCCAGCTGCCCACGCCGAGGTCCCTGCCAGTGACCAGGAGGTTTGTGACAGTGTGGGTCTGTGGCATCCCCTTGCTCCCCTCTCTCTAAGGGTTGAGGGGAGAGGTGGAGCTTGACACACCCTCCTGTTGTGTCCACAGGGAATTAAGGACTCCATCTGGGGCATCTGCACCATCTCGAAGCTGGATGCCCGGATCCAGCAGAAAAGGGAAGAGCAGAAGCGCCGGAGAGTGAACAGCACGTTCACCCAGAGGAGGTTCCACATGGAGGAGAAGAAGCAAGAGAGGTGAGTACAGCACACAATAAATCAGGTAACTCATTCCACTCCTTCCAGCCTCCCAGCTGTGCCATGCCCAGAGCCTTGAGGAGCCCAAAGCCTCTTCAAACCAGAGGGATTTGGCAGTGCTCGTGCTTCGCTGTAGCGCAGTTGTCTGGCTGAGGGGGAAGCTGGGGGAAGCACTGTTTGAGAAATAAAGCCATTATCGCTGCCTGTGCTTGTGAGTGCCTAGAAATACTCATCAGAACCAGCAGAGATCTGTCACCCTGGACCTTTTACAGTGTGTGACAACTAAGGATGTGTAATTAGTTTGAGGTGTGGAGCTGCAGGAGCTGAGAGAGCGGATCCGATTTACTCATCGGGGGCACGTCGAGTTACCTTTTCCTCCCCCCTCCCCAGCCTTGCCAGTGTTCTGCATCCACTCAGGCTGGAAATACCCAAATTATCTCCGTGTGGGAGCAAAACAGCATCTGTTCCTATCTCTTGACTTCCAAACTGCACCGAGATGGGGCTCTGCTGCCCTAATTACAGCTGGGCTGGTACTTTACACCGCCAAGTTTGGTCACTCCTACACTTTTCAAGACTTAGTGACAAATTATTCCAACTAATTCGCTGGCAATCCGAGTTTCTTACTTTTTCCAAGATGATAGCAGAGTCTCTGGTGATCCCAATCCTACCCAGGCCCTAAAGCTCCTGCAGGTGGGCTGTTTTGTGGGGACTAAACAAGATTTTCCTTGCTAAAAAGAGTCCTTTTGGTGCAAGCAGCAGACTAGAAAACCGCTACGGAGTCCTGCCACGCTGCTCTAATTCCAATCAATTCCTACCTGTTGCCAGCATGACCCCACTCCCTACACATTCCCAAAGCATCAGGATCAGATCTTGCTTTTTCAGGAGACCTTCATCCAGGCAGCTGGGACCTTCCCCACATCTCACCCACCTCTCTCCTCTCGTTCTGCAGCGAGCCCCGCATCGTGAGCCGGATATTTCAGTGCTGTGCCTGGAACGGGGGCGTGTTCTGGGTGAGCGTGGAATTTGCTTATTTTTTTCCTACTTTTATTAAAAAAAACCCCCAAAACCAAAAACCCCCACCCCATCTTAGTGAAAAGAGCTGTTGTGTGGAGCTGTGGGTGTGGTGGAGGTGATTCCCCGTCGCGACGCTGTGATTTAACGGGGCCAGAAAGCTGAGCATTAAACCCAAGCTGCTTTGAGCTGCTCCAACCCCTGCTCTGCTGCAGTCACATTGTGCTTCTACACCTTAACATCCTAAATCCATCTCCTGGGCTCTGACCCTACTGCAGCTGCAGTACTCAGACTGAGATGCTCAGGGATATGCTTCAGCATAGGATGGGAACAGTTGGGCTTGATGATCTTAAAGGTCTTTTTCCAACCTGGTGATGCTGTGATTCTGCTCCCAGGGGTGTGAGAAGCTGCAGCCACAGGGCTCTCCTGTAGATACTTTTTATTTCCCTGAGTTTAAACACCAACCCTCTGTTCTTTGCTGCCTTTGCTTGCGCGGTGGTTGCGCGAGGAACAGCCCTACGACACCTCACCGAGAGCCCTTATTGTTGGGTGGTTTGTTTGTTTTGTTCTTTTCCTCCCACCTGTAGCTTAGTCTGGTCCTGTTTTACCGAGTGTTTATACCTGTCCTCCAGTCTGTCACGGCACACATCATCGGTAAGTGCTCGTCCCATCACAGTGTGGGGCAGCCCCCCTCCCCAAAAGATGGAGGTCAGAGGGTTCTCCTCCCCTCGAGGGCTGTGGGTGGGAGATGGCCACCCAGGGAAATGTTTCCTCATGTTTTTTCTCTGTCCTTCCCAAGGTGACCCTTCCCTCCATGGAGATGTCTGGTCTTGGTTGGAATTCATCCTCACCTCCATTTTCAGCGCGCTCTGGGTCCTGCCCCTCTTTGTGCTCAGTAAAGTGGTCAACGCCATCTGGTTTCAGGTAGGTGACAGGAACCTGGATGTCACCCCCAACTGCTTTTGAACATAGAATCATAGAATCACTGGGGTTGGAAGGGACCTCCAGAGCCCATCAGGTCCAACCCCCTGCCAAAGCAGGGTCCCTAGGACAGGGCACACAGGTCGGTGTCCAGATGGGGCTGGAATGTCTCCAGAGAAGGAGACTCCACACCCCCTGGGCAGCCTGTCCCAGGGCTCCCTCACCCTTACTGGGGAAAAGTTCTTCCCCATGTTGGTGTGGAACTTCCTGTGCTCCAACTTGCAGCCATTGCCCCTTGTCCTGTCCCCACAGACACTGAAAAGGGGCTGCCCATGTCCCCTGCATCCCATACTTAAGATACTTACAAACATTAATAAGGTCCCCCCTTAGTCTTCTTCTCTCCAGGCTGAACAGCCCCAGCTCACTCAGCCTTTCCTCACAGGGGAGGTGCTCCAGGCCCTTCATCATCTCCATAGCCTCCTCTGGACTCTCTCCAGGAGATCCCTGGCTTTTCCCTCCACACCCCACCTCCCCTGCCTCTTTGAACCTCTCCTCTCCTTCACAGGACATCGCAGATCTCGCCTTCGAAGTTTCTGGCAGGAAACCTCACCCCTTTCCCAGCGTCAGTAAAATCATCGCCGACATGCTGTTTAACCTCTTACTGCAGGCGCTTTTCCTCATCCAGGTGAGATTTGAGAGGTGCAGCTGTTCTCCCTCAAACCCAGAGCACCCCTTCCCTTGATCTACCTGGTTTCTAATCCCCAGGGCATGATTGTGAGCCTCTTCCCCATCGACCTGGTCGGGCAGCTCGTCAGCCTCCTCCACATGTCGCTGCTCTATTCGCTCTACTGCTTCGAGTACCGCTGGTTTAACAAAGGTGAGGGTTGCCTGGGAGGAAGCCCTTCCCTGCTGAAGAGTCAGGGCTTGAGGGGGTTTTTTTTTGGGTCTTCTATTCTAAAATCACAGCATCACAGGATGGTCTGGGTTGGATGGGACCTTAGGGATTGTTCCGACCCCCTGCTAGGGGTGAGGATACCTCCCACCAGCCCAACGTCACATCCAATCTGGCCTTGAATGCTTCCAGGGATCCAGGGGCAGCCCCAGGTTCCCTGGGCAGCCTGTGGCAGGGACTCCCCACCCTACCCTGAAGAATGTCTGTCCTTCTGACCACTCCAAATCTGCCCCTTTCCAGTTTATAGCCATCACTCCTCATCCCATCACTCCATGCCCTTGTTAGAAGTCCCTCCCAGCTTTCCTGTAGGTCCCTTCAGGGACTGGAAGGCTGCTGTAAGGCC
The DNA here is from genome assembly GCF_964237585.1 of Gallinula chloropus. Lineage (NCBI taxonomy): Eukaryota > Metazoa > Chordata > Aves > Gruiformes > Rallidae > Gallinula > Gallinula chloropus. The sequence goes on along the minus strand of NC_140109.1, from coordinate 4,604,172 downwards.
CCCCTGGAGCCTTCTCCAGGGTGAACATCCCCATCTCTCCCAGCCTGTCCTCATAGCAGAGGTACTCCAGCCCAAGAGGTCCATGTCCTCCTCATGCTGAGGGCTCCAGAGCTGGATGCAGCACAGCAGGTGCAGAGGGGGAGAATCCCCACACTGTTCTTGATGGAGCCCAGAATCTGAGCAGCCTTTTGGGCTGCAGGCACACACAATGGACAACCCCACACCCTCCACTGATGCTGTGACTCCATCATAAAAGGCTGAGTTTGCCCAGCACAATTTGCCCTTGGAGAAGCCACATCCCTCTTCTTTTTTTGGGATGTGCATCTCCTGAGCTCGGAGGAGCTGGGCTTTCAGCACTCACCTGCATTTTGGGCTCCTAGCACATCCCCAAAGAGGTCAAACTCTTATCTTGAAGCCCTGAGTAGAGAGTTTGCCATTCTCTGACCATCTGGTTGAGGCATCAGAGGGCTGAGTTTCCATTGGGGTTTAATTAGGCCACGCTAACGAGCCCCTCTCCCCCTTCCCCACGCCAGGAATCGAAATGCACCAGCGGCTGTCCAACATCGAGAGGAACTGGCCCTACTACTTTGGCTTTGGCTTGCCCCTGGCTTTCCTCACAGCCATGCAATCCTCTTACATCATCAGGTGAGTCGCCAGGGCCAGCAGTGGCTCCCAACCCCCTGTCCCCTGTGTCTGTGTCCCCCTCTCCCTGCAGCAGCAGCGTGATCCTTCTCCTTATGCTTCCCCATTTTATTCCCCCCCTCTCCCTTTTCCAGCGGTTGCCTCTTCTCCATCCTCTTCCCTCTCTTCATCATCAGCGCCAACGAAGCCAGGACCCCCAGCAAAACCTAGTGAGTACCAACCCCCACCCTGTGTTGCCCCCCCCCACCTGGCACCCCCAGACCCCGGGATTGGGGGACACACCAGGAGCTGACCAGCTCTCTTCCCTTCCAGCCACTTCCAGCTCCGGCTCTTCTCCCTGGTGGTTTTCCTCAGCAACAGACTCTTTCACAAGACCGTTTACCTTCAGTCCGCCCTGAGCGGTGCTTCCTCTTCCTCCTCCTCCTCCTCCTCCTCCTCCTCTGACCGCCTCCTCTCCCCTCAGCCCTCCCCCGCCAAACACGCGGCTGCTCCGGGGCACTGAGCCCGGACCCGCACCCTGCGAGGAGGATGGGGGACACAATGCACCCCAGGGGGTTCTCCGGTTCCCGGGGGGGGGGGCGGGACCAGGACCCAGCCCGCCCACGCTGCTTTTGCCCCACGGAAATTTTGGGGGGGGGGGGGGGGGGAGGGAGGGGAAGGGATAACGGGGGCGAAGGGGGCGTGACCGGATTTTTAACACCTTCCTGAGTTTCAAAGAAGCCGGCTGGTGTCCTGCGCTTGTTTTATAGCGGACTCTTTTGTACGTTCTTCCCGTGCCATCTCCCCGACCCCCTCCCGGTGTGTGACACCCCCCCCTCCTCCCGCTCCCCTTCCTCCCGGTACCCCCCCTTTCCCGCCCCACTATGTGTGTGACCGTGTAAGGAGGGTGTCATTCCGGGGACCTTCTACCGGACACGGCGTTTCCCTTCCCGCTGCGTGTCGCGGTTCGGTACGGCGGGGGAAGGAAGGGGTGGGGGATGGAGCCGGTGCCGTAGCTCGCCGCGCTCCCCTCCCCGCCCCGGGGGTCGGGTTTCGGGCCGGTTTATCCCCACGGAAACATTAAACGGAGAGATAACGGTTCGCAGTCGACCTGCGCCGGCCCCTGTCTTGAAGCTGGGACGGGGGGAAGGGTCCCTGGCGGGCCCGTGTCCCCCCCCCCCAGCCCCGTCCCCCCTCCCACCGCGGGCACCGGGCCCCGCCGGCGTGGCGCCCCCCACGTGGCGGGGACCCTCCCGCTTCCGCATCCGCCCACGTGACTCGCTGCGTCCCCGCCCCTCCCCGCCTGGCGGCCCCAAGTCCCGGCGGACACGTCACAGCTCGTTCCCTGCCAGCCCCGCCCACCCGGCGTTCAGCCAATCGGGCGGCGCCTGGCCCAACACGCCTCATCCCGCCTTCGCCTGAGCGCTCGGCGTCACGGCCAATGAGCGCTGGCCGCAGCTGGAGTGGCGTTCGTGAGGGCCAATGGCGAGCGGGGAGGGGAGGGGGAGTGGGCGGGGCGAGGCAGCGGGCTAGGGCGGCTGCGCGGGGCGGATGGCCGGGGCGGAGGGGCTGAGAGCGGAGCCGGGGTGAGGGCCGCGGCCCCGGGGGGGGTGGCTTGGGAGGGGCCCTGGGGCCCGCGGGGTTAAGGGGTGCGGGGGCCTCACGGGGTGGGTGAGGGAGTTGGGGCGTCCGGGCCTGCGGGATAACGGCCTGGAGGGGGCTGGGCCTGTGGGGACGTGGGGCTGGGGACCCTGGTCTGTGGGGGGGGACCCTGGTCTGTGGGGGGACCCTGGTTTGGTGGGGGACCCTGGTCTGGGGGGGGACCCTGGTCTGTGGGGGGCCCGGGTCTGTGGGGACGTGGGTTTGGGGGGCCCTGGGTTTGGGGGTATGGGTGTGGGGGGCCCGGGTCTGTGGGGGGCCCTGGTCTGTGGAGACCTGGGTGTGGGGGGACCCTGGTCTGTGGGGACGTGGGTGTGGGGGGCCCTGGGTTTGGGGGTATGGGTGTGGGGGGCCCGGGTCTGTGGGGGGCCCTGGTCTGTGGAGACGTGGGTGTGGGGGGACCCTGGTCTATGGGGATATGGGTGTGGGGGGCCTGGGTCTGTGGGAATATGGGTGTGGGGGACCCTGGTCTGTGGGGACGTGGGTGTGGGGGGCCTGGGTCTGTGGGGATATGGGTGTGGGGGTACCTGGGTGTGGGCGAGGGGCAGGTCTGCAGGGGTATGGGTTTTGGGGGGACAGGACTGGGGGATGGGGAACTGTGGGGTCACAGGCAGCCCAGATCTGTGGGGTCATGTGTTTGGGGGGTGGGGCTGGGTCTGTAGGACGGGGGTCAGTGGGGTTTTGAGGGGCCCAGGTGGGTGGGGATATGGGTTTTGGGGTTCTGTGTCTGTGGGGATGGGGCACTGCTGGTCATCAGGAGCTTGGGGGATGGGACCCGATGGGCTGCTTAGGGGTTGGGAGTGCCTGGGGCTGGGGGAGCAAGGAGTTGTGGGGTGCCTGGGGGTGGGGAGCAGTGGGGTGTGGTATGAGGGGGCTCCCCAGGGACACAGTGTCTAGCTCCAAGGGACTGGTAGCAAGAGTGGAGCCACAGTCTATAGCCCAAGGGCAGCTTTTCTTCCTCCTCCACCTGGTATCTGGCAACTGGGCTGGAGCTGCTGGTTCCTCCAGTAGCTGTGGTGTTGCTGGCAGAGGGTCCCCCCAACACCCCAGGAGTCCATGGTACCCCAGCACCAGAGCCACCCGTGCCTGGGAGGCATCTACGTCACATCCTTATTAGCTGCTGCTCGTTATCCCCAGGGGAACCAGGAAACAATTACAGCCCAGGGTTCTCTGTATCAATTAGCACTGAACACACCCAAGTCAGGAGCCCTCCTGGGTCCCAGACACACCCAGGCCCAGTTTATATTTCAGTTTTAAACCCCTGGTAACCCAAACCCACCTTGCCTGGGCTCAGGGCCACTTCCTGGGGGCTTTACCCCCTGGTTCTGACCCTGCAGGGAGCTGTGGGCTGGGTTATTGCCACACCCCAATATCGATTAGGTGAAGCAGTATAACTACATGTGCTCCCTGGGGGTTGTTTTCCCCTTGGTGCTGTGAGTACAGGTGGTAGTTAAACCCCAGGCACCAGCCCAAGGGAACGTGGTGGGTTTACTAACAGCTTACACCGGGGTTTTTGGTTTCACACCCAGGGAAACAGGCACGTCCTCTGCCCCGGAGAAGTTCTGGACTCTGTGAAAAGGAAGAAAAAACCTCAGCCCAGGCTTGGGGAGAGCGATCTGGTGAGGAGGGGAAGGGGAGGCACAGATCCTTGAAAGCCTTTGGCAGTGGTGGAGGCTGGGCCACAGCCTCTGCAGGCAGGAGCAGGGTGTTTCAAGCCGATTTCTGGACCTGTTTAGAGGGGTGTGGGGTGGTGGGGAGGGGCTGGCAGCCAGCTTGCTCTTTGATCTCACCTTCCTCCTGCGTTTCCAGGTTGTTGAGTGGCTGTGAATCTCTGCCTTGGATGTGAAAATGACCAAGTTAGGGTTTCTCCGCCTGTCCTACGAGAAGCAAGACACCCTGCTCAAGCTCCTCATCCTCTCCATGGCCGCTGTGCTGTGTAAGTCCTTGCCCATGGCACAGAGGGGTGCCTGAAACTCGCTGCTTTTGGAAGCAAACCTTGGGCAAAACCCATCTGTCCTCTTCCTTGATGGCCAGTTTGAGCCAGAAAGGGGGTTTCAGTCGGTCCAAGCAGATGCTGAACCGAAGCAAACTCTGGCTCAGGGAGCCCCAGAGATTCACCCTGCCCTTTCCCTGCCTTTGCAGCTTTCTCCACGAGGCTTTTTTCTGTCTTAAGATTCGAAAGTGTCATCCATGAATTTGACCCGTAAGTGTTTCCCTCTCCTCCCCTTTATCCAGGGCTGTGCTGGGTTGGGGTTGGGTTTTTTTTTTCCCCCCCCTCTTTCTCTTGCAGAGCATGTGGAATTCTGGTGGTGGTTGCTGGGCTTGAGTTAATCCCTGTTGAGGATGAGGGATTTGGAGGGCAGTTTTCAGTATAGAGCTAGTTTTCCTTCTTCTAGACCCAAAATTCACTTTCTGGGTCCAGGACTCGTCCTCCTTTTATACTGGGATGTAGTTGTTCTCTGCCTGAGCAGTGCACAACCAGAAGGGGGGCTTCTGGTGTGGCTTGGGACTGTGTCCCAGGCTTATTGCCTGGTAAATCCAGAGAACATCCCTTTAAACCCCCTTGGGAGGAGGGATCAACCCCTGTCACAGCTGAGGTTTGCCAGGCTCCAGGGAAACTAGTTCCTTCTGTGTAGAAGACGTGTGGTTGGCTCTCACCCTTCTCCAATGTCTAAGGGGTAGGTAAGGCAGCAACATACCCAAACAGGCACCAGATTTGCTCCTGGAGCGAGTCCAGAGAAGGGCAACCAGGCTGGGGAAGGGGCTGGAGGGCAAATCCTCTGAGGAGCAGCTGAGGGAGCTGGGGGTGTTCAGCCTGGAGAAGAGGAGGCTGAGGGGAGCCCTTCTCCCCACCTCCCCTGCCCTGCCAGGAGGGTGCAGAGAGGTGGGCGATGGTCTCTCCAGCCAGGGGCCAGGAGATGGGACAAGGGGCAATGGGCTCAAGCTGCCCCAGGGCAGGGTCAGAGCAGCTGTGGGGAGAGAATTCTTCCCTGGAATTGTTGTGGGGCTGCGGAACAGGCTGCCCAGGGAGGGGGCTGAGTCCCTGCCCCTGGGTGTGTTTAACAGAGGGGAGATGAGGTGCTCAGGGAGCTGCTTTAGCTTAGGATGGGTATGGTTGGACTTGATGAGCTTAAAGGTCATTTCCCACCTGGTGATTGTGTGATAATTACCAATTAAAAGCTGCCCCTGTTTCCCCAAGGCTCGTTAGGGACCCTGCCTGTGACCACTCCGGTGGGAACGGTGCTCAGAGCGTGTCCCCGGTACAGGTACTTCAACTACCGCACCACCCGCTTCCTGGCTGAGGAAGGCTTCTATAAGTTCCACAACTGGTTTGATGACCGAGCCTGGTACCCCTTGGGCAGGATTATTGGTGGCACCATTTATCCAGGTAAACTGTTGGGCTCCCCCCCCTCTCCCTGAGCCCAAATGCACCTCACAGGAGGGAAAAATCAAGGCTAAGGGGTGGGTAGAGGACGTGTGGTTACCAGCTGGGAGAGGATGGGAGCTTCCTGATGAGTCTTCCAGCCAAGCTGTGAGCTAATTTTTACTAATGAACCCCCCCTGGTGCTGGGAGCAGAGTGTGAACACCCTGGTAACAGGTGTCCTTCCTGTCCCACAGGCCTGATGATCACGTCAGCGGCCATTTACCACGTGCTGCATTTCTTCCACATCACCATCGACATCCGGAACGTCTGCGTGTTCCTGGCTCCTCTCTTCTCCTCTTTCACCACCATAGTGACTTACCACCTCACCAAAGAGCTCAAGGTGAGGGTGACACAGCAGCACAAGGGGGAGTTTGCCTTTCAGTGGCTCTGTCAGAGGTGACACCACACTGGTCAAAGCCCAGAACTCCTTTTAGACAGGAGATGTGTTTTCAAACTGCATTTCAACACTCCAAATTTTTCATTCCTAAAAACCCAACAGCTTTTTTCCATCCTCTGACTGTGGTTTTTCACCCCCCCCCTCCTCCAGGATGCAGGTGCAGGACTCCTTGCTGCTGCTATGATTGCAGTTGTGCCTGGCTACATCTCTCGATCCGTCGCCGGCTCCTACGACAACGAAGGTGAGTTTGCAGCACCTGGAGTGGGGAAACAGCTTCTGGGTGCTGGGAAGTGATGGTAAAGGTACCACAGGGTGTGTTAGAGGAACCATCTTCCTCCCAGAGAGCCCCCCCACTGGGTCTCTGTGATTTATTAACCCAACTGCTCTGAGCTGGGTGGTTGTTCTCGCTTGGGAAGAGGGAGAGTGTTCCCCAGCTCCAACAGAGAGCACACCCCATTCCCCACGTGTCCTTGTTTGCAAATCATAGAATCATAGGGGTTGGAAGGGACCTCCAGAGCCCATCAGGTCCAACCCCCTGCCAAAGCAGGGTCCCTAGGACAGGTCACACAGGTCAGTGTCCAGATGGGGCTGGAATCTCTGCAGAGAAGGAGACTCCACACCCCCTGGGCAGCCTGTCCCAGGGCTCCCTCACCCTCACTGGGGAAAAGTTCTTCCTTATGTTGGTGTGGAACTTCCTATGCTCCAACTTGCAGCCATTGCCCCTTGTCCTGTCCCCACAGACACTGCAAAGGGGCTGGCCATTTCCCCCTGCATCCCATCCTTAAGATATTTATAAACATTAATAAGATCCCCCCTTAGTCTTCTTCTCTCCAGGCTGAACAGCCCCAGCTCACTCAGCCTTTCCTCACAGGGCTCCAGGCCCAAATCAAAGAGGTTTTTGCCACCTCTGCTTAGCTGCTGTGCAGCTCCCTCATGGCTTTACCTCTGTTGCAGCATTGACTTCAGGACTGTCAAAGGCTTTGGTCTTGCTGCTGCCTAAGGCAGTGGAGGATTCAGTTTCCTCTCCCTTAACTGGGCTATCAGGGGCAGCCATGCCCTGAAAAGGCCAGCTGGCACGGCAGGAGGAGGCCATGTGGGCTGTAAGACACAAACATCACAGCATTTCAATCTGGAAATGGGATACAAAACCCTTTTCCCAAGCCTGGCTTGTTGTTCCATCTTCTAACAGAGCAGCCAAAGAGTTTATAGATCTGTTTTTAACACCATCTGAGCTCTCTGGTGCGCCCCAGAGGTTAAATTGACATTTCAGGCCTGATAACAAACTGGCTTTGCCCTTTTCCTTGTCCTTCCACCCAGGTATTGCCATATTCTGCATGCTGCTGACTTACTACATGTGGATCAAAGCTGTCAAGACTGGCTCCATTTATTGGGCAGCCATGTGTGCTCTTGCCTATTTCTACATGGTAAGTGTTCTTTTCTCCCACCACCCAAAACTAAGGTTGCAAAGCCTTTGGTGTGAAGGTGGAACTGGGCTCTTGCTTTGTTGGTTTCCCTCTGTTTTCCAAAAACCTGGCTGAGTTTTAATACCCTCAGAGAAAAGAGCCAAATCTCAGCCAAGCACAAAATTCCCACACCCCATCCCCAGGAAAATGATAAAACCAGCCTGTTTGACCTTCTGTTCAGTCCTGGAACTTGTGGGGTTTGGTGTTTTTGTGTGTGTGTGTGTGTTTTGTTTTCTCTCTTGGCAGGTCTCCTCGTGGGGCGGATACGTCTTTCTGATTAACCTCATCCCTTTGCATGTTCTTGTGCTGATGCTGACCGGCCGCTTCTCCCACAGGATCTACGTAGCCTATTGCACTGTCTACTGCTTGGGAACCATCCTCTCCATGCAGATCTCCTTTGTTGGCTTCCAGGTGGGGACCAGAGCGATTCACAAACCAGAGGATGGGGAATTTCTCGGGCTGCCACCCCAGTTGGCAGCTGGTTTCTCTCCTCACCTTCACCCTTGACCTCGCAGGCGGGTGCCAGCTTCTCAGGCTGGCTCCTGGTTAACACTAATTGGCATTATTAGCTTTTGGAGGTGCTAATAATCCTTTGTGGTACCAGTTGCTGTATGTGAAGGTGTTTCTGGTTTGGGGAGAAGGAAGTGCTGAACACCAGCACCCATCTTGGCATGGTGGGGGAAAACCCCCCCTGCTTAGCTCACGTTTTTCCAAGAGAATTGGCTTCATTTCCACATGGATTCCTGTCTGGGAAGCAAAGCTGATGCAAGAAGGTGACTGGCACCAGCTTCAGGGAGGGAACAACCTTCCAGGCAGCGATTTTGCTGCCTGAAACACCCCCTAAAAAGAACCCAAACAAGCTGCTACCGGGCACAACCACCGCTCCTCTTCTCCTGATCCCTCTTCCCTGCTTGCAGCCTGTCCTCTCCTCGGAGCACATGGCTGCCCTGGGAGTCTTTGGCTTGTGTCAGATCCATGCCTTTGTGGATTACCTCCGGAGCAAGCTGAACCCCCAGCAGTTTGAAATCCTCTTCAGGAGTGTCATTTCCCTGGTCGGCTTCGTCCTCCTCACCATCGGGGCGGTGCTGATGCTCACAGGTACCCTGAGGCAGTGGTGACCACAGCAACAAGCGTTGCTACACCTTTCCCTCCTTCCCAAACCCCATCATGTGTCACTCCCAAATGTCATTTCTTGGTTTTCTTCCTTTTTTTTTTTTCTTCCCTTCTCTTTCCCAGGGAAAATCTCCCCGTGGACGGGGCGTTTCTACTCCCTCCTGGATCCTTCCTATGCAAAGAACAACATTCCCATCATCGCCTCTGTCTCTGAGCACCAGCCCACCACTTGGTCCTCCTACTACTTCGACCTTCAGCTTCTTGTTTTCATGTTCCCAGGTGAGCCCAGCGCTGTTTTCATCACACCCCAATTTATTACATCACCATTAGGGGGGGTTATTTTATCACTGCTGAACACTACACACCTCTGCCCCTCCTGGTTTTTATTTTGGGGTGACCCTGACCCTGTTTCTCTTCCCTCTTCACAGTTGGGCTCTATTATTGCTTCAGTAACCTCTCAGATGCCCGTATATTTATCATCATGTATGGGGTGACCAGCATGTACTTCTCTGCTGTGATGGTGAGTGAACGTGGCGTTGTGAAACTTAACCAGGGTTTGGTGTTATCCCCTTTCCATTGCTCTCCCCTGCTGTGTCTCCATCCCCAAGCTGAGTTCCAAACCCAAATTCCCCAGCTATCCAAGCTGGGACTGGTGGCAACCAGCTCCTTACAGAATCACCAGGTTGGAAAAGACCTTTAAGCTCATCGAGTCCAACCATTCCTGTCCTGTGCTAAACCAGATCCCTGAGCACCTCATCTCCCCTCTGTTAAACACACCCAGGGGCAGGGACTCAGCCCCCTCCCTGGGCAGCCTGGGCCAGGCCCTGACAACTCTGCCAGGGAAGAATTCTCTCCTCACAGCTGCTCTGACCCTGCCCTGGCGCAGCTTGAGCCCATTGCCCCTTGTCCCATCTCCTGTCCCCTGGCTGAAGAGACCAGCGCCCACCTCTCTGCACCCTCCTGGCAGGGCAGGGGAGGTGGGGAGAAGGGCTCCCCTCAGCCTCCTCTTCTCCAGGCTCAACACCCCCAGCTCCCTCAGCTGCTCCTCAGAGGATTTGCCCTCCAGCCCCTTCCCCAGCCTGGTTGCCCTTCTCTGGACTCACTCCAGGACCTCCATGTCCTTCTGATAGTGAGGGGCCCAGAACTGGACCCAGCACTCGAGGTGCAGCCTCCCCAGTGCCCAGTACAGGGGCACAATCCCCTCCCCAGACCTACTGGCCACACTGTTTTTGATACAAGCCAGGATGCCCTTGGCCTTCCTGGCCACCTGGGCACACTGCTGGCTCACATTCAGCCTCACAAGCTGTTTTTCACCCCGATCCTCCATGTGGGTTGATTTCTGTGTTCATGGAAACATTCCCCACGATAATTCCAGCTGAGAAATCATCCATCTCCCAGCCTGCACCCACCAAACAAAACTCTGCTGTGGGTTTATCCCTCTTCTCCCGGATTTCTTCCCCTACCAGGTGCTGATGCTTCTTCTGTTCCCCTCCACAGGTGCGTCTGATGCTGGTGCTGGCCCCAGTGATGTGCATCCTGTCCGGCATCGGGGTGTCTCAGGTGCTGTCCACCTACATGAAGAACCTGGACATCAGCCGGCCGGATAAGAAGAGCAAAAAACAACAAGACTCCACCTACCCCATCAAAAACGAAGTGAGTGTTGGGCTGGTTTGGGAAGGGGAGAAAAGAGATCCTGGTGGGGACAACCACTGGAGGTTGATGGGCTGTTCCTCCTGGTGTTGACCCTGCTTTGTTCCTCTCCAGGTTGCCAGCGGTATGATCCTGGTGATGGCTTTCTTCCTCATCACCTACACCTTCCACTCCACCTGGGTGACCAGCGAGGCGTATTCCTCCCCCTCCATCGTGTTGTCTGCCCGAGGTGGGGATGGCAGCAGGATTATCTTTGATGACTTCAGAGAAGCTTATTACTGGCTGCGTCACAACACGCCTGAGGTATGGCAGAGGGGGATGATTTGGGGTGGTGGGGACCCAATGTGTCACCTGCTGGGTGGGGGGAGCTGATGGTCACGCCTGGTGTTGGAGTGCAGGATGCGAAGGTGATGTCCTGGTGGGACTACGGGTACCAGATAACAGCCATGGCCAACAGGACCATCCTGGTGGACAACAACACCTGGAACAACACCCACATCTCCCGTGTGGGTCAGGTAGGTCCTGCCCTCCCCCCACACCTCACCTTTCTGAGGCACCACGTGGCCTGACCAACACCCACGTCTGCTCCAAGGCGATGGCATCGACAGAGGAGAAAGCCTACGAGATCATGAGGGAGCTGGACGTCAGCTACGTGCTGGTGATCTTTGGAGGCCTCACTGGGTACTCATCTGATGGTAAGGTCTTGCTCTGAGCCAGCTCAGGTGCATCCACAGGGCTCCCAGTGCCTGCAAAGGGCCAATGACCTGGGCTCCTACCAAGCAGCCTGTGGAGGGAGCAAAGTCCTACCTGCAGCTGAGGCTGCAAAGTGGGAACAGCCCCAAAACGCTCCTCTGGCAAAGCTGGACGTGCCTCATGCCCCCAGCTCCACTCAAATCCTTGCTCTGTGCTCACCCCCCAACTCAGCTCCCTGCTCTTTCCCACCCCCCCAACTCTTTGCTGTCTGTGTTTCAGACATCAACAAGTTCCTGTGGATGGTTCGGATTGGGGGCAGCACGGACACGGGGCGCCACATCAAGGAGCACGACTACTACACCCCCACGGGCGAGTTCCGGGTGGACCGCGAGGGCTCCCCGGTGCTCCTCAACTGCCTCATGTACAAGATGTGCTACTACCGCTTCGGGCAGGTCTACACTGAAGCCAGTGAGTCCCCAAAAACCACCCCCTGAGGTTGGAGAAGGGGGAGGGGGTGTGATGACACCGCTTTTGGGGTGCCCCCACCCTCTCACGCCACAGTGCGGCAGCGCTCGCCCATACTTTGCCCTCTCAGTGGAGCAGAGGCCTGTGACTGGTGGTGTTCCCCAGGGCTCGGTGTTGGGTCCAGTCCTGTTTAATATCTTCATTAATGACCTTGATGAGGGAACAGCATCCACCCTCAGCAAGTACCCGATGGTACAAAGCTGGGAGGGGTGGCTGACACGCAGGACCCTGCGCTGCCAGCCAGAGAGACCTGGACAGGCTGGAGAGCTGGGCAGGGAGAGACCAGATGGGGTTAACAGAAGCAAGTGGAGAGTCTGGCACCTGGGGAGGAATAACTGCTGGAATCAGGACAGGCTGGGGGTGACCTGCTGGAGAGGAGCTCTGAGGAGAAGGACCTGGGGGTGCTGGTGGGTGACAGGGTGGCCATGAGCCAGCAGGGTGCCCCGGGGGCTGAGAGAGACAATGGGATCCTGGGGGGCATCAGGAGGAGTGTGGGCAGCAGGTCACAGGAGGGGATCCTCCCCCTCTACTCTGCCCTGGTCAGGCTGCAGCTGGAGTATTGTGTCCAGTGCTGGGCTCCCTGGGATAAACCAGCCAGGGATCTCCTGGAGAGAGTCCAGAGGAGGCTATGAAGGGGATGAAGGGCCTGGAGCATCTCCCCTGTGAGGAAAGGCTGAGTGAGCTGGGGCTGTTCAGCCTGGAGAAGAGAAGACTAAGGGGGGATCTAATTAATGTCAATAAGTATCTTAAGCATGGGATGCAGGAATTAGCCAGCCCCTTTTCAGTGTCTGTGGGGGCAGGACAAGGGGCAATGGCCTCAAGTTGGAGCACAGGAAGTTCCACACCAACATGTGGAAGAATTTTTCCCCAGTGAGGGTGAGGGAGCCCTGGGACAGGCTGCCCAGGGGGTGTGGAGTCTCCTTCTCTGGAGAGATTCCAGCCCTGTCTGGACGCCACCCTGTGCAATATGAGCTGGGGAGCTGCCTTGGCAGGGGTTTGGACCCCATGAGCTCTGGAGGTCCCTTCCAACCCCTGGGATTCTCTCCTAGAGCGACCCCCGGGCTACGACCGGGTGCGGAACGCCGAGATCGGGAACAAGGACTTTGAGCTGGACGTGCTGGAGGAGGCCTACACC